>NW_028227260.1:2272500-3472500 GCF_978045245.1 Mus caroli
TCAAGGCCCAATTAATTCATCACAGCACAAAGGATCTTAGCAGAATCTACAAATGGGTGGAGGGTGACCTCTTTATGCACAGTCCTTTGAGGGAAATTGGCAATGGATTATAGAATGGCTTAGAGGGCTAGGGACAACTGTGTGAAGAATAGGGAAAGAAAATTGAAGTATGATATATTACAGAGGAAGTCAGGGGTGGGGACAAGAAGTAAGAAAAATGTTGAATTGGAAGATGGACGGTAAGAGATTAAGAATCAGAAGATCTAGGGGTTAACCCTAAATTGTATTGATTTGTATATCCTATATATGCTTCAAAATAAGTGATACAAACGAAATAGAGACAATTAAATAAAGATAACAGAGAAAAGGAAAGCAAAGTGTAGCAGAGTGGTTAGAACTGAGCATACTGTTTACCCCCAAGAGTCATAATAACCAAGGTCAAAAGAAAAACAAGTTAAATAGTTTCAATGATACACAGAAATAAAGGAACCACTTTAGTCCCATCAATCCACAACTATGGCTTCAATTAGTGGGCATTCCATTATGAAGAATTATATCCCTCTTGTGATGATCTTGATTGTTAACTTGATAGGATTTGGAATAGAAACAAATCTCTAGGTATTTCTATGAGGTGTTATCTATATTGGATTAGCTGAATTGGAAATACATTGTGTGAGTCAGGTACAGGCTGGTGTCCCAGAAAGTCTAAAGAGGAGAGAGTGAGCGAAGCACTAACATTCATCCCTCTCTGTGTGCTTCCTGATAACTAGTCTCCTCAAGATCTTCAAGATCCTTGAGTCATGCCTTCTGTGCTATGATGGCATGTATCCCTTTAAACTTTAAACCAATGAAACCTCTTCCCACCTAAAATAGCTTGTGTTTGATAACTATCAGTACAAACAAGACAAATGCCTTTTAGCTCTACTAAAAACACTCATCTCCTAATATTCAAATCTGTGAATATGACCTTACATGACAAAAATCGTTTTCACAGATATTAAGAATCTTAAGATGGAACCATTGTCCTAAATTATGATCACAGCACTGGTGTCATTACAGTGCTAGAAGCTTCTGCTGTAACCAGTGCTCCAGAGACAAGAGAGCTCCTGACTTGATACTTGTTTGGTCTAACCCTAGGTTAAATCAACACACTGGTTTGGATATAAAGAATAACATATTATGGAATGCTCAGCCCTGAACAAGACAACTATATCATCCCTCCCTCCCCCTGCAAGGCTCAGGGATCATTGCAAAAGAAGCAGTTGAAAGATGGCAAGAGCCAAAGACAGTGGCTAACTGAAAGAAACAGCATTTTATGCACACTGCAGGGCAGTTGCACATATGAAATCTCGGTAGTTGAAACAGCATGCACAAGTCATGTGAAGGCACAAACCAGGAGAAAAATCCAACACTGGAGGGGAGTGCCAGCCACTAGCCGAGGAGCAAGTGGAGACAGGTAGCTACTAGGAAATTCACTCTTCTAAAAACGTGCAGGCCCTGGTAGGTTGACAATACTCAAGTGAAGGCCACACACCTAATGGTATACAGGCAGCACAAATTGGACTTCATGAATTAAAAAAAGAGGGGACACAAAGAAAGAGTTATTAAGGGGTAAATAAAATCATAACACATTACATGGATTTCACAAAGAACTAAAGACAATAAAAAAGAGGATGTCTGTGATACTTGTGGCAATGTTTATATTTTATTTTCAAAGCCATATGAATCGATATGTTAAGTTAAAGAAAGTATAAACTCCAAAAACATGTCCCTGCATAGGAAAAAACATTGATTACACATGTTAAAGGTGAATATTTCAGCTCAGTAACATTCTTACTCCAAAAATAAATGTGCTCAATTAGTGAATTTACTATGCAACACACATTTTTTAAAATATTGTTTGTCAATTAAATCACATCTGGATTTTCCCAAAATAATCATAGTATATGGTAGTGGCTAGGCGTGGTTTCAAGAACAATAACAAAAACACATATAAATGAAAGCTGAAATTCTATATCCAAACTTCCCAATGTTATCATTGCCCATGAAGTCTTCTCAACATATCATTCTATACTTATGTTCTCTTAATAATTCCCTAATAAGTTGATTTGGAACCAAGACATATTATTTCAGGCTCCAAGATCTTCAAACCCAGCATGAGAAAGTGGAGTTGGCTTTCATCTGCCTCTTAACTCTCCTCTCTAATGCACATCCAGTAATCCAATTTTACTCAGTGCTTTAACATGAGGTATGAAATGTATCCTGTTCCCTTGCTACCCAGGTGTCCAGCGTCAGAAATGTCTTCTTATTTTCAAAAGTGTGTGTGTGGGTGTATTGGGGGTGTGTGACTTGAAGATTTATAAGTAATTAAAGGAAAAGGAAAAATGAGATTTTATTCAATCTACCATGCCATATTTCAGTTTGTCTTATTTAAAAGGAAGGAGAATGAGACTCTATTTGCAATGCAAAGTAGAATTTTAAAAATCTATGCAGAGTCTGAAAAGATGGCTCAGCAATTAAGAGTAAACACTTTTCTTTGTTCTTCCAGAGGACCCCCAGGTTTGATTCCCAACCGTTATGCAGGGGTTCACAACTGTCTGTAACTCCAGTTCCACAGGCTCTGATGTCCTTTTCTGACCTCAGCAGGGATTAGGCATGCACATCGTACACAGACATACTTGCAGGCAAAACATCCATACACATAAAAATAAGTCTAATAAAAACATATTTAAGGAAGGAATTTTCTGAGTTCCAAAATTAACTGTAAAGGGGCTATCATGGGATACTACAGAGAGGATATCTTAATTTAGTAATTAAGTGGAAAAGTCCTCGCCATGCTCACTTTCCTGTACTATCTCACAGTAAATGGTACCATAGAGAGCAGCTTATATTTGCGCTTTTTTTCCACATAACTCTTAGCTTAGATAGGTAATTCCAAACATCTCCCTCAATATAATTTAATGGAAGGAAATATCCTCCTTTAAATAACATGTCCCTTGTCTCTGCTTAGAATCAAGAATGTGCTATGGAGCAGAACTTCATCCCATCTACCTATCAGCTTCCAGAAACATATACACATTGATCAAATTTTGTATCAGAAAGGTACACAATTCTGAATGCTTAAAAGAGAAAAGGAAACTGAAATCTGTCAAGAGTGAAACAATGCCTAAAGAGTGTTCCCTTTTTTATCCTGCTCTAAATGCCCCCTAGTCCTGTTTTAAATTCTTAAGTTACCTTCTAATTCTGGATTCCCAAGTTTAGCCTTCTCATGTTCTTGTTGTGGCTTCTGACCTTCCAGCCGATCTACTGATAACCCAGCATAAGACAGCTTAGCTAACCATATGCTGAAAGGTTCAACCATCCCTTAGGGGGTATTGTGCTACTTGAAAAACTCCATGTCCTAGAAGGAAAATACAGTCTGACTGAAATTTCTTATCACTCCATGTATTTCACAGGTCTGAGAAAACTGGATCTTCTTACTTGTTTTACCAAATTCCATCAAAACAAGACTAGGTGTCACCTAAACAACTAATCAAAGTGGGGTTTTATTGTGACTCAAGGGGAAAAGCAAAAAGAACACTGACATTTTCTTGGCACTAAAGATGCCTTAGGGGTCCTTCCAACCCAAACATTCTCCAAGGGATACCAAATGTCACAATATTAGATATTGAAAAGGAGTATTAACGCTAGAATGCAAATATACTTAATATTATTTTAAAAAAGATTGACAAACATGAAGAGCATCCCATTTAACAGATTGCAGCATACCTGTTCTTGGCATCTTCATAAAGTTCTATTGAGGTAGTTTTCAAAGGCTCTGTTCTGATCCCAGAAAATTTGCAAACGTTCTCTGCATTCAGATCACCAGGAAGCTACTCTTTGGTCTGAAGCCACTGTCAACACCTCTTCCAAACTTGGAGATCTTTTTTTTTTTTTTTTCCCAACTGAACAAACATTAAGTAACAAGACAGCAAAGGTGGCCAAGTTGCAGAATTTTACCGTCATCACAGCCAACTACAATGGCATCAACAGTTTCAATCATGTCTCTAGTTTTCATCCTCAATGTACTTTCTTTGGTTGCAGCCAGCACTCTGTTTCTTACATTACCACAGTAGGCTTTTTGATGCCATTACCTAGGCAACATATAGTCTATACAGATTTGTCTCTTCTGGATATTTCATAGACGGAATCCTATATTATATAAGTTCCTGTGACCAGCTTCTTTAGTTAGAATGATCCTTTTGAGTCTAATCTGCAATATAATTTGGCACTTTACTCTTTTTAAGGCCAAGTAATATTCTACCATACGGATATACCACATTTTTATTTATCAATATACCCACTGATAGACATTTAGGGATGTTTATACTCCTAGTTATTTTGAATAATACTTGTTTATATATGTTATTTTTAGCATTAGAATTTCTGGATCCTATGGTAAATGTATATGGTCTCTTAATCATTTTACTTTACAGCATATAGCATCTTAACCATTTTATTTGTGTCACACCTTGCATGACTTTAGCATTGCCTTTCTCCTACCGTTAGAATTTAGGCTTCATTTTGCATGGTGAAAATGCTTTGGCAGCCTTCTATAAACTTCAAATTAAATCCCAAACTTTTCATCACTGTTTATAGGAAGTTGCAAAGTATGTTTTCACCTCTTCAATCTCCTCATTTTCTATATCAACCAGAGTAAAAATTTACTTTAATGACTACACTTCATTTTCTCTACTGAGAAGTTTCCTTATATTTAGTATAGATGTTTACAAGGCAAACGAAAGTACTTGCATCCCCATCATTTAGCATATAAAATGGCCATTTAACTGTTATTATAAATCCAGGTGTGTGGTAGTGCATATCTTTAATCCCAGCACTTGGAAGACAGGTGAATCTGAGTTCAAGCCCAGCCCTGGTCTACAGATGAAACCTTATCTGGAGGTCTACAAGACAGCCAGAGTTATACAGAGAAATCCTGTTTCAAAACAACAGAATAACAAAAACAAAACCAATCAAAGAAACTAAAACTAGGAAAGACGTATTTTTATTTGTCTGTGTGTGTGTGTGTGTGTGTGTGTGTGTGTGTGTGTGTGTGTGTGTAGTACTCATTAAGGCCAGAAAAGAGCATTGGATCCCTAGAATTGAGGTTACAAGCAGTTGTGAGCTGCCTAAGTTGGTTCTAGAAACCCAACTCAGGTACTCTTAAAAAGCAACAAACACTCTTGACTGCAGAGCCATTATTACAGCCTGAGCGTGGCAGTAAAAATAGAAATAGAATTGAAATATGTCCACAGTCTTCAGGTCCCATCCATTCTTATCCTATTTTGGCCAATTGTGTCTCATAGAGGGACCTCCATTGAATGTTGCATCTTCCTAGATGATTTACTAGTAGTGCTAAGAAGTTTTACTCTATTTATGTAAAAAGAGACTAAGGTAAGAGATAGATGGGCAATGACAAAGAGCGATGGGTAGTAATTATCTTTGTCATCCCTCTGTGCCTTGGATTTGCCTGTGGCTAAATTGCTGAAGTTTTGTCAGGACCATACATTTCTGTAGTTCTCACTTTGTAATGTCAGTAAGGATATAGTGTTCCCTTGCTTCTATAGACCTAGCAGTTTCCCACTGTTGTTAATCCTTTTGTGCTCTCCCATCCTATGTCAATCTTTAACTGTGTACATCCATCTGTAAAACATTCATTTATTGCTCTCCATGTTAACTCATTTGGATGTGCCATCTGTTTCCTGTTGAGACCCAAACAGGTACAATGACTGAGCATACTTACTGCTTTGGAGTTCACATTCCTGCTATAGTCTTCAAGTAGTAAGAAGGGTCTACTATATTTTTTCTGAAGAGGTAGTAGTGGAAAATAAAATGTTTTCACTATTAAAATAGCTTGATATGTTTACAGTTCTTATTTTATATGTATACATGTCTGTTACCATATGCCAAGGATGCATTGTTGCCAATGATTTCCATATGGGTTATTTGTAAAGCATTTTGCTACAGGATCATTCTTTCCAATGTAGTATCCACCGAAGATTGGACTTATTAATAGAAAAATTATAGTCCTTCGAAAGCACTAAGACTCTGCAAGTATCATAGTTCTTTCTACTTTTGTGTGGTGATATATCTCCTAAGTTACTATTTTTAAGTCTGTTTGAGAAACAATACTGGACTTATGATTCCATACATTCTATTTCAGAAGGAAATTTCATACCTGAATCTGAAAACAGAAAATAGCCTAATGTCCAAAGTCCATGCATGTACATCTGGGTCTTTTCTGTTGTTGAGTCAACATGCATTTGGTATATACTCCTTATATAGCATGGTCATCTTTGCTGTGTTCTTATGACAAAGGAGAATAATAGGACAACCTTTAGTGTATTCTAACATCGCTGTTGCTTTGTGTCAGTCACATATGAATGAAGATATATAAATAATCGTCATCTATGAGACCATGACATTGTTATTCAATAGATGTTTTGAATTTTTTCTATAGATGTTTCTATGAATGAATGTTTTCTATAGATATTTTTTCTGATGCCATAAAATCATTGGACATATTCTGCTGCATTCAAGACATACTATATTTTCTTGAGATAGAAATTAACCCAACCACTTAAGAGGGTTTGATTTTTTTTTAAATTTTAAGTGGCTAAGACAAGTAGAATGTTGAAGGTAGAGAAAGTGATCAAAGTAGTTCTCTATACATTGCATGTGACTTTATATGTACCTTAAAACACTAGAAAAATAAATATTTAAATACCAGTAATTACAGTGGTTAATCATTAAGATGTCATTTTGTGATTTGAAAGGCTGCATGAAATATTTTCATAGTCTATATCTTCTCATCTTCAAACTTAATTTAGGAGAGACACATTTTTTGAGCCTACAGGTAATTTTTTTGTTACATAATATTGGGCCATTTTTCTATAGCCTATGAACTAGAATGATCTGTGGTACAAGTTGGCAATTCTTTCCCAAGTTCACAACCCACCCATTATGGTGTTGCCTGTCAACTTGAAAGAATCTAGAATCACCTGGGAGATAGGGCTCTGGTATGTCTAGGCTTTATCACTTGACCGAGGTAGGAAAGTCTGCTCCACTGTGGGTAGAACCTTTCTTTCTGCCTGATCTAGCCAGACTGCACAGGCAGAGGAAAAGAACTGAGCAGTAGCATGCATTCATCCATCTCTGTTTTCTGAGTAAAAATGTGATATGACTGGATCCTTCAGCCTTCCATTGTCTTTAACTTCACTATTATATGAGCTAAAGTAAACTCTTTCTCCCTTGAGTTGCCCTTGTCAGTGTATATGTATATACTTGTTCAGTTGTACTCATCAATATGAAAGACACAAAGTGACCCCCAACTTCTGTGGGCTTCTGTGGGCTTCTTTGGGCTCATTGTAATTTCATCAGATGCTTTTGAGGTACTCTGATGCTTGCTTAGTTTAACATATTTTTAAGAAAAAGGTTATTACATTATTTGGCCATTATCCAATGAAATTCATAATATAATCACATGTATGCTTACAAGAAGACTTAAATGTATTTTAAATGTATTTTTTATTGTAAGTGGTATTGTGTTTGTCCTTAAGTATAGATAGTTTATGCAGCAAGTTCTCAGAAGTTCCAATACTACCTGTTGCCTATGGTAACTAAAAACTGATAATTGTGAGCAATTTCTTAGTGACTTAGGCTGAAGATAATCACATATGTATAACAAAATGTGTTCCCAGAGCTAAGAGACAGTGGAGATTGAAAGGTACCTTAGAGCTTTCTCCCTTTCTCCATATTCCTTTTCAGTTATTATACTTTCCTGGGGAGGGAGAGAGAGAGAATATACACTTTGGAATATAGAGACACTTGTTCAAGAAACATGAACATGACAGGGATAACATCATCATTATGGAGACTCAACCTGACAATTCTCATATTTGTTATATTTTATTATAATTTTTTCTTAATTTCTATACCCTTGTATGCTTTGAAGTATAATGTTAAGTAGAGAATATTATAAGACTTGACATATTGCTTATTGGGTAAAGAGCTCTTGTAACACAAGCATGGGGATATGAGTTCAATTTCCCAGAATATACAGAAAAACTGGGTGTGGCCACACATAACTGTAACTCAAATGTCATCGAGGGGTAGAGAAAGGAGAATCTCTAGAACTTTTAGGCTGTGACCCTAAATCCAAGTTAAGTGAGAAACACTAACTCAGGAAAATAAATAATTAAGTACACATGTGAGTACATGTCTCACAATTCACCACAGACAGAGACAGACAGACACACATACATCACTAATGAAAGCATCCTGTGTAGGTGTGTGTGTGTAAATTATGGTGTACAATCTTTTTAAAGAGATAGATAACTTTATGGAATACTAAGAAAGATCTTGTTCATTAAGATAACTTCATGGTGTCCTAAGAAACGTACTGGTCTGCTCACTGAGGAGTGATCATGGAGGTGTATGCATGGATCTATTTATATGTATTTGCATCCATTCATTCATATTGGCTAAGAGAAAGGGAATAAATTTTCATAGAAAGTCAACTTCCTCATACGGTAGGAAAAGAAGATATGTTAAAAGCCCGTTGAATTACTGTTTATAATATTTATTTAAGTGCCACTTGAGAGCCCATACTATACATGAGGAACTTATGAAAGTGGCCTGAATAAGCTATGAAAAGTATACATTTGGATCTGATTATTTGCTCCTTGGAGTTTTTCCTATCCCTTTCTTACTTTTCCTAAGTCTGCCTTGAAGGCAAATTCTGGGTTGAAGGTTTGAGAGATCTATTAGTTCCAAATTTATTTTAATAAAACCATTTCTGGTTCTAAGCAATTTGGAGTCAATGAAAAGACAATCCCCATCTGGGTGATATTGTTGGTTCAGGATGGGACAATGCTGATTTGATCAGTGGTAGAAAGACAAAGGGTGGTGAAGAAGCCTATTAGTTAATTTGTCCTATTTCTTTTTCTTAGAGACCACATAGTCACTTCCTTCACTGTTTTTTTTGAAGTCCAAGTATACCTCATCCAGAGAGGACAACTTCCTAAAGGATGTCCAAAGTCAATATCCTAAAAGATAACCATGGAAATGCAAGTAACCTGCTCCCTACCATGTAATCACAGTGCATATGTACCCTAATAATTTCTTTTGAATATAGATGATTTTTTTTAAGACAGGGATCCATGCAGCTTAATGTCTATGGCCTTGAACTTACTCTGTAATGGAGGATGACCTTGAACGTATGTTCCTCCTGCCTCTATCTCTTTAGTGCTGGAATTAAAGGCATATGCCACCACACCCAGTTTATGTGGTTTTTGAGATTCAACTTAGAACCTCATGCACTTTAGGCAAGCCCTCTGACAACCGACTTCTATTTCTAACTTCTTATGGAAGACATTACACATAAAGTTGACTGTGTAGACAAGTTCACACATAGGCAGTTTATGATGAGGTGGCTATGTCATAGAGCACAAACATTTCAAGAGGATCGAAGATTGGAAAGCAATTTTTATGTAAAGAAGAGCTAGCCTACAAATGGTAGATCCTTGGGGATTTAAGATCTGAAAAAGATAAAGGGTGCCTAGCATGCTATTCTCAGAATAATAATAATAATAAAATACTACCATAAGAAAAGCCTACATATCTGTTCTCTAGCTTAATCAGTTTAGACAAAATAGCAGTCTGGAAATCATTGGAACAGAGTGTTTGCTCTCTGAAGGTAAGCTTTTTAAAAAACTGAGTATTTCTCTACTTTTTGATCTTTCTCTCAGATCACATACTGGCTTGATTCCTTTTGATCATAATTAAAGTTTTTTTTTTTTTAAGTTTCTGAAACAATCAGTCTCAGGTACCTCATTTTTCTGAATGAAACTCCTTTTCTCCTGCCTAGACTGCTTCCCAGGGATCCCAAATCTGTTAAAACTTGCTCCTCTTTCACGACCAAGAATTTGATGTGGCAATTAGAAAATGTCTATAGAGAGAATGATCATGGTTTTTCACAAGTATAATGCTGTAATAGTACATACCAAGACTACATAAAATTGACCCTACTTTGATTTTGACACTATTGACAGGAATATCACAACAGAATATTCAAGAAAGCCAAAAAATCTAGAATTTTACTGACTGGAGAGATGGCTTAGCAGTTAAGAATAGTTGTTGGTCTTTCAGAGGACCTGAGTTCAGTTTTCAACACTCACATCAGGAGGCTCACAACTTACTGTAACTCTAGTTCCAGAGGATTGAACCACCTCTTCTTGCTCCACGGGCATGTGTATGTATGGGGGCATACAAACTTACACTCAGGTACATACACATAAACATAAAATAACTCACTAAAAAAAAAAGTTTTGCCATATTATGTAGACAGCAGTGTTTCAGAGTTGTGGTTGCTCCAAATACATACATGGTAGTATTTTAAATAATCAGTTGGGGTGTGCACTTTGATAGTTTTTTCTCTTAGTGTGTATCTGGCAAATTGTATTAGTTATGAGAGGCCAAACCTACTCCATCTTGGGACTCAAGTTACACCCAAGTACCAAGAAGGACCCTATGGCTTGTCCTTGGCCCATACTCCAGAGTTACTCCCTAGCTACTTCCTAACAAGTCAGTCAAAGATTAGTGTGATTGTTTCAGATGTACTTTCAGACCATTTTTGATTGTTCATGGTTTTGCTTCAGAGCACCCACCCATCAGCTTACAGTAGTCATACAATTAGATGCTTGCCAGACTGGACACCATCTCGCTTGCTCTGATTCCCTAAAAGATCTCATCCTGATCGTAGCTATGGGATGTTCCACTTTCCCATCTTGCTGTGGGTTGACAGAGAGCCCAAGATCGAGCTTGTAATAAAGAGACCCTAATGTGATTACATCGGAATCTTCTTGGTGGTATTTCCGGGTTCAAGTTGTACCCTTCCTAGCATAACAGTTACATGAAAAAATATTTGTTCTCACTCACTTGCACCTTCATTCTTACCAGCAAGCTAGTAGTGTGTTCTTGGTCTATGTGTACCACATATTTTACAATTCTACTCAGTGAGGTGTAAACCAAAGTCAACTGGGGCTCTTGAAGTGAGGATTTTCTTTATATGATAAAGAGACTCGTATGCTAGAACTCTTTCCTCCCTTTGTTCCTTGCTCAATTCTGATTAAAGCAGATCTGGATGCTGGTGCTTTGGGTGCATCTTACCAGTGAGAGGGAAAAGTCAAGAGGACCATAACAGATAAGGACAGCACTGAGCCACAAAATATTAGTGGCCTAGGTGTGAAATTTAAATTTGTGAGAAAGGAAAACCTTTGCTTACTTAAGCCACCATATTCCACAAATTCTCTCTATAGAATCAACTAAAATAATCTCAATTCCTATAATTTACACAACATGAAAGAGGCCTGATAGTTGGCACATTTCATGAATAAGAATGTCTATTACTCTCATGCTCTCATTTTGTCTAATATGCTCTGTGATTTTAATGTAAAAACTAAACTTTGTTATTTTAACATTCAAGTCCTTAATTCTGACTGTGACTATAATTTCATTTGGCTAAAAGCTACTTAATGTTTTGGGGAGTAGTATTGTTCAATAAAAATTATTTTATTTTAATTCAATAGTTATCATCTAATACAAGAAAAAATTGTTTTTAGTATAGCATAATTAGATGTGAGATATTCTATGTTCAAATGCTGTTTTCCACCCCCATTAGTTTCTGTGTTTCAAGATGTATTCTTCCACTAAACTTTCCAATTTTAATATAGGTGAACATTGTTTCTAGGGTTTTTAAATGATAAATTAATTAAAACATACACTATTACCTATGTATAACAAGTATATAAATGTGAGTTGCCTCTATTTTAATTTATGATGGTGATATTTATGAAAATATCAGGGTCAAATTGTATCCATTTAAATCTTTTAAAAGAGTCCAAGTGTTGTTGTGAAATCTACTTTAATTATAAAACTGGGTTTAAAATATCTTAAACCTTTGTGTGTGTGTACTCTGTGTGTGCGCGCACACGTGTGTGTGACATCGGGGTGTATGTGTGCATGTGCTTGTTCATATTTTGGGGCGTGGTTGTAAATTCCAGCACTTGGGAGGCAGAGGCAGGCAGATTTCTGAGTTGGAGGTCAGCCTGGTCTACAGAGTGAGTTCCAGGACAGCCAGGGGTACACAGAACCTGTTTCAACCCCCCCCCAAAAAAAAAATTCAGCTTTTGCATATATTTTCTCTCCTTTTGTCCTTGTCTGAAACAGACTCTTTGGTTCTGTGAAGGCAGGAAAGCTTTTAGAAGTGCTTTTCTCTTGCCTTCTATTTCCTGTAGATCTGCTGCAATTAGAGGTTCTTAAGACTACCATAGGAAGATTTTTGTTGCAGTAGAAGAACAGAGAAATAAATGGCAAAGAGTATAAAGAATCAGGGATTTTTTTTGGAGGTGGGGGGAATGTAGACTAGGGACAGATATAGAAAATGGTTTTATCTGAAATTTTTGTAGATGACTGGACTAGTATGAAACACATGAAGCTCAAGGATTGTGTGTGTGTGTGTGTGTGTGTGTGTGTGTGTGAGAGAGAGAGAGAGAGAGAGAGAGAGAGAGAGAGAGCAAGGTATATTCTTGAGTAGGAGATATTAATACAAAAAGTCTTGAGAGGGGTTTATTTCTTCTTGTAAGCTGTATGTGCACATGCTATGGAGTCATTTATAAGGAGGCATGCATACCTTGGATATGCACCTATATAGTTGTAAAATCTAAGGACCAAACAGTGGAAAGGTCAAAGTCATGTGGATATAAATGAATATTCATAATTACTTAGAAATCTTCAGCAACTAGTTTGTTAATATTTATTAAGAATATATTCCTTTCAATGCAATCCCCATCAAAATTCCAACTCAGTTCTTCACAGAGTTAGAAAGGGAAATTTGAAAATTCATCTGGAATAACAACAACAACAACAAAAAACAAACAAACTAGGATAGCAAAAACTGTTCTCAACAGTAAGAGTCTCTGGTGGAATCACCAACCCTGTCCTCAAGCTGTACTACAGAGCAATTGTGATGAAAGAAAAAAAAAAAAAAACCTCCATCATACTGGTAAAGTGATAGACAGTTAAATCAATGTAATAGAACTGAAGACCCAGAAATGAACCCACACACCTACGGTCACTTGATCTTTGACAAAGGAGCTAAAACCATCCAGTGGAAAAAAGACAGCATTTTCAACAAATGGTGCTGGCTCAACTGGTGGTTATCATGTAGAAAAACGCAAACTGATCCATCCTTATCTCCTTATACAAAGCTCAAGTCCAAATGGATCAAGGACCTCCATACAAAACCAGAGACACTGAAACTTACAAAGGAGAAAGTGGGGAAGAACTTGGAACACATGGGCACAGGGGAAAAATTCCTGAACAGAACAGCAATGGCTTATGCTATAAGATCAAGAATCAAGAAATGGGGACTCATAAAATAGCAAAGCATCTGTAAGGCAAAGGACACTGTCAATAAGACAAAAAAGGAAGCCAACAGATTGGGAAAAGATATTTACCAATCCTAAATCTGATAGAAGGCTAATACCCAATACATACAAAGAACTCAAGAAGTTAGACTCCAGAAAACCAAATTACCCTATTAAAAAAATGGGGTATAGAGCTAAACAAAGAACTCTCAACTGAGAAGTACAAATGTCTGAGAAGTACCTAAAAAAAAAAAAGTTCAGCCGGGCATGGTGGCACATGCCTTTAATCAGAATACCCAAGA
Source organism: Mus caroli (assembly GCF_978045245.1). Classification (NCBI taxonomy): domain Eukaryota; kingdom Metazoa; phylum Chordata; class Mammalia; order Rodentia; family Muridae; genus Mus; species Mus caroli. The sequence continues at coordinate 2,286,269 of NW_028227260.1, forward strand.
TACAATTTGCAAAACACATGAAACTCAAGAAGAAGGAACACCAGTGTGTGGATACTTCAATCCTTCTTAGAAGCAGGAACAACATACCCATGGAAGGAGTTACAGAGACAAAGTGTGGAGCAGAGACTGAAGGAATGACCATCCAGAGACTGCCCCACCTGGTGATCCATCCTATATACAACCCCCAAACCCAGACACTATTGGGGTTGCCAACAAGAGCATGCTGACAGGAGCCTGATATAGCTGTCTCCTGGGAGGCTCTGCCAGTCAGTGCCTGACTAATACAGAAGTGGATGCCCCCAGCCATCCATTGGACTGAGCACTGGTTCCCCAATGAAGAAGCTAGAGAGTACCCAAGGAGCTGAAGGGGTTCACAGCCCCATAGGAGGAAGAACAATATGAACTAACCAGTACTCACAGAGCTCCCTGGGACTAAACCAGCAACCAAAGAAAATACATGGTGAGACTCATGGCTCTAACTGCATATGTAGCAGAGGATGGCCTAGTTGGTCATCAGTGGGAGGAGAGGCCCTTGGTCCTATGAAGGTTCTATGCCCAAGTATAGGGGAATATCAGGGCCAGGAAGCAGGAGTGGGTGGTCTGGGGAGCAGGGCAGGGGGGAGGGTATAGGGGACTTTCAGAGAGAAAACTAGGAAAGGGGATAACATTTGAAATGTATGTAAAGAAAATATCTAATAAAAAACAATATAAAAGAATATATTCCGCCACAATTACTCTGATACCTAAACCACAAAAAGACCCAACAAAGATAGAAAACTTCAGACCAATATCCCTTATGAATATTGATGCAAAAATCCTCAATAAAGTTCTTGCTAACCGAATCCAAGAACACATCAAAACAATCATCCATCCTGACCAAGTAGGTTTCATCCCAGGGATGCAGGGATGGTTCAATATACGGAAATCCATCAACGTAATCCAGTATATAAACAAACTCAAAGACAAAAACCACATGGTCATCTCCTTAGATGCGGAAAAAGCATTTGACAAGATCCAACACCCATTCATGATAAAAGTCTTGGAAAGATCAGGAATTCAAGGCCCATACCTAAACATGATAAAAGCAATCTACAGCAAACCAGTAGCCAACATCAAAGTAAATGGTGAGAAGCTTGAAGCAATCCCTCTAAAATCAGGGACTAGACAAGGCTGTCCACTTTCTCCATACCTATTCAACATTGTACTTGAAGTCCTAGCCAGAGCAATTCGACAACAAAAGGAGATCAAAGGGATACAAATTGGAAAAGATGAAGTCAAAATATCACTTTTTGCAGATGATATGATAGTATATATAAGTGACCCTAAAAATTCCACCAGAGAACTCCTAAGCCTGATAAACAGCTTCGGTGAAGTAGCTGGATATAAAATTAACTCAAACAAATCAATGGCCTTTCTCTACACAAAGAATAAACAGGCTGAGAAAGAAATTAGGGAAACAACACCCTTCTCAATAGTCACAAATAATATAAAATATCTTGGCGTGACTCTAACTAAGGAAGTGAAAGATCTGTATAATAAAAACTTCAAGTCTCTGAAGAAAGAAATTATAGAAGATCTCAGAAGATGGAAAGATCTCCCATGCTCATGGATTGGCAGGATCAACATTGTAAAAATGGCTATCTTGCCAAAAGCAATCTACAGATTCAATGCAATCCCCATCAAAATTCCAAATCAATTCTTCAACGAATTAGAAAGTGCAATCTGCAAATTCATCTGGAATAACAAAAAACCTAGGATAGCAAAAACTCTCCTCAAGGATAAAAGAACCTCTGGTGGAATCACCATGCCGGACCTAAAGCTCTACTACAGAGCAATTGTGATAAAAACTGCATGGTACTGGTATAGTGACAGACAAATAGACCAATGGAATAGAATTGAAGACCCAGAAATGAATCCACACACCTATGGTCACTTGATCTTCGACAAGGGAGCTAAAAACATCCAGTGGAAGAAAGACAGCATTTTCAACAAATGGTGCTGGCACAACTGGTTGTTAACATGTAGAAGAATGCGAATCGATCCATTCCTATCTCCTTGTACTAAGGTCAAGTCTAAGTGGATCAAGGAACTTCACATAAAACCAGAGACACTGAAACTTATAGAGGAGAAAGTGGGGAAAAGCCTTGAAGATATGGGCACAGGGGAAAAATTCCTGAATAGAACAGTAATGGCTTGTGCTGTAAGATCGAGAATTGACAAGTGGGACCTCATGAAACTACAAAGCTTCTGCAAGGCTAAAGACACCATCAATAAGACAAAAAAACCACCAACAGATTGGGAAAGGATCTTCACCTATCCTAAATCAGATAAGGGACTAATATCCAATATATATAAAGAACTCAAGAAGGTGGACTCCAGAAAGTCAAATAACCCCATTAAAAAATGGGGCTCAGAACTGAACAAAGAATTCTCACCTGAGGAATACCGAATGGCAGAGAAGCACCTGAAAAAATGTTCAACATCCTTAATCATCAGGGAAATGCAAATCAAAACAACCCTGAGATTCCACCTCACACCAGTCAGAATGGCTAAGATCAAAAATTCAGGTGACAGCAGATGCTGGCGAGGATGTGGAGAAAGTGGAACACTCCTCCATTGTTGGTGGGATTGCAAGCTTGTACAACCACTCTGGAAATCAGTCTGGCGGTTCCTCAGAAAATTGGACATAGTACTACCGGAGGATCCAGCAATACCTCTCCTGGGCATATATCCAGAAGATGTCCCAACCGGTAAAAAGGACACATGCTCCACTATGTTCATAGCAGCCCTATTTATAATAGCCAGAAGCTGGAAAGAACCCAGATGTCCCTCAACAGAGGAATGGATACAGAAATTATGGTACATTTACACAATGGAGTACTACTCAGCTATTAAAAAGAATGAATTTATGAAATTCCTAGCCAAATGGATGGACCTGGAGGGCATCATCTTGAGTGAAGTAACACAATCACAAAAGATCTCACACAATATGTATTCATTGATAAGTGGATATTAGCCCAAAACTTAGGATACCCAAGATATAAGATACAATTTGATAAACGCATGAAACTCAAGAAGAATGAAGACCAAAGTGTGGACATTGTGCACCTTCTTAGAATTGGGAACAAAACACCCAGGGAAGGAGTTACAGAGACAAAGTTCGTAGCTGTGATGAAAGGATGGACCATTTAGAGACTGCTGTATCCAGGGATCCGTCCCATAATCAGCTTCTAAACGCTGGCACCATTGCATACACTAGTAAGATCTTGCTGAAAGGACCCAAATATAGCTGTCTCTTGTGAGACGATGCCGGGGCCTAGCAAACACAGGAGTGGATGTTCACAGTCAGCTATTGGATGTATCACAGGGCTCCCAATGGAGAAGCTAGAGAAAGTACCCAAGGAGCTAAAGGGATCTGCAACCCTATTGTTGGAACAACATGATGTACTAACCAGAACCCTGGAGCTCTTGTCTCTAGCTGCATATGTATCGAAAGATGGCCTAGTCGGCCATCACTGGAAAGAGAGGCCCATTGGACTTGCAAACTTTATATGCCCCAATATAGGGGAATGCCAGGGCCAAAAGAATGGGAATGGGTGGGTAGGGAAGCGGGGGGCGCTATGGGGGACTTTTGGGATAGTATTGGAAATGTAATTGAGGAAAATATGTAATAAAAATATTAAAAAAAAAAAGAATATATTCCTATGCAATCATTTGTTTGTGAATTCAAGTCTCAGCTTCTCCACATCACATGTTACATTACCATGAGAGATTATTTACTATCAATGAGTGCATTTTCTCCTCTGTGAAACTGGGGAACTATGATGAGTGTCAAATGCAGTGTACTTAGCATAGTGTTAATCCTGTGTATGTGCTAAGTGTCTGTAGTGATTTGAAGAGGATTGGCCCCTATAGACTCATGTGCTTGAATTCTTTGCCCACAGATACTGACACTGTTAGGGGGTGTGGCCTTGTTGGAATAGCTGTGGCCTTGCTGAAAGAAGTGTGTCACTGTGGAGATGGGTTTTGATGTCCTGTGCATAAGCTCTATCCAGTGTAGAACAGACCTTCCTTCTGGATGCCTGAGGAAGTTAATCTCCTACTGGTTGCTTCTGTTGAACTCTCAGGTCTTTCTTCCAGTACCAAGTCTCCCTGCATGATACTATGCTTCCTATCTTGATAGTAACTGACGGAACCTTTAAACCTGTAATCCAGCCCCAAATTCAATGTTTGCCTTTATAAGAGTTGCCTTGATCATGTGTCAATGAAACCCTAACCAAGACAGTATCCAAAAATTACTATTATTATCTACACAGAAACTCCAGGTGGATATTACTTACCTCTTTGTATGGACAAAGAGAGTGCAGCTAGTAGAATGGTTTTCAAGGACTTATTGTGTCAAAAATTGAATCCAGGTCCACTTGACTCTAAACTCCGTGACTGTTCTACTCTATATTGAAGTATCTCTAACTCCATGCTTATCTACTGCCTCTCAGTTTATAGCTATACATGATATATGATGCGTTTCTGTTAGAGAAATCAAAGTGTGGTTGTAGACAGACTGGCTTTCTTTAATATTCACACATCTGATCTTTATGGCAACGTGCATCTCCTATGGCTTCATCTGTACATTTGGAGTAGATATGTGGATCATCATTCCAACTGAAATACAATGGTGGGGAGGTGTGGGGCAATGGGCTATACACAGTCAACTTGGTCTCCAGTCAATGGGACCTCATAAAATTGCAAAGCTTCTGTAAGGCATAAGATACTGTCAATAAGACAAAAAGGCCACCAACAGAGTAGGAAAGGACTTTTACCAATCCTATATCTGATAGGGGACTAATATCCAATATATACAAAGAGCTCAAGAAGCTGAACTCCAGAAAATAAAATAACCCCATTTAAAAATTAGGGTACAGAGCTAAACAGAATTCTCAACTGAGGAATAAAAAAAAATGGCTAAGAAGCACGTGAAAAAAATGTTCAGCACCCTTAATCATCAGGTAAATCAAAATCAAAACAACTCTGAGATTCCACCTCACACCACTCAGAATGGCTAAGATCAAAAATTCAGGTGACAGCAGATGCTGGCGAGGATGTGGAGAAAGAGGAACACTCCTCCATTGCTGGTGGGATTGCAAGCTGGTACAACCACTCTGGAAATCAGTCTGGCGGTTCCTCAGAAAATTGGACATAGTACTACCTGAGGATCCAGCAATACCTCTCCTGGGCATATATCCAGAAGATGTTCCAACTTGTAAGAAGGACACATGCTCCACTATGTTCATAGCAGCCTTATTTATAATAGCCAGAAGCTGGAAAGAACCCAGATGTCCCTCAACAGAGGAATGGATACAAAAAATGTGGTACATTTACCCAATGGAGTACTACTCAGCTATTAAAAAGAATGAATTTATGAAATTCTTAGGCAAATGGATGTATCTGGAAGAAATCATCCTTCGTGAGGTAACCCAATCACAAAAGAACTCACTTGATATGCACTCACTGATATGTGGATATTAGCCCAGAAACTTAGAATACCTCCTCACTCTATTACTCTCTCGTTCTCCTTACTCTCTTAAGCTTTTACTTTTCTTAATCTCCATCTTACTTTCTTTCCTTGCTCTCTCTCTTACCTCTTATTCTTTAGCGTTTCCTCTTTCTCTCTCTTACCCCCTTCCCTCCTCTTGGCCGTGGCCAGTCTCTCCCTCTCTTTCTACCTTTTCTCTTTACCCCTGCCTTTCCACAATAAAGCTCTAAAACCATAGACTGTCTCTGCTCATCAAGGCCTGCTGTGCTTGGATGATGGGATAGGCTTTCTCCTAATGAGCCATTTCTAATCTCCTGTCAGAAGGCCTTCCTGTGCTCAAGCCAAGGACTGGACTTAGGACTCTCACATGCATGTGAACCTCTCTCCCTCTGCCCCTCTGCCCTCTCTCTCTCATAACTCCCAGACTGAGGGTGTTGCCCTGGGGCCCCTATTATCAGGGGCTGCCCCTTGTCTCTCCCCTGCCATGTGGGGTCAGTGGCTTCACACAGCCAGATGCCCACCCTGGGCCGAGTGGAATGTGTCTGGCAGTCCTCCTGTGTCTGCCTGCACAGAGCACAGGAACTCTGGCCGGACCTGGGCATTCTCTCCCTCCCACTCTTTCCCCCACACCCCACAGCCCCACAGGGAGGGCACTGGAACTTGTTGGTTTAGGGAAAAATAGTACTTACAGTACTAAGATTTTGTAAAATTGTGGCTGCTCTTTGACTACATATCTAGGATCATAGTTCATGTATAATAGACACATATTGTATTCACCAAGCAAAATGCAGTTCTGTTTTGATGATCTCTACTAAAATAATTTAGTTTATGAAATCTTCTAAGATCATCACCAATTAAGTTCAAATTTGTTACAATATAAATTTACAAAAATGTAGAAATTCTTAAATCTGCATAGTGTGTGCTTGTCTTTATCCTTGATGGTCATATAAGAGTGGCAGTTTTATTTTTTCAATTATATAAAATTAGAATTTCACACTATGCACCAAACAAAATTAACCTTTTCTGTGGGATTAGACACAAAGATCCACCCCTTAAAAAGAAGCCATATACAAGTAATATTTGATTGGAAAGGGAATATCAGTTTTCTTTAATGAAATGTTACTGGGTATATCAACCACATAATAGAGCAGGTCCCAGTAGACTAATACAATTGGACCCTGTTTTGGGGTGTCTGTGTATGTGTGTGTGTGTGTGTATACTTTTTAGTTTTGTTATTTTTTTGTCTTCATGTTTTGTTTCCTTTTATTTTGAGGCACACACATACACACACACACACACACACACACACAGAGAGAGAGAGAGAGAGAGAGAGAGAGAGAGAGAGAGAATAAATTTTGTGGAGAGTGAGGTTAAAGGATCTAGGAGTTGTGACAGGTAGAATATAAAGAATATACTGGTTTTTTTGTTGTTGTTTTGTTTTGTTTTGTTTTTCGAGACAGGGTTTCTCTGTGTAGCCCTGGCTGTCCTGGAACTCACTTTGTAGACCAGGCTAGCCTCGAACTCAGAAATCGGCCTGCCTCTGCCTCCCAAGTGCTGGGATTAAAGGCGTGCGCCACTGTATGAAAAAAATTAAATAAAAATTAGGCTTTTCCTCAATCTTATACATTTTAGATTGTCATTTTCTTTTGACATACATTTGAAAAAGGTTGACATTTAAAGATGTCATTTTATCCTTTTTTTTTGCATCTGGATGTTCCCAAATGGCTTTTTCATATACTAAAATTGTAATTCGGTGGTGCTGAATTTACCTTGGCAGTTTTATTCCTTGTATTTCAAGTTATACCATGATATACTGAAATATATGTATAAAATGTTTATTTATTGTATATGTGTGGAAATGTGCGTGGGCAAGAGGTATAAGGATGATCTGTCATACTGTTAATTTTAAACAAAACAAAACAAAACAAAAATGAGTGAAAGGTACTAAACAAAAGTAACGTTAAGAGAGGGCAAACCAAGTATACATTTCCATGTTAAGTGTTGACAATATGGTAGTTCAATCCTTTCATTTCTACTGGAGAATAAGCAACATTCTTTTATGTGTTCAGTATTTAATTTTCAGAAAAATACTTTCTGTTAAATCAACAACTGGGTATTCCTACCAGCTATTCTGTGTCAATTTGATTCTTACACATTTGAAATAATGTAACTGCTACCCATGATCTCTAACAGAGGATGACTCCATCCCTTCCTTTGAAAGTAACTAGGAATGTTATTGGCCAGTCAAGAGTGACCACTCTACCATTTTGTTTGAGCATAAGAGTATGGTAAGATGACCAATTATTCTATTAGCTTGGGATTGAAAAGTTTCCAAGAGATGGGACTTTCAGTACCCTAAGAAAATCTCGACAAACCACAATGAGTTGGTTAGCCTAGAGCAGGGAAACTTGTCATGAGTGTTACAAATTACACCCATCTGGGTTTGATATTCAAATACATAACCATCCTCCAAGTGCCCAGAACTGAGATCATCCCTGGAAATATGCACAGGATCTAAATGGAGGAAAGAATCATGAAACCACAGCAAAATCCAAAAGGTTTTTAAATGGTTAAATTGTATATATTTATTGCTCAGCTTGATTTCTAAAAAATAGCCAGGCTATTGATGTGAAAACAAGGAATAAACCAAATTCAGTAAGCAAAAACCAACTCCCAGTAAGATAAGTGTCAAATTTAAAACACTCACCAACCTAATGATTTACAAAAAAGAAAACAGGAAGTTTACAGTATAGTATAGGTGACACTGCAATCCTGTGTTCAGAAAGCAAATTAAAAAGGAGCTTTTATCATCATGAGCATTGCATTCTCTAAAATGACCAAATACCCATTTTATGTGAAAAATCAACCATGACTAATATTCTGTAGGGAACTTATCAAGAACTTGTTAACAAACCTGTCTGAAACTGTTTATCATTGCCCACATTCAGCTACAAGCAAAATTGGGAATCATTTGTAATGACATCTATAGGCAAGCAATAAGCTCTAAATAGCTGAGTGTGGTGGCGCACGCCTTTAATCCCAGCATTTGGGAGGCAGAGGCAGGCGGTTTCTGAGTTCGAGGCCAGCCTGGTCTACAAAGTGAGTTCCAGGACAGCCAGGGCTACACAGAGAAACCCTGTCTCGAAAAACCAAAAAAAAAAAAAAAAAAAAAAAAAAAAAGCACTAAGCTCTAAATGGAAGATATTTACTATTACAGACAAAATCTTAAGAATTTTCAAAAGCAACCAATGACCCCCACTATCAGTCATTTTGTAGAAAGGGTTTTCCGTGAGAGCTTTATAGTCTACATTTTTTTCTTTTTTTTTCTTTTTTTTAAAATATTTTTTATTACATCTTTTTCTCAATTACATTTCCAATGCTATCCCAAAAGTCCCCCATACCCTCCCCCCACTTCCCTACCCACCCATTCCCAGTTTTTTTTTTTTTTTTTTTTTTTGGCCCTGGCGTTTCCCTGTACTGGGGCATATAAAGTTTGCATGTCCAATGGGCCTCTCTTTTCAGTGATGGCCGACTTGGCCATCTTTTGATACATATGCAGCTAGAGTCAAGAGCTCCGGGGTACTGGTTAGTTCATAATGTTGTTCCACCCATAGGATTGCAGATCCCTTCAGCTCCTTGGGTACTTTCTCTAGCTTCTCCATTGGGAGCCCTGTGATCCATCCACTAGCTGACTGTGAGCATCCACTTCTGTGTTTGCTAGGCCCCAGCATAGTCTCTCAAGAGACAGCTATATCTGGGTCCTTTCAGCAAAATCTTGCTAGTGTATGCAATGGTGTCAGCGTTTAGAAGCTGATTATAGTCTACTTTTGATTTGATAGCACTAACTCAATAATGTATAAAGAATGAGAGACTGGCTACAACTTTCTGATCAACTTGCAGGCAGTTCAAAATGTTTGAGAAACCTATAGTGATCAAAGCTGGCCAAACTCTCCTCCAACCACAGTTCTTACTGCTTCTATAATCCTGGGTAGGGATTTCTATGAACGTTTTCTCCAACATGTAAAGTTTACTTCTTGATGTTCATAAGCATCCAGTTTTTCCTCGTCTTAGTTTGGATTTCTATTGCTATGATGAAACATTGTGAACCAATGGCAAATTGTAGAAAAAGGAGGTTTATTTGGCTTGCACTTCTTTGTTGCTATCATCAAAGAAGGAAGTTAGTACAGGAGCTCAAACAGGGCAGGAACTTGGAGGCAGGAGCAGATGCAGTCTCTGGAGAGGTGCTGCTTACTGGTTTGTTTGTTATAAATTACTCAGCCTGTTTTCCTATAGAACTGAGGACCGCCAGCCCAGGGATGGCAACACCAACAAGCTGGGCCCTCTCTCAATTATCACTAATTAAGAACCCCCCAATATAGAACTCAACCCCCCAAAAAACCCTCAAAAAACAACAACAAAAAATAAAATTGCCTACAAGGGTGCCTGCAGGCATATCTTAATGGAGGCATTTTTTTCAGTTGAGGTTCCCTTCTCTCAGATGACTAGCTTGTGTCCAACAGAGATACGTTTCACTTCCAGAAGAACTGGCAATCTAACCCTCCACTCCCATCGCCTCACACTTCCTAGAAGTCTCTCTAATACTTTGTATTATATATAAAAATAAATATACTATCCACAATGGAAGAAATCAGGAGATGCTTATTTGTCTGGGTCTATATTATGCTTAATATGATGATATCCAGTCCCATTCACTTTCATGCAAATAACAAGATCTTGTTCCATATATATATACAATTCCACTTTTGATATATAATTAAATCTTACTTATTTATCTGTTGAAGGGCCTTGAGACTGATTCCATAGTGTGGCTATTGTGAGTAGTGTCATGTAAAACATGAACATAGGTACTGTTTTAGGTATTGACTTTGTTTTGTGGTATATATCTGGATCATATGGCAATTCTATTTTTAGTATTTTAATCATTGTTCAAATTGATTTACATAGTGGATGAAATAATTTACACTGCCAGCCTTTGGCATTTATGGTGGTCTCCCTGCCCCCTCATCCCTATCAGCACTTGATATCTCTTTTCTTTTTGATAATAGCCATTTCCAATAGGGTGAGATAGCACTCTTAATGTAGATACGGGGAAAGCTTTTTCAGATACTGCCAATTTGAACTTGTGTTGAGAAGTATCAGTTCAAGTCACTTGCCCACGTGCTGATTGGGTTACTTGTTTATTTGGTGCTCAATTTTGGGATTTTTGACAGATTTATATATTCTAGATGTTAGTCTTCTGTCAGATGTAAAACATGGCAAATCATTGTCATTTCTTCCATTACTGTTGTTTCCTTCCCTCTACAGAAACTTTGAGTTTCACCCAATTCCACATGTCAATTTTGCTTTTCCTGAGCTCTTTGACTCCTATTCAGGAAATTATTGTCTGAGCCAATATCTTGAAATGTTTCTCCTATGTTTTCCCCTAGTAGCTTCAGAATTCCAGGTCTTATATTTTAAGATACTTGATTCATTGACTGTTGATTTTTTTTTTTTAACAACAAGAAAAACAGATTTAGTTGAACATTTATAGATGTGAATATCTGGTTTTGCCTGCATCATTTGTTAAAGAATCTATCTTTAAAAACTATTTAATTTATTATTTTTCAATGATTGTTTTTATTTATTGAATCACCCCTTCATTTCTCTTTCCTTTCCTCCCTCTAAACCCTCCCATATGCTCCTCTTTGCTTTTGTTCAAAAATATTTCTCCTGCTCTCAACACTTTTTAGTTGCCTGTAGTTCTTTGACTAAGGTTGAGGGTTCATGGCCTTTCCCTTGCCCAAGCTAATACATCCACATTGTTGTCCTTTTTAGCTCATTTGTAAGCAATCGTGCTGGTAAGACTTTGTGGGTATAGATTCTGACATCCCTAGGCGACACAATCTCATATCAAATTCCTTGATCCTTTGGCGCTTAAAATATTTCTGCCCCTTCTTATGCAGTAATCCATGAACCTTTGGTATGGGAACTGTTTTGCAGATATATCAATTGGAAGTGGATTCCATAACTGTTTTTAGTGACTGAGGATTTCTGTAGTCATCTTTCTGTGTCTGTTGCAATGTAAAGTTTTCTTGGTGGGGATAAGGATTTCACTGATCTATGGGTATAAAGATGAATATTTAGAATGTAGTTACAGATTGCGGTGGTTTACTCCAGTGGTGTTTTTAGGTTCTTTTCCAAGATCCATGACTTCAATTAGCACAGAGTTGTTGATTTGGTATTCAGCACCAGGCATGCTTTCACTCTTGTTAGTGGGTCTTAAGTGCAATAGAGACCACCAAGATATAAGTGTCATTACTGCACCCTTAAGGTTATCAAGGAATGCTAATCATTTTGGTTCATAGGCATCATAGCCCAGTAGTCATGTTGGTTGCTTCCTTCCTTTGGAAGGGCATCTTCTGATTCATAAAGCCACTACCTAGGGAGGAGGCTTAAAATATTTTCTCATGCAAAATTGCTCAGTAATTTTTTAGCAACATACTCTAGTCAACAAAATGTCTACTAATTTATCATTCTATCTTTTCCCAGAATGTAATAATAATAAATAAAGAACCTCAAAAAGGGGTAAGAGAATGTGGCTAACCCAAGGCCATGATTCACTTTAGAAATGTACCTCAATTCAACCATAGCTAATTTCAAAATATTAAATTCTAGTCTCTTAAGACCTCAAATTGGATCATTCAGAAGGAAGTAAGAAGACAAAATGGAAGAGCAAACAAGTCTGCCTTAAGTATTTGAAATCTTAAGAATAAAACTGCTGCCACACCCTGACTATTTCAGTCTAATATCCAATGTGTCAGTAAGGTTCTTAGACATAAATATGCTGAACAGTGCTTTCTACAAAGAGAATTATAGAGTAGATTGCATTATAGTTCTTGATGCAAATGATACCCGACTACCCACAATTGATTGAAAATATATTTACTGCTCTTTTCTCCAAGGCTTAAAATTACTCAGTTGTTGGCCCAGGAGGGTTCTATCTGTTGTGTAAACAGTTTGTGTTTGATAACAGAGCAGGACACTAATCCCAAACATGTTGAAAGGTGGTAACACTAAGAAGAAATCAGAAGATCAGTTATACTCTTTTACCAGGTTGTTCTAAGAATTTTTCAACATGTTCAAATGGGTTAGAATGTTACAGGTGTTTAAACAGATGTGGCTTGTCAATTTATACAATAGAGTGTTTACCTAGGATCCAAACTGAATATATTATGTCTCAAGGATAAACAGCTGGTACTTGTGAAATTTTTAAATACTATAATGTAGTCATGTGTTTCTCCAACTGGAAATCTGATCTATCAACACCTTATGGATGTTGGCCATGGCTCAGTGGAATGTTCTAACACTTGTATAAGTCAAAAATGTGGAAATAAAAATAAAAACAAAAATTTGGGAGTAGGTAAGGCTTCACACCACAATCCCTTTGTCATAGACATGAAGTAACATGTGCTCATTATTTTCATGTCCCTAAAAACCCAGAAATGCATTTTAAGCTTAAGTATAATTGAATCTAAAACCCCTATGACAATTCTAAGCCAAATACCCAGGTATAACTGTGAGCATATGTTTTTACAGCTTTATTCATCACACTCAAAAAGTAGAAGAAAGAAGACCAACTATGAAAGAAGTATCTGTGCTTGTGGGATACATTCACTAACAGTTTTAAAAGCTTACTATACTAGTGGTATACCAGTGCCTTTATAAAACAATGAAGTGATACAAATTAAATGGCAATATATTAAAAGGATAATATATATCATGTTCACTCATGATTGATCTCAGAAATTTATGCTGTCATAAAATATAAAAATAAATTAATATAATTTACTGTATTAACAAACTTAAAAAAGAAAAGAACTATTTGATTACAATAACATGCACAGAGAAATCATGTTGGAAAACTCAACATCTATATCTGAAAAAAAATCCTTCCAGCAAATAGGAATAGATGGAAACTTTTTCAATGTTATAGTAGGTATCTTTGTAAATCTATAGCTACAATTGTATTTTTCATTGTGAAGGAGTGGAAATTTTATAAAATAAAAAAACAAATTAAGGGCATCTATTTTATCACCAGTGTGTAACATGGTATAGGAAATTGGAGACAGAGAAAAAAATTAAAGAGTAGAGGTATCCATGTTAAAAGGCTGCTTGTATCCCAGATGCCATAGCAGCTTGATACAGAAAAATTCAAATCCACTGAAATATATGTTAGAAGTTTCTGGAAACTATTGAGTGAGCTGAATAAAGTTTCAGGTACAACAAGAATACCATACCAAAAAAAAATAATTGTACTATGTATTGGCATGCAACAAAATAAATTAAAATAAATAATCTAGAATAGAATAATCATATGAAATGCTTAGGGATGGATTGGAAAATGTGATGGTTTAAAGGTGAAATAACCACCACACCTGATGTGCTGAATCTTGGTCTCAAGTCAGTGACACTGTTTTGTGAAATTCTAAAAACTTTAAGGTCTTTGACTTGACCGAAAAATATAGTTATGTTTGTCTCTCCTTGTGGGCTGTTTCTTGTCTTGTTCTTCTCCTCTCCTCACCTATTTTCTCTTTCTTTTTTCTCTTCTCTTCCCCTCTTTCCAATGTCTCCTGTAGTACAGGAGCTAAGAGTAGTCTCTATTACATATTCCCGCTGCCATGTTGCCCTGAATCAGCAAAGAACCAATTGAAGCAACGGCTATGACTTGAACCTCTGCAAGATTGAGAGGTTCCTCAATCTTCCCTCCCATTATTTGTTTCTGTTAGGGACTTTTGTCATAGCAACATAAATATAACTAATATAGACACCCTGTATGTAAGATACACTCCAATAACATGAAAACTTTCCTAAGATAATCACCTACCTAAATGTTATAGAATTTTCAAGTTTTAAAGAGTTAAGATCATTTATCCTTTTAAAGTGGTTTATAGATATGATGCAATTCTAATAAAAAAATCCCAGTAGAAAGTTGGGATTTGAAACTCCAGCATCCACATGAAAGGTTGAGCACGAAAACATACAACTGTATCCAGTGTGGAGACAAGAGAATTGTTGGGACTATGAGCTGCCAGTCTAGCTCCAGTTTTGTTAAGTGACTCTATCTCAATAGGTGGAGATTAATAGAAAACAATGCACATCATCTTCTGGTCTCATCTCTCTCTCTCTCTCTCTCTCTCTCTCTCTCTCTCTCTCTCTCTCTCTCTCTCTCTCTCTTTGATATAGTACTTGAAGTTCTAGCCAGAGGAACAAGAAAACTAAAAGAGATAAAGGGGATAAAATTTGGAAAAGAAGTAGAACTATTGTTATTTATGGTTGATATGATAGTATACATAAGCGATCCCAAAAATTCTACCAGAGAACTTCCACAACATCCACAAAGTGGCTGCATACAAAACTGACTCAAGGAAACCAGTAGTCCTCCTTTATACAAATGATAACCTGTCCTCAAATGAAATTAGGGAAACAACAACCTTTACAATAACCACAAATAATAATAAAAAAAAATCTTGGTATAAATCTAACCAAGCAAGAATAAGATCTGTATGAGAAGAACATCAAGCCCCTGAAGAAAGAAATTGAAGAATATATCAGATGATGGAAAGATATCTCATGCTCATAGATAGGTAGAATTAACATAGTAAAAATGGCCAACTACCAAAAGCATATAGACTCAATGCAATCCCCATATAAATCCCAACACAATATTTTACAGACTCTAAAGAATTGCTTTAGAAAGAAGAATTCTCAAATTCATCTGGAAAAATAAAAAACCTAGGATAGTGAAAACAATCCTAAACAATAAAAGATCTTCAGGTAGAATCACCACAAGCTGTACTATAGAGCAATAGTGATAAAAACTGTGTGGTAGTGGTACAGAAAAAGACTTGTTAATCAGTGGAATCTAATTGAAGACCCAGAAATAAACCTACATACCTATGGAGGCACTCAGAGCTATGAGTTTTCCTCTTAGAAATGCTTTCATTGTGTCCCATAAGTTTGGGTATGTTGTGACTTCATTTTCATTAAACTCTAAAATGTCTTTAATTTCTTTCTTTATTCCTTCCTTGACCAAGGTATCATTGAGAAGAGTGTTGTTCAGTTTCCACGTGAATGTTGGCTTTCTACTATTTATGTTGTTGTTGAAGATCAGCCTTAGTCCATGGTGATCTGATAGGATGCATGGGACAATTTCAATATTTTTGTATCTGTTGAGGCCTGTTTTGTGACCAAACATATGGTCAGTTTTGGAGAAGGTACCATGAGGTGCTGAGAAGAAGGTATATTCTTTTGTTTTAGGATAAAATGTTCTGTAGATACCTGTTAGATCCAATGAACAGTAACAAATCTCGTGAATACATCATGTTTAGGTACCTGGATTATCTCTTTCATTGCTCTGCTCTATTCCACAGTTACACGTGAGCCAACAGAAATATGATTTCTATCCTACCCCACTTACATGGCATCATCTTTCTTTCCTTCTTTTATTACTTTTTTTTTTTTTTACAGTTCACCCTGGTCCCATTCCTGGTCCATCCTCCTATATTTCCTCATCCCATTCCTCCTTGCCCCTATCTCCAAAAGGATGTCCCCAACCCCACCCTATCCCACTATACCTCCCCACTCCCTGGAGGCCTCAAGTCTCTCAAGTGTTAGGTAACATAAATCTTTCACTGAGGCCAGGCCAGGCAGTATATGTTTTAGGGGCCTTGGACCAGCTAGTGTATGCTGCCTGGTTGGTGGCTCAGTGCTTGAGAGATCTCACAGGTCTGAGTTATTTGAGACTGCTAGTCTTCCTATGGGATCGCTCTTCTCCTCAGCTTCTTCCAGCCTTTCCATAATTCAACCACAGGGATTTTTGTTCATTGGTTGGGTGTAAGTATCAGTTTCTGTCTCAGTCAGCTGCTTGTTGGGCCTCTTCAGAGGGCAGCCATGCCTTTAAGTACATCATAGCATCAATAATAGTGTCAGGACTTGGGCTTCCCCTTAAGCTGGATCCCAATTTGGGCCTGTCACTGGATCTCCTTTCCCTCAGTATCTTCTCCATTTTTATCCTTGCAGTTCTTTTTGACAGGGACAATTCTGAATCATAGGTTTTGACTGTGGGATAGCAGCCCAATCCCTTTATTGATGGCCTGTCTTTCTACTGGAGGTGGATTCTACAAGTTCCCTCTCCCCACTGTTGGGCATTTCATTTAAGGTCCCTCCCTTTAAGTCTTGAGATTACCTCACCATCTGTATCTCTGGTACATTCTAGAGGGTCACCCCACCTCCCACCCCACCTGCAGAGGTTGCATATTTTCATTCATTCTGCTGTCCCTCAGGGCTTCTCTCTTGTTCTCCACCCCCAATACCCAATCATGTTTCCCTTTTACCCTCCCCTTGAGTCTCCCAGGTCCCTCTCTTCCTCTGTGCCCTCTCCCCTGCCACCCATGATTGCTTTCTTCTCTCTCCCAAGTGGGATTGAAGCATCCTCACTTGGGCCCTGCTTGTTAAACTTCTTGAGTTCTGTGGATTGCATTGGAAGAAACGTGACACTGTTAATCTTAGGATTCTATATGGCTTAGTCTGTCTCTTGGAAAACACTCACAAGGTTAGACACTACCCTAGACTAGTCTTTTGTATGAGGTGGCTGGGGTTTGGGTCAAAATATGTTTTTTTTTTTCTGTCTATTGCTGGCTATCTTAGAACTTGCTTTGTGAACCAGGCTGCCTCCAAACTCAAGAAATCTGCCTGCTTTACCTCCAGAGTGCAGAATGTGGGGATCAAAAGCTTTAGACTAGTCTTAATGTATATTTGACAAGTCACTTGTTTTAAATATCAGCCAATATTTGGAAGAACAGAGAAGAGTCCAATTCCAAATCACCCAAATCAAAAAGAAAGAAAAAATGCTTAGAAAAATTGATGAGCAAATTAATCAATAGATAACCTTGAATTCAAGGTTTGTATGCTATCCATGTCTCAGCATCTTCCTTTGTATAATTACAGGGTTTCAAATTCTCACTTTGGCATTGCCTCCTGAAAAGTTATACCACTGTGTTTTGTGTAAAAAGGTTATTTCATTTAGAAACCAACTATCATAAGAGTAAAATAAAATGATTTGGTGAAAATTGTCTTTAGGTATCCTTGAATATATTGATAAGTAGTAAAAAGAATTGTTTGATTTGTTAACATCATTTTTGATTAGCTCCTCCATAGACAAACTTAAACCTTTGAAAAAAATCACATATTTAAACTTGGCAAATGGCATTCCAAAACCTTCTCAGAAGATCTGATGCCAAGAATCATAGATTTTTTTTCCTATACAAAAATGATATCATGCTTCAATGTACTCTAATTCTGCAATCAGTCTAATGGAACCATGGTTTTACTTCATCCTGTTTTTCTTTTCAGTTTTGTTTTAATTTATTGAAGTTCTTTTATATCTGGCAAATGTCTTTATGTTCGAAAGAAGAAGGAAGAGGATGAAATCAGAAGAGGGAAATTAATTTGGTACTGAATGAGGAAGGTTGGGATGAGTTCCAGAAATATTTTCCACGCAAGTTTCCATAGTAAGGCGATGGTAATGAGGACTCACTAACACACTAAATACTGGGTGGGCATACATGGCACCATGCTAGCTGGACATCAAAGAGAGAGCCATGAAACACAACAGCTTGGCAGATGCTCCTCACTGAAAACTCCATTTACACCAGCTTGAGAGAGCCTCATTTCCCCTGGGGAGGCTTTGGCATGGCTAGAAGAAAACATCAAAGATGTTTCAGACTTCAAATCTCCTCCAAGGGTACAGTCAGCAGGACAGGAAATGGGAAAATCACCCTAGGAAGGCTTTGGAAGGGAGGGGGTTGATCCAAGGATGCTCAAAACCCTGTAAATGAACTCTTATGTTGTGGGTATTCAATAGAAGTGATATAGTGGACAGCTTGGCACCCAGTCAGTAGCAAGCCTTGCCTTAGCCTCATGCTGAGAAACTGCATAACGAAGGCTACACAAGAAAAGATAATTCAATAAAGATGTTTTATCTTTTTCACAGATGACCTAATATTTTGAAAGGATATCATAAAAACGGAAGCCTACATTCTAAAACAGAAGCATAAATACATTTCCAAAGATAGACGTACAAAGGCCTATAGGGTGCAACTAGAATTTGCCTAAAATGATATCTGACCCGCTAGACAAGAACTCCTAGTAACCCAGCAGGGTCTCCTCAGACTTATAAATACCTCAGTGTGACCAAGGGAACAAGAGTTGCCAACAAACACAAGGAAAGGCCCTTGAGTCTGTGTCACTGGCAACTAATGACAGATTATGAAATCCATACATGCTCAGAACCAAAATAAAACTGAAATTTCACATGCATTCTGCCACTGAAGTTAGAAAGCAGAAATGAATATCGACAAATTTTGCTAAAGCAGCAAAGAATTGTTACAAAAACAAGACAGGAGCTTCCATGAAGAGGTAGAAATGAAAAACAAAAGTATCAGATATAGTAGTGATACATTGATTTTTGTATAGATTGCATGTGTGTTGGTGGAAATAATATACTACATGTGTATGTGTGTGTACACACATAGACATTTAATAGTTAGCAAAGATGGGAACTTTTATAATGAATCAGATGCATAGATACCTGTTATGTTACTGAGTTATGTGGCTAAGATTTCTTAATTCAGACTCACAGTACCACAGCACTTACCTTATATGAGCATGGTACAAAGTGAGAGAAGAGATACAAAGCATGCACTAGAAGTTCAGTAACTATTCAATATTAATATAAAATCCTATGATAGCCTTTTGTCTGTATATTTAATAAATCTTGATTGTTTTATTTAGAAACTAGAGGTGCATACTTCATTTGATGTCATAAATTCTACACAACAATGTGTGACATATAAAATGGGAGATTTCTTTTCTTCCTACATAGTTATTTCTGGCAGGTAGTAAGAGCATTTTAAAATTGTATATAATTTTCCAAGTTGAATTTCAGCTTCTTACAACAAAGTAAATGTCTGTTTCTTGTTATCAGTATTTAATTTCACAAATGTGCATTCTGTAAACAGAAAAAAATAACATTAAAACAGTGTTCCTTAAGATTTCTCCAAGGACCAGACTCTCCAGATGAATAGGTATTTCTGGTTATTTCTGTTTTTAAAACATTTGGAATCACTTTGAAAACTGTGGTTAAGCTATGTTAATCAGACATGTAGGAGGTCTTACCAAAGTCCAGATAGTCTGTGTGCTGTTTATCTGTAAGTGATGTACATAAAATGCTGCCCCCACAATTGCTTTCACACACAACGATTACTCTTCTTAAGGAATAGTCTCTCTTGCAAACTTCTGATCTTCAAATGAAACGATTACTTCCTGGTGAGCATTTTGGCAACCTTATGTTATAGGGGTGACCTGAGATCTATTTATTTTAACCTGCAAGGGGACTCACCATCTTAAGGAAGCTCAATCACTTTCTTGCTTCTATGGATTGTATAGAAAGAAATGATTGCCAGAAAATATCAGTACCCAAATTTCAAATCTTGTTCTGGATACTTTGACTGATTGGGTCAGTGTTCCTATCCATTTGTACCATTCCATGTATAGGTCCCTCCTGCATCTACAAGCTCAGAAAGGCCAAATTATTCAGAAGATAAAGTTGCAACTGTTCAATCAAATTTATTGTTTGTTCTAGGAGCATGTAATGTCAAATGTGGCATCAGTGGACACAATGGGCAATAAGAAAATATGCAATTACATTATGCTTTCCATAGTCTTTTGTTTGTTCAATGATTCTATCCAGAACTATATTTTGTATTAACTTAACATGTCTCCTTAGACTCTTCTGATTTCTGAGGGTTTGTCATTTTTTTCCCTATGTCTTTCAGCATCTTGATAGTTTTGAAGTGTATCAGCTACTTCTTTGGAGAATGACCTTCAGTTTAGGTTGGTTATATATTCTGCCATGTCCTTTTTAGGTATGCATTTGGGGTAAGAAAACTACAGAAGAAAATACTTTGTAGTATATCATATCTGAGGTACTTGATGTTCATAGCCACTACTAGTAATACCAAGACTGCCCACTTGGCTAAGGTGATGCCTACTAGGATTCTTCAATATTAGTTTACCATCTTGAAATGAATATATAGGTTGGGAGGGATACTATTTAATCCAAAATCCTATTTTAAAACCCAGTGGTATTTCAAGATGAATTTTTCCTGAGACAATAATAGTATTGACATGATAACTCTGATGGAGCAGTTATTTCCATCCATTATCACATTACCTCCAGTAACAGCATTCTTACTCTAATTTTTCAGCTATTCAATTTTGAAATATTTATATCATTTCTACTTTTATCCATTGTAATTCATGGTGGAAGAGCTTTTTGCTTCTTCCTCATCTTAGAGAAGACATTGAAATAGTAGAAACATGCTACATAACTTAAAATACATCAGTAGGACACCATTGACCACTAAGAAATTGATTCTTTGCCACTATTTCTGATGGTACATTACTTTAAAAACAAGCCAAAAATGCATAAACATACATAGAGAGTAAGGACAGGAATGGCAGGATGAAGCTAATAGATGACGAGGTTGTTCTTCCTCTTGCTCATTAAGTATGTGGAACTGACAGCCAAGGACAAATAATTTCTGGACATCAGAAAGCATATGTACAGAAAAGGCTAAAAAGAAATTGGAAATTTGGTATTTACCAAAAAGATTAACTGGCAAGAATATAGCTTAGTGAAAGTGTGCTGGCCTAACATTCACAAGCCATGGGTCCAGTTCCCATCACCTCAAAATTATCAAGCCACTGCCAAAAGGGTAGAAGGAAAAACAGGCAGGGTTCATTAGAACAATCCTAGAAAGATCATAGACAACCATCTCAAGGGGATTCGAACTGAGTGCAGAGTCTGAGCGAAAGCAACATAAATGTGAAATATTTAAAAATTAAAACCATTGGTTGGTATCCACAGAATTATTGTGTATGAAAAGCCAAAGAGTAAGTAGTTTGATCTGTGTAGACTTTACAGTCTCTGGTCACTAGCTCAAATCTGGAACAGTCTCTTACTGGAGATGATACACAGAGGAATAAGCATGCTGAATCCATGGTAGTGGACCTTAGTCTTCCAAGTCTGAAACAAAGTGCTTTGTTGGCCTCAATTCGCTGTTATATCCTGATTATCTCCTGTCTTGTCTTATATGCCTATGGAGAGACTGACAAAAATAACAAAAACATTGAGCATAGTAATTTAAAACAAAGCAAAGCAATCTGGGAATGCTGGTTAAGAATTGATAGGTCTTTGGTTTTCTTTAGTTATCTTTTTTTTTCTAGATAGAAATGTAAGCCTTAATTTGGAGGTTAACTAAGTAATTGTTTATAATGTATTTCCCTAACAAGCATATTATACATTTATTTGGAAGTACTGTATATGAAGGTTTTTTTTTTTTTTCAGATGGCTTGATCCAAACTGATAACAACCCACTGTTATTAAATGTCCTTTTAACTTGGAATTTTATGGCATGGGAAATTTGAACCAAGTTCTTGCTTTGAATTATTTTAGTAAGTTGGTGTAAAGTAAACACTAGCATTCTCTTCATCTTTTGATACATCTCTGGCCTGCCGTTTTGTGTAATGTTCTCCTTACTATTTTACCTTTGAAATATAAACTTTTAACATTGAATTATGGCTAAATAGAAGAGGATGAACCAGGGGGAGAACTTCAAATAACTTGATTCCAAGAGGATATATATATATATATATATATATATATATATATATATATATATATTTGAGAGTGAGGTATCAATTTTATTTTTCTTTTACCCTCTGGGTTTTTCTTGAATCTTTGAAATCTTTTGACTAGAATTGGAATCCTTGTGAAGATATTTCTGTGTATTTTTTCTCAAGTAGCATTAAAAACACTTTGGAACTCTTTGTTAACTTAATAAGATATTTTACAATTTTAACAAACTTGGAAGTTATATAGTTGTAAGCAAAATGCAAGATAGGCAAAAATCTGTGGTTATTAACTACAGAATGAACGAAAAGAGAAAAATAATTGAATATTTTCAGTGCCCACAATGTCCTATCAGGTGTCTAGAAATTCATTTTCAATCCATGGCACATTTTATATAGATTTGATTTGAAGTAAAAGAATCAGTTTCAATAAAATATCAAATAGCTGCTTTCATATCTTATATTTCATTAGAGTAAATATTGGTGTAAGATGTACAGGATCCATGTCTTAATGTACAATTTTTCAATATTGGAATTCACATATTAAGTAAAATTGTTTTTCATCTGAGAATTTTGTTAGCAATTTGCTTCTACCTTGTGAAAAATAAAAGACTTTCATCACCAAACAGGAAACAGACTAGAGAGTCATACTGGTGATGAGATTCATGCGTTCCTTTGGGCAGAAATTAAATAAGCCACAGGCCAGATTTGGTGAGTGGCCACAGCAAACCTTATGGTTCAGCAAATGTGGTTGTAAGATGTGGCTTTACTGAAAAATATTCACCACTAAGCAATTTGAGGACTCTCAGGATTTGGCTTAAAAACCTGGATTTTAAATACAAAAGTAGTTGGGTTCTCATCATACTGGTTTGGGGGTACAGAGATATTCAGTTGTCTCAAATAAGCCATTATGTGAATAAAGAGTTTTTCAAATTATAAGATTTTTACTAATCTGGAATTCATAGGCTGAGAAAAGTTTTAGCACATGCAATGAGTGTGTTTTCATTTTGTTTTGCTGACTTTTTTGTAAGGTGGTATTTGGAGTGAAATCCAGAGCCATTTGTCTACTAGACAAGTACTATACCACTGTGCTACAATTTCAGTTAAACATATAAAATCTGTCAGGTTGTCACATTACAATCTAACATTTCCATTAAATGGAGGTGCATTGCTGACAAAGTAAAATGACTAACATTTGCAAAGAAAATATCAGAAGCTGGATGGAAGAACTATGTCTTCATTGTGAGCTGCTTCCTGAGATTGGAGCTAACTCTAGCTGAGTGAAACACCTTAGTCTCTTGAGTGGTGTAAGTTTTAGATTTACAGTCTCGTGGAATACTCTCAATTTTGATTACTAGTTCTTTTTACTCAGACACTTTCAATGCATAATCACAGTATTCATTTTTAAATGTTTCTATTTATATTTAGTGTCATTGAATACTAAAGTATGAAACCCACGTTACTCATAAAGATGATGAATGAAGAACAGGAAGAATGGAAGTCTTATTTCCATTGTCTAACAGTTGTCTCTGTTGTTTCATTAAACTATGCTCCACAAGGGACATTATCATCAGCATTGGTAAAGTCGTTTGCACATAGTATATGAAATCAATAAGTGTTTTAGTTTGATTGATTTTATCTGGGGCTATCAGCTAGTATTTGTGGTGTTTTTTCTATTATGGGTTGCCATTTACAATTGTTTTTCAATTAGGCAGCATTAGTGTCATTTTATAAAGTCCTAAGGTCACACAGCAGGAGAACAAAAGAATTGAGAGTAGAACCCATGGCTTTTTCTTACAAATTCATACTCCTACTTTTATCAGTTGATTGAAGGAATATCCATAAGAAATGAATAGGGTCAAAATCTTTTCTTCAGAAAATAAAAGTTTCTGTTTCTGTCTATTTCTCTCCCTCTCCTTATCTTTCACCTAGATGTTTAATACAGGAAATCCTTCCCTTGATCACAGAAAGCCAAGAATTTTGAGATTCATTGTCTGTGTTTGTGTTTTTGTTTTTTTATTTGTTTGTTTTGCTTTTCTATTGTGAAGGAACAGAAAAGGCCTCTCAATCCTCATTTAGCGTTTTCCCAATCATGGTCCTGGTTAAAACATAGACACTGAATTTGGAACCTGGAGCCCATTTCCTGTCTAAAATGGGCTTCATTCCTTCAATACAAACACTTGTTTTTTATTGAAAAGTTGTTTATAAAGCTGAACTGCTGGAATAGATTTCTTTTAATGAACAAGAGTGATGGAATATTTAGCTGGAAGAAATTCACAGAGAGTTGCATGCAACTAACAAATAGTTTTAAGATGAAAAGAAAAATCCGTTTGAATGCAGGCTCTGATTCCAAACTAGAAGAACACACAGGTAATACGTTTGAATGAAATAATCGAAAAATAATAATAAAAAAAAAGTTTGACAATCTCTTTCAACTGCATTGCTTCCTGTCATCCCCAAGAATTATTCAGTCAGTAATAAGGAATAGCAACAGTGTGCTATAAGTGCTCAAGATTCAAAGTTGTCTACAACCCTCACCTAAAAGATAATTATTACTTTGTATTTTCATAAAGTGGCAAATAACTATTATTCGTCTTATTTAAATTTTATTAATATCTATTAATTATGCATGCATGCATGGAAATGTCAGAGTAGCTTTCATTAATTGGCATAATCTCCCCTTCTTACCCATAAGGCCTTTTTCCCAGCAGCCTTCCCAGTCCCTAACAGTTCCTCTTAATTTCTTTCTGTATCCTTACCATTCCATCTCAAATGTTCAGTACTCCACTTTTATGTTACATGATTGATACTGGTTTCCATACATGAAAGACAACATGGGTTATTTCTCTTCCTGTGTGTCATGTGTCTCATTCAACGTAATATTGTTATCCAGATCCATCCATGCTACTATAAATTATAAGACTTCCTTTAGCCCTAAGGCTTATTAAAATCTCCATCCATTTGTATACCAAATTTTATTTAATTTTATTGATATTTATTTATTTAATGTAGATACCTGAATGCAGGTCTGTGCACCACATTCTTGCAATATCTCAGCATACACAAAAATTCATTCTCATTATTCTGCATATCTGCATTCATTTTTCCTTTACAACATGTTCTTGGAGCCTTATTAAAAATCAGTTGGCTGGACGAGCATGAATTAATTTCCAGACTCTGTTTTGTTCTATTTATATGTCTGCTGCCATATTTATAGCATGATATTTCAGTAACTGTAGCTTTGCTGCCTTTATTCTTTTTAAGTTTACTGTTTGTTCAGGATCTCTTTGG
This sequence comes from Mus caroli, assembly GCF_978045245.1. Taxonomy (NCBI): domain Eukaryota; kingdom Metazoa; phylum Chordata; class Mammalia; order Rodentia; family Muridae; genus Mus; species Mus caroli. The sequence continues at coordinate 2,311,845 of NW_028227260.1, forward strand.
TTTCTGTGACCCTTCTGTAGCTTCTTCTCAGTTTTAAGAAAGTCATTGTAATTTTAGGAGAATAACATTGAATCTAGAGATTTTTTGGGTACTATGTCTTTTTAACAATGTTAATACTTCTAATACATGAACACTGATTGTATTTCTACTTTTGTGTACCTTACAACATATCTGACCCAGCTTTCTGGCTTTTACTACAGAAGGCTTTCACTTTCTTGGTAAATTTTTTTCTAAATATTTTTAGATATTTAGTAACTGTCCATCAGACTGGTTTCATTTCTTGATTAGAGTTTCCACTCCCTCTACTATTACTAGCTCCTTCTGCCAGTTTTGTGCAAGTGTCATTAAGAATTATGGTTCCTGATTACTGCATTTATAAAACTACAGTAGTGGGTCATCAGTACTCTCAGCTCCGGATACATGAACAATGCTCTTATTGTAAAGACTTGTTCTGAGGCTGGAGAGGCAGAGTTACCTTTCTTAGAATGCACCAGTAAAGACAGATACTTCCAAATCACTGATTTTAAACAGAAATATCTTCTTAGTTCCCCAGCATCTCAGACTGAGCGTTCTGCCCCTTCTTTACCAAGGTCTTCTTTTGGTTATCATACTTGATTTTTGTGTGATCATAAAATTTAATTTTTTTCTGGATGAGTACCAAAAAGTGATACAGTTGTACTGCATGATAATTTCATATTTGAATATAGAAGAAACTGCTAAAATGTTTTAAAGATGCCCCACTCTTTTGGATTCTCAATAACAATATTTAGGCTTTCCGGGTGTTTTGCATTCTGGCCAATATTTAATATCCAGTTTTGTGGCAGGTCCTTTCTTTGGGGTTTAGATATTTTGTATAATATTATGGTATTATTATTCCTTTAATAAAATTAAGTTATATTTTATTTCTTTCATCTATGTGTGTGTGTGTGTGTGTGTGTGTGTGTGTGTGTGTGCGTGCGTGTTGGGGTGTATGTGTGTGTGTGTGTGCGAGCAAGTGTGCACACTTGCATGCATCCATAGCATAAATGTAGAGATCAGAGAAAAATTTGGGGGGATTGGCTCTTTCTTTCAATGTGGATGTCCCAGGAACTGAACTCAGATTGTCAGGCTTAGTGGCAAGTACCTTTACACACTCAACCATCCCAGTGTCAATCCTCCATTCAAGTTTTAATTATGCAAACTATTCTAGATTGGTTTTAGTCTTATGTTTTTTTTCTAGAAAATAATTCAATTTGATATTATTTCTATTTCAAACACATATGCAGAAATAGAAAAGGCATAATGCATTAGTGAAAACTGAACCGTTTAAATGATTATCAGTGTTAATCGACTTATTTCATTAGCCATCTCCATCTGTTATTGTTTGTTTTTGCTGTAATCCTTTAAAGCATATCTTGGTCCAGTAGTATAGTTCAGTAGTAAAGCACTTGTCCAGTATGTGCCAGACGTTGGGTTCAACGCCTAGCACCACAGCATATACATAAATACCCTACATTTTTTAATTCACTAGTAAATATTTAAGTATGAATCTACAAAAGGACTTTAAAACTAAAGAAAATTTAATCACATATACAAAATAATAATAATTTATCAGTGTCCTCTGATACTCTATGATCCAATATCTTCAATTACAACAAACGCATCTTTTAAAATATTGCTTTGTTTAAATTTAATTTGCTCATGACATGAAGTGGAAGCTAAAATTCCAAGGTTCTGCTTTTCTCAAACGATTGTGGTTACACTCAATTTTCAGAAAGGGATTGAAGTTAATTCAAATTTTATTCAAGCTATAGTTTATCTATCACGAATTATATTTTTATTACACAGCAGCATTTGAGAATTATAAGGCTGATATTAAGAATACTGAGTTGGCATATCATCTAACCCACAAGTCAAAATATGTAAAAGATGTCTGTTATGATTGGACAGTGTAGCCAATTGGTTCTATTGGCAGAAAATGCATAGCTTGGCATTACCAGCCTAGGGTAGCAGAGAGAGGACAAATTCAGGGGTAGGGGAATGGAGGAATTCTTTTTGGATTACCAAACAGATGGACTTGCTTCTTCTACTTGGCATTCTTCCTAACATATATCCTTCATAGTAGCTCCCCAATGTAACTATGAAATGTATAAAACATGTTTTTGTGTGTTGTGCTTGTCTCTCTGTGAATTGTACTAGGGGCTCCAGCCAAATTAAATTTGAAGTTTATTTTACATAAAGGATTTTTTTCTCACAGCAGTTTTATTTTCATTTCACTGTACTTAGGAGGAAGACATGATTTTATTTTAAAGAGACTCACCTCTTTATTCAATAGTTAATTCATAGTTAAGTCGCATGGCATGATGAAATTAATTTTCAGGTTTGAAGATCAGCAGATCGGTGTTTTCTAATTTTTCACATTGATGGTTCAGTGTGAATTTCTACTTGAACAAGACTTTTCTTGAGTCTAAACCTTAGTCATGTGTTACATGGATCCCTCTAGCTTGTGGGCCAAATTTCAACATTGGCACAAATGCATTTGCTTGCTCTATTACCACTGAGTGCAGATAACAAGGCTCAAGCAAATGTGGACTGCACAAAAAGAATATAATCACTGTTGAAAATCAACTTCAGAGAGGTCAACATGGCATAATCTGCTGTCCAAATGATCTGTAATTTGCCTCTCCAGATAGTAATCTTTGCCCTGGCGTAATTTAAAAGGTAGTAGCTGCCAAAAACTGTTAACCATTAAACAAAGATTTGCTTTTCTTTTATGTGGCAGGAACAAAGGTGCACTTCTGAGTCTAAAAATTACATTGGTTTTCAACTCAGTCCTCTTTACCAACCTTGTTTTGGTTTCCAGGGAGATCTTTTTTAAAGTGTTTAGACAAGGGGTCTTTTGGTGTATGCTGTTGTTGTTGCCTTGGTATTGTTTCTGCCTTCATTGAATGACTTGTGCCAAAGAATAGGAGTTTTATCCTTAGAGGCAAATTTGATATAAAGAAAACTTGGAAAATCCACAGTCCTAAAAGGAAAATGCATTAAATTGGAATGTAGTTCATCTGTTGGCAGGGTACTTATGAACAATGCATCATCATGGAGAATAGCCCTTTTCTGAGGATACTCATAACGTTTCCACCAGAAGTATGCCAATCTCCTATTGAGCCATGGTGCAACTTAGCAATGTGCTTACTTGCCTTTTAGAGTAGCTAAAAGGAATAGAATATTAGCATTTCTTGCTCCTTTTCAATTTTATAAAGATGTTTACTGCAATTGCTTCAAGCTTCATAGAGTTCTGTACTTTTTCTTTTCAGGCAATTCCAGAAAATGCAGCATGTTAAGTACCATGGAACTCAAGATGCACATACACTCAGCATCTCATGGATTCAATTAGGCACCATTCGAAGCGGAAGGTCCAAGATTCTACTTAGATATCTGTTCTCAAGGCAGGTTTCTCCCAAGGCAGTGGGTCTTTTCATAATTACATTTTCTCTTTGCCAAGTTCTCCTTTTAGGATTCAGAATGTCTATTTCAACTTTCACTGGTAAAAGGACAATGCCAGGTTTTTCATTAGAGTAATTCACCCATGTACCAAAGCCAATGAGCTATCATGTTACTTGTCAAATTTTTTGGAGTAAACCATGTTTGCCAAAATACTGCTTTCTTCTAAGTATTAGTGTGTTTTCCTGACAGATGAAAGAGGAAAAAGATACATATAGTAATTCTTTCCTTTCTTTATTTTCCTTTTCTATCCTCCTTTGCTGTTATTATCTTTCAATTTCTTTCATTTTGTTTTTTAATGAAATGTTTTATGACTTTATTTATTCACTTTAGGTCCCAATAGTACCCTATTTACTCCTTCCTGTCTGCAAACATAGCAGAGTACCACTAATAGTGTCAAGAGCTGGCTCTTGCCCATGAGATGGGTTTCAAGTTGGGCTGGTTATTGGTTGGCCATTTCCTCTGTTTCTGCTCTACCTTTGTCCCACACATCTTGTAGGAAGGATACATTTTGGGTTGAAGGTTTTGTGTGTGGTTTACTGTCCTTATTCTTCCACTAAGAGTCCTACCTGACTACAGGAAATGGCTACTTCAAGATCCATATCCCCTACTGCTAGGAATCTCAGCTAGAGTCACCCCCATAGATACCTTGGGGCCTTCACCCTCTCCCCATCCCAGGTCTCTGACACATCCTAGAGGTGCCCCCTCACCAATTTCTCCCCTGCTCTCCCTGCACCTGAGTTCCCCCCACCCGAATGTCCTCCCCTTCCCTCTCCTATCCAGTTCCCTCCCTCCTTCTACCTCTGATATATACTTTATTTCCCCTTTTGAGTAAGATTCAACCATCCTATTGGACCCTTCTTGTTATTTGGCTTCTTTGAGTCTGGGGATTGTAGCTTAGTTATCCTGTACTTTATAGCTAATATCCATTTATTAGTGAGTACATATCATGCATGTCATTTTGGGTCTGGGTTACTTCACTCAGGATGATATTTTCTAGTTCCATCCATTTGCCTGCATGGTTTCTGTTGTTGTTTTTGTCTTTTGTTTTTGTTTGTTGTTGTTGTTTTGGTTTTCTTTTTGTTGTTTTCTGCCGCCACCACCTCCACTTGGTGATGTTTTTTAAATTAGTTTTATTTTTTTTTACAGTCGAATCATTACCTGCTCCCAGTCTGCCCTCCCACAGTTCCACATCCCATCCCTCCTCCTCACTGTCCCCAAGATGATGTCCCCACTCTCACCAAGCCTCCATGGGGCCTCAACTCTCTCAAGGGTTAGGTGCATCTTCTCTCACTGAGGCCAGACCAGGCAATCCTCTGCTCTATATGTGTCAGGGGGAGGAGAGTTTAGACCAGCTAGTGTATGTTGCCTGATTGGTGGTTCAGTGTCTAAGAGATCTCTAGGGTTTAAGTAAGTGCTGGTCCTCCTCAGCTTCTTCTAGCATTTCCCTAATTCAGGCACAGGGATCCCCAACTTCAGTCCATTGGTTTGGTGTAAATATCTGCTTCTGCCTCAGTCAGCTGCTTGTTGGGCCTCTCGGAGGGCAGCCATGCTAAACCTCTGTCTATAAGCACACCATAGCATCAGTAATAGTGTCAGACCTCGGTTCCTCCCCTTGAGATGGTCATACTGAGTTTCCGAGGTGAACCTGGAACTTGCTAAATAGTGTAGGCTAATCTGAAAATTGTGGTTTTCCTTCCTCTGCCTCCTGAGTGCTGGCATTACAATGTATAACATACAGTGTATAACAATGCCCATCTGAAATTATATTATATAGTGTGAGATTTTCATCATTTCTCTGAACATTTAGATCTGAATAATTATTTGCTGTATATGAGGCATCTTGTTACATGGTGTTTAGTAGCATTTCTGGCCTCTAATACCTACATGCCATAGAGATCTCAGGTCACAGCAACCACAAATACCTTTAGACATTGCCAAGTTTCCCATGACTGTCATAATTTTCTCCTTCTAAAATATTTTATAAATAGCAAGTCAGGTATTTATGTAAATATATTTGTTAATACATTATCCAGTGTTGTGAAACAAGTGGTACTTGGCATGTTAGATATGATATTTCGGTTTGGGATGTGATCAGTTATAAAGCACATATTTAACATGCATGTGGCTTTGAGATTCCATCCCAAGCAATACATAAACACACACAGGCTCTGTTAGTACATGTATGCACAGTAAATTTCTAGATAGGATTCCTACACAATGGATGGACTCACAGAACTTAACTTGAAAGTTCATGGTGCAACCTCATTTAATGTTTCTAGTAAAAGCACTGAAGTGACCCAATATACGTGAGAACCCATTCTGTGAACTCCCATTTGTTTGGGCTCATAAAGTGCCCCCCCTGCTTTTTCCCAAATATCCAAAACAGAATACATATGCAGCTTCACTCAAAGTTTCTTGAGGGGTGATCCCACACTTTTGAGCTCTTTAGGGGATTTATACTTTTGTCTATTTCCTAGTTTATAGATATTATGCATAATTTATCATTTTCATATTTCTAATAGCCTTTTGTGAAAAGATGCTTGGATGGCTGCCCAGATGGCTGGTTGAGTTGATTATTGTGGAATAATTTGGCAATGAAACTGAAAGTGATTGGAGAAATTTTAAAATATGAGAATGATACAACTGATTACTTGTAATGTTATCCATGATTGTTCTGAAAAGACTTGGATAATGGAAAGATTGAAGCCAAAGATGCAATAATGAAATTATTTTATAGTCTTCCTAAGGATCAGTAAAACATAATACCGCAACAGTAGCAATGTTGATGAGAAACAAAGGAAGAAAAGGGAGAATCATTTCATAGAAACAGTAAGATTTTGAAAAAGGAAAACAAACATTGCAGAATATTTTAAAGTTAAAGGAACTCTAACTTTAGAGCACAAGGGTTGAGCAATGTGGTTTTTTCCATCATATACAAATAAACAATTTAAACATTAGTGAAAAAATATTCTAGTATACTGCAGCTAACATTCTTCATGCGCATTTCTTTACTTGAAAAATAATACTCATGATCTTTTTACTCTAACTTTGAGTTCAGCATCCAAAGGATGCAGAATGAATCACTTTTGGATAAAGAGAATATGTAGAAGGAATGAATAAAGCAATAAAATGTGAGTAAAAAAAGGTGAGAATCACAGTTCATATAACTTGGATGCCAAGACAATCAGTGAGAAGCCTCACATGACATTATTCACCTCTCCACACACGAAAAAAAGTGGCATATTAGAAGTGCTTCTTATGATGTAATAATTTTATAAAAGTTTATTATAGTGTTGCATTTCTCATTACCAATATTCAGGTAAAGATTTTCTATGCAGAATTACCAGTTAGGGCTCTGACTCCAGGACACAGGTGAGAGCATCATCTTGTATCCCAGGTCTCAGAGACCAGTCAACGCATGAGAGCTCGTGGGCCACAGAACCAACAGAGCTTCTTGGACTGGGTCCCTTTGGGCCTTCATCTTCAACCAGTGGGCAGGGCTGAGACCCAGACATCTGGGCACCTTCCCTGCAAAAGGAGAGCTTACCTGCAGAGAGTGCTCTGACCACTGTGACTCAAGAGAGAGTTGGACTCCCAGAAGTGCTGATAGAGGCTAACAGAATCACAGGAGGAACAAGCTCCAGCCAGAGACAGCTAGAGCATCTAATACCAGAGATTAAAAGGCTGCCAACTTTCTGCCTACCTATTCAATATAGTACCTGAAGACCTAGCCAGAGCAATTGGACAACAAAAGGAGGTCAAGGTCATACAAATTGGAAAGGAAGAAGTCAAAATATCACTATTTGCAGATGATATAATAGTATATAGAAGTGACCACAAAAATTCCACCAGAGAACTCCTAAACCTGATATACAGCTTCAGTGCAGTAGTTGGATATAAAATTAACTCAAACAAATCAGTGGCCTTTCTCTACACAAAGGATAAACAGGTTGAGAAAGAAATTAGAGAAACAATACCCTTCACAATAGTCACAAATACTATAAAATACCTTGGTGTGACTCTAACTGAGGAAGTGGAAGACCTGTATGATAAGAACTTCAACTCTCTGAAGAAAGAAATCAAAGAAGATCTCAGAAGACAGAAAGAACTCCCATGTTCATGGATTATCAGGATTAATATAGTAAAAATGGCTATATTGCCAAAAGCAATCTAAAGATTCAATGCAATCTCCATCAAAATTCCAACTCAATTCTTCACAGAGTTAGAAAGGGCAATTTGAAAATTCATCTGGAATAACAAAAAAAAAAAAAAAAAAAAAACTAGGATAGCAAAAACTCTTCTCAACAATAAAAGAACCTCTGGAGGAATCACTATCCCTAACCTCAAGCCATACTACAGAGCAATTGTGATAAAAACTGCATGGTACTGGTACAGAGACAGGTAGACCAATGGAATAGAATTTAAGACTCAGAAATGAACCCATGCACCCATGGTCACTTGATCTTTGACAAGGGAGCTGGAACAATTCAGTGGAAAAAAGACAGCATTTTCAACAAATGGTGCTGTCTCAACTGGCAGTTAGCATGTTGAAGAATTCGAATTGATCCATTCTTATCTCCTTGTACTAAGCTCAAGTCTAAGTGGATCAAGGAACTCCACATAAAACCAGAGACACTGAAACTTATAGAGAAGAAAGTGGGGAAAAGCCTCAAAGATATGGGCACAAGGGAAAAATTCCCGAACAGAACAGCAATGGCTTGTGTTGTAAGAACAAGAATCAATAAATGGGACCTCATAAAATTGCAAAGCTTCTGAAAGGGAAAAGACACTGTCAATAAGACAAAAGGGCCACCACCAGATTGGGAAAGGATCTTTACCAATGCTAAATCTGATAGGGGACTAATATCCAATATATATAAAGAACTCAAGAAGCTGGACTCCAGAAAATCAAATAACCCCATTTAAAAATGGGGTACAGAGCTAAAAAAAGAATTCTCAACTGAGGAATACTGAAAGGCTGAGAAGCACCTGAAAAAATGTTCAACATCATTAATCATCAGGGAAATGCAAATCAAAACAACCTTGAGATTCCACCTCACACCAGTCACAATGGCTAAGGTCAAAAATTCAGGTGACAGCAGATGCTGGCAAGAATGTGGAGAAAGAGGAACACTCCTCCATTGCTGCTGGGATTGAAAGCTGGTACAACCACTCTGGAAATCAGCCTCAGAAAATTGGACTTAGTACTACCGGAAGATCCAGCAATACCTCTCCTGGGCATATACCCAGAAGATGTTCCAACCGGTAAGAAAGACACATGCTCCACTATGTTCATAGCAGCATTATTTATAATAGCCTGAAGCTGGAAAGAACCCAGATATCACTCAACAGAGGAATGGATACAGAAAATATGATACATTTACACAATGGAGTACTACTCAGCTATTAAAAACAACGAATTTATGAAATTCTTAGGCAAATGGATGAATTTGGAGGATATCATCCTGAGTGAGGTAACCCAATCACAAAAGGACTCACATGATATGCCCTCACTGATAAGTGTATATTAGCCCAGAAACTTAGAATATCCAAGATACAATTTGCAAAACACATGAAACTCAAGAAGAAGGATGGCCAAAGTGTGGATATTTAATTCCTTCTTAGAATGGGGAGCAAAATACCCATGGAAGGAATTACAGAGACAAAGTTTGGAGCTGCGACAAAAGAAAGGACCATCCAGAGATTGCCCCACCCAGGATCCATCCCATAAAAAGCTACCAAACCCAGACACTATTGCATATGCCAGCAAGATTTGCTGACAGGACCTTGATATAGCTATCTCTTGTGAGGCTGTGCTAGTGCTTGGCAAATAGACAATTGGATACTCACCATCATCTATAGGATGGAACGCAGGGCCCCCAGTGGAGGAGCGAGAGAAAGTACCCAAGGAGCTGAAGGAGTCTGCATTCTATAGGAGGAACAACAATATGAACTAACCAGTACCCCCAGAGTTCATGTCTCTAGCTGCATAAGTAGCAGAAGATGGCCTAGTTGGCCATCATTGGGAGAAGAGGCCCTTGGTCTTGTAAAGATTATATGCCCCAGTACAGGGGAATGCCAGGGCCAGGAAGCTTGTGGGTGAGTTTGGGAGCAGGGTGGGGCGGGGGGGGGTATAAGGGACTTTCAGAGAGGAAACTAGGAAAGGGGATAGCATTTGAAATGTAAATGAAGAAAATATGTAATAAAAAAATTAACATTAAAAAAGAAGAAATTACCAAAAAAAAAAAAAAGAATTACCAGTTAGCAATTTTAAGTAAATACTTAGTGAATGAATATAGACACATTTTTAGACTCTAGGAATACAGTAGCTAATGAATAAAAAGATGCAATCTATCTTTATGGAGTATGCATTCTGGTAAAAGTGGTAGTAAACAGATGAAGGAGTGAAGTTGTGTCACAGAGATGTGAGTGCAGTGAAGAAAACTGAAGCACTCTGAAAGGACTGGGGACAACTGAAGTGTTATTTTCAATCAAAGAAGTGATATGTGAGTAAAGACAAGAAAGAGATTAGAAAGCCAGTCAGACAAGTGACCTGAAGAAGATCATTCTACACTAAACAATCCCAGCAGGTGCTAGGGACTATTGGGCCCTTTAGGAAAGTGTATGAGAGGTCAGGTGGCTGCAGCAGCATGAGTTACAAGGGGGAGCAGAAAGGAAATCCATTGAGGGTTTTAGAAACAATGGAATAAGCAAGTTTTTCCCCCTAATAGGATTGTAAAAAAAAAGAAGGATTTTGTGCAGTTGAGTCAAGGAAATTTTTTAGTTATATAAAAGCATACAAATTTATCTTCATGGTCTCTATAATTAGAAAGTAAGCTAGAGTGGTCTAAAAGAAGTGTCATATAAGTCAACTTGCTGTTTTTGCCTCATCAAGGCACTATGATACTGTTGGTATTGCATTTCTTTTAATATAAAGCAGGGAGGAGAGAAGGACAGCTGATGGGATGAGCCCAATGCATCACAATATTTAAATGTCTAGTAAGGTGAGTAAATAAGATTAAGTGGTAAAAGGGCAGGGAGATCCAGAAAAGGGGTGTGTCCTAGAAACCAAACGAGAAATGTGTTCCAGGGATTAATTGACCATCATTGAATGGTGATTTTAGATCAACTGAGGATAGAAAAGTAACCACAAACTACTGAATCTGAAAATATGGAAGTCATTCATTCTTATGAACAGAAAGAGGTTAATGAAATTATTAGAATGGATGCAGTATGCTTTAGGAGAGGGTGAAGTAGAGACTAAATATTTTTTAAATGGATAAAAATATGGTCTGAGGAATTGGAAATGTAAATAAAGAAAGCCTCTCTCAAATCTGATAAGATGGCCAGATTTCTGTCACTATTTCAAGGATGCCTAAGAAAAGACAATTAACAGGAGTAAATATTTCCTTTGGTTTATGATTTCAAAGACTTTACCTAAGGGTTTCTTGTCCTCACTTTTTTCTAGGTTTGGGCTGACGCAGTATATAGTGAAGAAGACACAGTAGAACAGAGGCAAAGAGAAAAACAAAGGGACCAGGTAATGTAGGCCCTACCTCTTAAATATCTACCACCAATAAGGCGTTAAAGTTGAATATATTAATGGTTTAATTCAAAGAAGTTTTCAAAGCCATAATGATGAAATCATTTGCAAAAGTCTCATTCTGAATACTGCTGTATTTAGATCTAACACACAGCAAGGAGAGATTTGAAAATTAATATATGAAGCTTAAGCATTAAGGGAAGGGTATAACAAAACCACATTTTCAATCAATTTAATTAAGTTGTATTTCAAAACTTCTTTCTTTCACAGAAACTGCTTGGTTTCCTGATCTTTGCAAATATTGTATTTTTAACCATTAGCTCCAATGATTTGAAAGGTCCTCATGGGAGTGCCAGGGGATTTCTGGTTATCAGCTCATTGACCTCTGAATGACACAAAGATATTCGTCCTTTTGCAACTAAGATCCCTGATACTATTCAAGGTTCTCCTAAAACACCCCTCAGTTTAGCTTTGCCTATCTATATAAATAAAACAAGCTTCATCAGAAAATACACTCTGTTATCCATAAGTGCTGAGCAAAGAACGTGCTAGAATATGAAGTTGACTTAATAACATATATTTCATTACCTGCTGAGGCACAACTAAAGTGAAAGGAGAATACTCACTTCCATTTGCCTCTCTCTACCCCTTCTAAAGAAGCCACATTTGGAGGATTAAGTGATTTGGTTCCATTTAAAACATTTTCATATTCTTTATATTTGACAGTTCATGTACAACACGTTCTTTTATTTATTGTACAACAAATTCTTCTAGTCTTTCATTTGGAATCTATCTTTTCAGGAAATATTTTTAGTTATATCATCTTGCCTACGGAGATTAGCTTATTGCTATTACACATTAGAGAAGATTTTAAAACATGACAGTAATTTGGCAACTTTAGGAGTATGTACTCATTTGGGGGGGTTAAATCAATTAGATTTTTCTATTTATAAAATAATGTCATCTACCAAGAGTCCAACTTCCTTTATAATCTGGATATATTTTTTCTTTCTCTATTGTTCTGTCTAGGGTATCCAGCAATATGTAGAGGAGATGGGGATAGTGAGCATATTTGTTTTGTTTCTAACCTCAGAAGAAAAGCTTTCAGTTGCACACCACTGTGTCTTTGGTGAAATGTGGGCTGGCCATATAGAGCATTTACTATTTTGATATACAGTATTTCCATACTCAGTTTATTGAGTTTTACAAGGACAAAATGCTTTACTTTTAGTTCATCTTCTTCATATATTGCTTTTATCATTTATTCTGCTAGTGTAGTACATTTCCTCTATTGATTTGGATATGTTGAATTGTCCTTTCATCCTTCTGACTAATTCCATTTACTTCATCATCGTATACGCTGTATATGATGATATTCATGTACTGTTAAATTTGTGTTACTAATATTTTGTATATATTTTCAATTCCATTGCATTTGTGTAAACTAATTCTTATGACCCAGAATAAGGTCTGTAAGTATATTCATCATACTGATCATACTCATTTACTATATATATACATATATATATATATATATGTGTGTGTGTGTGTGTGTGTGTGTGTTTGTGTGTGTGTGTGTGTGTGTGTGTATTCATGTGGTCAATGTCTAGAGCTACTTCTGACTTTGCCATGTTTCATAAACAGTATAGGCATCATACACAGTACAACATTCCTAAGGTCAGAACAACTGTGAATTTTAAATACACATGGTAATGTTCAGAAAAAGAGATGAAAAGATAGAGACCTTGATTCTCATCCTTTGACCAAAGTTAGAAGTGCCCTGATTCTGTCCTAGCCAGCAGCCAGACAGAAATGCTAGATGTGTTTACTGGTTCAAGTTGCTGGTTTAATAGTACCCACTATAATCTTCTTCGTCATTAATTAATTTATTTATTCCTTTTACATCCCAATATCATTCTCCCCCTCACCTTCTAGTCCCCCCTCACACAGCAGCTCTCCCAATTCTCCTCTCCCTTACTTCTCTGAGAAGGGAAGGCCCCATGGATATCACCCCACCCTGGGAATTCAAGTTACAGCATCACTATGCACTTCCTTCCCCACTGAGGCCAAACAAGGCTGCCCAGTTAGGGGAATGGGATCAACAACCAGGCAACAGATCCTTGGACAGACCCTGTTCCAGTTGTTGGGGGACCCACATGAAGACCAAGTTACACATATACTACATATGTGCAGGGGGCCTAGGTCCAGTCCTTGCTCACTCTTTGATTGGACATTCAGTCTCTAGGGGCCCCCAATCAATAAATGGGACATCCTGAAACTAAAAAGCTTCTAAACTAAACTAAAAAGTCAAAAGACACTTTCAGTAGGACAAATTGACAGCCTACAGATTGGGAAAAGATCTTCACCAATCCTACATCTAAAAGAAGGCTAATATCCAAAATATAAAGAACTTAAGAGGTTAGACACCAAGAAACCAAATAATCCAATTTAAAATGGGGTACTGAATTAAACATAAAATTTTAAACAGAGAAATCTCTAATGTACAAAAAGCACTTAAAGAAATGTTCAGTGTCCTTAATCATCAAGAAAATGCAAATCAAAACAACTCTGAAGTTCTACTGTGTACCAACTATAATCTTAGTGCAATGTTATTAATCTTTAATTTTAACTTCTGTCTTACTTTTATCTCCCAATTACAGTTGATTCCCACTTAAATGTCTTACCATAATCTAATTCTATCTGTCTGGGTCCTCTTAATAATTCTCTAAGGTATGAATCAGCAAGATTAGGGATCCTAAATTATTCTGTTCTTCAGTTTCACTCCATTTCCAAAATTATTTCAACACCCCAGACCTGGAGGAAGAATGTTACATAGCTAGATAAGTATTATCTAATTTGGAGTTCAGTGAAGATAGACCCCTCCCTCATATATCATCTGCTTCTCTGGCAACCTACAGTCTGTATCATAGCAGCTGTCTGTTTAATATTTTGATTACCATGTGAAAAGGTAGAAATTTGAAGGCTTAGTTGAGGACATTAAGGGAAATCTACTTCCTCTTAGTCAAAATAATAGAATCTGGAGTCTACTTCTAGTCTTGAGAAGAGGCATGACATCTGATCTGCTCCAAAGAGTAAAGTACTGCATACTATTGTCTCTTCTCTTAAAAGGTAATCCATTCCATATACAGTGACCAAACCCAGACACTATTGCAGATGCCAAGAAGTGCTTGCTGACAGGAGCCTGATATATGTATCTCCTGAGAGGCTCTGCCACAGCCTGACAAATACAGAGGTGGATGCTCAAAGTCAACCATTGGACTGAGCATGGGGTCCCCAAAGGAGGAGTTAGAGAAAGGGCTGAAGATGTGGAAGGGGGTTGCAACCCCATAAGAAAAACAACAATATCAACCAACGAGACCCCCCCCCCCAGAGCTCTCAGGGACTAAATCACCAACCAAAAAGTACACATGGAGAAGCCCATGGCTCTAGCTGAATATGCAGCAGAAGATAGTGTTCTCTGGCATCAATGGGAGGAGAGGCCCTTGGTCCTGTGGAGCCTCCATGCCCCAGGGAATGCCAGGGTGTGGAGGCAGGAGTGGGTGGGTGGGTGAGGGAACACCCTCATAGAAGTATGAGGAGGGGAAATGGAATATGTGATTTCTGGGGGTCGGGGGGAAGAACCTGGAAAGCGATAACATTTGAATCGTAAATAAAGAAACTATCCAATTAAAAAAAAGTTAAGCTTTAAACACAGATCAATAAGAAAGAGTTAAGTTCCCATTCTTTAATGAATCATAGAACAGTACAAAAGAGTTAAGGTTTTGTTTTGTTTTGTTTTGTTTTGTTTTGTTTTGTTTTGTTTTGTTTTTAGCACAGAACAGCAAAACAGAGTTAAGTAGTAAATTAAAGCATAGAAAGTTATAGAAAGAAGAAGCCAGCAGTTATCAGTCACAGAATGAGAGAGTGATGAAGAAAGTCTCCAGAAGCTATCAGCTTTAACATCTACCATAGTTAGAAAGTTACAAGGCCAGAGATCATTAATTTTTTGACCTGCATCCGTACAACATCTGAGCCTGAAAGTCCCCCTGAAACGGGAGGGACCCTCACTCAAGCCCTGGAATGATGCAACATCCAAGAACTCACAAGAGACCAGTCTTGATGCAAACAGGAAGAGGTTTAATCGGGAAAGGCCAGTGCACTGGGAATGACTAGTATCCCATGCAGGGGTAGAGGAGTCGACCCGAGCTCAAAGGGTAAGGGGTTTATAAAGGCAGAAACCACAAACACCTGGCATGGGGCTATACCATTTGGCAAGCATAACAGGTTCAAGAAAGGGTTGGAGTATTCTGTACGAACATTTCCTAAAACAATGGAGCAAGTTAAACTTCTACTTTGTGGTTAGTACATCCTGGAACAATGGGACAAGTTAAACTTTTACTCCATGCCACTAGTGAGGTCTATTCTGGACACAAGTCTAGGGGCTTACATAATTTTTCACTCTTCTCTCTCAGGAACTTTCAAGTCCACTTCAGCTTCTTCCCCTAAGACCAGGCAGAAGCACCCAGAAAGACTCTGTCTCAGAAACAAAACAAAACAACTTCAAATAAAAAAAAAATAGGTGAGGGAAATCATTGACATTCATAGGTAGAAGTCAGGTCTTTGCTTAACATCCCTTAGTACACAGAGGACACACACACACACACACACACACACATGTCATCCAAAGATGGCAAGCATTGAGATTGATGTACCTAGTCTAGCCTGTATGGTAATGAAGAAGCTAGAATTGGAGCAGCTTGTTGGAGGAAGTGCTACTTGATCTAAGTGGATCTAAGTTAATTTTTGTATATGGGTGAGAGGTCTGGTTTCATTCTTCTGTGCACAGATATATGTGTTTTGTTGAAAGAGGCTCACTTTTCTCCAATGTATTCTTTTTCCTTCCCTGTTGTGGATAGCCCTGGGGCAAATTACATTTGATGTTAATTCCACTCTCCTGTGAGTGGTTGTGGACAAGGAATGAGTCAGCACTCAGGTGATTTCCTGTAAACCTGCTTCCCACCTTACTTTGTAAAATAAAGGAGAGCTGGTGATTGGGCAGATAAAAGGGAAGGTGGAGCAGGAGGTGGGATGGAGAAGAAGAAGAAAATAGAAGAGGGAGAGGATGCAGAGGAAGAGGGAGAAGAAGAGCAGCACAGAAACACATGGCCTGGAGAAACTGCAAGTTCTAAGGGGTCTCATAGATGTGGAAGATGGTAGTGTAGTGGTAGACCTGCCCAATCTAGGCACACAGTATGTAATCATATTAACTGTGTTGTGTTTTAATTGCTGGGCATATTTGGGAGGAGATTTACTGCAATACTTCCTTGTCAAAGATCAATGGTTAGGGGCTGGAGAGATGGCCTAGCAGTTAAAAGCACTGGCTGTTTTTATAGAGGGCCAAAGTTCAAGTCTCAGCACCCACATGGTGGTTTACAGGCAGAAGCACCCAGAAGTTGTAGATAACCAGGTGGTTATCTACAACTCCATTTCAGCAGATATGGAGCTGCTTTCTAGCCTATGCAAGCAGGTTTATCTCATGTGCACAAACATACATGCAGGCAAAAAAAAAATACACATAAAATAAATATTTAAAATTTTAAAAAGTGTTAATCCCACCTGGACTTGTCATTTGCCTGGCCAGGAGACCACCCATAAAAAAGCTGATTCAACTGAAGACATGCTAAAAAGAGGAGAGGAATAATTATCCTCCAAGTGAATTCTAACTTAAAAAAAAAATCAAAATCAAAACCATGATTTTTCCTTTCTCATCATTTTATCATTTTTTCTTTTGGATATTAAAACATAAATTCCTCAACATTCTGGTCTTTCCTCCTTTGTTATCTGATGCTCTCCTCCCCCTGCCATATAGTTGCTTGTAGGTCTCCATACCTGAGTCTGTCTTCCGTGGACCCTCTCCCTCTTCCCAATTTCCCTCCTCTCTAGCAGATGCTGATATTTACAGTTTGCCTGTCCTGTTGATTTTCTTTCAAGCTCCAAGAAAATGGTCTTGGAACTTCCTTCCAACTATGTTCCTAAATTATTTTATTAATGACACTAAGAATTCATAAAGGAACTCCAATTTCCTCAAAGCTTTGAAATAAGAATCCTTGGTTTTATTATTATCCTTGTGATCCAGAATATTACATATTTTTGAGATGATCAACAGCAAAAAAGCATATAAATTTTAAGACATTCCTGGGAAATGTGATGGTTTGAATGAAAATGGCCCCTATAGGCTCATAGAAGTGGCACTATTAGGAGTTGTGGCATTGGTGGAGTAGATGTGTCCTTGTTGGAGAAAGTGAGTCACTAAGGCTGGTCTCTAAGGTTTCAGAAGCTCAAAGCAGGCAAATGGCTCCCTTTCTCTCTCACCCTACTGCCTGCCAGTCCAGATGTAAAACTCTTATTCTCTTCTCTAACACCATGTCTGCCTGTGTGCTGCCATACTTCCTGACCAGTAAGTCAACCCCAACAAAATGTCTTCCTTCATAAGAGTTGTCATGGTGATTCTCCACAACAAAAGAAACTGGAAGAAAAGAGAACTCAGAGATTCTAATGAATACTTTCATGGAACATGAAGTTCATGGTTTCTAGTATTAAAAAAAAAAAAGCAACAATGATCAAGTTATAATGTAGTAATGCTTTTTCTATGCTATAGCTGTTTTTCCTCAGCAAAGATGTCTTTTGAAATGTTATATTAGCTTTCAGGCAAGCTTGTTTGGCACTGTGAGTGTGCATGTGTGTGTGTGCATATGTGTGTGTGTGTGTGTGTGTATGCACACACACATGCAGAGGGAGGTGGTGAAGTGGGAGGAGGTGAAGTGGGAAGGAATATGATCAGAACTGTCAAAAGTAATTTTCCTGCTTTTCTGTGATGATTACCAAAGTTTTCATGGAAATCCTTAAGGGCATGGTAAATATCAGTTCCATTTATATCAGAAATCTCTTGCTTATGGCTTTCCCATAATTGTGTGTTGGAACTAAGAAAATTTGTTATTGAAACAAAAAACGTTGACAGGTTTAGGAGAATGTATATTAACACCACTCTGAATTTTTGGTAATGAACAGGAGGCCCATTTAAATGTGCTTATAGTTATAAACTTTAGCTTAGACTTAAAAAAAATTATACTGCTCTTTATAAAATTTATATAATGAACTGATCCATCAACAGGGTGTCTATTTTACTGAAAGGAGAAAATGCCTTATAATTAGTTATTATGAATTGAATTAATATATTCCATAGATATTGTGAGGGCCAGCCAAATCTTCCCTCAGCAGAAAGGCAAGAAACAGAAAGAATAAACAAAACTCTGTCATAATTTAAATATTTCAACTACAAGAATTTGGGATGGGAACAAAAAGACCAATGGGAAACTGCCTGTATATCAGGAAGTTTGAACTCAAAATTACTCTGGTACATTTTCAAATTCACATTGCTCAGAATCTAAGAGCTTCACCTTATTTCAACAGCATAAGTGAGAAACTCATCCATCATGATGATGATTGACCCAAGAGAATGTTAAATGTGGCTCTTACCTGAATTGAGTGTTGATTATGTGCTGCTTCTCCTCTAGACACTGGTAATGCTTCATGTTAATTGAAAAAAGTGATGTGGTTAGGCTTTTTAGTTGAATCACATGATCTTCCTTGGATTTCTCCTAATAAAGAAAACATACAGGAAGCCATAGGACTCTATACCAAGGACTAGTAACAGAAGCCTCATTTCAGAGCTCTGTGCAGTATATGGGACAGGTATCAGTCCCTCCATTATTACAGTGCTTCCAACACACACTTTGAAATCAGGGAATTATTACATGGAAAGTATATAAAACTAATATTACATATTTTGACTGGGAACTTACTTTATCTTGTATTTTACCTAAGTTTTAAAACAGCACCAATGACTACATCAACATTCTCAAAAAAAAATTACTAAACCCAGCCATTTTTCAGAAATATGACACAGAAAGTCCTGTTCTCACTCCCTTCTTACTTTAAATTTCAGAAACATGTTTACTGCTCTGCCTCAGTTTCCTTCTCCATGTGTCTGAGGAACAATGGAAGTTTTGCTGAGTAAGTAGGAGGTATGAACAGTATGCTTTAAAGAGGGGAAAAGGTCAAGTCAGTGCTAGAGGCAGTCAAGAGGAAAATTCTTTAAGTCCCCTGAGAAAGCAAGCTGAGCATGCTTCTGCCCTGTGCTGATTGCTCTTGGTTGTAGCAAGTGGCTGCTTTCAGTGAAAGCAAAAATCAACTCCGAAAACTGAACTGTGCACCTGAATGCTCTGGAAAGTGCTCTTTATTTCCGTTTCCTTCAAAAACCTATATCCTGCTGGCCAGGTAAAATAATAGAACATATGGGATTCGTTTAGTTCTTTCGTGCTCACCGCCAAAACTAAGAGCAGGGTGAAGAGTGAAGATCTCTTGGCTGTCTTTGTTGCTTTCCTTTAATCTTACTTTCTTTACTAAGAGCTAATAAAAATCTGAAGTGCTTAACTCTTAAGTGTTGCTTTTCTTTTGAGCATTAGTATTTGATTTGTTCCTTGGCTTAAGCTCCATTCCCTTTTTACCATGATACGTGCCATTATTAACAAATATCACTTTTAATGTTATGTGCATTCTCTCTCTCTCTCTCTCTCTCTCTCTCTCTCACACACACACACACACACACACACACACACACACACACACTTACTGTTTTTTTTAGATTAGTTTGTAATTTGTTGTTATTTTAAACATTATTTGTTATATTTATTTTTGCAGGCACACAGTATATTTTGACTATATTTACCCATTGCTTTCCCTCTCTCCAGGTCCCCTGGGATATTATAACAAAAACATCTCCTCCTCACTTCATGCCTTCTTCTATTTTTATTATACAAGTAGTGCTTTCCATATGTATGTGAGTGTAGGCCATGCACTGTAAAATGAATAACCTCTTAGTATTCACATCCCTCCCCCACTGCCCTGCTAAATGATTACCCTTTCCCTAGCAACATCAACTGCTAATATCACTCAGCAAAAGTTATGACCTCAGGAGCATCTTTCCTGTCCATTGAGGAATTTTGACTGAATGGATCTTGTGCAGGTATTATGAGTTCATGAATGTAATGGTCACATGTCATGTCCAGGAGAAAGTGTTTTATAGAATTCCACCCCACCTTCTGGCTCTCACATTCTTTCTGTCCCCTCTTCCACGATGTTCTTTGAATCTTGGATAGAAGGTTATACTGATATCCCATTTAGGGCTGAGCACTTACATTCACTCATTCTCAGTACCTTTAACAATTCTGAGTCTCCATTAACTGAGACTCATGGCAGAAAGAAACATCTCTGAGCAAAGAAGAGAGCACCAGAGATCTTCCTCAACACTTTTGTCTCCCAACATTTCTTGAATTTCTTTTAACTTTTTAGATATGATGTCCTTTTCCTTTGTGGTTTAAATAATCCTAATTTTATCATACAACTATATTGGGTTTATAAAATGAAACCATATAATTATAAAAGTAATATTTCACAATTTGAAAAATAAAAAAAAATCTGATCTTATTTCACAATTGCAATAGCTCTTTATTCTCCTTTAATATGTACTATATATTCAATTCTGATAGTGTTCAAAGATTTTCACTAAAAATGTCTTTGATCCCCTCTACCTAGAAACATGATTTCCATGTTCACTTACATGGCTTTGTAATTATTAGATTGAATGTTCTAGTCAGTGGCATTGCCTCAGTTTACTTAACCATCTTACCATCAATTTGGCATTTAAATAGGTAGTAAGACCCTGAAAGGCTGTATTATCATTAACAGGAATTTTTCCCCAATTTTTTATTCGGTATTTTCTTCATTTATATTTCAAACACTATCCCGAAAGTCCCCTATACCCTCCCCCCCCCCCCCGCTCTCCTACCCACCCACTCCCACTTCTTGGTCCTGGTGTTCCCCTGTACTGGGGCATATAAAGTTTGCAAGTCCAATGGGCCTCTCTTTCCAGTGATGGCCGACTAGGCCATCTTCTGCTACATATGCAGCTAGAGTCAAGAGCTCCGGGGTACTGGTTAGTTCATAATGTTGTTCCACCCATAGGGTTGCGGATCCCTTCAGCTCCTTGGGTACTTTCTCTAGCTCCTCCATTGGGGGCCCTGTGATCCATCCAATAGCTGACTGTGAGCATCCACTTCTGTGTTTGCTAGGCCCCGGCATAGTCTCACAAGAGACAGCTATATCAGGGTCCCTTCAGCAAAATCTTGCTGGAGTATGCAATAGTGTCTGTGTTTGGTGGCTGATTATGGGATGGATCCCCGACTTGCACAAAATTCACATGTAAAGGCTATCTATTAATTAGTCTTTGAATAAGATAATGTTGACAAGTTGGGGGAAAAAAAACTTTGTGGCATTTAATTCAACTGGAAAAAAAAAAAGTTCTCCTTGCTCCTTTTCCAGGCACACAGAATGGCAGTCTGAGGAAGTGAGCATAAACATAACTTGAGTATCAGCATTCTTTTATAGACACTAAGAATATTTGCTATAAATACTTATGGAGTTTATTGGCTGCCATATTTTCTCCATAATATATCTTTGCTTTGTATACTCAATCTCCAAGTGAAATTTTTTATTTCTTTATCAAAACCTTTAATTTTTATACAAGATAAATATTTTCTTATGAAATGCTTAAAGATTTCAGGGAGCTTGCTGTAGGTTTGTGACTCTAAGTAACACTAGAAGCTCTAATGTCTCACCAATATGACTGCTTAAACAATAAAAAATAGTGAAAAAAGAGGCCACATATTTGAAAAGGAGCAAGAACTGGGTATATGGGAGATTTTGGAAGGAGAAAAAGGAAATGAGGAATATTGTCACTATAATCTAAAAAGTAAGGAAGTAATTAAAAAATGATTGATGAGAGCCTTTTCAATGTACTGCAGCAGTCTAATATCCACACAATATACTGTTGTATTTGAAATTTTCTAAAATTTTAAATTCTATGTTAAGTAGTTTACAATTCTATGTAGGTGCTCTAATCTGAAAATCAACAGTTAATAAACCCTAGTTCCTGGATATACTAAAGTCTTTCTTCTATTATAATCTGAGAACTGAAAAATACAAAAGCATGCTATTTATCATTTGTATATTATCTACTGAACTGTGTCATATACAATGTTATGTTTCTTACTTAGACTGAATAGCAATATTCATTCTTTGCAAGTCTCTCATAATTTGTTAATGAATGTTTGAACCATATAGAAATCCTGCGACTTTTGCTGCAGTTATTTTCTAGTCAAACACATCTGACTGATACACAAACCCTTTAGTAATTTTCTTTATTCATGATTTTAGTATATTTTCCATTTTAATATATTTTTGTTAAATTTGCTTTCATTTATTAACATGTCTGTTTGGCAAATAGATCCTCTTCTGGTTATCATTTCTAACCCTTTTATTTTAAAATATTTTGTTCATTTTGTTTCAGGCATTTGTCTTTTCCATAGAATGTGGAGACCTTTTATTTTTATCCAATAAATTTTGCAATTGTATTAATTTTCCATTATTTTTACTTGTAAAATTAAGCTATTTGTACCATGTTTGTCTCATTTATTTTATTATTTTGTATGAATGGGTATTTTCCTACATATGTGTCTGCACACTATATGCATAGAGTGGTGATGTTGTCTAGAAGAGTCTAGAATCCCCTGGAACTGGGTTACAGATGGTTGCAAGCCATGATTTGGGTGATGGGAATCAAACGCAGGGCCTGTGGAAGATCAGTCAGTGCTCTTGTTTTGTTCCTGTGTTGGGGTATCTGGGGCTTACTATGGAGGGAGAACTGGGTTCTGATGTTGCCAAGTAGCCTTGATTTTTGTTGCTTATGTTCTTGCCCTTGCCTCTTGCCATATGGTTATATCTGGTGTTAGCTGGTCTTGCTGTCTCTGACTGTGACTTGTCCCTCCTGCAAGCCTGTGTGTCAGAACTCCTGGGAGACTAGTTCTCTCCAGGAGCAATTTGGCTATGGAGAACTGTGGCACAGGGTCAGCTCCAGCATGTAGACAGAAACCAGGATTCCATCCCAGGCTGCTCCTCGGTAAGCTGAGGGCTCCAGGAGGGTCCCTTTGTGCGGAAGTGGTGGGCTTACCTATGCTCACAGGCTTGTCAGCACTCCTGGGAGACCAGCTCTCTCCCAGCCGTATTCGGGTAAGGAGCATTGTGGCACAGGATCAGCAGTTAGTGCTCTTAATCAAGCAATCTTTTCAGCCATTTTTTTCCTTTACCATTTTTTTCTATGTTACTACTCAAGTTTTATTTTTCTGATTTTTGTAGGATTATTAACTTATAAAACCATCTGTCTTAGTTAGGGTTTTACTGCTGTGAACAGACACCATGACCAAGGCAAGTCTTCTAAAAAACAACATTTAATTGGGGCTGCCTTACAGGTTCAGAGGTTCAGTCCATTATCTTCAAGGTGGGAGAATGGCAGTATCCAGGCAGGCATGGTGCAGGCAGAGCTGAGAGTTGTATGTCTTCATCCAAAGGCTTCTAGTGGAAGACTGACTTCCAGGCAACTAGGGTGGGGATCTTATACCCACACCCACAGTGACACACCCATTCCAACCAGGTCACACCTAATCCAACAAGGCCACACACCTTCAAATGGTGCCACTCCCTGGTCCAAGGATATACAAACCATCACATTCCACTCCCTGGTCCTCATAGACTTCTTCAAAGACATGAGTCTATGGGGGCCATACTTAAACATAGCATAATGCAAAATGCATTTAGTCCAACTTTCAAAGTCCTCATAGTCTATAGCAGTCGCAACAATGTTAAAAGTCCAAAGTTCAAGGTCTCTTCTGAGATTCATTCAACTTGATTAACTGTAATCCCCAAATCAAGGCAGGAAGCCAGCTGGGCAAACTCCAAACTCTGCATCTCCATGGCTGATGTCAAAGCGGTCTTCAGATCTCCTCTCCTTTTTCATCTTTGTTGACTACAACAAACTGCTTTCTCCTGGGCTAGTTCCATTCCCTGTTAGCAGCTTTCCTCAGCATGTGTCCCATGGCTCTGGCATCTTTAACATCATTGAGTCTCCAAGGCAATTTCAATGTTACAGCTTCTTCTTTCAGTGTCTGGGATTCCACTTGATCTTTTGGACTCCTCCTAAGGGCTGGCATAACTTTTCCAGCTCTGCGCTCTGTAGCACTCTAAGCCCAGGTTGATCCACTTCACTACGGCTGCTGTTCTTGGTGATCATCTCATGGTATTGACATCTCCAATACACTGGGGTGTTCCACTCCAACTAGGCTTCACCAATAGCCTCTCATAGGCTCTCTTCAGGGTGCCAAGCTTCAAATCCTTTGCATGACCCCTTCAGTCCTGGGCCATCAACTACAGCTGAGGCTTCACCTTCTCCAATGGCCTTCCCTGGCCTCTCACAGTGCTAAGCCTTGGCTTCTCTCCATGATCCCTTCATTTCTTCACAAGCAGTACCACCTAAGTGACTCTTACACATTACCAAGTCCAGCTGCAGCATGAGGTACAACCTTGGTTATCTCTGAAACACAGCTTCTTTGTGCTCCCAGCAAACAATTTCCAGAAGATTTCACCTCAGTGATGCTGGTCTCTTCTTAATCACTGCTAATTCCTTAGCTCCAGCTAACCAGCATCAATTTTCCCAGTAGTTCTTCCATTCTTAACTCTAGAGCCAGAGCCACGTGGCTGAAGCTGCCGAGTTCTGCTGCTTACAGGAACTAGAACATGATCCCCTTGTCCTATTACATTATAACTAGCTTTATGTTTTCTAAATCCTTCACTGCCTTGGCTATCCTGGTTCGTGCTCTGTAGATTGACCTTGAATGCAGAGGTCAGCATGCCTGTCTCCTGAGATTAAAGATGTGTACCACACCTTTAATTTAGCTGGGTAGGATCTTGCCCCAAGGTTCCACTCCCTTAATCTTTTATCTCCTAGAACACAAGATTTTGCTCCATTTCACTTCCTGGTACCTCTTTAATACTCCAACCATATATTTTATATTTTTCCTTTCTAAGCTTGCTATGCTTGTTCAAACTTCTCTTCATAAGACTTAACCAGAGAACAAAGTCTCTGCTGGGCTTTTTTGAAACTTCTTTTGGCAATGCAATTAATCCAAGTCTCTTCACCTTAGCCTCAGGCAAACTTTTCAGACAAGGGCAAAAAGTAGCCACATTCTTCACCAAAATACCACAAAACCAGTCTTTATGCCACATTCTGAAATTCTTCTTCTTTGAAATCTCTTGGGCCAGGTCAACACAGTTCAAATTATTCCCAGCAACTAAGTCTTCCATATTCCCACTAGGATGACCCATTAAGCCCCATATAAAGCATTTCATTGCTTTCCAAATACAAAGTCCCAAAATCCACATTCTTTCAAATAAAAGCATGGTCAGGCCTATCACAGCAATACCCCACTCCTGGTACCAACTTCTGTCTTAGTTAGGGTTTTACTGCTGTGAACAGACACCATGACCAAGGCAAGTCTTCTAAAAAACAACATTTAATTGGGGCTGCCTTACAGGTTCAGAGGTTCAGTCCATTATCTTCAAGGTGGGAGAATGGCAGTATCCAGGCAGGCATGGTGCAGGCAGAGCTGAGAGTTGTATGTCTTCATCCAAAGGCTTCTAGTGGAAGACTGACTTCCAGGCAACTAGGGTGGGGATCTTATACCCACACCCACAGTGACACACCCATTCCAACCAGGTCACACCTAATCCAACAAGGCCACACACCTTCAAATGGTGCCACTCCCTGGTCCAAGGATATACAAACCATCACACCATCTTTTTGAAAAGATGAAAATTTACTTATATTAGTTTAGTAGATACTCATACATGATAGTATACATAAAAGACTTACATGTTTCTTCTATATAATTAGTCTTCATTAATAAAAGCAAAAAGAAAAAAATCACACAAAATGAAGTCCATATAACATTAAAGTTATTTTATAGCACCATCTTTCTCTAGGCTATGGGAAAGAATTAATTCTTTAAAATTTTTTAACTTTCCTAGAAACTTCTACATTCTCTCTTATTATTAATGTCTATAATTTCATTTTCATTTCTTACACAAAAATAAATTTCATGTCAGATTTATGTTTATTTACTTTCCTTTTTTAATGCTGGGGCCTCATGCATGCTAAGTAGGTACTTTACTGATGAACTATACATACAACCATTACTTCCATTTTTATTAATCTTATGCTTTCTATTGTTTCTTGTATATTTGTGGGTCAGATGCATATTTACTTTAACATGAGTTCTTTTCTATCTTTTAGTTTACTCACTGTTAAGTAACAGTTAACACTATATTTCAAAGTGAATTTTCAAGGTTATTTTAATAGAAAATTTAAGCACCTTTGGAAATACAGGAAATAGTTTATTTAAGATAACAAGCTGCTCTTCCTTCTCCTGCTGCCTCCCCTGCATCTCCATCAGACTCTTAAATCACACAGGTAAGCTTCCCTGATGGTTGAACCCTCAGGGCCAAGGCAAGCTTCACTGAACAGCCTGCCATCCCAGTGGGAGCTCCATTATCCTGATGTGTCTGTCTTCTCCACCGCTATCAGACTCTGAATCATACAGGTAAGCTTCCCTTCCCCCACCCATCTTCCCTGCTCACTGAGCCCTGTGGGCCAAGCAAAGCTTCACTGAGCAGCCTGCCATAGTAAGGGACATCCATTCTCCTGCCACCTCTCTGGCCACCTTCATTGGGCATGAGGATCCTGAACCATACAAAACTGCAGATCCAGAAACATAGAGCCCAAGGATAGGCCTGCCACGCTAGAACCATTGAAGTTCACCCCCTTCCAATACTACAACAAGAACATCCAGGGACCAAACCATCTAGATGGCTAAAGGCCCTCAAAAAATTATAAGAGCCAGGGCAATATGATAAATCCAAAGCACAGCTACCCCACTATAGCAAGCCCTGGATATCCTAACACAACAGAAACAGAAGAAAATGACCTTAAATCCAATCTTATAAAGATGATAGAGGCCTTTAAAGAGGAAGTGAATAAATCCCTTTAAAAAATACAGGAAAATACAGTTAAAAAAAAAAGATAAAGGTCTTTAAAGAGAAAACAAACCCCTTAAAGACATACAGGGAAAATAATTAAACAGGTAAAGGAAATAAATAAAACTGTAAAAGACCTGAAAGTTGAAATAGAAGCAATAACAAAAACACAAACTGATGAATTCCTGAAAATGGAAAACCTAGGAAAGAAAACAGGGACAACAGAAACAAGCATAATCCTCAGAATACAGGAGATGGAAGAGAGAATTTCAGGCATAGAAGATAAAATCAAGAAAATGTTTAAGCTAAAAAACTTCCTGACAAAAAAACATCGAGGAAATATGGGATGCCATGAAAAGACCTAACCTAAAAATAATAGGATTAGAATTTATTGAAGAGTCCCAGCTCCAAGGCCCAGAAAATATTCTCAACAAAATCATAGACGAAAAATCTTCCAACCTAAAGTAATTCCTATAATGGATGGAACAGAGATTGAGAGACTTGGCCAACCAATAACTGGCCCAACTTGAGATTCATCCCATGGGCAAGCACCATCCATAACACTAGTAATGACAGTCAGTAATGCTTGCAGATAGAAGCATGTTGTCCTCTGAGAGGCTCCACCCAGCAGCTGTCTCAGACAGACACAGACACCCACAGCTAAACAGTAGATGGAGCTTGGGGATTCTTAGGGAAAAATAGGAGGAAGGATTGTGGGTCCTGAAGGAGATATGAACTGCACAGGAAGACATAGTGTCAAGTAAGTTGGACCATTGGGGCTTTCAGAGTCTGAACCACCAACCAAAAATATACATAGGCTGGACCTAGGTCTCCCGACTCAGGTGTAGCAGTTGTGCAGCTTGACCTTTTGTGTGTCCTGAACAACTAGAACATAGGCTAGCCCAAAAGCTGTTGCCTGTGCATGGGATATGTTCTTCCAGTTGGGCTGCCTTGCCTGGTCTCAGTGGGAGAGAAAGCACCTAGCCTCTCAGAGATTTGAAGTGCCAGGGTGAAGGGCAGACTGGGGGAGGGGTGCCTGTGCAGAAGAAAAAGGAAGAGAGAAGGGGAAAGGGTTGTGGGAGCAGGATTTAAAGTGAATAAATAGAAAATTAAATTAAATTAAAGATAACATGCTGCAAAACCTCAAATTGGCTGAGATTAAATTAATTTCATAATATAAACCCATTTAAGATGATGTCATATATTTAGTAGATATTTTAATACATAATTATGTAGGTCCCATATTCTCCTTCACCTCAACTCATCATTCAAGAATAGATAGAGCATAACATTATGTTAGTTGTTATCTAGTATCATTGGGCTAATGCAAATTAAAGGTATGATCTGATTAAGCTAACTTTCTTGTAAGCTCTTTTTCTAGACTGATCACAATCTCATATTCCTTTGCTTAGTTGTCTTTATTCTTATTGTTAATTCTTTCTATATCCTAAAGTATGACAATTTAAAATTAATCCATTCGATCAGACCTTCCAGTTCATATTTCGGTTAACATTTTCTTCCCTAATATCTTCCCTCTTCATGTTCCATTAGGGCAAGTTGGTTTTCTTGAATCTCTAACCATTGCTTTTTCAAAACATTTTTTTACCATTGTTTTGGGAAGTTGTTCCTTCTGTGTTTGACCTACTGTTTCAAATCCGTATTTCTTTCATGATCCACTATAATGCTGCTCATGTTCCAGGGATTCACTCTCATTCTTAGTGAATAGGAGAGCTGATATAGGATTCTTAGTTGGCAATTATTTTCCTATACAGTGTTTGGAAGATATTGTTCTATCTCCTTCCAGATACAGAGCTGATAAAAATGGTTTTATCCCTTGTAGTGGCTATTCCTGGTTGTCAACTTGACTATATTTGGAATGAACTACAATCCAGAATTGGAAGGGTCACCAGTGACCCTAATCTGGAGGCTGGGAAATAGAAGTTTCTGACCTGGATCTTGATATGGAGATCTTGAAGACAGGGAGATCTCCCTGAGTTCAAGGTCATCTGGGATTAAAAGTTTGGTGGCACACACCTTTAATCTGGGCTACACCTTCTGCTGGAGACCATATAAGGACATTGGAAGAAGGGAGTCGTGCTCTCGCTCCTTTGCCTGCTTGCCATGTGGGACTGAGTAACTGCTAGATCCTTCAACTTCCTACCATTCACAGCTACTACTGAACCATTGTTGGGAATTGGACTGCACACTGTAAGTCATCAATAAATTCCTTTACTATATAGATACTATCCATAAGTTCTGTGACTCTAGAGAACCCTGAATAATACATCCCTCACCTTTATTTTTTATTTATTTATTTTCTCACTTAACATCCCAATATCAACCCCTCCTCTCCTACCAATCACTCCCTCTCCCAGATCCTTTCCCCGTTCCCCACTCTCATTCTCCTCTTAGAAGGCAGAGCTCCCCCATTACTCCCCATTTCCCACCCACTCCTGTACACTTATCACTTACTGCAGGGCTAGGAGCATCTTCTCTCACTGAGGCCAAACAAGGTGATCAAGTTAGAGGAATAGGATCCATAGGCTGACAACATATTCAGGGACAGACCCTGCTCCAGTTCTTGAGGAACTTGCATAAAGATCAAGCTGCATATCTACTATATATGTAGGGGGGGGGCTAGGTCCAGTCCATGTTCACTCTTTGGTTGGTGGTTCAGTCTCTGGGAGCCCCCTGGGGTCCAGGTTAGTTGACTCTGTTGCTCTTCCTATGGAGGCCCTATCCTCTTTGGGTCCCTCAATTCTCCCCACCCCAACTCTTCCAAAACACTACCAGAGCTCCATCTTATGTGTATCTGTGGGTCTCTGAATCTGTTTGAGTCAATTTGTGGGGTGGAGTCTCTTAGAGGACAGTTATGCTAGAATCCTGTCTGGAAGCATAATGGAGTATTATTTAGTGTCAGGGAGTGGTTTTTCCTGATGGGATGGATCTCAATTTAGGGCAGTCATTGGTTGGCCATTCCCTCTGTCTCTGCTCTAGCTTTGTCCCTGCACATCTTGTAGGCAGGACACATTCTAGGTTGAAGGTTTTGTGGGTGGGTTGCTGTCCTTATCCCTTGACTTGGAGTTCAGCTGGACTACAGGAAGGGGACAGTTCAGGATACATATGAGTTTCAGGTAGGGTTACTCCCATAGCCACCCTGGGGCACCCCCACCCAGGTACTTCCTAGAGACACACCCCCACTGCTTATTTATGTTTTCTCTCCCTTTCTCTACCTACACTTGACCACCCCCTAACCAGTTTTCTCCCTCCATCCACCTTTGATAGCTACTTTATTTCCCCTTCTGAAAACGGATTCAAACCACTTCCGTTGGGTCCTCCTAGGTATTTGGGTTCTTTGTGTCTATGGATTGGGAGTGGTTATCCTGTACTTCATGGCTGATATACACTTGTCAGTGAGTATATACCATGCATGTTCTTTTGGGTCTATGTTACCTCACTAAGGATGATATTTTCTAGTTCCATCCATTTGACTTCAAAATTCATAATGTTCTTTTATTAAAATAGTTGAGTTGTATTCCATTGTGTAAATGAGCTATATTTTCTTTATCCACTCTTCATTTGAGGGACATCTAGGTTGTTTCCAGTTTCTGGATATTATGAGTAAAGCTGCTATGAACATAGTTGAATAAGCTGTGGGATGATAGAGCATATTTTGGGTATATGCTCAGGGGTGTGTTATCTCTGGGTCTTGAAGTAGAGCAAGTTCCAATTTTCTGAGAAACCACCAAATTGATTTCTAAAGTGGCTGCACTAGTTTGCACTCCCACCACTAATGAAAAAATGTTCCCCTTGCTTCATTGCTTCACATCTTTTTTCTGTTTGTTTGTTTATTTGTTTTTAGCCATTCTGATGGGTATGATGTAGAATATCAGAGTTGTTTTGATTTGCGTTTCTCTGATGACTGAGTACTTTGATCATTTCTTTAAGTGTTTATCGAACATTAGAGAATTGTGTTTAGCTCTGTACCCCATTTTTACTTGGGTTATTTGGGTTGTTAACTTCTTGAGTTCTCTATATATTTTGGATTTTAGCCCTCTGTCAGATGCTGTCACTCAGATTTCATATTGGAGTTGATTTTGCTTTCTAAAAGACATTTGAATCATGTTTTTATAACCATCTAAGGTCTGTTATATCACAATTATATATCATGACATATATTTTTATTAGTTGAATCATGTTGCTAGAAGTCTTTTCATTTTGGAGATCATGTACTTGAGTTCTAGAGATCATCTTCATTCATGTAGCAGAGACATCTGAACTCCCATTGAAATGTTTTCTCCTTCCTAAGTTTAGTCCCTCAGGCCCTACACCTTGTGTCCAGTTAAGCAAATAGGTGAACAGAAACAATATGTTTTCATCTGGTCTAAGGCAGTAAGGTCATAAGTGAATTAATCTTTCTTCCCCTTTCGGGATAAATTCATGAATGTCAACATGTAGGGATTGTAGAGAAAGAGATTATCAAGATGATGGCTCCTTTAGTCATATGAAAAGGAGCCTTATAGAAAGTGGAAAAAAAAAAAAAGGTTGTGAATTTTGATAGGCTACTGATGTTTAAAGTGTTCTATGACTGATTTATTTCTTTAAAATATCTTTCCAGTTGCTTTCTTTATTCTATACTTTCTGCAGTGCTCATCATTGCAATATTAGAGAGTCCAGATCAATTTTCTATGTTATTATTTTTTCTGTCATGGTATCTATCGCCAACTTTTCTCCCTTTCAATAAGAGTGTTTTGAAATTTTTATACAGTCTGGGGAAATGGCTCTGTGGTTCATAACACATGCTGCTCTTGCGGAGAACCAATGTTTCATTCCCAGCACCTGCATGGCAGCTCGCAACTTTCGATAACTGCAGTTCCAGGTGATCTGATGCCAACTTCTAACTGCCACAGGCACTAGGCACACATGTGGTATACATACATACATACATGTATGTAGGGAAAACAGTAGCACACATAAAATACCTTAAAAGAAAGTTTCATATAGCCATTTTTCAAACAAAATGAAAGAAAAGTCAAAGACTTATCATTTATTTTGTTTTCCAATGATATTTTCCTTGATTCTTCTCTTTTTATAATTTATATTTCTCATTTGATTAACTCAATATTTTGTTTATCTCTGAGATGATTTTTGGGGAGAATGCAGAATTAAGTGGGCTAAATGCTGGTGGATAGTGGGGTTCTCATCATTTAAGGTATACTCATACTGTACCATCAGCTCTATTTTAAAGCACAAGGTGTACCTTAATGTTGTGAGCTTCTCTAGCTTAGTATATGAAAACAATATGACCATTTGCATTATTACAGGATTTGAGGATAAAAATGGTTCCCAGATTTAAAAATAAATGGTGTGGGTGTTAAGCAATTGTAACTGATTGGGACACTGCAGGGCTTTGTGGAAAAATTATATGTTCATAGGTCCTTTCCCCAAGACATGGGAACATGGAGAAATAAGCCTCCAAACGATGACACCATTGCATACACTAGTAAGCATTTGCTGAAAGGACCCTGATATAGCTGTCTCTCGTGAGACTAGGCCAGGGCCTAGCAAACACATAAGTGGATACTCACAGTCAGCTATTGGATGGATCACAGGGCCCCCAATGGAGGAGCTAGAGAAAGTATCCAAGGAGCTGAAGAGATCTGCAACCCTGTAGGTGCAACAATATTATGAACTAACCAGTACCCTGGAGTTCTTGACTCTAGCTGCATATGTATCAAAAGATGGCCTAGTTGGCCATCACTGGAAAAAGAGGCCCATTGGACACGCAAACTTTATATGCCCCAGTATAGGGGAACGCCAGGGCCAAAAAAATGGAAATTGGTGGGTAGGGAATTGGGGGGGGGGTATGGGGGACTTTTGGGATAGCATTGGAAATGTAATTGAGGAAAATACGTAATAAAAAAAAAAAAAAAAAGAAAGTGGGACTTGATTTTGGCTTGAATCTAATTAGCCTCCCAACAAGGTAACAAAACAAACCAACCAAACAAACAAAAGCCTTGGCAATAAATGAAAGTAACACAGAGTGAAGCTTTGGGATTCCTCAAGAAAGAACTTGAGGCAATAAGTTGTTGAGTGATACTGTTTGTGAGACTGTACTGGAAATAAATAAATAAATAAATAAATAAATAAATAAATAAATAAATAAAGGTGGAGAGACGCTGAGTCTGAAATGTGCTATTCAGGAAGAATGTATGAAATTTCCAACCACCCACGTTGTGCTCATATCAGTTATAGTAAAGGACAGTTAT
Organism: Mus caroli; assembly: GCF_978045245.1. Classification (NCBI taxonomy): domain Eukaryota; kingdom Metazoa; phylum Chordata; class Mammalia; order Rodentia; family Muridae; genus Mus; species Mus caroli. The sequence continues at coordinate 2,345,181 of NW_028227260.1, forward strand.
GTAGTGAATGACACTATGACAAGATACAATTTTGTCACATCCTAACACATGTGACCAAATTGAAAAGAAGCACTTGCCTAGGAGGATCAAAGTCAGGGATTTGATCAAAGGGTATCAAGGGAACCTCAAAATCCATGACAAAGGACACCTTCCCACATAGAGAATGAAAAGCAAGTGGTTCCTCGAGCAACTGCATTCTTTCCCAGGTACCTCAGTTTTAATTGGTTCAACTGAAGTACTGGGAAATTGGAATAAAGGAGAAATCCAAGTTCATGCCCCAGTATTCTGGAAGATTCATGCTTGGTAAATTGTCTACATTTATCATTTCTATCTTAGGCTAGAGTAAGATTTATGAACTGAGACTTTGCAACTGTCTATAACCACAAGAATTACATTCTACATAAGAATGAGCAGAATAAAATTTTATTAGACTAGGAATGTTTAACCCTTCCTCATAAAATTCCATCAGGAATGTGAGCAGTAAGAAATAATGGTGCATTGTGGTAGTTATACTGGTTTTCCTTATTTGATTTATATGTATCTTCTACATTCCCTTTCCCTGGCAGATAATATTTTCCAAAATGAATAAAAAATATGATGAAGAAAGGAATAGTCAAAAATATCTGGATAGAGATATAAGAATTAATAGCTATAAGAATTAATTTGAACCTTTTGCCAGTAGTCATATGACCTGAATCCTGTTGTCCTCCTAATTGTATGGCCTTTTCTCTTCACATTCTGCATTGTGCCAGGAGAAAGATCCCATTCCTTCCTGCAGAATACCTTCCCATGCCCGTGGTGTTATATTTTATCCTTTTTCTTCACTCCCATTTTGTTATTTTCTAACTACTTAGTATTCACTAGTTCTCAGCTTAACTATGGCATCTTTCAGAAATGTCCTTGAAGCAAACAAGCTTATATTATACATTCTGACATAATTCACTGTGCTCTGTAACCTGAAGCACATTATTATTTTATTTATCTGTTCACTTTCCAGTATACTTCCTGTCTATATCATAATATCTGATACAGTGTGTCAAGTTCATGTCTGCACACCCACAATCTTGCATATAGTAGAATATAATGTTAAATGAATTAATTTGTATGTGTATGCACATAAAATATCTGATAGATATATATGTTAAATATTTCCTGTGGGTGTTTGTGTGCATGTATTTGTGTGGGCGTGCTCCTATGTATACGTGGGCATATGTGTATAAAGGCCAGATATGAGCAACCACAAATATCATTTCTCAGGCATGGGACATCTTGCCTTTTAAAGAGAGGGCTTCTCTTGGCCTTGGAGTTGCCATGTACCATAGGGTAGCCAGCCAACAAGACCCATGGACTCACATATCTCAACTTCCCCAATACTGCCTACCACAACCTGGAACTTTTATTTGTATTCTGGGGATTAAACTCATATCCTAGTGCTTGGAAGGCACCTTGCCAACTGGACTACCTCCTCAACTTTATAGAAGAAAATGACAAGGTCTTAAAATTTTATGATTTTTTGATGACCATAAAGCATACATCACTTAAGGAAATATTTCTCAAAGTGTAATCTTTGAAGTGGTATGATAATTCTGGGAGATTGTTGAAAATGTAAATGAATTACATAGCATACAACACCACTCAAAAACTGTGATGCGGGGGGGGGGGGGGAAGCATCTGTACTCTACAAACCATTCAGGTCATGATCAAGCTTATGAATCATTATTCTAATACATGAAATGCCTCCTTGAATCCAGCAAGGAGCTTAAGTCATTCTTAGGAGAAGATGGTATATCAGTTAAGCATGCCAGGAAATTAAGACCCATATGACCCCTTTCTTCCTAACATTCAAGAAAACCATCCAAAACTAAAGACTGGCCAACACAGTCTATTACAAGAGGACTCCGCTGGAAAGGATTTCGAATGAACACTACTGTCAACATCTACAAACAGTCTCCAGGTGTGTGTATCTGATAATTCTGGCTAGGAAATCACAGGATTACTTGCTTCATTTAGTTTTACATTTTAAGAGTCTGATATTTTAAACTTTATGGCTGTATCTTTAATCAGATTGGATGATTTCTGTGCCTATCATTGTACAATAATTTACTTTGTAGGAAGTTTGAATTACCAAAGGTGTTAAGCTCAGTGTTTCAGCAAGGAAAGGGGAAATGATACTTAACATGTATGGTCAATCCTCATGGGATCTGAGATCAAAATCTCTGTTTAGACAAGGGCAATGAAGAGCCACAGAGAAATTATCTAGAAACTTCAATTAGTATTTGTTGATCCCTTCACCCATGGAAGTAGTATATTCTTAAATTTCAATCAAGCTAAAGAATAAGGGACATCTTAGATCATAATGCATCTATATTGTCTATTAGATTCACAAATAGGACCAAGGAGACAGATAAAAAAACACAAGAGGAAACATTTTTTTAATTAAGGAAGATAGCAACAAAAAAATCAAGAAGGGCCAGTCAATTAGATTAACAAAATTACTAAATAATAAACCAATTTAGAACACCAGCCAGGATAGAGAGGCAGGATGAAGAGTGATGACTAAAGGTACCCATCACTTAGGTGCTAAAGGCTGTACGCTCATCCTTGGGGATAACTAACTATCTGCAATAAGGGGGCTTCTAGCTACACAAGAATACTGAAATCAACATCAACAAAAGTTTTTAAAAAATAAAATTTCAGTGCCCAGACCACATATTAATTGCTCAATGGCCACATGTGGCTTCCATATTGAAGAGGGTAGATTCAAATATTCTCATCATTATAAAAAATATTACTGGATATGCTGCTCTAAGATCAAACATACTTTTTCTGTACAATTACAAGAATATTTAAATTCCAGAAAATGGGCAATAAAAAGGTAAGTAGTCAGTGTGCACATAATTTTTCCTTGTTTATAAATTACAACCCCCATGAGATTCAATATGACTCTGCTCAGCTTTACAGTTTTATATATTTCTCATACACTTATTCAACATAAATGTTGTTACATGCTTGCTCAGAGAAAACACTTACTGTGGGTCATGAATCATGGATGCCTAAAAAGTATATATATATATATGAGAGAGAGAAAGAGAGAGAGAGAGAGAAAGAGAGAGAGAGAGAGAGAGAGAGAGAGAGAGAGAGAGAGAGAGAGAGAGAGAGAGAGAGAGAAGAGTGAGATAGGGGATATATTTGCCATATCCTAAAGTCCAAGACAAAACAGATATGAAATGAAAAAAAATGGTATGTTAGGAAAGGTATAAATTAAGGCATATGTCTCCAGTTTTAATCTTTGTATAGACACAAAATATGATATCCAAAGAGCAAAACCAATTGATACCTTCTGGCAGAGAAAGAGTCTTTTTTTTTTTTAAGTGTAGTCTCTGGTAAGGTGACCATACTTCACTGACAGGTGATATGTCCAATACCTATGAGCAGTACAAATTGGACTTGATGGGTATTAAAAACAGAAAGAAAGAAAAATGAAGGTATGAAGATAGATGGATGGTAAAGGAAGATGTATTTGAAAAGAGTTGAGGCAAGGATGAAATGATCAAAGCATTGTACAAAATTCTCAGAGAAATAATAAAGTATTTTAATTAAAAAAATACAAGTACTCCAAACCTATCTCCAGGCAAATATATTTATTGGCTTTACAGGAAGATCCTAACATTAGGCTTAAACATCCTTAATAAAGGGCATATACTTGTAAGGTATCTATTAACTATGAAAACATAGAGCAGCATAAATGAATGACCTGCTCTAAGATCTATATGATTGTGATATGAAGATAAAGAAAAGAAAAAATCATAAACTAACCCTGATTTTAAAAAATAATGTATATTGCTGGTCAAACCACTTCAGCCTCTTAAACAGCAACTTTTATAAAATGGCTGGTTACAGTCTAGCATGGAAGGTCAGGGCCTCATTTCTCTGCCTGAGTAGATATAGCCAGATAATGGCATCTAGGGAAGAAACCAATGGTTCTCGTTAAGGATGTGTTCCACACCCAGAAGTATATGGACAGTACAAATAGGACTCAGTAAGTTATTCAAATAAAGACGACCTGAAATCAGGAGAGGTGAGTACATGGGGGTGGATCTGGGAAGAATGGGAGTGAATATGATCTAAATACATTGTATGAAATTCTCAACAAATTAATAAAATTATTAGATCACAAAATAAAATGGTTAGTCATAATTTACTTTAAAATATCCAAGTGCTAAAAGACTAAAGCATTGAATAGAAAAATAAACTCGGGGATTTGCAAGATCTCAACTGAATTAATTGAAAAACCAAATCTAAAGTCATTAATATTATTTAAAAACCTAAAGCCAGATTAGACTACAGTATGGAGAATTCCTTGAGCATACATGAGTCATTTGTTATATACTTTAATCTACTAATCAAAATAAATCAGTAGCCATTAAGGGTAAGACATAGGTTTTATAGGTAGAACAACTTTGATGCACAGAAAAATCATTCTTGCGAATATAATAGAAGTCTGACAGTTGCTGAAAAAAGATATCCCAAAATGTTGTATTTATTAGTTAACCATAGAGCAGCAGTCTGAACTATGAATAACTTCCTAATCCCACACTGTCACTATAATCTCCTAGAGATCGTCTCCTTGCACATAACCAATTGACTTCATCTACACTTCTACTGGTTTGGTAAAAGTCAGAGAAATTGGCATTAAATTTATAGGCTGCATCCATAACACTGTAGCCTAAAAACAATTAAATATAAAAATCTGAACTATATTCTCAAGTTTCAATATATTTTTATTATTTACTTATTTATTTTTCTGTGTGTCTGTGTGTGCATGTGTGCGTGTATGTGTGTGTGTACAGGTGTGTATATGTTTGTGTGTGCGTGTGTGTCTATTTCAGGATATTGCAAGTTTTCTTTCTCTCTTCCTCCCTTCTTTGTTCTCCCCCTTGCATCCCCTCCTTCCTTTGTGTGTGTGTGTGTGTGTGTGTGTGTGTGTGTGTGCATGTGTGCATGGTTTGTGTATGTGAGTATAAAATGTATTTTTAAAGAGTATGGTAAAGAAGATAATGTACTAATTTCCTTTTTAGTTTTAGTTTTTGTTCACTACCATCAGAAAATATTCTCTCATGACAATTTCCTGCTGTTCCAGATTCCAAAACATCAATCCTCGGCAACAGCCGTGCACATGTTACATTGCTAAGTTACATGCAGTTTTCTAAGGAAGTTTTATTGAATATGCAGGCTAAAATGCCATTTCTGTATTTTATTACGCATCAAAAAGGCTGTATTTCAACTAACTCACCAAAGAAAAATTTCGTTGCAACACATAGCAGATGGGAGGAATGCTATCATGTAAGACTGTGTCAGTTGTACAATATACAATTACAAGAAAAAGCATCTACAAAGCCTTGAATGTGACTAGTATCTCCTAGAATTATATTGCTCAACTACTCGTGATCACCATAAGAAAAATGATTCTATATAATTGTTTTATATTATTTGTTCATGAAAATAAGTATTTATTGCATGCTGATCATAGGCAAAGATCTGTGCAATGGGCTGGTAAGTTATACCGATAAAACTTCTGTCCTTGTGGTGTTAAGACTATATTAGGTGATAAAAATAGGCAAGCATTCATCATAAAACATAATAGGTATGGTGACACAACAAATACATAATGAAATGAAGTACAGGGAATATCATTTAGAAAGGAACCAGGTGAAACCAGGTGAGATTCCTAAAAGAATTGATGTTAACTTGAAATATTCAAAGTTAATGGGAATTAGGTCAATTAACTGATATACTGGATATAGTGAAGAGATATAGAGAAGAAAGTTGAAATTGTTGCAGTCAGAACAAGAACAATGTCTCTTTGTTCTTGCCAAAGACTCAACCATGGCGAAATATCAAGTTATCATCTATTTCCTAACATGATTACATTGGATACTAGTATACTTATATCAATGCCCATGTCAGAACTACTTCTGGGTCTTACCTGGAAAAGATGTCATCTTTTTTACTTTGCACCTGCTTGGTGAAAACTGTCCCTAATATTTATGTTTTGTTTCAAAGTAATTGGAGTATTTTATACCCTACTCAATGGTGGAAGCCAAATTAAAACAGGATATGTATTTTATGCTGTCTTTGAATTTGGTAGATATCCAAAACTATCGATAGGAAATAATGTAATAGTCATCTATCACAAAGTAAATTAATGTTAAGAAAAGATTATGGATGTTCCTCTCTTTTTATAACCTTTCAATAAATGAAAATATGGACTTCCAAGCCAGGCTGAGTTTGAGACTTTCCCCCTTGATTTCAGTTATGTTATTACTGAACATATATGGAATGATTTCCTGATATTGTAATGTGACAGAAAAAGACATTTAGGCAAATAGTATTTGCAGCTAAAGACCCATGATAAAGTGTTTTGATTCCAATTATATAAACAGTTGAAAGTATCTTTTCAGGTATCTTAGAATAACTGTGAAAGAGGTGTAGTTTTGTGCAATTGGTGGAAAGAGATATCTTCTTCCAACAAAAGCCCTTTATACATATGTAACATTTGTGCAGCTTGGACTTCATGTGGGAATCCTAACAGCAGGAGCAGGAACTGTCTTTGATTCTGTTGCCTGCTTATGGATCCCTTTCCCTAACTGGGCTGCCTGTCTATCTTCAACAGTAGAAGATTTGCTTAGTCCTACTTCAAATTGATATGCCAAGGTGGGTTGATATCCATGGGGGGGCCTCCAATTTTCTAAGGAAAAAAGGAGGGGTGGGGGAGGAAAAGTCAGAGGGGGGAACTGGAAGGAGAGGAAGGATGGGAAACTTGAGATGAAGAGTAAATTTATTAATTAATTAATAAAAATGTTTCAGACTTGCATTAAATCATGTTCATCCTTCAGAATGCAACATTAGGTGATCAGTTTGGTTATAGCATTTGGTAATTTAATTGAGACACTATGTGCAGTTGCCATAGCCTATGTATCTACCCACAGTTCCAAAGGCAGCTCGATATTAAAACAGAATGTGACAATGGCATGCAGTTTCAAACAGTAACTTATCAATGATAATGACCATTGCCTTTGACACTGTGCATGTAACTTTTATGAAATTTCATAAAATACCTTCATTTACACATTGAAAAGTTTATAGTGGGAGTGGAGGGAGTTCTGAAGTTAATTTATTTGGTTTAAGCATTGTGTGTGTGACTCTTAAAACAGCATCTCATGTAGCCCAAGTGGTCTGGGAACTATGTACAAGGATGACCTCAGCCTGCTGATCTTCCTTCCTCCTTCCATATGTTAGGATTACAAGTGTACACTACTACAGCACCCAGTTTATGTGGTGGTAGAGAATGAACTCAGGGCTTCATCTATGCTAAGTGTGCATTTGCCCCTTAAACTGTTCAAATAAATTTGATTGTAAGAATGCATACTGTTGGTCTTCCTTTGAAGTCCCTATCCTCTTCAGGTCCCTCAATCCTTCCCCCAACTCTTCTACAAATCTCCCTGAGCTCCCAGAAATTGACACAATACCAAAGAGTGAGCATTGGCTGGACCTAGAACCCTCATACATATGTAACAGATGTGCACTTTGGTTTTCATGCAGACCCCCAACAACTAGAGTTGGGGCTGTACCTGAATCTGTTGTATGCCTGTGGATTCTCTCCCCCTAACTGGTCTGCCTTGTCTGGCCTCAGTGGCAGAGGATGCACTTAGTCCTGTTGTGACTTGATGTACCAATATAGGATGATATGGGGGGAGGGGAAGGGTGAGGAGCTATGTGAGGGGAGTACTGGAAGGAGGGGGTAGATATTAGGATGCAAAGTGAATAAATAAATAAATAAATAAGTAAATACATGAAAAATAAAAACCCACACATTGACCTAACTCAGTAGTGCCCTTTCTTCCTCTTCCTGGTGAACAATGTGGAAGGAGAGGGAGCAAATATTGGGATATAAAGTGAATAGATTAATGAAAAAGTGCACATTCACCTAACTCAGTAGTGCTCTTCCATCTTCTTATTTGTGAGCAATAATGCAACCAGAAAAGTGAAAAGCAACCTAAATGAGTGGCTTTTGATAATTTGGCTCCTATTTTTGGCTTGCATTTAAATCAGAAAGTTTTTACTTTGAATTTTCTCCTGGCTTTTGGAACATTGTAATTTCCTAAAGGCTCTGGTTCCAGAATAACTGTGCCAGACTTGATCATTCCTGACAACAGAGTTATTAGTTATAGAAATAGAACAAATGTAGATTTAATTTGTTTCTAATGCTTCTGATAATCCATATTTCTTCAGGGATATATCTTAGAATCTTTGTTTTTGATTATAGGGATATGAAATAAAAATGGATACAATCCAATTTAGAGCCATTCATATTCTCTTGACTTTAAATTTGATGATCTTGGATTGTATTTGGTCATTTTAATACTCAATTTTCAATGTTTCTTGATACTTCAAGCAAGACAAACAGTTCGTAGGTACAAATAATGATATGTTATAGAGCAGATATAAACCACTTTACCATTGAGCATCATCCTACAATTGGTTTGCATATAATTGCCCAATGAGTTTTTCTGCAAAAATGAGAATTTCTATAAATACTAGGTTAGCCAAAATATTATGGTCAGATTGGGACTTGTATAAATTTCAAATACCATACTTCCAATTAAAAACAGCAGTTTAACCTACTTAGCAATTCCAGTCTTCATAGATCTCTTTGGTTCTTTCATTTGCTAGTCCAGCACCCAGAAAGGGCCACCTCAGTTGATTTCCCCATTCTCTAAGCTAAGTATATGCTATCATGAAGCTTCAAATTAAATCCTTTCTCTTCCAGGACTGAACCACCATGTATCCTTCACTATAACTAAAAGATGAATTGTATATTAGTGTCTAGACTCAACTTTGATCTCCAGTGAGAAGATTTAAGGATATCTGGATTAATCTTTAGAACATCATTTCATACCTTTGGGCTGTCACTTTGGTTGTGATTTCATCCTTAGTTCTGTAACTTCATTTCTTCTTTGTGTTCAGTATGGATAACTCCCAGATCATAGGTTGTTTGAAATCTGTATTCTAGAATCAACACAGCCTCCTAATAACTATTTATTATCCATCCAGGCAACAACCTTCAACCGATCTCCTACCATCCTGCTGCTGATAATACACGTGCATCATTTACTAGTATTTCCCCTATTTTTATACACTCCACTGTATGGCCATTTATACTCCCTGTCATGGTTTGAATATGCCTGGCCCAAGCAGTGGCACTATTTGGAGGGGTGGCTTTGTTGGAATAGGTGTGTCACAGTGGGAATGGGCTTTAAGATCCTCATCCTAGCTGCCTTCAATGGAATATTCTGCTAGCAGCCTTCAGATGAAGATGTTAAACTCTCAATTCTGCCTATACTATGCCTTCCTGGACACTGCCATTCTCCCACCTTGATGATAATGGCCTGAACCTATGAACCTGTAAGTCAGCCTCAGTTAAATGTTTGCTTTATAAGAGTTGCCTTGGTGTCTGTTTACAGCGGACACTCCCATTTTCTATATTTCTATGTTTGGTTATTGTTATCTATATCCGTTAGTTCACATTCTCTCAGAAGCAGATGCCATAAGTATATGAGAAATAAAGAAACACATCTACACAAACAGAACTAGAATTGGAAATGGAGAGGGCTGATAATTCATTCAGTTGTAATGCACACTGATTTTCAATGTAAGAGAGGAAAAGGAGGATGATTCTAGACTTTCACTTAGCCTGAAGATTGTACCCAAAATACACCAGGGTAAGTAAAAGTGGTCCATTAAAAGGATGCCGTGGTTCCTGAGGATAAGCCAGCTTGAGAATCTTCCCATCACATTAGGTATTGTCAGGGAGTACTCTGGGAAGCAGATCTTGGTGATAACCCAGAAATTAACTTTAGAATACAGGGAATCTTTGGCCAGTTATGCCGTTGCAAAGCAGAAAATTTGCCGGGTACACATATGCATGCACACAAACACACACCCTAGACCACTTGGTGCACGCGGCTTTCACAACATATAAAGCTCTCTTCTACACTCAAAAGGAGAGTCTAAGCCCCACAAACCTTATTCTACTCAAATGTGACAATTTGTCTCCAGATTCCAGTCTTTCTACCTTATCCAGCAAAGTCAGTAGAGAGTCAGGCCAAGCCTTACCACAAACAGTATTTTCCACCTCCTCAAATTCTTAATTTATATGTAGCTTTTAAAAATTATTTTGTAGTTCTAGGGATAAAACTTTTGCTTATGCTTGCTAGGTCAAAATTCCATAAATGAAGCATAACCCCAGCTCTATGCAGTTAAATTCTTGGAAAATAAATTGAGACATCCAGGAAATGAGAAAAGCTGTTATAATTTTCTTCCGCAAATTAAAACAGAACAGTCTACATAGAGACAGAACAGATTTGGAAGAAGCCACTGACACAAAGCCAAAAGCAAAAGTATGGAATTCTGAAACAGATTCAAAAGTCAAGGTCAGGATATCCAGAATCAGGACAGAAGTTCAAAAAAAAAAATGATCATGGGTGAGTCAGTCAGCCCTGTTCATAGCTGTTCTCATGATACATGCATGAGTTCATGGCAAATAAAATAAATTTTTAAAGTTAATATGCCTAGCATTCTTCATTCAATGTCAAGGTACTACTGACCAATTGATTTCTGGTGATTTCTGTCTAACTTCATGTCTTGCAGATGGCCAACTTTGTACTATGGCCTCACATAGTCTGGAGGGTGGGAAGGAAAAAGGAAGAAAGAAAGTGAGCTTGAGTATGTATGTGTGTGCTTTGTTTTGCTTTTATCTTTTCTTATAACAGCACTCATCCCAACATGAGGACCCCACTCTATGACCTCATCTTAGATAATCACCTCTCAAGAGCTTACTAAAAAAACATAACATGGAGGTTAAGACTACAACATGTAAATTTTATAAAGACCCAAAGACCTACCCCTAAACATCCAATTGTCCAGAGACCACAAGCATCTCACAGGAAAAAGGGGGTAGGTTCCAATAAGGAAAGAGTGACTGAACAACTTCTACCTTTCTACTTAGTACTTCTTATTCCTCTGTATGCATATAGTAACTTCAGGGAGCCTCTCTCTGAGACAGGGGGCAAGTTATGAGGGGAGCACAGATTTCCATGTATTAAGAACAGATTTTGTACAGGCATTTCATAACTTCAATTTCATCTGGCCAGCATCTCTTTTGTGAGCCTCTCTTCTGTCTTACTGAAGTGAGACATTGGAGCTTCCACTGGTTATAATAATTCACATGCTCAGGTCAAATGTTTTAAGCAAGGGCTAGGCCTAGTTTTCTTCACAATAAAATTCACATACTGTAAAATTCAATGTTCTGAAGCATACACTTCAGTGGTTCTTAATATAGTCAGCAATTTGTATGACCATATCTACTGTCAAATTATGGAACATTTACATTACCCTTGATAGAATCCCATACCTACCCACTATCAGTCACTACCATCTGCCTTTACCTAAAGTGACGGCAGATACTAATATGCTTTCTGCATCTATGAAATTATTTGGGGATGTTTTACGTAAATTTATACAATATTTTATGTTTTGTGCACTTAGCATTGTGTTCAAAGTCCATGCATGTTGTAGCATGAATCACTACTTCATTCCTGTGTATGATTAAAAAATATTTCATCATATGATTAATATATCACATCCCATTCACCATTCACAAAATTCACATTATTTCTGTCATCTTTAATCTTATGAAAAATGCCATAACTAACATGTTTCATTTACTTGAGAACATATCTAGGAATAGAACTCTGCAGTAATATATATACCTGTGTTGAACTTTTGGAGAAATTCCCTATAGACATAGTTTCAACTAATTTGTATCTAAGTTAATAGCCATCACACAGGTATCACAACCCTTAAAAGGTTTTGGTTCAAATAAACTACAACCATTAAAAATATATGGGTATCCATGGGTTTCATTTTTGAGTTTCGGACTTAATTGGTAGAAAGTAAGGCTCAAGCATAGACATCTCAAAGCTCAGAGTGGATTCAACATGGAAGCTACAAATGAGAAGACCTACAATCCCACCCCTCAGAAGTATGAAGCAGGATGACAGAAATGAGTCTGAGGCTAGACAGTACTACATAGTGATTTTCTGGGTAGAAACACTGTTTCTAAAGAGGGAGGGGGAGACAAGGATGGCTCATGGGTTCCTGGTAATCTGAGCCCAATTCCAAGAACAGGTGAAAGAACAAAGCCAACTGCTGCAAGTTTTCTTCTCACTTCTACATGTACTCTATTGTGCACGTACATATGCATGTGCACACACACATATATAAACACACACAACTGTGTAAAACAATAAACAGAAATATAATAAAAAATTTTAAAACTAGAAAAGAAAATGAAAAGGATGTTCCTCATTTTGCTTTGTGTTTTTCAGCTCTATGGAGCTTTCAACTGAGCTTGGAAGAGAAAACGTCCCAGCTATCAGAGACTGATCAACTGTGAGTTCTCTCTTAGCCACATTATAATTGAACAGAATAAAGATTCTCAGGTCCATTACAGAGCATTATAGTTATCTCTGAAGCATAATAAAAACAGAATATGCCAGCAGCCCCTTGTTGCCTCATGTACATCCCTAGAGCTAAGTGTTCATTTGTTTTCTTGACTTAGTGTTATAGAATACTGAAAGGCACTATCATATGCTAATTTACAACTCTCTAAGCTAATAATAATCATGACCATTATTTTACAGAAATATATTCAAATATCATCTAACCCTAATCTCAACTGATCTGTGGCATTCAGCCCTTTCTAATAACTAAAATACCTCAGTTTTAATATAGATTAGGTGAGGTTTTCATATTAGGGACTTGGTCTACAACGTGGAGATGATGGAAAGTTTATGAGGTATAGGTAAATGAGATGTCCTTAGAATCTTAGAAGTGTTGCCCTCAGAATGAAATTCTGTTTGCTGCAAGTGAGAGCTCTTGTATAAAAAAAAACCCAAGCCTGACTCATGAACCCCTCTGTAGCTTCTTATTAGCCAATGTGATATTTGCTTATGATGATATCATATTCTTGACTCTCCAAAACTGTAATCAAAATACAATTCTTGCCTTAATAAAGTTAGCCTTTATCAAGTCTTTTGTTACAGTGATATAAAACAACTGTTATACAATGAAGGAAACATTTCTTCATATTATTTACTCTAAAGATATCACAAAATGCAGTGCTCTAGATAATGAAAATACTAATAAAATTGACTCAAAAAATTCAAATTTGACTATGAAAATAAGTAATAATATCAGATTATTTCAGATGCTCTTGATATCAAGCTTATATTTGGAACATGAGCCTAGAGTCTAGGGTATATTTTGTATGAATTATAGACATATTTAGTTTTTTATCTTTGTTCTGAGGATTTGGATTATAATGATGTCTTATATATAACATAACCCCTCCTGAGTCTAGAAGGACCTTCCAATGTTGTAAAACTTTCTAGAAGTTCTCTATTACAGTATGGACTGCTTTGCCTTCTCTGTCCACAACAAAGCCCTATCAGTTTCTAAACCATCATTCTTTGTTGACTCTGCTTTTATTTAGTTTACTGGCCTTGGAATTTGATAAGTTCTTGACTAGGCTTCACACTCTCTCACCTCCTTGTAATTTCCATATTCTCTTTCAGCTTCTGTTTCTTTAACATTTCTAACAATACAGGGGAGGGGGGATTCCTTAAGACTTTTATCTCTGCAATGCCTTGAAAACATGGAGTCAAACATAGACATGCACTCTTACTTGGGGATATCATTTGGGACAATAAATTCACACTGAGAATGATTGACAACAGGCAACTTCAAAACCAATGTAAACATTACGTTGTATCTGTTATATGGTATAACCTAAATCTGTGAATGATCCCCATTGCACATACTGCAGATTCCAAGAAAGACATTATACTGTAGTTTGTATGATATGACATGTAAAGAAGAGGTATTCCAAAAGGCAAGTCGATGTCCTCAAGATATCAGATAGTTAGAGTAGACAGAATTTGGGCATAAAATTCTTTTTTGGAATTCAACTGATATCATAAAAATAACTAATCTGTACATGGTTTTACTATGTACAATATGTAGGACTTTCCTTGTAATCATATCCATTAATTCTTCTACTCCCTGGGTGGTAAGAATTGCCATTTTTTCATTCAAAAGGTAAGAAAACTAAGGAAGAATGAGGGCTCAATAAGGTATAAAACTAGGGATTTGAAATAAGGTACCTTCACCTAAAGTCAACATTTTTTTTTGTTTTTTTTGGGGGGAGGGGGTTGGGGGAGAGGAGAGGAAAGGGTTTATTCAGCTTACACTTCCTCATTGCTGTTCATCATCAAAGGAAGTCAGGACTGGAATTCAAGCAGGTCAGAAAGCAGGAGCTGATGCAGAGGCCATGGAGGAACGTTACTTACTGGCTTGCTTCCCCTGCCTTGCTCATCTTGCTCTCTTATAGAACCCAAGACTACCAGCCCAAGGATGGCACCACCCACAAGGGGCCCTCCTACCGTTGATCACTAGCTGAGAAGATGCCTTACAGCTGGATCTCATGGAGGCATATTTTCAAGGCAGGCTTCTTTCTCTGTGATAACTCAGGCTTGTGTCAAATTGGCACACAAAGCCAGCTAGTACACATCATTAAGCCCTTTCTTTGTGCTCTTTCTGATTTTTTTCAATGTAGTTGTAAGATTGCTTTTAATGTACTCTAGACAACTTAATCCCACCAAAATGGCAGAGTATGAATTAGACTATGAATAACTTTGCAGTCCATAGTATTCAGCATCCATTTTTTTATTCAGTGCTACCAAACTCACCAACATAGAAGACAATACAGATAGAGCTTAAATTCTATCCTCAAGCAATGGTATAGGCAGGGCAATGGTGATTCATCATTTGATTAAGATGCAAATGGAATAAAAGACATATGGACAATGTCTTCTGAGTGCCCAAAGTCTAACAAAGAAAGAATACTGGAAGCATAAAAATTATTTCAACAGATCATTTCTTGCAAAAACAATGAAAGTAACTTAAGTCTTGCTATTGGTTGTAATAAAGGTAAATTTCATAATGTATAAATGGGCTAAAATTTAAAAAAATGTTTATTGCATAAAGAACTGTAAGGGATGAGGTTCAAAGATGCCTGGTATAACAGTAAAGGTAATATGATTTGCCATTAAGAATGACACAGGATTAAAGACAGGGCAAACTTGCTAGACTAAAAAATGGCACCCAAACCACCAGAATACTTGAGTCTCTGTCTAAACCTATCCTGACTTCTCTTGCAGCATCTGAGGATGCTGCCAACACATACTAACATCTGGAAGCCAGGCTTGAAAATCCTGTCCTTTCCGGATGACCAAAGAAAAGTACTGAGCTAATGGAACATAATTATGAATCCTCTCATGAACATACCCAATTCATATACTCCAGCCTCAAATGATAATGATTTCAGCAGACTAGGCAGAAAACATGTGATCTCATCAATGCCTGACAGACTGACTTGCTTCCAAATGAACCTTCTTTGACCTCACCCTCCTCTCGAATTTGTCAGTGACAGAACAGATGAAACTATCAAGTTAGAATGCTTTCCTCTAAAATTAAAAAGAAATGAAAGAAAGGAAGGAAAGAAAAGGAAAGGAAGAAAAAATGTTTTGAAACCTACTTTCTGAACTCACACTGTGACAACACTTTGGGAAACTATTTCCAAAGCAGTTTTTTTTCCTGCTTGACCAAAGGTATAATTTTTCCTCCAGGAAGTTAAGGCACCTCATGCTGGTGTAATTGAGTTTCCCTGGGAAGAAGCTGTTGCCCCCTGGGTGGTCACTACTGTTGAAAAATTAAAAGCAGATGTTTGGCAGGTTTACTCCCCATGCATCACACTCTATGTTTTTCCTATTTTAGACTGAGGAAAGTGGATTCAGGACATCCTTAATGCTAGGTCTCCATATTCATCATACTCATGTGTCCATACAGTATGCTTTTAATTGAAACTCAGAAAACAAACTGCACATACAAAGAATTATTTAGCTACCATAGTATTGTTTATCTTTTCATCCTGCCATTGATATGACCAAGGCTCATAACAAACATATTGGAGGGATTTTTGTTGAAACAACAATTGGGCAAATGAAGATTTTTACAAGAGTGTTCATGTTAATATCTTAGAAAACAAATATCTCTGATTTTAATCTTTCATATGAAGGTAGAAACCAAAGATGGTCTTTGTTTCCTTTGCATGATACTATTAGATGAGGATAATCTGTATTCATGTGTTAGTGCATTCATCTACTAACAGTGTTTAAGAAACTATGCATTTGGAAGAGAGTAGGTAAACATTTTACACTATTTCTTCTAATTTTAAAATACATATTTACTCCAATTTCAATTTAGCTACTACATGCTTGGCTTCTAGTCATCTATAACAATGCTCTTCTAAAGAACTCTTAATGTTCCTTGGCTCAAGTTCTCCTTCTCTTTATATTTTGGAGCTCCTTGAATTTCTTTCTCTTGCAATAAAAATTGGGTTTCATTTGCACTAAAACACTGTCAGTAAACATATACACATGCTTTTTTCTAGCCCAGATCACTACCTTTAGAGTAGGCTTGTGCATCACTTCAAGCTGGTTTCTTTTATTATATCTATGTTCTTCAAAAGTTTCTCTTTAAAGTAGCTAGCAGAAACCAAACTATAACTTCATTCTATAACAAAAAGTATTAATGCATTATATTAATTTTGTATTTGTAGGTATCAGTTTTTATGGGCAGCAATATTCCCTAATATCAACAAGCTTGTCTAAATAGGATACTTAGCCAAGAACCAATCATGATACACAATTAATGTGTTTCAAAGAATGGAACTAGAAAAGATCATCCTAAGTGAGTTACCCCAGACCTAGGAAGACAATCATGATACCTACTCACTTATAAGTGGATATTGTCCATAAAGTACACATTAACCATGCTATAATCCACAAACCCAAAGAAGCTCAGTAGCAAAGAGGGGTCAAAGGAAGATGCTTGAATCTCACTGAGAAGGGGAAATAAAATTGTCATAGGGGTGGAAGTGATGGAGGGAGGGAACTGGATTTGGGAGAAGATGTGGGAAGGGAAACAGGAAGGATCAAGTGTGGGGAGAATGGAGAGAGAAAAGAACACAGAAAGAAAACTGGAATAGGTGATAGAGTGCATCTCTAGGATGGTCTAGAAACCTAGAACAATGTAAACTCCCTGGAAGTTATGAGGATGACCCTAACTAAAACTCCCAGCAATGGGGGATATGGAACCTGAAATGGTCACCTTCTATAACAAGGCAATTCTTCCAATAGAGGGATTGGAACACCAACCCAGCCACAAAACCTTAGACCCACAATTTGTCCTGCCTACAAGCTATTCAGGGATAAAGTTGGAGAAGAAAGGGAGAAGGGGCAAAATTACTTCCTGTTTTGAATATGATTTCAAAGATTTGAGTTATTCTTCCCTGTATCCCAAAATTAGGCAAACGTTGCTGACAGTGGGAGAACTGAGAGGTAAGGAGGGAGAGGAAGCTGTGATCAGGCTGTGAAGTAAATATATAAATTAATTAATGGAAAAATTATGTGTTTCTTCCCACTTTACACAAGGTTAATAAGTACAGTACAAGTGAATGCATGCTCTGTGTACATATTAAGTATTGAAATATCACTTGATAATCTTGCAATTCTATAATTATGCTTACTTGATGTCTTGCTACCTTAAATGATAATTGTAGGCTAGGTGATGGATTGATTTGCAAGAATAATCAGTCTTCAACGGTAAACCCTTTCAGCAACTTTTGACTAATTATTGGATACAGGGAAGAATAAATCAAAGCTTTGAAATCATATTCAAAACAGGAAGTTATTTTGTCCCTTATTCTTTCCTTCTCTAGATCCTGCTGTATCATTATAAGTCCATTTACACGACTTCTTCCAAGTGCCCTCCCTCCTTCCTGTTTCCAGTTTTGATTTTTTTGGGGTTGCTCCACACAGTCTCAGCAGAATCTGTTCTAATAAGGGTCTACTTACATATATACATTACTTTTTTTTTTTAATATTTTTATTACATATTTTCCTCAATTACATTTCCAATACTATCCCAAAAGTCCCCCATAGCACCCCCCACTTCCCTACCCACCCATTCCCATTCTTTTGGCCCTGGCATTCCCCTATATTGGGGCATATAAAGTTTGCAAGTCCAATGGGCCTCTCTTTCCATTGATGGCCGACTAGGCCATCTTTCGATACATATGCAGCTAGAGACAAGAGCTCCAGGGTTCTGGTTAGTACATCATGTTGTTCCAACAATAGGGTTGCAGATCCCTTTAGCTCCTTGGGTACTTTCTCTAGCTTCTCCATTGGGAGCCCTGTGATACATCCAATAGCTGACTGTGAACATCCACTCCTGTGTTTGCTAGGCCCCGGCATCGTCTCACAAGAGACAGCTATATTTGGGTCCTTTCAGCAAAATCTTGCTAGTGTATGCAATGGTGTCAGCGTTTAGAAGCTGATTATGGGACGGATCCCTGGATACAGCAGTTTCTAAATGGTCCATCCTTTCATCACAGCTACGAACTTTGTCTCTGTAACTCCTTCCCTGGGTGTTTTGTTCCCAATTCTAAGAAGGTGCACAGTGTCCACACTTTGGTCTTCATTCTTCTTGAGTTTCATGCGTTTATCAAATTGTATCTTATATCTTGGGTATCCTAAGTTTTGGGCTAATATCCACTTATCAATGAATACATATTGTGTGAGTTCTTTTGTGATTGTGTTACTTCACTCAAGATGATGCCCTCCAGGTCCATCCATTTGGCTAGGAATTTCATAAATTCATTCTTTTTAATAGCTGAGTAGTACTCCATTGTGTAAATGTACCATAATTTCTGTATCCATTCCTCTGTTGAGGGACATCTGGGTTCTTTCCAGCTTCTGGCTATTATAAATAGGGCTGCTATGAACATAGTGGAGCATGTGTCCTTTTTACCGGTTGGGACATCTTCTGGATATATGCCCAGGAGAGGTATTGCTGGATCCTCCGGTAGTACTATGTCCAATTTTCTGAGGAACCGCCAGACTGATTTCCAGAGTGGTTGTACAAGCTTGCAATCCCACCAACAATGGAGGAGTGTTCCTCTTTCTCCACATCCTCGCCAGCATCTGCTGTCACCTGAATTTTTGATCTTAGCCATTCTGACTGGTGTGAGGTGGAATCTCAGGGTTGTTTTGATTTGCATTTCCCTGATGATTAAGGATGTTGAACATTTTTTCAGGTGCTTCTCTGCCATTCGGTATTCCGCAGGTGAGAATTCTTTGTTCAGTTCTGAGCCCCATTTTTTAATGGGGTTATTTGACTTTCTGGAGTCCACCTTCTTGAGTTCTTTATATATATTGGATATTAGTCCCTTATCTGATTTAGGATAGGTGAAGATCCTTTCCCAATCTGTTGGTGGTTTTTTTGTCTTATTGATGGTGTCTTTAGCCTTGCAGAAGCTTTGTAGTTTCATGAGGTCCCACTTGTCAATTCTCGATCTTACAGCACAAGCCATTACTGTTCTATTCAGGAATTTTTCCCCTGTGCCCATATCTTCAAGGCTTTTCCCCACTTTCTCCTCTATAAGTTTCAGTGTCTCTGGTTTTATGTGAAGTTCCTTGATCCACTTAGACTTGACCTTAGTACAAGGAGATAGGAATGGATCGATTCGCATTCTTCTACATGTTAACAACCAGTTGTGCCAGCACCATTTGTTGAAAATGCTGTCTTTCTTCCACTGGATGTTTTTAGCTCCCTTGTCGAAGATCAAGTGACCATAGGTGTGTGGGTTCATTTCTGGGTCTTCAATTCTATTCCATTGGTCTATTTGTCTGTCACTATACCAGTACCATGCAGTTTTTATCACAATTGCTCTGTAGTAGAGCTTTAGGTCCGGCATGGTGATTCCACCAGAGGTTCTTTTATCCTTGAGAAGAGTTTTTGCTATCCTAGGTTTTTTGTTATTCCAGATGAATTTGCAGATTGCACTTTCTAATTCGTTGAAGAATTGATTTGGAATTTTGATGGGGATTGCATTGAATCTGTAGATTGCTTTTGGCAAGATAGCCATTTTTACAATGTTGATCCTGCCAATCCATCAGCATGGGAGATCTTTCCATCTTCTGAGATCTTCTATAATTTCTTTCTTCAGAGACTTGAAGTTTTTATTATATAGATCTTTCACTTCCTTAGTTAGAGTCACGCCAAGATATTTTATATTATTTGTGACTATTGAGAAGGGTGTTGTTTCCCTAATTTCTTTCTCAGCCTGTTTATTCTTTGTGTAGAGAAAGGCCATTGATTTGTTTGAGTTAATTTTATATCCAGCTACTTCACTGAAGCTGTTTATCAGGCTTAGGAGTTCTCTGGTGGAATTTTTAGGGTCACTTATATATACTATCATATCATCTGCAAAAAGTGATATTTTGACTTCATCTTTTCCAATTTGTATCCCTTTGATCTCCTTTTGTTGTCGAATTGCTCTGGCTAGGACTTCAAGTACAATGTTGAATAGGTATGGAGAAAGTGGACAGCCTTGTCTAGTCCCTGATTTTAGAGGGATTGCTTCAAGCTTCTGACCATTTACTTTGATGTTGGCTACTGGTTTGCTGTAGATTGCTTTTATCATGTATAGGTATGGGCCTTGAATTCCTGATCTTTCCAAGACTTTTATCATGAATGGGTGTTGGATCTTGTCAAATGCTTTTTCCGCATCTAAGGAGATGACCATGTGGTTTTTGTCTTTGAGTTTGTTTATATACTGGATTACGTTGATGGATTTCCGTATATTGAACCATCCCTGCATCCCTGGGATGAAACCTACTTGGTCAGGATGGATGATTGTTTTGATGTGTTCTTGGATTCGGTTAGCAAGAACTTTATTGAGGATTTTTGCATCAATATTCATAAGGGATATTGGTCTGAAGTTTTCTATCTTTGTTGGGTCTTTTTGTGGTTTAGGTATCAGAGTAATTGTGGCTTCATAGAATGAGTTGGGTAGAGTACCTTCTGTTTCTATTTTGTGGAATAGTTTGTGAAGAACTGGGATTAGATCTTCTTTGAAGGTCTGATAGAACTCTGCACTAAACCCATCTGGTCCTGGGCTTTTTTTAGTTGGGAGACTATTAATGACTGCTTCTATTTCTTTGGGGGATATAGGGCTGTTTAGATCATTAACCTGATCTTGATTCAACTTTGGTACCTGGTATCTGTCTAGGAACTTCTCCATTTCATCCAGGTTCTCCAGTTTTGTTGAGTATAGCCTTTGGTAGAAGGATCTGATGGTGTTTTGGATGTCTTCAGGATCTGTTGTTATGTCTCCTTTTTCATTTCTGATTTTGTTAATTAGGATGCTTTCCCTGTGCCCTCTAGTGAGTCTGGCTAAGGGTTTATCTATCTTGTTGATTTTCTCAAAGAACCAGCTCCTTGATTGGTTGATTCTTTGAATAGTTTTTCTTGTTTCCACTTGGTTGATTTCACCCCTGAGTTTGATTATTTCCTGCCGTCTACTCCTCTTGGGTGAATTTGCTTCCTTTTGTTCTAGTGCTTTTAGGTGTGTTGTCAAGCTGCTAATGTGTGCTCTCTCTAGTTTCCTTTTGGAGGCACTCAGAGCTATGAGTTTTCCTCTTAGAAATGCTTTCATTGCGTCCCATAAGTTTGGGTATGTTGTGGCTTCATTTTCATTGAACTCTAAAAAGTCCTTAATTTCTTTCTTTATTCCTTCCTTGACCAAGGTATCATTGAGAAGAGTGTTGTTCAGTTTCCACGTGAAGGTTGGCTTTCTATTATTTATTTTGTTATTGAAGATCAGCCTTAGGCCATGGTGATCTGATAGGATGCATGGGACAATTTCAATATTTTTATATCTGTTGAGGCCTGCTTTGTGACCAATTATGTGGTCAATTTTGGAGAAGGTACCATGAGGTGCTGAGAAGAAGGTATATCCTTTTGTTTTAGGATAGAATGTTCTGTAGATATCTGCCAGATCCATTTGATTCATAATTTCTCTTAGTTTCACTGTGTCCCTGTTTAGTTTCTGTTTCCATGATCTGTCCATTGGTGAAAGTGGTGTGTTGAAGTCTCCCACTATTATTGTATGAGGTGCAATGTGTGCTTTGAGATTTACTAAAGATTCTTTAATGAATGTGGCTGCCTTTGTATTTGGAGCATAGATATTCAGGATTGATAGTTCCTCTTGGAGGATTTTACCTTTGATGAGTATGAAGTGTCCCTCCCTGTCTTTTTTAATGACTTTGGGTTGGAAGTCAATCTTATCAGATATTAGAATGGCTACTCCAGCTTGTTTCTTCATGCCACTTGCTTGGAAAATTGTTTTCCAGCCTTTCATTCTGAGGTAGTGTCTATCCTTTTCTCTGAGATGAGTTTCCTGTAAGCAGCAAAATGTTGGGTCTTGTTTGTGTAGCCAGTTTGTTAGTCTATGTCTTTTTATCGGGGAGTTGAGTCCATTGATATTAAGAGATATTAAGGAAAAGTAATTGTTGTTTCCTGTTATTTTTGTTGTTAAAGTTGGCATTTTGTTCTTGTGGCTGTCTTCTTTTAGGTTTGTTGAGGGATTACCTTCTTGTTGTTTCTAGGGCGTGGTTCCTGTCCTTGTATTGGTTTTTTTCTGTTATTATCCTTTGAAGGGCTGGATTCGTGGAGAGATAATGTGTGAATTTGGTTTTGTCGTGGAATACTTTGGTTTCTCCATCTATGTTGATTGAGAGTTTGACTGGGTATAGTAGCCTGGGCTGGAATTTGTGTTCTTTTAGTGTCTGTATAACATCCGTCCAGGATCTTCTGGCTTTCATAGTCTCTGGTGAAAAATCTGGTGTAATTCTGATAGGCTTGCCTTTATATGTTACTTGGCCTTTTTCTCTTACTGCTTTTAGTATTCTATCTTTATTTAGAGCATTTGTTGCTCTGATTATTATGTGTCGGGAGGTATTTCTTTTCTGGTCCAGTCTATTTGGAGTTCTGTAGGCTTCTTGTATGTTCATGGGCATCTCTTTCTTTAGATTTGGGAAGTTTTCTTCTATAATTTTGTTGAAGATGTTTGCTGGTCCTTTGAGTTGAAAATCTTCATTCTCATCCACTCCTATTATCCGTAGGTTTGGTCTTCTCTTTGTGTCCTGTATTTCTTGGATGTTTTGAGTTAGGATCTTTTTGCATTTTACATTTTCCTTGATTGTTGTGCCGATGTTCTCTATGGAATCTTCTGCACCTGAGATTCTCTCTTCCATCTCTTGTATTTTGTTGCTGATGCTCGTATCTATGGTTCCAGATTTCTTTCCTAGGGTTTCTATCTCCAGTGTTGCCTCATTTTGGGTTTTCTTTATTGTGTCTACTTCCCTTTTTAGGTCTAGTATGGTTTTGTTCATTTCCATCATCTGTTTGGACGTGTTTTCCTGTTTTTCTGTAAGGACTTCTACCTGTTTGATTATGTTATCGTGTTTTTCTTTAAGGATTTGTAACTCTTTAGCAGTGTTCTCCTGCAATTCTTTAAGGGATTTTTGTGCTTTCTCCTTATTGTCTTCTGCCTGTTTATCAGTGTTCTCCTGCATTTCTTTAAGTGTGTTATTAAAGTCCTTCTTGAAGTTCTCTATCATCATCAGGAGATATGCTTTTAAATCCGTGTCTAGCTTTTCCGGTGTGTTGGGGTGCCCTGGACTGGGCGAAGTGGGGGTGCTGGGTTCTGATGATGGTGAGTGGTCTTGGTTTCTGTTAGTAAGATTATTACGTTTTCCTTTCGCCATCTGGTAATCTCTGGGGTTAGTTGTTATCGTTGTCACTGTTTAAAGATTGGAGCAGAAGCTGTGTTCCACTCACCAGCAGTCTCTAAATCCTGCGGCGGGGGTCGTGGGTAGCTGATGGTACCCCGGTGCTGGTCCAGCCGGAAAAGGCCTGTGGTCCTACACAGGCCGTTTTTCTGCTTCCCTAACTAATGCAGTCTCTTGTCCCGCGTGCAATTGGATTGGAGCAGAAGCTGTGTTCCACTCTCCAGAAGTCTTAAGATCCTGTGGTGGGTGTTGTGGGTAGCTGGTGAGTGTCAGCCGACCCTGCGCCCCAGCTGCCCCGGTGCTTTTCTGACTGGAAGAGGGTTGTGGCCCTATGTAGGCCGTATTTCTCTCTCCCCAACCAGAGCAGTCTCAGGTCCTGCGTGATTGGACTGGAACAGAAGCTGTGTTCCACTCACCAGCAGTCCCAAAATCCTGTGGCGGGGGTCGTGGGTAGCTGGCGGGTGTCAGGCAACCCTGCGCTCCCGCTACCCCGGTGCTGATCTGGCCGGATGAGGCCTGTGGCCCTACTCAGGCCGGTTTCTGCTTCCCTAACTAATGCAGTCTCAGGTCCCGCGCAATTGGATTGGAGCAGAAGCTGTGTTCCACTCACCAGCAGTCCCAAAATCCTGCAGCGGGGGTCGTGGGTAGCTGGCGGGTGTCAGGCAACCCTGCGCTCCTGCTACCCAGGCGCTGATCCAGCCGGATGAGGCCTGTGGTCCTACTCAGGCCGGTTTCTGCTTCCCTAACTAATGCAGTCTCAGGTGCTGCGCAATTGGATTGGAGCAGAAGCTGTGCTCCACTCACCAGAAGTCTTAAGATCCTGTGGCGGGTGTTGTGGGTAGCTGGCGAGTGTCAGCAGACCCTGCGCCCCAGCTGCCCCCGGTGCTTTTCATATATACATTACTAAATACAATGGTTTTAGTCCATTCTTTTGAATGCCTGGAGTTAAATGAGATTCTCATCTCATCCCCTCAACATGTTGGAGTGATAGACACTCACCACTATGCCCAGTTGTAAGATGCAACTTATATTAATTACTGTTCTGCTGTTTTGATAAAAATAAAATGACTAAAACCAAGGAAAAGAATAGTTTATTTGGGTGTATGGTACCAAAGATTATATGTCTACAATGGTGGAAAAGGCATGATAACAGGAGAATTAAATTAAGAGATTAAAATTCTAACCACACTTAATACCTTAGTAGCTGTTCTATTGCTATGTAGATACACCATGACCAAAGCAATTCTTTTTTTTCTTTTTTAAGATTTATTTATTATTACACATAAGTACAGTGTAGCTATCTTCTGACACACAAGAAGAGGGCACCAGATCTCATTACAGATGGTTGTGAGCCACCATGTGGTTGCTGGGATTTGAACTCAGGACCTTCAGAAGAGCAGTCAGTGCTCTTAACCACTGAGCCATCTCACCAGCCCTGACCAAAGCAATTCTTATAAGAGAAAGTATTTAATTGGATGCTCACTTGCATGTTTCAGGTGTTTAGTCTATTATCATTATTGTAGAAACATGGTGGTATGCAGGCATGCATAGCTGTAAAGAGCAGTAAGCAGTTTGGAGGTACTGTGCAGGCAGAGGGAAAGAGAGAAAGACACACACAGAGAGAGAGAGAGAGAGAGACAGAGAGAGAGAGACAGAGAGAGAGAGACAGAGAGAGACAGAGAGAGACAGAGAGAGACAGAGAGAGACAGTGTCTGGCATGAGCTTTTGAAAGCTGAAAGTCCATTCCCAGTGACATAATTCCTCCAATAAGCCCACACCAATTCCAACAAGGTCCCACCTACTCCAACAAGGCCACACCTCCTAATCCTTCTCAAACAGTTCCACTCCCTGAAAACTAAGCACTCAAATATATAAGCCTATGGTGACCATTCTTATTTAAACCACCACACTCAAAAAAGAAGTCAAGAACATAAACTAGAGGTGGGATACAGCTACAAAAATCTTAGAACCTGCCCCTAGTAACACACTTCCTCCAGCAAGGCCCCATATCTTAAACTTATATAGCACCGTGAACTGGGAATCAAGTGTTCAAATTCTAGGAAGAAATTTCTCATATAAAGTACAACATTCTTTTCCTTATCCTCCCCATGTGCTATTTGCTGCCAGTCCTTTTCCCCCCATTCTGCTCCATTGCATTTAGTGGGATCTCTCCATTTAATCAAGTTCTTCCACTGAAGAACTTGGAGACAGCCAGGACTTGCCCCATATTTACATTTGACAAACTAAAAAAACCTGTCATCTCTTCTTGTAACTTCCTCCTTATTTAT
Source organism: Mus caroli (assembly GCF_978045245.1). Taxonomy (NCBI): domain Eukaryota; kingdom Metazoa; phylum Chordata; class Mammalia; order Rodentia; family Muridae; genus Mus; species Mus caroli. Next base: position 2,371,348 of record NW_028227260.1, read on the forward strand.
CAGTCAGGTCTAAAGTACAGTATCTCTATATGGATGATCACATTGGTCCTAACTAGTCTTTCTGATTCTGCCAAGGATCACAAACACACACACACACACACACACACACACACACACACACACACACACACACACACACACAAATAATAACATAAACTACATCCAAACATAAATTCCTTTGGTCTTTATATTTTTTTAGATATTTTCACAAATTATTATCATGTATTTTATAATACATTTTCTTACAGACAAAAATAGTTTGGAGAAAGCTCTATCACAATATCAGTTACTAGAACTCCTCTTCCCAAATGAAGTAATTGTGCCCAAACTGACTTTGGTGTATTTTATTTATTTTTTTTTCTATTTGTTTCTCATAAGGGATGGTTGTGAGCCACCATGTGGTTGCTGGGGTTTGAACTCATGACCTCTGGAAGAGCGGTCAGTGCTCTTAACCACTGAGCCATCTCACCAGCCTATTTTATTTATTTTTAAAAGTACTAATTTTCTGCATTTATTTTCCTCGCTTCTAATACTATAAGGGGAAACTGGCATGAATTAAGATCCTTTGGTCTACCTCCAAAGAAAAGAAACAAGTTCTTTCTCTAATCTTGATAGTAACCTCTCCTCATCTATTTTAACTTATAGGCTAACTCCTAATTCCCTGTCCAGCTTCTTCTCCACATTTGCAAAATGATTCCATGTTGCCTAAATATCTTAAAAAGCAACAACTTAACCATTGGGAGCCACACTCACAAATAGAGTTCAAGATGTCAGCACTAAAATGTAAATCAGAGTTAAATTAGCAATTAGAATCAAACTATTTTTGTCAAATATATGATTATACCACCATTATATTCAAGAAAACAAATGTTATGATGTAAAATCATCAATAACTTACTTTGCCATGAAACAGTGATTTTGAACTGGGGTGAGGTTTGCAATTCTGCCTATTAGGCTCATTTGGAAATACCTAGACATGTGTTTTTATATGTTAAGATGAGGGTAGTGGTGCTACTGGAATCTAGTGATTAAAAACAAGGACCATTGCTAAGTATCCTATAGTACTCAGGATAACGTAACAACAAAATATTAAATTATCTAGTTCCAAATGTCAAGTACTTCAAGGCTGAGACTCTCTTAATAGTATTATAGTTATCATTCTGTGGGTTTATAGATGTTAATATAAGTCCTATTAAAAAGCTTTAAAATTTATAGACTTTTTGATATCTCCATTGAAAGTGCAGCTTTGTTTTCTTATTTCTGAAAATGTTATATATATTAACATATGTCATCTAAGTGACACCCAGATAGCATTAAACTGACTTCTAGAACAGTCTGACAATCAAGTAATGGCAACTAAATTCTCCTAACATCAAACTGATATCTTAGAGGTGATTCTTACAGCATGAAGCAAAGTACACTGTATAAAGGATGTATAGGCAGAGAGTGTGTGGTTAGTTACTGACTCCAACTCAAAGTACGTTTGTAAGTATGGCTTCTAAATGGTTTGTTAAGATGATTTTTAATAATAGGTTTCTCTATTTGATGTATTCAATCCATTTTGTGTCGAATATGGTCCTATAATTTCTGTAATTAAAGGTGAAGTAAGATAACTTAGAAAGCTTTCATTCCCAAACACTCAAATCTCAAGGGCTAGGAGTATATTTAAGTTCTGGCTCCCTGATAGAACACTTGCCTGTCATGAATAAAGCTCTAAATATAATACTAAACACCACATACAGAAACGTCTCTTTCTGACCTGTGTTACATGTATAAGCAAGTTTTAGTACAATCTGTAGCCAGTGGGGTCATATCAAATTAGAAATCCCACATGTATTGTAGTCTCCACTTTAAGAGGCTAAACAAAACATTAGCTTCATAGAACATGGATATTTAGACTTTAATGAGTATCTACTGTAACCATTCCCTTTCTGCTACAAATGAGGAATGAGTCCTCCCTGAGGACATGTGACTTTTCTAAGGCCACAAAGCTGGTTAGCAGCCAATCCTGGATAACAGCTTTGTTCTTTGGTTAGACTACTCTGGGATTTTTCCAACAGACTAATCTTTCTTTGCTTGACTTATTTGGAGTCAGTTGTTCCAAAACTGCCGTGTAAAGTTGTGTTGGCTAATTTATTATGGGTATATAAACTTGGCCTACATCCCTGAGCACGTTATTTACTTCCATCCTTTTGTCTGAAATGAAAGTCTTTCCATGAAGTAAACAGTACAATGCTCTCTAAAGTAAGCTAAAAATTATTTACACTACATACTTAAAAAGAATACTATATAATACATAATATCTAATATATAATGCTGTATAGTAAATAACTCTTTTCATAACAGTTTTCAAAAAGTTACATCATTTTTCTACAATTCGCTTTTTTTCTCCAGAATATGAAAATGTCCATTCTAAAACACAACAATACATAATAAGTGATTTGTCAAGTTCATCAATTTAAGCAAACACATACTTGACAAATGTACCTCATAGAATTGGTCAAAGACTACGATGATATGTAACAAATTTCATGTATGCCATGTTTGGATGAACCTAAAGAATCTTGCTTGGTCCTTTTGCCAGGCAGAAAGGGATAAAAATGTTGATGGCTGTTGACCATATGTGTGATTTCCTTATTTTGAAATATAATCATATTTAACTTTAATGTTTACCCCAGAGCATATTTCTGTGTTATAACTTTGTTGTGAATAATATAGACATAAGCTTTAAATGATGAAAATTTACAGTCAAAAATAGGTTGTCAAAAATAAATGTCATAACAAAGCTTCATAACATATTTTGGTTCAAAGTCCATATTATTCACCTATTCAATATATATCTAATCTAGTCAATGAAACCTAGTTATAATTAAATAATTTTAGAAAGGAATTAAGGAAAGTAACATGAGATTTTTCTCTTATAGTTTACTAGCTATGTGCCCACCATACCCGTCCTATGGGTTAGCCCTCCTTAGCCCCTGTAGAACTAATTATTAGAACATTGCATTCCAGATCTTTCCTTATTGTATTTTCCTATCTTCCATTTATATCTTTTCTTGTGAGCTAGACACTGAAATCTTGTAACAGATACTTCAAAAATGCCTGGAGTCAGGCATGCAGCTTTATTAGAAGACTCTGGCTGGAGCATTTTGCAATGAAAACCAAATAATTCTGGGTTCAAATGGAAATGGAAATATTTCATCTTGAATTATCTTTACAAGATGATTCCAGCCCTTACATATGAAAATAACAGTGGAGATTTTTATCTGTAAATTTCTCAGGAGCTCCATTTTCAGACTATGTGGTCTATTTTAAACACACCATATGGATTATGTACTTTAAGATCTACTTTCAACTAAAAAAAAATCTGTGCAAACACAAACCACCCAGCTCTAAAGTCCCAGCTAGCACTTCTGTTACCCATAAGTGCTCTTTTGTGTTTATGTTTCTTACACCCATATGTATATATGTTTGCAGTAGGAATCCTTCACCCTTGTCTCTTAAAAATTCCTTGAGTAACAAGACAGCCCAGAGCAGGCCTCTGCTCCATATATCAAATCACTGAAAAGGCCAACTGCACAGGGAAAGGGCTACTGTGAGAATGAAGTCCAGCATTCTCTCTTTTCCCTTTTCTATATGAATTTTCTTCTCTTATGTTTTGTTTCCCTGAATCTGAATTTTTCTTTTGTAGATGCCATTTTTTGTTTGTTTGTTCATTTGTTTTTTGTTTTTGTTTTTTTTTTTTTTTTCGAGACAGGGTTTATCTGTATAGACCTGGCTGTCCTGGAACTCACTTTATAGACCAGGCTGGCCTCGAACTCAGAAATCTGCCTGCCTCTGCCTCCTGAGTGCTGGGATTAAAGGGGTGCGCCACCACGCCCAGCTTGTAGATGCCATTTTAAGCCAGCATTTTCCCCCAAACACATATCCCTTACTGTCCTTCAAGAAAAAGTCTCATGGAAAGACTTGCATGGATTAAGGTTGAGAAGTCAAAAGTTCTTTTAAAAATTTTCATAAATAGCTTTCTTCATGTTAAGGTACATAGCAAATATGAGAGTTGAGAAATTATAGTTCATTTCTCTTTCAATGTGTCGAATTACAAAAAATTCTAATTTTTCTGAGTTTCCTCTAGAAAGAATAAATCCCAGGACTCATTTGGAGAACTACTACTAACTTTAGTGTCATAAAATTCTTCTTCAATAATAATATAACATTACCCAGTTGTGGTTACTTCAGTAGTATTTTCTGATTTCTCAGGTGACCACTCTGGAGGCTTGTATATATTAAGTAGAACAATGGGTAATTTTACCTCTGATAATAGACGATTGACACAGTCACATTATAACACATTTAGAAGCAGAAATAATGATTTTTAAGGATAATTAACTACATGTCATGCAATGCAGAAAATAGAACTTTTGTTAGTATCATTTAGAGTTGATGAATTGCCAATATTAAAAATACTTTTGTTTTCCCACCACATGATCCATTGTTCTGAGAACTTGATGAATTGGTGATCATCAGATTTGGGCCTTGAATTAATTTTCTCTTTCTCCAATTTCAATAAGCATTTCCACAGATGATCATATGAATCTGCAAGTATGAGACTCAAGGAAAACATCTGGTTGACTATATGTTCTTAGTCTGAAAGCTGCCTATATTAGGCATTAATGAATGAATATCACTTTTACTTTAAAATCTCCAGTCAAAATTGCTTCAAAATAACCCTAGTATCATATCCCCCAAAACGGATAGACATTATCAGGAAAATAATCTTTATTCATAATTTATATCTATGCACTGCTGAAAGGCATCAGAGAAATGGTAGCCACTTTCCTAAACATATCAACACTAAGGATGCTTTGCCATACCTTCTCAAAAACATCAAATCACAAGTTTTTGTTGTTACATGAACAGATAAAAGAAATTCACTGAAATAAAATTTCCATTCTCACTTTAAGAAATGTATGTCTATTACTGGGGAAAAACAACATCTTCAATTAATAGTGCTGGTGAAATTGTATAGCTGCCTGTAGAAGAATCAAAATAGATTCATACTTATCACCTTTTATAAAACTCAACTCAGAATAGATCAAAGACTTCAACATAAGGCCAGATACACTGAACTTAGTAAAAGGGAAAGTGGGAAATGGCCTTCAACTCATTGGTGCATGCAAAGACTCTCAACAGAATACTGCTAATGCAGTTAATAAATGAAAGCTCATGAAACAGAAAAGCTTCCATTAGGTAAAGAACACTGTCATTCAGACTAAGTGGCAGCCTACAGAATGGCAAGATTGGTATTTATTTTACCACTACACATCCAATAGATGGATAATAACCCAAATATAGAAAGAACTTAAAAACACTAGATATCAAAAAATAAATAACCCAAATAAATATGAGGCATCAGGGAAATGCAAATCAAGACTATTTTGAAATGTCACCTATGCCTGTCTGAATGACTAAGATCAACAAAACAAGTGACACCTCAAATTGGCAAGGTTGTGGAGTAAGAGGAAGACTCATACATTGCTGGTGGGACCATAAACCAATACAGCCACTATAGAAGTCAGTGTGGTGGTGGTGTGGATAGCCCTGGGGCTAATTATATTTGATGTCAATTCCATTCTCCTGTAAGTGGCTGAAAACAAGGAATGAGTCATCACTCAGGTGATTTCCTGTCATCCTGCTTCCCACCTTAAATTGTAAAATAAAGGAGAGTTGGATGATCGGTCTGATAAAAGGGAAGATAGATCAGAAGATGGGAGAGAGAAGAAGGAGAAAATGGAAGAGGGAGAAGACGCAGAGGAGGAGGAAGAAGAATAATAGTGGAGCAGAAGCACATGGCCTGGAGAATCTGTAAGTATAAGGGGTCTCATAGATGTGGAAGATGGTAGTGTAGCGGTAAATCTGCCCAATCTAGGCACACAGCATGTATTCATATTAATTAAGTCATATTTTCATTGCTGGGGCATATTTGGGATGGAGAGATTTACCTCAAAGTTGAAAAGTAAGAGGAACACTCATCCATTGCTGGTAGGACCATAAACTAATTCAGCCACTATAGAAATCAGTGTGGTGGTTCCTCACGAAGATGGGAATCAATCTACATTAAGATCCAATTATACCAATCTTTGGCATATAGCCAAAGGATGTGTCACCCTACCACAGAGACATTTGCTCAACCATGTTTACCTGTGCTCATAATGGCCAGACATTGGAAACAACTTATATATTCCTCGACAGCAAAATGGATAAAGATAATGTGGTAATTAACACAATGGAGTATTACTCATCCATTTAAAAAATAGCATCATGAAATCTGCAGACAAATGGATGGAACTAGAAAAAAATCAGCCTGAGTGAGATTTCCCAGACTCAGAAAGATGAATATGGTATATATTCACTTATATGTGGATATTAGCTGTGAAGGCATTGATAACCAAGCTACAGTCTGTAGAACCACAGAGGGTAGGCATAGAGTAACAGACTAGAGAGAACATGTTGATCTTGATAGAAAAGGGAAATAAAATATATAGCTAAACATAGATGGGGGCTGGAATGGAAAGATCAAGTGGGGAGTGTGAGGGATAACAAGATGGCTTATGAGAGGAAATACAGGGAGAGATGGCTAAAATTAGGAGGTATTTGAGGGTTAGTATGCAAACCTAAAACTTAGTAAAAACTTACTGAAATATATGCATAAATGAAAGTGTTCTAAATGAAATTGAAAAATAATGGTGAAGACAGAGTCTGTCTTCGTCAGGGTTTCTATTCCTGAACAAAACATCATGACCAAGAAGCAAGTTGGGGAGGAAAGGGTTTATTCAGTTTACACTTCCATACTGCTGTTCATCACCAAGGAAGTCAGGACTGGAACTCAAGTAGGTCAGGAAGCAGGGGCTGATGCAGAGGCCATGGAGGGATGTTCTTTACTGGCTTGCTTGCCCTTGCTTGCTCAGCCTGCTCTCTTATAGATCCAAGACTACCAGCCCAGAGATGGCACCACCCAAAAGGGGACCTCTTACCCTGATCACTAATTGAGGAAATGCCTTACAGTGAATCTCATGGAGGCATTTCCCCCAACTGAAGCTCCTTTCTCTGTGATAACTCCAGCCTGTGTCAAGTTGACATGAAACTAGCCAGTACAGAGTCCAAATGAATATATCTTGTCACCAAGACAACATTCAGTACTGGGGATGGTTTACATCTAATTGAATTGTTGACTAAAGGGGCCCAACAGGTATCTCTAAATACCTAGGTTATTGCAAAGACTATAGGTTGTTCTCTACAAACTGACAGCAAGACCCCATTGGTGAATACAATACTTACACAACTCATTAAACATGGAGATATTGAATCAGTGTCTAAATAAAGCCACCACTATATTTCAGTGACTTTGGTATAGGAAGGTACTTTATGTACACTCAAAAGAGAAAGATAAACACCAAGCCATCAACAAACCTTTACCTCCAATGGTGTACTGACTGCAAATTATGCTAGTGCAATCTGGCACAAAGCTTGTGAGAGTAACCAACCAATAGCTCATTTGACTTAAGACCTATTCCACAAGATGGAACCCATACTTGACACTTTGAGTAACCAATTCCTGACGCTAGATAGCCCGGAGACCAAAGGTAAAAGCAAACAATCCTGATCTTAAAAAAAAAAAAAAGAAAGAAGGAAAGAAAGAAATGTAGGGATGCAACTCTTAATCATATTCTGCTGCCTTGTAGATCCGTGTCTTAGTGATCTATGAACAATGTAGTGGATGGGGGCAAATATATAGACCCACAGTCAGAAATTATACAGGGACTGAGAGAACTTGGAAGACTCAACCCTACCCGGGATGTCTCCATCAAATCTCTCTGCTCAGAGTTCACAGAATCCCACAGAGGAGGATTTAGAAAGAATATAAAAGCCACAGGGCATGGAGAACAGTAAGAGTATAAAGCTCTCTATATCACCATGATCAAAGCTCATGAACTCATGGACGTTGAGGCAGCATACATAGCACTTGCACAGGTTTATATCAGGCCCTCTGTACCTGTGTTATGGCTTTGTGTTTGGTGTTTCTATGAGATTCCTGAGTGTGCAAACACATGGATCTCTGATTCTTGAGTCTTCTCTAGGGCACTTTTCCTTTTCTTTAGTTGTCTTGTCCAATTCCAAGGTGATAGTTTTGTTTTCTTTTATATTTTATGTTGTTATATTTAAAATTAATTAATTAACAATTCATAGCTGTTGCTTTTATCTTTAGATATGGTTTTATTTTGTTTGGGGGGCATTATTATTATAGAGCTTTTGTTTTTTTGATAAAGAACTTAAAATTGTATAGGTAGGGAGGAGAGCATCTGGAAGGACTTAGGGTAGGGGAAGAAGATGATCAAAATATATTTGAATTTGAAATTATTTTAAATAATAAAAATATAATAAAAACAAAAAGAAAAATATGCATTAATATGTGTGTTATAACATTGTTGAATCATATAGCTTCATCAGTTTAGCCATATTGTGTTCTTGTTCATTTTCTTGCTCAGTGAACTAAATGTATACTGTTTCTAAAATAATGCTCAGATACATTGCAACTTCTGAATTAACACATTTGTTCAGCCTTCATTTTCGCTTATACATTAGGAAACAAACCATTGTGTATACGTTTCAAAGGTTCTATCCAGTATCTGTATGGTACTTTATATTTTTTAAAATATTTTCCCATATATTATTAAATGTCTGCAACAATTTATTGGACTACTCACACTTGGTCTGTCTATATATATCTGAGGTCATATTGAATGGTAAACAGTGAGCTCAATGTTCTATTGCTAGTAGTTTTTCTGTCCACTTATTATGCTTCTTTATACATTTCTTTCTTTCTTCTATGTGCATTATGACATTAGATATTTTTAAGGTAAAATTTAAAGAATAGCTAAAAAAGAAAATGTTAAAATTTGTCTGTACCATTAGTAAAGTCACGTGCATTTATTAATAAAGATTAATATTTGAGATCTGCAAAACAATAGCATCTACTGGTAAAACAAAACCAAAGGTAAGTACATCCTACTTAAAACTAGTTAATTAATACTACAAAAATTATTTATTCCCTAATTACTAAGGGCATATTGAAAGGAATATTTTCCATGGAAAATTTCTGACATTCCCTAATGGTTTGGAGTGACTAAAACTGCCTGCTTGGTGAATAGATTTGTCCCTGCTTTCCCCCAAGCATAGGATATATTTTCCAATGCTTCAAGTTGTTAAACCTTGTCCAACCTACAAGCTTCATCTCATTTCTTCTTTCCCTGTAGCTTGCTGTTAAATTTCTCTTAGACGATTTTGCAAACTCTCTACTAAATTACAGCTACTGAAATACATATCCTCCACCATTAGATAATCATGCATTCATTCACTAAGTTAACAAACTTTCAGTATTACTACCGTGTTGAACACTCATCATGGTTCCAAGATAATAAGAAACAAATCTCACATCAACAGTACAGTCTTAGATGAGAAGCTATCATGTTGTGGTGTTAACTACAGCAATGAATTGTGTTGCTATACCTGAACAGGCATATCTTATATTGAACTTCAATGTTAGATAATGTTATTTACTTTCATCTCTTTAGTATGGACTGTAGTTGTAATACCCCAGAAAGAAACTTAGCATTTCAGTGTCTCATGTGGCATTTAATAGCTTAATGTGCTTCAAACAGACTGTTGCTTCTACTGAGAAAGAGATATGATCAGCCCCATGTAATTTTAATTATACAGCTCAAAGTTGTGATATTTGTAGAGAAGCCTGCCATATCCACATTTCTTTTAAAGTAACAAACTATGGTGATTTAAATATGCTTGGTCTACAGGAAGTGGCAGTAATAGGAGGTGTGGCCTTGTTGGAGGAAGTACATCTCTGGGGAGGCGGGGCGGAGCAGGCCTTGAAGCTCTTCCCACTGCTGAAGAGACACTCTTCCTGCCTGTCTTCATATCAAGACATAAAACTCTCAGCCCCTTCTTCAGCACCACACCTGCCTGGAAGTTGCCATGCTTCCTGCTGTGATGATAATGGACAACCCCAATTAAATGTCCTTTATAAGAGATACTTTGGTCATGGTGTTTCTTCATAGCAATAAAACCCTAAGATACAAACTAGTTTATATTGTAATTTATATGGAAATGAATTAATTTTACAAACTATACTAATTGAAGATAAAAAATATCCACACATATTTTCTTTTCAGTTCTTTCTTCCTTCCTTCCTTCCTTCCTTCCTTCCTTCCTTCCTTTCTTTCTTTCTTTCTTTCTTTCTTTCTTTCTTTCTTTCTTTCTTTCTTTCTTTTTATTTTATATCTTTTTTTGAGACATTTCTCCATGTAGCTGTTGCAGTCCTGTAAGATGTTCTGTACACCAGGCCTGCCTCAAACTCACAGAGATCCATCTGCCTCTGCCTCCAGAGTTCTGGGATTAAGGGCATGCCCCACCACCACCTGGCCATGGCATCTTTAACAATTCAAAGCAATTGTTTGCATGCTTGGTGCTAATTCTAATTGTCATTCATCATTTATGTAATAAAGGTTTTTGAAGTTCTCTTTCTAAATCCATCACAAACTACATGCTAACTAACAGTTGAACAAAGAACAAGACATCTTTCAAGCAGAATAGTACATACTCTGTCCACTTTATGTTTTGTCCATTTTTTCCAAGTATTTTTGAGACAGTTTACAAGTGAAAACGCACATTTTAAATAAACCAAAAAGAAAGGTGGAGTGAGTTAAAGACAAAATGTGTACAATACTTTTATTGAAACTAAACAGTAAGGTTAATGTGGAGCTTCCAGTTGGCCAAAGCCAAGAAGTATTCCTAGTAGTTGAAATCTGCCTAGCAGAAAAGAGTGTGTTTGTGTGAGTGTGCATGTGCGTGTGTGTGTGTGTGTGTGTGTGTGTGTGTTTCCTCTTAGAAGTTGTATGACAGTTTACTCATCTAAGAGGCTAGAGAGATGATTGTTCCATAGTTAAAAGCACTGGGTCCTCCTCTAAAGGGCCCAGGTTCAAGTTCCAGAACCGAACTTGCCTCTTAGTGTATAAATTGGAACCCCCTTTCCTAGTAGAAGTTTATGTTTCATTAAATGTTACAAATCTACCTCTGTAATTGGAATAGTATTGTTTTACTAGCTAACAATAGTGGCTATTGTCTTGCCTCCTGATCTTCTTAATTCCTTCTTTAGAGAAAAAACTGTCTATCCTCACAAACATATCAGAGTAGTTCTCTCCTACACCCATCCCCTTTTCATGACTTTCCATTGCATAAATTCTAGATTTCTACAGTTTGTCTCCCAGGAACCAAGAAAATCTGACCTCTATCATAGTATCCTTCATCTTTGAACAATTCTGCCTTAAACACTATTGAAATTTCTTGTTTGGGGAATACATAAGTTTATTTTCTCCTGTATGTCTAAGCTCTTGATCTCTCTTCTATATAGAAAACTTCTGCTTTTCACATAACTTCTCTTTCATATGATCCAATGTAGTACAAATATTACTCAAAAAGTACTCTCCTGACTACAATAGGACTATTCTGTGCACCACTTTTTATCACACCACTCTGCCTTACTTTCTCTAGTCTGCCTCATGAAGAGATTTGGTTCCTGTCTTTGTTTGCTACTTTTCGGAATCATGGCACTAGCATAGAAAGCCACAGAAATGACAGGTATTCTTTTTTCCTTTAAATCCCTCCACAGGTGTTCTTGGCATGTGAGATATCAAATAAAGCCATAATGAAGGTTATTACATATAAACTCATTTTAACATAAAATGTACAAAATGAAAGAGAAATATAAATCCATCCTATTTAATTCCCTTATCATATTATATGGTTAATGTATAAACCTGTGCACTCATTTAGCATAGGACTTAGCAAACTTCCTGTAAAGGGTTAGAGAGTAAATATTTTGGACTTTGCACACCATATGGTCCCACTTTCTATTCCTAAAACCTGCCCTAGTACAAAGCAAGAATACACATATGCTGTAAACACATAGGTGTGTCTATGCTTAAAAACAATGTTCTTTTTTCCCATAATTTTTTAAATTTAATTTTGAAGAGTCCTGAGCCCTAAAATTAAAGTAAAGAGGACTAAGTTGCAAGCACCAGATTACTCTAGGTTCCAGGTCTGAAGTGTGACTTCTACCATGACAATGAGCTACCATGAAACCTAGAAACACAAGATGCTCTTCTTGCTCAGCTGTGAGTCAATTTGTGAAGCAGTCAGCAATATTCTCTGCATTCAAAGCCAGAAGGGGTTTGGTTTAAAGTTGCCTTTTTTTCTGTCAGCCTCTTCTGCCTGGAGACTTCTCAAAATGCTAGTGGGAATCTGCAAGTCCACACATCAGTGTTGCCAACAGCCACTAAGGACATTTGTCTTCCCTCTGTGTGTGTTAAGACAGTTGTTTCCATATGGGCGAGTGAACAAATATTATTTGACTTGAATTATTTTCTTTTATTTTTATTAGATATTTTCTTTATTTACATTTTTATTTACATTTAAATGTTATCCCCATTCCGGTTTTCCCCTCTGACAAAACCTTATCCCCTCCCCCCTCCTTCTGCTCAACAACCCAACCACTCTTGCTTCCTGGCCCTGGCATTCCCATACACTGGGGCATAAAGCCTTCACACATCCAAGTACCTCTCCTCTCATTGATGACCTACAAGGCCATCCTCTGTTACATATGCAGCTGAAGCCATGGATCCCTCCATGTGTACTCTTTGGTTGGTGGTTTAGAACCTGGGAGCTAGGGGGTACTGATTGGTTCATATTGTTGTTCCTCCTATGGGGCTGCAAACCTCTTCAGCTCCTTGGGTCCTTTCTCTAGTTCCTCAATTGGGGACCCTGTGCTCAGTACAATGGTTGGCTGAAAGCATCCACCTCTGTACTTGTCAGGCACTGGTAGAGGCACTCAGGAGACAGCTATACCAGGATCTTATCAGCAAGCACTTGTTGGTATCCACAGTAGTGTCTAGGTTTGGTGACTGTATATGGGATGGATACCCAGGTTATTCAGTCTCTAGATGATCCTTCCTTCTGTCTCAGCTCCAAGATTTGTCTCTGTAATTCCTTCCATGGGTATTTTGTTCCCCATTCTAAGAAGGAATGAAGTATCTACACTTTGGTCTTCTTTCTTCTTGAGTTTCATATGTTTTGTAAATTATATCTTGGGTAGTCTAAGTATCTGGGCTAATATCCACTTATCAGTGAGTACATATCATGTGTGTTCTTTTGTGATTGGGTTACCTCACTCAGGATGATATCCTCCAGATTCATCCATTTGCCTAAGAATTTCATAAATTCATTGTTTTTAATAGCTGAGTAGTACTCTATTGTGTAAATGTACCACGTTTCTGTATCCATTCCTCTGTTGAGGAACATCTGGGCTGTTTCCAGCTTCTGGCTATTATAAATAAGGCTGCTATGAACATAGTGGAGCATGTGTTCTTGTTATATGTTGGAGCATCTTTCAGATATATATGTCCAGGAAAGATATAGCTGGGTCCTCAAGTAGTACTATGTCCAATTTTCTGAGGAACTGCCAAACTGATTTCCAGAGTGAAGGTACCAGCTTGCAATCCTACCAGCAAAAGAGGGATTCTTTCTCCACATCCTTGCCAGCATCTGCTGTCACCTGAGATTTTGATCTTAGCTATTCTGACTGATGTGAGGTAGAATCCCAGTGTTGTTTTGATTGGCATTTCCCTGATGACTAAGGATGTTCAACATTTCTTTAGGTGCTTCTCGGCCATTCAAGTTTCCTCCGTTGAGTAACTCCGTTGAGTTACTTCATTTAGCTGTGTACCCCATTTTTGAATAGGGTTATGTGGTTCTCTGGGGTCTAACTTCTTGAGTTCTTTGTATATATTGGATATTAGATGTAGGACTGGTAAAGATATTTTCCCAATCTGTTGGTTTCCATTTTGTCCTAGTGACAATGTCCTTTGCCTTATAGAAGCTTTACGATTTTATGAGGTCTCATTTGTCAATTCTTGATCTTAGAGCATAAGCTATTGCTGTTCTGATCAGGAACCTTTCCTCTATGCCCATGCCCTTGAGTCTCTTCCCCACTATCTTTTCTATTAGTTTCAGTGTATCTGATTTTATGTGGAGGTCCTTGATCTACTTGGACTTGAGCTTTGTACAAGGAGATAAGAATTGATTGATTTGCATTCTTCTACATGTTGACCACCAGTTGAACCAGCACAGTTTGTTGAAAATGCTGTCTTTTTTCCACTGGATGGTTTTAGCTCCCTTGTCAAAGATCAAGTGACCATAGGTGTGTGGGTTCTTTCCTGGGTCTTCAATTCTATTCCATTGATCTACCTGCCTGTCCCTTTACCAATACCATGAAGTTTTTATCACAAATTCTTTGTAGTACAACTTGAGGTCAGGGATGGTGATTCCACCAGAGGTTCTTTTATCCTTGAGAAGAGTTTTTGCTATCCTAGGTTTTTTGATATTCCAGATGATTTTGCAAATTGCTCTTTCTAACTCTATGAAGAATTGAGTTGGAATTTTGATGGGGATTGCATTGAATCTTTATATTGCTTTTGGCAAAATGGCCATTTTTTACTACATTAATTCTGCCGATCCATGAGCATTGGAGATCTTTCCATCTTCTGAGATCTTCTTCAATTTCTTTCTTCAGAGACTTGTTCTTATCACACAGATCTTTCACTTGATTAGTTAGAGTAATACCTAAGTATTTTATATTATTTGTGACTACTGTGAAGGGTATTGTTTCCCTAATTTTTTTTCTCAGCCTGTTTGTCCTTTGAGTAGAGGAAGGCTACTGATTTGTTTGAGTGAATTTTACATCCAGCTACTTTTCTGAAGTTATCAGGTTTAGTAGTTCTCTGGTGGAATTATTTGGGGACACTTATGTATACTATCATACCATCTGCAAATAGTGAGAGTTTGACTTCTTCCTTTTCAATTTTTATCTCCTTGACCTCCTTTTGTTGTCTAATTGCTCTAGCTAGGATATCTGTAGTGATATCTCTAGTAATATCTGTACTATACTATTATTGGACTATTTATTAAAGCTTGAGTAGACCTTCAGGGGCAACATCCCTAAAGAAAATGGACTCTTCCTTCTCCACAACCGTCAATAGCTTCTTATCCAGAGGTATAACGTCCTGAGCCATAAAAGTATTTTATTTAGTTTTGTCTTATGGAAGTCTGTTATTCTTATTTTATAACAACAAAACAATAAACAGAGGGAAAAAGAAGTGGACTGGATAGACTAGTAAGTAGTAACAACAAACCTGGCATCAGGAATTGTGTGAATGTGAGTTCTAATTGTGATTTGAGTACCAACTAGAAAGAACATTCCCTGATCAGGCACATCTTTATGACCTCGAGGAAAAGTACATTCAGAATTTATAGTTCTACATAATATTTGTACATTCAGAATTTATAGTTCTACATAATATTTATATAAATCATTTTTTAAAAAGACTCTTTTGGGGCTCTGCCTTAGACTAATTAAGTAAAGACCCAAAGGGGTGTGGAATTTGGAAAGCATCAATTTCTAAATATTCCAAATTATCAACATATTAGAGAAGAACAGCTCTAGTACAAGAGTTGGCAAATATTTTCTGCATAGGACTAGCTAGTCATCAACTTTATGCTTTGATGGATATATGGCCTGTCATACTATTCAGCTGTGCTATTACTGGCTAAAGCAGCAAATAGGCATGACTGTGTGCCAATAATACTGTGATTATAAAAGCAGGCAATGGACTTCATTTGACCTGAAGGCTGTGCTTTGCCAACTCCCAATGTTCTAGAGCCATTGTACCAATAGAAGGCCTGGAGACGGTAATTATTTTGTCAATACATCACTGTTCATCAATGACTAAATCAGTGTTAAATTGTATTCTTGTGCTTACTGGCCTGCAGAGGTTTCTTTAGCTCTTCTCAGTCCTGTAGACCTTGGACATACTATATTCTATGTTCTACAAGCTTATGGCATTAGTTTGGAATAGAACAAGTCTGACATAGATTTCATCAACTCCACTCTCCTAAATATGGTTGCTAGAATAAGCATCTAAATCTAACGTTAGTTTTCACTGAACATAAGAGATAATGTTGCAAAGTTTGGAGCTGAGATGAAAGGATGGACCATCTAGAGACTGCCATACCTGGGGATCCATCCCATAATCAGCCCCCAAACACTGACACCATTGCACACACTACCAAGATGTGGCTGAAAGGACCCTGATATAACTGTCTCTTATGAGGCTATGCCAGGGCCTAGCAAACACAGAAGTGGATGCTCACAGTCAGCTATTGAACTAACCAGTACCCCCGGAGCTCGTGTCTCTAGCTGCATATGTATCAGAAGATGGCCTAGTCGGCCATCAGTGGAAAGAGAGGCCCATTGGTCTTACAAACTTTATATGCCTCAGTACAGGGGAATTCCAGGGCCAAGAAGTGGGAGTGGGAGGGGAGTGGGGGGGAGGGTTTGGGGGACTTATGGGGTAGCATTGGAATTGTAAATAAAGAAAATACCTAATTAATAAAAAAAGAGATAATGTTGGTCAAAGCATAACTTTAGGGTTCAATGGACAGTGCAATACTTACACTAGTACATTAGTGTTAGTGAATATTTTTACTTTTTCATGTGCTCTAGGTTCAACATCAAGCCACCACTGAAACATCATAGTCTTGTCATCTTTGATTCAATGAAGAATGGGCATATGACTGTATTGGAGCCAATTAGAGATGAGATGAAATAAGGTAATGGCTTCTGTTAAAGATTTCCTAGTTCTAAAAGAGCAACAAACAACATCATCTCTTCGTTTTCTTTGGAAAGCATAATGTCAGGCTGTAACACGGCCATGTAAAAAATTTTGTGGTATATGCTTACACTCTCAGTGCTGAGGGACAGATAAAGTAGGATTCCTGGAGCTCACTGGCCAGTGGCTCTAACTGTATGCTCCAGGTTCAGTGATAGAACCTGTCTCATAAGAGAATGAAAGTAGAAGGCATTTAAATTCACTTCTATCCTTCTAATGCATGTGCACATACATACACATGCACCCTCACATACGTGTATGTACAACTTCACATATACACACACATGTAAATGTATATGGAGATACAAAAGGAAAGCATTCCATCTACAGGTGATACCTAGATCCATCAGCTTGACTAAAACTAATCTAATAACTCAGCATTTCCTTCCAATGAACCTTTTCTTTGAGTAAGCACCCCTCACTTGGCTTAAACCAGCTTGATTGAGGATGCTGCAATTCCCATGCAGATTTCCAATGAGTTTTATTTGATGTCACTTCTGAGTTGTATTGATCTCCCATCACTTGTAAACTTTTTGCAAATTGTTATTTTCAAAGTATAAAATGCATTTGGTAACCTAATGCTTCATAAGGAATGTAAGCAACTTGGCATTGTGGAGGGTAGCAGAAATATGTTCATTATTAATAACTTTCTACAGGAAAATCTCACAGACGGATAGCAGAACACATGGAGATAATAATCACTGCCTTTGGAGCCCAGACAACTTGAATACATTAATGTTGATCAATCTTGTACACAACTCAGAGAATATAGGCTTTAATCCACCAGTTCTAATTACTATCAAATGTTTTTTCAGGGCATTCAAATGAAAGAAACACATTTATGGCTTCAAAATAATAAAGATTGTAAATTATTTTGCTCATCTTAGTATTTTTATTTCTTGTATTTAATCACCCCATAAATACTGAGCTCATACAATGTGTTAGATGTATACAATATAGAGATAAATTCATAATCAGTCCCTTTAGAGAATCAGAGGCCATTTCTCCATAGGAATACTGGGGTTAGAGATGTGTGCTACCTGCTATTCCTGGATATATGTGGCTTTTGATGGTTCAAACTTAGGTTCTCATATTTTCATGGCAAGGATTTTACACATTGAACCATCACTCTAGCCCTGAATTTATTTTCAATTAGTAACATTATACTATTTTAAATGAACAATTTTGATTAATATAGTTATCATTCACATTTATGAGGTACAGTGCAATAGTTCAATATAATGTATACAGCATAAACTGATAGAACCAGGGTAATTAAAAATTCTGTCTCATTATTACCTTACGTTTACAGTCTTTATTCTCCTCTTTTCTGATGAGCTAT
This sequence comes from Mus caroli, assembly GCF_978045245.1. Taxonomy (NCBI): domain Eukaryota; kingdom Metazoa; phylum Chordata; class Mammalia; order Rodentia; family Muridae; genus Mus; species Mus caroli. The sequence continues at coordinate 2,389,540 of NW_028227260.1, forward strand.
AAATATATATCACAGGGCTGGGAATATGATTCAGTGTTTAAAATGTTTGCTATTCTTTGAAAAAACCTGAGTTAGGTACCCATATTAAGCAGCTCATATGAGCAAAATTAAATATTTTAAAATATGTATATATAATAGGCTATTTTGAACTCTGCTCCATAACACTATAAATTTAATTCTGAAGTTAAATAGCTACTTATTAGCTACTATGTTGAATCATGTAAGTCTGGTTGATAAAGTAGACAAGAAAATCAAAAGGGACAGTATGATCTACTGTAATCAGCACCACAGAATGAGACATGCATGCTGCTCAAAGTAGGACCTGGCAAATGGCAACTGTGTAATTCAGTCTGGGGCTAGAAAGCAAGATTAGAAAGCACATCTAAATAAAGTGAGGCTGGACCTAGCCCTAAATAATTGGGAGAAGTAGATCACTAAACCCACTTTCTGTATATTAAAAACAAAATTGTAAATATGTGTGATAGCACCAACAATCCCAGCATTCTGGACACTGAAGGAGAAGCAACGAGTTTGAAGCCAGTCTAAGATACATATTTGAGTCTCTCTTGCTTTCTATCACCATGGAACTCATATATCTATTTTCTCTCATTCACTAATTCACTTCATGCATTTATCTATTTGTACCAACTATACTTAATGTATAACAACATGAGTGAGATTTCTTTTATTGGATATTTTATGTGTTTACATTTCAAATGTAATCCCCTCTCCTGGTTTCCCCTCCAGAACACCCAATCCCATCCTCTTTCCCCCTGCTTCTATGAGGATGTTCCCCCTCCCACCCACCCACTCCTGCCTCCCCAACCTGGCATTCCCCTACATTGGAGCATCTAGCCTTCCCAGGACCAAGGGCTTCTCCTCCTATTGAGGCCAGACAATGCCATCCTCTGCTACATATGTGACTGGAGCCATGGGTCTCTCCATATGTACTCTTTGGTTGGTACTTTTGTCCCTGGGAGCTCTGGAGGGTCTGGTTGGTTGATATTGTTGATCTTCCTCAGGGGTCACAAACCCCTTCAGCTCCTTCAGTCCTTTCTCTACCTCTTCTATTGGGGACCCCGTGCAAAGTCCAATGGTTGGTTACAGGCACCTGCCTCTGTATTTGTCAGGCTCTGGAAGAGCCTCTCAGGAGACAGCTATATCAGGTTCCTGTCAGCAAGTTCTTGTTGGCATCCACAATAGCGTCTGGGTTTTGGTGTCTGTATATGGGATGGAATCCCCAGGTGGAGCAATCTCTGTATGGTCTTTCCTTTAGTCTGTGCTCTACAATTTGTCCCCATATTTCCTTTAGACAGGAGCCCTTCTGAGTTAAGAATTTAGAGATGAGTGAGTGGCCCCATACCCCAACTGGGGGCCTTGTCTAACCTCTGGATACAGTCTCTTTAGGTTCTCCCTCCCCCTTTTTGGGCATTTCAGCTAATCTCATCCCTGTTGGGTCCTGGGGCCTCTTGCTTTCCTGGCATCTAGGACTTGCTGGTGGCTACCCCCAGTTCCCTATCCCCCATTGCTACACACCTCTGTTCAAATTCCTAATTCTCTGTTTATCATTCCTGTCTCCTCTCATACCTCCTTTTTCCCCTCCCCCTCCTCTCTTCCTCCCAAGTCCCTCCCACCCTCTACTTCCTGTGAGTATTTTGTTCCCCCTTATAAGAAGGACTGAAGCATCCACATTTTGGTCTTCCTTCTTCTTGAGCTTCATATGGTCTGTGAATTATATTTTGGGTCTTCCAAGCTTTTGGACTAATATCCACTTATCAGTGAGTGCATGCCATGTATGTTCTTTTGTGAGTGGGTTACCTTCCTCAGGATGATATTTTCTAGTTCCTTCCATTCACCTAAGAATTTTATGAAGTCGTTATTTTTAAATGGTGAGTAGGACTTCATTGGATAAATGTACCACATTTTCTGTACTCATTCCTTTGTTGAAGGACATCTGAGTTGTTTCCAGCTTCTGGATATTATAAATAAGGCTGCTATGAGCATAGTGGAGCATGTGTCCTTGTTATATGTTGGAGCAATGAGTTTTCTAATTGCTCACTCCACATTTAATCCAAAAATATTTTATGTGCAGCATATTTAAATTAAATAATACTGTGAAGAACCCATGCTGATTTAAGCTAAAAACTGCTGAATTTTGGCCAAGTGCCTACTATTTCCAAAATAATTTTTATTTGAGCTTGATCAGTGCACATCTCCCTGCCTATTCTAAACAATAATTTTCAAATTGTTCAAAATATATTTTTGAAAAATCATGCTTCTGGTACAAAACAGTAAGTGTACCACATACTTTCAGAGCTCTGAGTTCTTTCTGAAGCCATGAGGCCTACTCTCCTCTAAATCACAACAGAAGTGATGACCTCCATAAATTTGTTCTAGGATATAGGTTCTATCATGCTGTTATAAGGTGGATCTTTTATGAGATATAGACATCTAGTGATGATGTAGAGTGTATTTAGTGAGAAGGAGAAAGAATTGTTTATTCTGAAAAGAAGATTCATTCAAACAGCAAAGTGAAATGATGGTTGAAAAGTGGGAAGCCACTGATAAACTGTGACAGCTAAAGATCTTACGCAGGAAATGAAAGAAGCCCAGGGTCCCTGACATAAAGTGACAGTAACAGATTTAAGAGAGATAACACAAGATGGAATCTGCCAATGGACTCAGACTTGAAGATCCTGATAGTCCCCAGTAGAAAATAACTGTTTCAGATCTCAAGCAGGAACAGTAAAATAGCTTCCACCAACCACAGAGGAAAAGGAGAGATCCTGCAGGTTCCAGATACAAAGTCTGAGACTGGAAAGGAGCATTACAACCACCCATAGTGAGAGTACAGGTACCTAGAGACTGGGCAAAAATTTACAGATGGATAGCAACAGAGAAATACCAGCCACAAACAGAAAAGAACAAAATGACAAACTTTACTAGAACAGTCAACCTTTCCCATCCAGGGGTTGGGAGGGCCCTCATCAGTAGGAGTTCCTTTGGGGCCTATCGGTGCAACTTTTTATAGACTCCTGGGTGTCCTGTATGCTCCTGACTTCTTCTCATTCCTGATTGATTGTTCCTGCCCTGGGAGTTCACTCTCTGCTCAGCCCAACAACATTTTATAACAGTTGCAATGTGAAGCGAGTTAGGGACACCAGAGCAAGGAGCAGCAGCCCTTTGTAAAGGGACCAATGCTTGTTTCCTTGATCAGCTCAAGATCCTCTTCAATGCCCTCTATTGTTCCTACACACACATTTTGTTTTTCCACCAAAGAAAGGTGCTTAAAAATAGTTGAGTTTCTAAGCAAAATGGGCTTCAAAGACTGATAGGTGTGGAGTAGGGAGAAAAGATATAAACCGAAGCACTAGAGATAGTGCTTCTGATAGTTAGGGGGGACCTGGTAAGTGCTGAAACTCAGGAGAATGAAAAGGCTTGAGACAAAGATGAGGACACACAAGGATCAAGTTGGAAACACATGAAATTCTGTAACATAGTCAATATCCAAACTTTAGCATAGATACTAGAAAATGTGTGTGGCCCTTAGTATAAAATCATGGAGGATGAGGTTGTACCTCTTTTAAAGGTAGAGTGTGAGTTTTCTGGATTTGAAAGGCTATGAGAATGAAAATGTGAAGGTCAGTGATAAAGAATTTAGAGACCTCACTGAAAGATGCAAGGAAGAACAAGGTGTAAGATACAACAGAGAGAGTAACCATGCAAACAAACTGAAATGATGTTCACAGGAGTATCTTCATCTTAGTAGAACCTACAAAGCCTAAATGGCTGAGACATTTAGTTTAAGCAGAGAGATGTAACAAGAATGGATGGGAAATTTCAGTCCTCAGTTTCCCAATGAAAAAGTGGAAGTTATAATTCTAGAAACTTTCTCCAAGCAGAGAAGTATAAAGCTATGTTTAAGCCCACAGTCAGTTAAGCTCTTTTAGAATTATATTTCTGCACTTTCAGTTTCCTCATCATTCTCTAGTAACTGCATTCCTTGAATGAAGCAAATTAGTATTTATAATATATGGACTAGATAGACAGTTAAAGTGACAGAAAATGAGAAATGATCTTTCCTAGCTAGAGTTCTTAAAGACTCAAATGATTGACATTTAATACCAAAGCGTCACACATAAGGAAAAAAAATTATCCCTGCTGTTTGGCTTTTCCTAGGGAAATGTATGACAGTTATTCTCTCCAGATAGGGCATTGCCAACAGATCAAAAAAACAAAAACAAAAACAAAAACAAACCCAATTCCACCCAATTCTATCTTGGTGATCTAGTTTATCAGGGTTACTTACAGGACTCTAGCTGGGAGATAAGAATGGGTGGCTAAAATGCATCTGAGTCACGAAAACAAACAAACAAACAAACAAACAAACACCCTGCAGCGTGGGTTGATGACTCCTGAAAGCTACATCAATGGAGCTTACTGTCTAGCTTTCAGTCAACTCCACTGAAAAGCATCTTCTTTCTTAGCAACTGTTTACTCCTTATACCAATTTGAAAAGGGACCTTGCTAATTTTGAAACTTTCTGTGCTCTTTGTGTCTTGTATATTTTGTGATCTTTCTGAGCCTTGTGAATCACCTTCCTTCCTTCCTTACTTCGAGAACTAATGCTTTGATTCAAGGAAAATAATTGCCCCAGGTCCTAAGCACCTAGGTTTGGCTATGTCAGTGGAAAAATAGGAATTTGAAATTATAGCTTGAACCTTCTGGAGTCTTTGTTGAACTATGATGACAATACCAAAAGGATGGCAAGGAAGCACGAGGAAGAAAATAATATCCATGACTCAAAGATATTCCATGTTGCTTTCTGTATCAAAATCCTAAAAGAGAGCACAGTAGCTTGCATGCCTACTTTTTTATTATTTTAGATTTTTTCATTGAACTGGGAAAAGTCTTTGCTTTGAGGAAGGATAGAATTACCATTCTGATTGGCTTTAGTCTGGCAGTATTTTATATACTCATTTTCTAGCTTAAAGAGTTATTCCCCATATATTTCCATATTCATTTTGAAATTGCAGAACTGCATACCCCCCTTCCTAACAACATGTCATTATAATATATGCCATTTCATCCCTTTACCAATTGGAAAATGGTTTTCTGGAACCCAGTCTCTTGGCAATTGATGCACTATGGTTTTTTTTGCATTAAAAAGAATATCTGTGAATTCACTAAGAATTAAAGCTGCAAAGTGGTTGGTAATCATCTCTGGTTGCTTGTCAAGAAGCATTTCTGTCTGAACATGAAAATATATTATTAATATATATGATTTGTACACATTTTACTAGTTCTTAATTTTTTCCAGCAATGCAGAGGAATTTTGTCTCATATCTAAGTTCTAAAACAGATGCTCACTGTATTTGTTCTTTTCTGGAGGTACATCTTCTAAGTCTGACATAGGAAAAGGCAAATACAAAAATGTTCCAAGTAATCCTTCTAGCTCCATCATTTTTTACAATGAATTTTTTATTAGATATGTTCTTTATTTATATTTCAAATGCTATCACCTTTCATAGTTTCCTCTCCAAAAATCACCTATAACCTCCCCCCAAACCTTGCTCCCCAACTCACACACTCCTGCTTACTGGCCATGGCATTCCCCTATATTGGGGCAAATAATCACACAAGACCAAGGGCTGCTCCTCCAATTGATGGCCAACTAGGCCATCCTCTGCTACATATGCAACTAGAGACACACACTCTGGGGGTACTGGTTAGTTCACATTGTAGTTCCTCCTATAGGGCTGCAGAACCCTTCAGCTCCTTGGGTGCTTTCTCTAGCTCCTTCATTGGGGACTCTGTACTCCATCCAATAGATGATTGTGAGCATCCACTTCTGTATTTACCAGGCACTGGCATAGCTTCACAGGAGACAGCTACATCAGTGCCCTGACAGCAAAATACTGTTGGCATATGCAATAGTGTCTGGGTTTTGTGCAGTTTATGGGATGGATCCGCAGGAGGAACAGTCTCTGGATGGTCTTTCCTTCACTCTCAGCTCTGAGATTTGTCTCTGTAACTCCTTCCATGGGTATTTTGTTCCCCATTCTAAGAAGGAACAAAGAATCCACACTTTTCTCTTGTTTCTTCTTGAGTTTCATGTGTTTTGCAAATTGTATCATGGGTAGTATAAGTTTCTGGGTCAATATTCACTTATCAGTGAGTGCATATCATGTGTGGTCTTTTGTGATTGGGTTACCTCACTCAGAATGATATCCTCCAGATCCATCCATTTGCCTAAGAACTTCATAAATTCATTCTTTTTAATAGCTGAGCAGTACTCCATTGTGTAAATGTACCATATTTTCTGGATCCATTCCCTGTTGAGGAACATCTGGGTTCTTTCCAGCTTCTGGCTATTATAAAGAGGGCTGCTATGAACATGGTGGAGCATGTGTCCTAATTACAAGTTGGAACATCTTCTGGGTATATGCTCAGGAGAAGTATTGCTGGATCTTCCAGAAGTAATACATCCAATTTACTGAGGAACTGCCAAACTGATTTTAAGATTGGTTGTACCAGCTTGCAATCCCACCAGCAATGGAGTAGTTTTCATCTTTCCCCACATCCTTGCCAGCATCTGCTGTCACCTGAGTTTTGATCTTAGCCATTCTGACTCGTGTGAGGTGGAATCTCAGGGTTGTTTTGATTTACATTTCCCTGATAATTAAGGATGTTGAACATTTTTTCAGGTGCTTCTCAGCCATTCAGTATTCCTCAGTTGAGAATTCTTTGTTTAGCTCTGTGCCCCATTTTTAATGGGGTTATTTAATTTTCTGGCATCCATCTTCTTGAGTTCTTTATATATATTGAATATTAGTCCACTATCTGATTTAGGATAGGTCAAGATCCTTTCCCAATCTGTAGGTGGCCTTTTTGTCTTATTGACTGTGTCTTTTGCCTTACAGAAGCTTTGCAATTTTATGATATCACATTTGTCAATTCTCAATCTCACAACACAAGCCATTGCTGTTCTATTTAGGAATTGTTTCCCCTGTGCCCATATCTTCAAGGCCTTTCCCCACTTTCTCCTCTATAAGTTTCATGGTCTCTGGTTTTATGTGGAGTTCCTTGATCCACTTAGACTTGACCTGAGTACAAGGAGATAAGAATGGATCAATTCACATTCTTCTACATGATAATTACCAGTTGTGCCAGCACCATTTGTTGAAAATGTTGTCTTTTTTCCATTGCATGGTTTTAGCTCCCATATCAAAGACCAAGTGACCATAGGTGTGTGGGTTCATTTCTGGGTCTTCAGTTCTATTCCATTGATCTACCTGTTTGTCTCTGTGCCAGTACAATGCAGTTTTTATCACAATTTCTCTGTAGTACAGCTTTAGGTCAGGCATGGTGATTCCCCCAGAGGTTCTTTTATTGTTGAGAAGAGTTTTTGCTATCCTAGGTTTTTTGTTTTTTGTTTTGTTTTGTTTTGTTTTTGTTATTCCAGATGAATTTGCAAATTGTGCTTTCTAACTTGGTGAAGAATTGAGTTGTAATTTTTATGGGGATTGCATTGAATCAGTAGATTGCTTTCAGCAAGATAGACATTTTGACTATATTAATACTGCCAATCCATGAGCATGGGAAATCTTTCCATCTTCTGAGATCTTCATTGATTTCTTTCTTAAGAGACTTGAAGTTATTATCATACAAATCTTTCACTTCCTTGGTTTTAATCACAGCAAGGTATTTTATATTATTTGTGACTATTGTGAAGGGTGTTATTTCCCTAATTTCTTTCTCAGCCTTTTATCCTTTATGTATAGAGAAAGGCAACTGATTTGTTTGAGTTAATTTTATATCCAGTTACTGCACTGAAGTTGTTTATCAGGTTTAGGAGATCTCTGGTGGAACTTTTAGGGTTACTTTTATATTCTATCATATCATTGGCAAATAGTGATATTTTGACTTCTTCCTTTCCAATTTTATCCCCTTGATCTCCTTTTGTTGACTAATTGCTCTGGCTAGGACTTCAGGTACTATATTGAATAGATAGGGAGAAAGTGGCCAGGCTTTTCTAGTCCCCGATTTTAGTGGGATTGCTTCAAGTTTCTCACCATTTAGTTTTATGTTGGCTACTGGTTTGCTGTATATTGATTTTATTATATTTATGTATGGGCCTTGAATTCCTGATATTTCCAAGACTTTTATCATGAATGGGTGTTGTATTTTATCAAATGCTTTCTAAGCATCTAATCAAATGATCATGTGGATTTTGTCTTTGAGTTTGTTTATACAGTGGATTACATTGATGAATTTCCGATTATTAAACCATCCTTGCACCCCTGGGATGAAGCCTACTTGATCATGATGGATTATTGTTTTGATGTGTTCTTGGATTCTGTTATCGAAAATTTTATTGAGTACCTTTGCATTGATATTCATAAGGGAAATTGGTCTGAAGTTCTCTTTCTTTGTTGGATCTTTGTGTGGTTTAGGTATCAGAGTAATTGTGGCTTCATAGAATGAGTTGGGTAGAGTACCTTCTGTTTCTATTTTGTGGAATAGTTTGAGGAGAATTGGAATTAAGTCTTTGAAGGTCTGATAAAACTCTGCACAAAACCCATCTGGTCCTAGGCTTTTTTTTTTTTTTTTTGGTCGGGAGACCATTAATGACTGCTTTTATTTCTTTAGTGGATATGGGACTGTTTAGATCGTTAACTTGATCCTGATTTAACTTTGGTACTTGGCATCTATCTAGGACATTGTCCATTTCATCCAGGTTTTCCAGTTTTGTTTAGTATAAGCTTTGGTAGTAGGATTTGATGATGATTGGGATTTCCTCAGGTTCTGTTGTTATGGCTCCCTTTTCATTCCTGATTTTGTTAATTAGGATGCTGTCCCTGTGCCCTCTAGTTAGTCTGGCTAATGGTTTATCTATCTTGTTGATTTTCTCAAAGAACCAGCTCCTTGATTGGTTGATTCTTTGAATAGTTCTTCTTGTTTCCACTCGGTTGATTTCACCCCTGAGTTTGATTATTTCCTGGCATTTACTCTTCTTGTCTGAATTTTCTTCCTTTTGTTCTAGAGCTTTCAGGTGTGCTGTCAAGCTGGTAATGCTCACTACAACTTCTTTTTGGGGGTACTCAGAGCTATGAGTTTTCCTCTTAGGGCAGCTTTCATTGTGTCCCATAAGTTTTGGTATGTTGTGGCTTCATTTTCATTAAACTCTAAAAAGCCTTTAATTTCATTCTTTATTTCCTCCTTGACTGAGTTGCTATTAAGTAGATTGTTGTTCAGCTTCCAGGTCTATGTGGGTTTTCTATTATTTATATTGTTATTGAAGATCAGCCTTAGTCCATGGTGATCTGATAAAGTGCATGGGATTATTTCAATATTTTTATATCTCCTGAGGCCTGTTTGATGACTGAGTATATGGTCAGTTTTAGAGAAGGTACCATGAGGTGCTATGAAGTAGGTATATCCTTTTGTTATAGGATAGAATGATCTGTAGATATCTGTTAAATATATTTGGTTCATAACTTCTGTTCGTTTCAATGTGTCTCGATTTAGTTTCTGTTTCCAGGATCTGTCCATTGGTGAGAGTGGGGTGTTGAAGTCTCCTACTATTATTGTGTGAGGTGCAATGTGTGCTTTGAGCTTTACTAAAATTTCTTTAATGAATGTGGATGCCCTTGCATTTGGAGCATAGATGTTCAGAATTGAGAATTCATCTTTGTAGATTTTACCTTTGATGAGTATGAAGTGTACCTCCTTGTCTTTTTTGATAACTTTGGGTTGATTTTATTCGATATTAGAATGGCTACTCCAGCATGTTTCTCAGGACAATTTGCTTGGAAAATTGTTTTCCATCCTTTTTCTCTGAGGTTGTATCTGTCTTTGTCCCTAAAGTGTGTTTCCTGTATGCAGCAAGATGTTGGGTCCTGTTTATGTAGCCAGTCTATTAGTCTGTATCTTTTTATTGGGAAATTGAGTCCATTGATATTAAGAGATATTAAGGAAATGTAATTGTTGCTTCCTGTTATTTTTGTTGTTAGTTGGGATTTTGTTCTTGGGGCTGTCTTCTTTTAGGTTTGTTGAAGGATTATTTTCTTGCTTTTTCTAGGGTGTCATTTCCTTCCTTGTGTTGGAGTTTTCCCTTTATTATCTTTTGACGGGCTGAATCCTGTAGGCTGCTTGCATGTTCATTGGCATCTCTTTCTTTGGGTTAGTGAAGCTTTCTTCTATAATTTTGTTGAAGATATTTATTGAAGTTGAAAATCTTCATTCTCATCTACTCCTATTATCCATAGGTTTGGTGTTCTTATTCTGTACTGGACTTCCTGGACATTTTGAGTTAGGATCTTTTTGCATTTTGCATTTTCTTTGATTGTTGTATCCATGTTTTCTTTTTAAAATTTATTTTAATTAGGTATTTTCTTCGTTTACATTTCCAATGCTATCCCAAAGTCCCCCATACCCTCCCCCCACCACTCCCTAACCACCCACTCCCACTCTTGGCCCTGGCATTCCCCTGTACTGAGACATATAAAGGTGGCAAGACCAATGGACCTCTCTTTCCACTGATGGCCGACTAGGTCATCTTCTGATACATATGCAGCTAGAGACACGAGCTCCGGAGGTACTGGTTAGTTCATATTGTTGTTCCACCTATAGGTTTGCAGACCCCTTTAGCTCCTTGAGTACTTTCTCTAGCTCCTCCACTGGGGGCCCTGTGATCCATCCAATAGCTGACTGTGAGCATCCACTTCTGTGTTTGCTAGGCCCAGGCATAGCCTCACAAGAGACATCTATATCTGGGTCCTTTCAGCAAAATCTTGCTAGTGTATGCAATGGTGCCAGCGTTTGGAGGCTGATTATGGGATGGATCCCTGGGTATGGCAGTCTCTAGATGGTCCATCCTTTCATCTCAGCTCCAAACTTTGTCTCTGTAACTCCTTCTATGGGTGTTTTGTTCCCAATTCTAAGAAGCTGGAAAGAACCCAGATGCCCATCAACAGAGGAATTGATACAGAAAATGTGGTACATTTACACAATGGAGTACTACTCAGCTATTAAAAGGAATGAATTTATGAAATTCCTAGGCAAATGGATGGACCTGGAGGGCATCATCCTGAGTGAGGTAACCCAATCACAAAAGAACTCACATGATATGTACTCACTGATAAGTGGATATTAGCCCTGAAACTTAGAATACCCAAGGTATAAGATACAATTACAAAACATATGAAACTCAAGAAGAACGAAGACCAAAGTGTGGACACTTTGCCCCTTCTTAGAATTGTGTCCATTTTTTCTATGGAATGTTCTGCATCTGAGGTTCTCTCTTCCATCTCTTATATTCTGTTGGTGATGCTCACATCCATGGCTCCTGATTTCTTTCCTAGGATTTCTATCTCCAGAGTTGTCTCCCCTTGGGTTTTTTCCATTGTTTCTACTTCCAATTTTAGATCTTGGATGGTTTTGTTCAATTCCATCACCTGTTTGGTTGTGTTTTCTATTAATTCTTTAAGGGATTTTTGTGTTTCCTTTTTAAGGACTTCTACCTGTTTAGCAGTGTTCTCCTGTACTTCTTTAAGGGAGTTATTATTGTACTTCTTAAAATCCTCTACCAGCATCATGAGATATAATTTTAAATCCAAATCTTGCTTTTCGGGTGTGTTGGGGCATCCAGAACTCGCTGTGGTGGGAGTACTGGGTTCTGATGATGCCCAGTGGTCTTGGTTTCTGTTAGTAAGATTCTTATAAGACCAATGGGCCTCTCTTTCCACTGATGGCCGACTAGGCCATCTTCTGATACCTATGCAGCTAGAGACATGAGCTCTGGGGGTACTGGTAAGTTCATATTGTTGTTCCACCTATAGGGTTGCAGACCCCTTTAGCTCCTTGAGTACTTTCTCTAGCTCCTTCATTGGGGGCCCTGTGATCCATCCAATAGCTGACTGTGAGCATCCACTTCTGTGTTTGCTAGGCCCTGGCATAGCCTCAGAAGAGACAGCTATATCAGGGTCCTTTCAGCAATATCTTACTAGTGTATGCAATAGTGTCAGCGTTTGGGGGCTGACTATGGGATGGATCCCTGGGTATGACAGTCTCTAGATGATCCATTCTTTCATCTCAGCTCCAAACTTTGTCTCTGTAACTTCTTCCATGGGGAACGCCAGGGCCAAGAAATGGGAGTGGGTGGGTAGGGGAGTGGGGGCGGGGGTATGGGGAACTTTTGGGATAGCATTGGAAATGTAAATGAAGAAAATACCAAAAAAAAAAAAAAAAAAAAAAGCCCATAGCTAACAACTATGGAAGACATCTCATTCAAATCACTATATTCCCCTTGCTGGCCCTTATCATTTTACTGCTATTTCATACTGTAAATGTACTCAGTACAAATTCAAACATTTCCAGGGTCTTTCAGTCTCAACACTATTTAAAAGACCATAAGTATCTCAGCTCTTAATTATAATCCCATGTAAAATAAAGTGAATTTTATATTGTCAAAAAAAAAAGATTCTTATATTTGCATTTCACCATCTGGCATTCTCTGGTGTTAGATGTTCTAGCTGTCTCTGGCTGGAGCTTGTTCCTCCTGTGAGTCTGTTATCCTCTGTCAGCACTCCTGGGAGACCAGCTCTCTCCTAAGTCCTGGGTGTCAGAGCACTCACTGGAGGCAAACTCTCCCCTGGCAGGAAAGGTGCACAGAGGACTGAGGATCAGCTCCATCTCCCAACTGAGGATGAAGGCCCGAAGGGACCCTGTCCAAGAAGCTCTGTTGCTTCTATGGCCTGCATGCTCTTCTGTGTGTACCCACCTCAGAGAGACCCCCGGATAGAAAATGGAGATCTCACCTGAGTCCCAGGGTCAGAGCACTCCCTGGAGAACAACTCTCCTCTGGAGGGAAGATGCACAGATGTCTGAGGATCAGCTCTGCCTCCTGGCTGAGGATGAGGGCCTGAAGGGACCCTGTCCTAGAAGCTCTGTTAATTCTGCAGCCTGCGTGCTCTCCTTCGTAAACCTACCTCAGAGAGATCATAGATAGAAAATGGTGATCTCACCTTATCTCCATCAGTTTTTAACTCTGATTAATTACAAGGCTGAAAGTATTTATAACTCTTTGAGCTAAAATAAACTCATTCTTAAAACATGTAAATAAATTATTGACAGATAAAATATCTAAAATTCCCCCAGAGTATTCAACATAAATGTCAGCAGAATAATTGATCTGAAGTAAAAATATTTTCTTTTAAGCACCCCAAAACTCATCTGAGGAATTGTCCCATAATCTTAGATAGTATTAAATTTGTTTCATACTCATTACAAAACAAAACAAAACATATAAAACACTCTGAGTTTTTTTTTTAATTGGTGGTGGTGGTGGTGAGTTTTCATTTGTTTGTTTGTTTTGTTTTGCTATTATTTACCACCCTTCATTTTACATGTATTTATGAGATTTAAACACTGGGCTAACAGTTTCTCAAAATCCCACTAAATGTTAGTAATTAAAGGAAATCATTTATATACATATAAATAATTAAACACTTATGATAGGTATATAATTATCATTATTCACAATCTCTAAGTTAAGAATCTAGGGAGGGAGCAATGCATTACTTCCATTTTGTCCATCTGAACTTCCATTTAGTTGGCCAAAAAACAGACTCAATTATACCAAAATTTTTAAATGAGGGCACCTTAATGAAATGGTTGTAATTTCTGTGCTTCTATTTAAAGAGATATGAGTTACACATACACATATACACAGAAACACACACACACAGAGAAAGAGACAGACAGAGACAGAGACACAAAGAGACTCCTCAGCAGAAACACTGGTGAATCATTTTGTACTTTCAGGATCATGTAGGGATTTCTTCAGCTCTCTTTCTTAGGAACATTGCCTGCCTTTCTGTTAGTTGGCTCACCAGAATTTCAGCATCAATACCACATGAAAAATTTCTCAGTCAACTCTTTTCCAGTTTACCACAATGTGAAGAACAAATCAACACACTGTCAATAATTTTTTTCTTCTAAGGTTTTGTGATATCGTTTTCATATTTTCTTCTAAGCTTAAAAATTATCATAAACTCCTTCTATCCCTTTGTGTTGAAAACCAAGATTTAAATTATCTAATGCTTTAAGAAACTTCTTTTATTTTACTAATACTCCCTTCATATGTGCTGCCCTTTTTAGCACATTCTCCTTCCTGGAATTAGTGGGGGGAGGGTATACTTAGATTATGAAAATTGGGGATCTACAAAATTCTGCCATTTTTTTTTTGGTCATGTGGCCTGTAGCTGTCCTGGAATCTTTCTCAGCCTAGTGGTCTTATCTGTAAAACAATAATCCTAATACTACCTGTTCAATTAACTAGTGGTCTGTTCAAAGAAACTCTTTAAATACCAAAAGTCTATGCAAATTTCTTTCAAAAACGTCTTTGTTTCCAGAATCATTTGGCCAAAGCATACACTGGGTTTAACTACTCTCTAGGAAAATAAACAAACAAACAAACCAACAAATAAACAAACCAACAAACAAATAAAAAAGTTTTCTCAGATGTCAGCACTTTGTTCTAAACAAATTCATGTCTTCCTTCAGATAGCCAAAACAATTCCTTTTTTGCAATTAAAAACAATGCCAGGGCTGCCTCCCAAAATCTAACTCTATTGTTAATAATTTAAAGCCCATGACTACTGATAACATTTCTTTATGACTTCATATATTCTAACTCCTTTGGCCCCTACCCCTGTTCATCCTTGACTACGACTGATCCTCCAGCCTTTACATTTCTTTTTCACCTTGACAAATAAAGATAGATACCCTTTTACACATCCCATGTTTTGGGAATAGTTAGAAAATGATTAAGAGACATTGAGTACTTGTCTCTCTGTGTATGCTGTACATATGTGTATCTAGGTGTATGTAGGTATGGATACCCTATGAACACATGTAGAATCCAAAGGCCAAAGTTACATTTCTTCCTTTATTGTTTCCCATGTTATTTTTTTAATTTAAAGAAAATTCATACAATGTATTTTGGTTATATACTGTGTTTTCTCCTCTCCATTTACCTCCAGAGCCTCCTTACTGCTCTAGTTACCCTACTCTCTCTCTCTCTCTCTCTCTCTCTCTCTCTCTCTCTCTCTCTCTCTCTCTCCCTCTCTAACAGAAAAAAAAGAAATATACATGCAAAAACCCCACAAACACAAAAATGGAAATCAAAATAAACAATAATGAGGAAAGCCTCAAACAACATTAAATGAGACAAAAGCCCACAAAATAGCATTAAATTCATTCTCTGTTATTTAATTACTGCTGGCCAAGGGGGCTGCCATTAAATGTGGTTAATATACCCAATAAGACTTCATTAGGATAAATAAATAAATAAATAAACTCCACTAGGAAAAAAAAACCCGATTTTTCCTTTACCAGCAGGTTACAGTTACAGATAGCTTCTTGGTTAGCAGTGGGATCCCATGTCCATGTCCCCCTCTCAGTACCTGGAACTCCATCTGGACTGAACCTTTGTAGGCCTTGTGCATGCTGCCACACAGCCCTCATCAGAAAAGCTTCTTCATGCAGTAGATGACAATTAACAAAATGACACAACATGGCAACATGCAGAGTGACAGTGCTCAATACTAAATGAGAGAGACTTTGCCTTTGTGGTAAGGATCCTTCTATCACTATCCCAGGAAATTTGTGAGTCAATAATATTCTAATTAACATTTAATTTTTATTATGTGGTTTCCCATTTGGAAACAATTATATATTCTTTATTGCTGACATTAGCATATGCTTGCCATGGGCCTCAGCAAACCTCACATTCTAGTTTCAACTATTTTTCTTGGCATTTGAAGTCCCTAGATGAAGATAACAGGTATATAAGTAACAAAATATATTTTGTGAATATATACATATATATCTTACATGTATATAAATGCATGTATATACATGTATCTACACATTACATATATGTAATGTGTAGATAGCTAATATGTGAATGTTAAATATGTAAACATTTTTAAAATGGCTTAAACTGTCAAATATTATAGTCAGTGTCAAATATTATTTTAGGAAAATAAAGAATAAAATTCTTGCAGATATATAATCCTTGCAGAAAATAGATATAATTTTTTCATATCACTGCTTTCTTTTGTTTAAATTAATTTCTATGGATATCAAACTCACAGAAATACTATATTTAAAGTGTATTAAATACACTTATCTCAAAATTTATATTTTTAATCTATAAACTTAAATATATATGAATTGAATATATGAGCTTCCAGGATCATTCCTGTCCCCATCTATGCCCCAGAGCTAAGGTTGTCCCACAGACCTCCTTACCCAAATCCTCCCCGGAGAGAGTTGGTCTCCCAAGGAGTGCTGACATACCTAAGATAACAAGCTCAGGGGCCCACAGGAGGGAAAAGCTCCAGTCAGAGACAATAAGACCAACTAACACCAGAGATGAGAGGCAAGCACAAGAAACTAAGCAACAGAAACCAAGGCTACTTTGGCATCATCATAATCCAGTTCTCCCACCACAGCAAGTCCTGGATATGCCAACACACTAGAAAGGCAAGATTCTGATTTAAAATCACATCTCATGATGATGAACTTTAAGGACATAAATAAATCCCTTAAAGAAATACAGGAGAAAACAAGGAAAGAAGTAGAAGCCCTTAAAGAGGAAACACAAAAGTCCCATAAAAAATTAACGGAAAATACAACCAAACCAGTGAAGGAATTGAACAAAACTGTACAGGATCTAAAAATGGACATGGAAACAATAAAGAAATCACAAAGGGAGACAACCTTGGAGACAGAAAACCTAGGAAAGAGATGAGGAGTCATAGATGTAACTATGACCAACAAATTATAAGAGATAGAAGAGAGAATCTCAGGTGCAGAACAGACCATAGAAAGCATTGAAACAACAAAGAAAAGGCAAAATGCAAAAAGATCTTAACCCAAAAGGTCTAGGAAATACAGGACACAATGAGAAAACCAAACCTAAGGATAATAGGTATAGAACAGACTGAAGATTTCCAAATGAAAGGGTCAGTAAATATCTTCAACAAAATTATAGAAGGAAACTTCCCTAACCCAAAGAAAGAGATGCCCATGAACATGCAAGAAGCCTACAGGATTCCAAATAGACTGGACCAGAAAAGAAATTCCTCCTGTCACATAATAGTCAAAACACCAAATGCACAGAATAACATTAAAAGCAGTAAGGAAAAAAGATCACATAACATATAAAGGCAGACCTATCAGAAATATATCAGACTTCTTACCAGAGACTATAAAAGCAAGAGATCCTGGGCAGATGTCATAAAGACCCTAAGAGAACACAAATGCCAGCCCAGACTACTATACCCAGAAAAACTCTCAATTACCAGAGATAGAGAAACCAAGATATTTCATGAAAAAAAATTTACACACTATCTTTCCACAAATGCAGCCCTACAAAGAGGATAATAAATGTAAAACTCCAGCACAAGGAGGAAAACTACACCCTTGAAAAAGCAAGAAAGTAATCTTCTTTCAATAAACCCAAAAGAAGATGTCAACATAAACATAATTCCACCTCTAACAACAAAAATAACAGGAAGAAACAATCATGATTCCTTAAATCTCTTAATATCAATGGACTCAAATAAAAAGGCATAGACTAACAGACTACATACATAAACAGGACACAGCATTTTGCTGCATACAGGAAATGCACTTCAGTGACAAAGATAGACACTACCTCAGAGTAAAAGGCTGGGAAAAAATTTTCAAGCAAATGGTCCCAAGAAACAAGCTGGAGTATCCATTCTAATATCAGATAATATCGACTTTCAACCAAAAGTCATCAAAAAAGATAAGGAAGGACACTTCATACACATCAAAGGAAAACTCACCCGAGAAGAACTCTCAATTCTGAATATCTATGCCCCAAAAGCAAAGGCACCCACATTCATAAAAGAAACTTTACTAAAGCTCAAAGCACACATTGCCCCTCACACAATAATAGTGGGAGACTTCAACACCCAACTCTCACCAATGGACAGATCATGGAAACAGAAACTAAATGGAAACACAGTGAAACTAACAAGTTAGGAGCCAAATGGAATATATATATATATATATATATATATATATATATATATATATATATATATATATTTATAAACATTTCATCCTAAAACAAAAGAATATACCTTTTCCTCAGCACCTCATGGTACCTTCCTCAAAATTGACAATATAATCTGTCACATAACAGGCCTCAAAATATACAAGAAGATTGAAATAATCCTATGCATCATATCAGATCACTACAGACTATGGATGGAATTCAATAACAATAAAAACAACAGAAAATTTACATGCACATGGAAGCTGACCAACACTCTACTCAATGATAACTTGGTCAAGGAAGAAATAAAGAAAGGAATCAAAGACTGTTTAGAATTTAATGAAAATAAAGACATATCATGCCAAACTTATGGGACACAATGAAAGCAATGCTTAAAAAAAAAAAAAAAAAAAAAAAAAAAAAAAAAAAAAAAAAAAAAACTCATGTCTCTGAGTGCCTCCAAAAAGAAACTGGAGAGAGCATACACTAGCAGCTTAACAGCACACCTGAAAGCTCTAGAACAAAAAGAAGCAAATATACAAAAGAGGAATAGACAACCGGAAATAGTCAAACTCAGGGCTAAAATCAAAAAAGTAGAAACAAAAAGAACTATTCAAAGAATCAACCAAGCCAGGAGCTTGTTCTTTAAAAAAAAAATCAGCAAGATAGATAAACCCTTAGCCAGACTAACCAGAGGGCACAGTGCCCAAATTAAAAAAATCAGAAATTAAAAGGGAGATATAACAACAGAAACTGAGGAAATCCAAAAAATCATCAGATTCTACTATAAAAGCCTATACTCTACAAAACTGGAAAATCTGGATAAAGTGGACAATTTTCTAGACAGATACCAGGTACCAAGGTTAAGTCAGAATCAGATAAAGCATCTAAACTATTCCCTAACCCCTAAAAAGAAATAGAAGCAGTCATTAAAAGTCTCCCAACCAAAAAAAAGACCAGGACCAGATGAGTTTAGTACAGAATTGTATCAGACCTTCAAAAAGACTATTCCAAAAAACAGAAACAGAAGGAACACTATCCAATTTATTCTAAGAAGCCACAATTATGCTTTATACTTAAACAACACAACAACCCTACAAAGAAAGATAATTTCAGACCAATTTCCCTTATGAATATAGATGCAAAAATACTCAATAAAATTCTCACTAACCAAATCCAAAAATACATGAAAACGATCATCCATCATGATCAATTAGGCTTCAACCCAGGGAAGCAGGTGTGGTTCAATATACAGAAATCGATCAATGTGATTCACTATATAAACAAATTCAAAGAAAAAAGCCACATAATAATTTCATTACATTCTGAGAAAGCATTTGACAAAATTCAACACCCCTTCATAGTAAAAGTCTTGGAAAGGTCAAGAATTCAGAGCTATACCAAAACATTGTAAAAGGAATATATTGCAAACCAATATCCAACATCAAACTAAATGGAGAGAAACTTGAAAGAATCCCACTAAAATCAAGGACTAGACAAGGCTACCCACACTATCTATTCAATATAGTACTCAAAGTCCTAGCTAGAGCAATTAGACAACTAAAGGGGGTCAATGGAATACAAATAGGAAAGGAAGAAGTCAAAATATGACTATTTTCAGATGATATAATAGTATATTTAAGGGACACCAAAATTCCACCAGAGAACTTCTAAACCTAATAAACAAATTCAGCAAAATGGCTGGACATAAAATTTACTCAAATAAATCAGTAGCCTTTCTCTACTCAAAGGATAAATTGGCTTAGAAAGAAATTAGGGAAACAACACCCTTCACAATAGACACAAATAATATTAAATACCTTGGTGTGACTCTAACCAAACAAGTGAAAGATCTGTATGACAAGAACTTCAAATCTCCGAAGAAAGAAATCAAAGAAGATCTCAGAAGACAGAAAGATCTCCCTTGCTCATGGATTGGCAGGGTTAATAGAGTAAAAATGGCCATCATGCCGAAAGCAATCTACAGATTCAATGCAAAACCCATCAGAATTACAACTCAATTCTTCACAAAATGAGCCATTTTCAAATTCATTTGGAATAACAAAAAACCCTAGGATAGCAAAAACTATTCTCAACAATAAAAAGAACTTCTGTGAAAATCACGAAGCTATACTACAGAGCAATAGTGATAAAAAAAAAACATGCATGGTATTGGTAGAAAGACAAGCAGGTAGATCAATGGAATAGAATTGAAGACCCAGAAATGAACCCACACTATTATGATCATTTGATCTTTGACAAAGGAGCTAAAACCATCCAGTAGAAAAAAAGACAGCATTTTCAAAAAATTGTGCTACTTCAACTGGCAGTCGGCATGTAGAAGAATGCAAATTGATCCATTCTTATCTCCTTGTACAAATCTCAAGTCCAAGTGGATCAAGGACCTCTGCATAAAACCAGATACACTGAAAATAATAGAAAAGATAGTGGGGAAGAGCCTTAAACACATGGGCACAGGGGGAAAGTTCCTGAAAAGAATAACAATGGCTTATATTCTAAGATCAACAGTTGACAAATGAGACCTCATGAAATTGCAAAGCTTCTGTAAGACAAAGGACACTGTCAATAAGACAAAATGGCAACCTACTGTATGGGAAAATATCTTTTAAAATCCTACATCCAATAGAGGGCTAATATTCAATATATACAAAGAACTCAAGAAGTTAGACCAAATAACCAAATAATCCTATTACAACAGGGGTACAGAGCTAAACAAAGAATTCTCAACTGAGGAATATCAAATGGCCAAGAAGCACCTAAAGAAATGTTCAACATCCTTAATCATCAGGGAAATGCAAATCAAAACAAACCTGAGATTTCACCTCACACCAAGTCAGAATGGCTAAGATCAAAATCTCGGGTGACCTCTGTAAGTTATACATCAGTGCATACCCAGCACCCATGATAGTAATATAAACAAGCAGCATTTCCTAGGCATTGTGATTCTTTGCCGCAAAACTTCTAACAATGGGAACACACCCACCCATGCATAGTAGAGACACAGATATGGACAGAGAAAAAATAACAAAAAGACACCAAACATTTCAGTGTGGCATGTACTAGCTACACATGAGAGGGACAAATTTCCCTCTTTTAGATAATTGCATTACAATGGTTCATACTTATAGTTTACACATCAGGAAAGAATGATTGTGAAATATACATGCAGCCACACTTATTAGTAAGATGAATCAAGCCAGGTGATTTGGAAGGCTCAGATAAATGGATCCTAAATCCTAAGCCAGACTGGGCTGCACATTGATACTCAGTCTTAAAAGAGAAAGAAAAAAAAAGTCAAAACAAATCAAAATAAACTATAATAAATAAAATTTTACAGTTTGAATTTCCTGTTACTCAAGATATTGAATATCTTTTCAATGAGTTTTACTCTTCTTTCCTAACATTGTGATACTTTTGTTTTTTATCTTCAATTTCTTAATAAAATATCCCTTTAATATTACAGACAAAAATAAACTGAATGAAAAGCTCCTAAAATAAAAATTAAAAAAAAATAAAAACTCTCAGGTGACAGCAGGTGCTTGTAAGGATATGGAGAAAGAGCAACATTTCTCCATTGTAGGTGGGATTATAAGCTGGTACAGCTACTCTGGAAATTAGCCTGGAGGTTCCTCAAAAAATTGGACATAGTACTTCTTGAGGACCCAGCTATACCACTCCTGGACATATATCCAAAAGATGCTCCAACATTTAACAAGGACACATACTCCACTATGTTCATAGCAGCCATATTTATAATAGCCAGAAGCTGTAAACAACCCAGATGTCCTTCAACAGAGGAATGGATACAAAAAATGTGGTACATTTACACAATGGAGTACTACTCATCTATTAAAAAACAATGACTTCATAAAATTCTTAGGCAAATTAACTAGAAAGTATCATCCTGAATGAGGTAACTCAGTCACAGAAGAACACATATGGTATGCACTCACTGTAAAGTGGATATTAGCCCAAAAGCTCTGAATACCCAAGATATAACTCACAGATCACATGAAGCTGAAAAAGAAGGAAGACCAAAGTGTGGATACTTTAGTCCTTCTTAGAAAAGGGAACAAAATACTCAAGGGAAAAAATAGAGAGAAAGTATGGAGCAGAGACTGAAGGAAAGGCCGCCTAGAGACTGCCCAACGTGGGGATCAATCCCATATACTGACACCAAACCCAGACATTATTACAGATGTTAAGAAGTGCTTGTTGACAGGAGCCTGATATAGCTGTCTCCTGAGAGGCTCTGCGAGAGCCTGACAAATACAGAGACTCATGCTCGCAGCCAATCATTGGAATGAGCACAGGGTCCAATGGGGGAGTTAGAGAAATGACTAAAGGAGCTGAAGGGGTTTGCAACCCCATAGGAAAGAACAACAATATCAACCAACCAGGCCCCCCAGAGCTCCCATGGACTAAACCACCAACCAAAGAATACACATGGAGAGACTCATGGCTCCAGTCACATATGTAACAGAGAATGGCCTTGTTGAGCATCAATGGGAGGAGAGAATGCCCCAGTTTAGGGGAATGCTAGGGCAGGGAGGCAAGAGTGGATGGATGCGTGAGGGAGCAACCCTCATAGAAGCAGAGGGATAGGGGATGGGATAAGAGGTTTTGGGGGGAAAAGAAAAAGAACTTCACATTTTGAATTTCTTTTACATTATTTATTGTCTTTTATGGAGGCTCCTTAAATATATGGCTAAAAAGAAAAGTAACCATATTTAATTGGAACATATCTCATTTTAGCTGTTATTGCTGCAAAAATGTCAAATACTTGAACTTACATGAAAAAGCTATCCCTCTGAAGAGTTACTTAAGATTCTATTCTAGCGTGTTTTTTTCTGAGAGCAGAACTAGCTCACAGGAAGAATCCCCTGGGAAATTGAAACCAGACAATGCCCACCCTTTCTCCATACCTCTATTTATTTCCATGTAGGAACTACATCATTAGTGTTCTTATAAGACCTTCCTCTGGAATATGGAGAGTAAGTGAAGAAGAGCAAAACACTTCCGTGTACTGTAGGCAGATTATATATGGTGCATAAATTACACCTGTTAAAAACAGTCTGTGTCTAATTTTTACAATTTGGGTGATGTGAGGATATGAGTTATAGATTCTGACTGACCCCCAAATGTGTTTCTTTTGTAAAAGGGAAGTGAAGTTTTCAGAAGGGATGTTGGAAGGATAAAAGCATCCACTAATCTACTTCACATCTGTATAAATTTAGCTATTTGATTGTGTTCATATAAATATATTCATATAATCTGTGATCCTTTGGGACTGGCTCTTTTCATTTAGCATAACATTTTTAATGTTTACCTATGTCACAGCATGTAGTAGTACTTTGTTCCTTTTATGGCTAAGCAATATCCTATTATATAAAAAATATTTTAAAACACTATACTATTTAGCAAAACCTGTGGTCATAAAGTTAAATTTTTTTCTTTAGAATATACAAATTAAAACAACAAATTTTCATGCTAAGATTGGTTTTAAAATATCTATAAGGCATAATTATTTGAGCCTGCCTTTCAACCTGAACTTGGGGTTTAAAATAAGAATTTGAATAGACAAACATTGAGTCTATAGAAATGTAAGAAAGAGAAGGTAAAGAGATTCTGAAGGTAAGAGGGGCTTAACTCAACCATAGAGCCAAAGGTCACATAGCAGATGTTCTCATCCTGTCATGACCCCATTGGCAAACCTCTCTCTACAAAAATATTTATGCTATAATTCAAAACAGTAGCAAAAATACAGTTATGAAATAGCAATGTAAATAATTTTATGGTCCGGAGGGAGGCCCCTACTCATGAGGCACTATATTAAAGTGTCGCAGAGGACACACAATATCACAGGCAGTTAGAGAATAGTGTAACTTGCTTTCCACTACAAAAAGAGGCCTCGAGCCTCCAAACACATGGAACAGAATTGGACAACTCAAATAAGCTAGTAGATTCTTCCAAACCTTCCCAAGGAGAACCCAGTTGGCTGACAACTTGATTTCAGCTTTGTCATCTGATAAGCAAGAAAAACAGACATGCTGACTTCAGCTTCTTTCCTACAGAGCTGGAGACTTCTGTGCTATTCTATTCCATGCCCTTGGCTACACATTCCAGCAGCAATGGGAACCCAATAACTGTATGAGTAGCTTAGTAATATTTACTTTTATAACAGATAGTTTTAAAACTAGTGAAAATCCAAATAGAATATGTTAAGCTAGTTGAAAATAGGGTTTATCTTTGGAATAAAAACATAGTTGAAAGTTCATACCAGTTTTGTTTTCTATACGTATACATAAATAATTTAATGGTGAAAACTATGATTTTAAAAAAATAAATCCCCTATGTAGAAAGGCTATCTGTTAGAACTGAATGATGATTTTACTTTCCTAGTTGTCACTGACCCATAATCCAAAAGCCTTCACTATATACAAATAATACTTGGATAGCAACATAGTTTCTTTAACACACATAAAGTTAGATAAAACTAAAAAATAAATAAATAAATAAATAAATAAATAAATAAATTGATGAGATCAAAACAAACAGACATTTGGCTCAAAGGAGAATGTTAGCCTTGATTAACTAGAATGTCTAAAATTTAACTCTGTACTCTGTCTAACCTTTAAACCACCCAATTCTTTCTTTGGTACTGGGCAGGTTCCAGAATTTTTCTAATGAATGTATTGTTGTTCTTACATGGAAAAAGTCAAACAAATGTTCTTTAATATAAAAATAAGATAAAAGTTCTGAGGACAGCAGTTATTTTTATTATAATTTATCTTTTAGTAGCCAAATAAATATATGAAACAAAATCTTTTAACACTGACTATCTTCTGTGAAAAAATGACAAAAAAGTCTTTCCTAATTAGTTAGAAAACAAAAGAGTTATGTTTGTTAATAAAGAGAGGACTTACCAATTAATATGATTGTTGAATAAAATATACTTAATTTCAAGTGATCTCTTTAAGTCCTGTGTTCACTTTTTGGTATACATTGCTGATCAATATCTATTAGAGTAGTTCTTGGATGCACATGATGATGTCTAGAGAGATGTTTTTGGCTGCCACACTGCTAATTGCTATTGACATCTGCATAGATAGAGGTTAGCCCCCAAATAATAGTGTTGCTAAGGTTGAGAAATCCTTGTCTAAAAGGATCTAGACACAGGTAAGTAATAAATAAGATAGGGGTTTTCTATTTAAGGACAGCAGTAAATGTTATATTATACAGAATCGCTAAGAGAGGGAGGGAGAACAATGACAAAAAGGAATATAGGTGTAAAAAGAGAGGGGAAAACCAACTAATCAAAAAATTCTAAAAGAAAAATAATTACATGTCACAAAAATAAAGACAGAGTTAGTTTTAAATAGGACTTGGCCAACCAAATGTACTGTCATGGGGCTGGAGCATTACATGAAAGCTAAGAAAAGGCAATGCTATCATAAAAACGTATTACAGACAATTCCTAAATACAAGCCTTAAGTGAACTGATGTTAGAGAAAACTTCATGGTTTGAAGTATCAGGAATAAATACTACCTTTTCTGTCTGCATTTAATTTGTTTTCTTTTTAAGCTTTTGACAGGAAATTGTGGAACATATGATTATGCTGATAAATGACTACCAACAAGGCCCTAAAACATCATGCAGACCCTTCTCGGAAATAGCAAGAACTTCTTCAGCAATGAAAAATGTGTATGCTGTAAACAATTTGAACATTTAAATGGGCTTTTTAAAATACCATAGTTAACTTTTCATTGTTATGACAAAATATCCAACAAAATCAACTTTAATAGAAGAAAGATTTGTTTTGGCTCACAGTTTCAAAACTCATAATCCATTGGCTCCATTGTTTCTCGACTATGGCCAGGCAGAATGTCACAGAAGGGAGGATGTGGTTGAACAAAGATGAGTACCTCCTGATGGCTAGGAGGCAAAGAAATCATAATAAGCCAAGGTCAAAATATAGCCCCCAAAGCTTTCCTAAAAATCCATTTCCCTTGAATGAGGTCTCATCTCCTAATTTTACATTAAATTATAAATACATCAGTTGATGCACTCTAGTAATCCAATACTATGTCAAAGGTCCCACCTTTGAAATTTGTTACACTGAGAGCCAAGTCTTTCAAATGCCTACAAATCAGGCCCTAAAATATCAGGCAAAATCTTCTCTGAAATAGCAAGACTAGTGACTCTTTGTGAGGCATTCTAGACCCAAAGCACTTTATATATTTATTTATTTATTTATTTAAAGTAAGATATGACCCACAGATAAGTGTACTCTTCATGCCTCATCAAAGAATCTTCTTTTTGCAACAAAGCAGAGACTACGACAGAAAAGCACAACCAATAAAAATGCTTAGAGCCAGTGGAGACATCCACAAAAGACTTCCACACCTCATGTTCAGGGAAACCTTGCAGAAGAGGAGGCAGAAAGTTTGTAAGTCAAAGGATCAAGGAGTTTGCTGTCTCCCAGAAATATCAGAAGCAACATGCATAATGTCTTACTACCATGACTGCTAAAATGTGAACTGAATAATGGTGACACCAATGGATATGCCAAACTGGATGGAGAAAGTGCACTAAAATCTCCAGCCTATCCAAAGAACTATAGGAAACTGAGAAAATCTGGAAATGAGAGCACACCAATTGGGTATCCAGTACCAGTCAGTCCTGAAAATATACATATAAGTAAAATAATACAGACTGACCAGGTTATATTTAGGAATGTGTGTGTGTGTGTGTGTGTGTGTGTGTGTGTGTATACAATAACAATTAGTAAAAATAAAAAAGGCCACACATTTGAAGTATGAGGTGGTTTGGAGGGAGGAAAGGGAAGGGAGAAATGTTGCATTTAAACTATAATCTCAAAATTAAGAAATAAAGTAGGGGCAATTGAGGAAGAAAAAGTAAGATAAATAAATTAAGGTATAACTTGTTTAGTAAAAAGTGGGAACAATGAAGATGGCTTAGTAGGTAAGAATATTTGTCATACAAGCAACAAAGATATGAGTCCAAATATTCAGCACCCATGTAAAAAATCCATATATGGTTGCCCACACCTGTAATTCTAGCACTGAAAGAAAACACAAGCAACTCCCAAGACCTCATTAGCTACCCACCCTGATGAACAGACAAGATTTTGGTGCAGTGAGAGAGTCTGTTCTCAATGCAATAAGGTTACGGTAAGCAATAAAACTCAACATTCTGCTCTAGCCTCTGTGTCTGTGGGGGCACACACATCTCACATTTTTGTGCACACACATACACACACACACACACACACACACACACAGAGAGAGAGAGAGAGAGAGAGAGAGATTAGATGCTCTTCCCCTTGCTCTTCTACTGAATTGTAAAATTCAGTTCATGTACTAGCCATGAAATAAAAAATAATAACATCTCAACAATTAGACAAGTGAAATGAAAGAGATGCGGAAAAAAAAAGACCACTGGTTACATAAATACTGAGAAGAGCCAACTGATTGTTTTGCACACTCTTTAGCTGATTTTTCAATGGTATAGAGAAGTTCAAGTCTGATTCTCCCAGTGGAGCCTTTACAATTAATTTGACATTACAATTATTTCTTTGCATAAACCACAAAAGATAATTCACTTGGTTTCCTATTTCCTCCATGGTGGATTGTAAACCATATTACCAAGCTTGAAAAGCTGCCTCTTCACAAAACAAAAGCCTCCTCTCCCGGGCCCTAGCAGCCCCTCATAGTATTTTTGTGTTATATTTTATCATTTTGCTCCAGCAGACCTCACCTGACAAAAAAAGTGGCAGGAAGGCAGAAAGGCAGGAAGGCAGGAAGGCCAGTAGGCTGGCAGGCCAGCAGGCAGGAAGGAAGGGACATATTTTGGCTCATCTTTCAGGGGATACAGTCCATCTTGGAGAGAAAGGCATGTTTGTAGGTTATGACAATGGGAACTTGCCACTGGCTAGGAAGCAGAGCCTGGAGAGAAAGCATAGCCATCTACAACCCTCAAGCCTTGCCCCTGACAGTCCTATGCTAAGTCCCAAGTCCAAAAAGTTTGACAACTTCCTCAAACAGTGTCATTGACTAGAGGTTAACACATGAGCCCATGGGGGGAAGTTACCCAATCAAACCATAACATGGTACAATTTCTATGACTGCTCCCTGAAATGGATCTAAGCTGGCATTATCAAAGCAAAATCTTTTCCACTGGGAGAAGTGCAACTTGAGGAATCAATAATACTTTTTCTATTTTTCTGTGGACAAGGGGCATTCTTTATCTAGTCTCTAAGAAGGGAATATGTTTCCCCTATCTTTGAGAGATTTGGACTTCCACACTATCTTAGGTTTGGGTTGGATAATATGCTGGAGTGAAAACTAGCATGTAACATGATATATACTCTCCCTAAAGTCTCCAATATATCTGCTTGGGGGTACAAATGCAGCCTAATGACACATGTGTTTTAATTCTTGTAGTTTGGTTGACTTGGCCCTGTACCATAGTGTCTTATCCTAAATAGGTGTACATGAAAAGATGTGGTAAGAAAATTATTTTCTTTGAAATTATTGGAAGATAAAATATATGCTATCTGTGTAGTTTGAATTTTGTAGCACCTTCTATAGAAGGGGTTATTCTGTCATTCTTTGTCAAAACAATAGCACAACATAGAAAATATCCATATAAATACTTCTACTACCAATTCTTTAACACATGCACACTTTAGGACTTTTCCACCATGAAACACTCCCTCACTGGTTATACTTGCCCATAGCCATGTCTGATCATTCTTTAACTTTATATGCACTTCTCTTTCTCATCCTTCCCCATCTACCACCTAATTCCACACTTTACAAGAACACTGTGGGATCTTGGCATTTAACTTGAAGGAAGTCTCCAGGCCTAACTGTATCAATGCCCACACTGAACACTCACACAAAGAAATGATTGCTTAGCGCATAAACCCTGTTGCCTTCATAAATACTGCCATAACACTCCTTACTTCAGCATGGATCAAGAGAAAGGCATTCAGACAATCCATTTTAATCACAGGTATTTCCTAATATAAAGGCCTGAGCCTTTTCACATTCTTTAGAAGGATTAACAAAGGCCAACATGAATAACAAATTGACATTTCTGAAGTTCTGGAAGAGCCAAAAGTAATACAAAAGAAAAGCAAAGAGATCAAATTTCTGAACAGAATTATTTTTCTAAGCAAAGTTTGAAAAGTTAACATTAGGAACAAATGTTAAACATCTCTGTGTGGTTATTATCTTTTACCTGGAACATATTTTGCCAAACAGTTAAATCAACAATTTAGAAAGACATATTTTGGTGTTATAATAGAGACAACAGTGCTTCTTGATTTGGCAGACAAGTTAAGAGCTTAAAGAAATAAAACACAGTAACTTACATAAACGTTTTTATATTATCTTATTCATTATACTGTCACAAATATTTGGAAGGTAATGAAATTACTTTCTAAAGTAGAATATGTGGGTTCCTATCAAATAATTGTGTGTTAACATTGAAAAAGATTGTGAAATACATAGCTTTGGCTTCTCCCATTATCAATGAGGAAAGATCTAGCAAAAAAAAAAAAAAGGTTCCCACCATCTAATTGTTTCTTTCTAGTGTGTATATGAATGTGTTTGTATGTATGTATGAGTGTGAGTTTCCATGGATTTGTGAGTGCATACATGTGCAGTGGCCAGATGAAAACCTTGGTTGTTCCAGATGAATTTGCAGATTGCACTTTCTAATTCGTTGAAGAATTGAGTTGGAATTTTGATGGGGATTGCATTGAATCTGTAGATTGCTTTTGGCAAGATAGCCATTTTTACTATATTGATCCTGCCAATGTATGACCATGGGAGATCTTTCCATCTTCTGAGATCTTTAATTTCTTTCTTCAGAGACTTGAAGTACTTATCATACAGATCTTTCACTTCCTTAGTTAGAGTCATGCCAAGGTATTTTATATTATTTGTGACTATTGAGAAGGGTGTTGTTGTTTCCCTAATTCCTTTCTAAGCCTGTTTATTCTTTGTGTAGAGAAAGGCCATTGACTTGTTTGAGTTAATTTTATATCCAGCCACTTCACCAAAGCAGTTTATCAGGTTTAGGAGTTCTCTGGTGGAATTTTTAGGGTCACTTCTATATACTATCATATCATCTGCAAAAAGTGATATTTTGACTTCTTCCTTTCCAATTTGTATCCCCTTGATCTCCTTTTATTTTGGAATTTCTCTGGCTAGGACTTCCTATAATGTTGAATAGGTAGGGAGAAAGTGGGCAGCCTTTTCTATTCCCTGATTTTAGTGGGATGGATTCCAGCTTCTCACCATTTACTTTGATGTTGGCTACTGGTTTGCTGTAGATTGCTTTTGTCATGTTTAGGTATGGGCCTTGAATTCCTGATCTTTCCAAGACTTTTATCATGAATGGGTGTTGGATTTTGTCAAATGCTTTCTCTGCATTTAATGAGATGATCATGTGGTTTCTGTCTTTGAGTTTGTTTATATAATGGATTACATTGATGGATTTCCATATATTAAACCATCCCTGCATCCCTGGAATAAAACAAAAAATAAAAAATCCTACTTGTTCAGGATGGATGATTGTTTTGAGGTGTTTTTGGATTTGGTTACTGAGAATTTTATTATTTCTGCATTGATAATCATAAGGGAAATTGGTCTGAAGTTCTCTATCTTTGTTGGGTCTTTCTGTGGTTTAGGTGTCAGAGTAATTGTGGCTTCATAGAATTAATTGGGTAGAGTACCTTCTGCTTCTATTTTGTGGAATAATTTGTGAAGAATGGGAATTAGATTTTTGTTGAAGGTCTGATAGAACTCTGCAGTAAACCCATCTGGTCCTGGGCCTTTTTTTTTTTTTTTGGTTGGGAGACAATAATGACTGCTTCTATGTCTTTAGGGGATATAGGACTGTTTAGATCATTAACCTGATCCTGATTTGACTTTGGTATGTGGGATCTGTCTAGAAATTTGTCCATTTCATTCAGGTTCTCCAGTTTTGTTGAATATAGCCTTTTGTAGAAGGATCTGATGGTGTTTTGGAGTTCTTCAGGATCTGTTGTTATGTCTCCCTTTTCATTTCTGATTTTGTTAATTAGGATGCTGTCTTGATGCCCTCTATTGTACCTGGCTAAAGGTTTTTCTACTTTGTTAATTTTCTCAAAGAACCAACTCCTTGTTTGGTTGATTCTTTGAATAGTTCTTTTTGTTTCCACTTTGTTGATTTTGCCAGTGAGTTTGATTATTTCCTGCAATCTACTCCTCTTGGGTGAATTTGCTTCCTTTTGTTCTAGAGCTTTTAGATGTGCTGTCAAGCTGCTATTGTATGCTCTCTCTAGTTTCTTTTTGGAGGCACTCAGTGTTATGAGTTTTCCTCTTAGGAATGCTTTCATTGTGTCCCATAAGCTTGGGTATGTTGTGGCTTCATTTTCATTAAACTCTAAAAAGTCTTTAATTTCTTTCTTTATTTCTCCCTTGAGCAAGGTATCATTGACAATAGTGTTGTTCAATTTCTACATGAAAGTTGGCTTTGTATTATTTATGTTGTTATTGTAGATCAGCCTTAGTCCATGGTGATCTGATAGGATGCATGGGACAATTTCACTATTTTTGTATCTGTTGAGGCCTGTTTTGTGACCAATTATATGGTCAATATTAGAGAAGGTACCATGAGTTGCTGAGAAGAAGGTATATCCTTTTGTTTTAGGATAAAATGTTTTGTAGATATCTGTTAAAACCATTTCTTTAATAACTTCTGTTAGTTTCAATGTGTCTCTGTTTAGTTTCTGTTTCCAGGATCTGTCCATTGATGAGACTGGGGTGTTGAAGTCTCCCACTATTATTGTGTGAGGTGCAATGTGTGCTTTGAATTTTACTAACATTTCTTTGATGAATGTGGCTGCCCTTGTATTTGGAGCATAGATATTCAGAATTGAGAGTTCATCTTGGAAGATTTTACCTTTGATGAGTATGAAGTGTCCCTCCTTGTCTTTTTTGATAACTTTGGGTTGGAATTCAATTTTATTCGATATTAGAATGGCTACTCCAGCTTTTTTCTTCAGACTGTTTGCTTGGAAAATTGTTTTCCAGCTTTTCACTCTGAGGTAGTGTCTGTCTTTATCCCTGAGATGGATTTCCTCTAAACAGCAAAATGTTGGGTCCTGTTTGTGTAGCCAGTCTGTTAAGCTATGTCTTTTTATTGGGGAATTGAGTCCATTGATATTAAGAGATATTAAGGAAAAGTAATTGTTGTTTCCTGTTATTTTTGTTGTTAGAGTTGGCATTCTGTTCTTGTGGCTGTCTTCTTTTAGGTTTGTTGAAGGATTACTTTCTTGCTTTTTCTAGGGCATAGTTTCTGTCCTTGTATTAGTGCTTTCCCGTTATTATCCTTTAATGGGCTGGATTCGTGGAAAGATATTGTATGAATTTGGTTTTGTCATGGAATACTTTTTTTTCTCCATCTATGGTAATTGAAAGGATGTTGGGTATAGTAGCCTGGGCTGGCATTTGTGTTCTCTTAGTATATGTATAACCTCTGTCCAGGATCTTCTGGCTTTCATAGTCTCTGGTAAGAAGTCTGGAATAATTCTAAATGGCCTGCCTTTATATGTTACTTGACCTTTTTCCCTTACTGCTTTTAATATTCTATCTTTATTTAGTCCATTTGTTGTTCTGACTATTATGTGTCAGGAAGAATTTCTTTTCTGGTCCAATCTATTTGTATTTCTGTAGGCTTCTTGTATGTTCATGGGCATCTCTTTCTTAAGGTTAGGAAAGTTTTCTTCTATAATTTTGTTGAAGATATTTGCTGGCCATTTAAGTTGAAAATCTCCATTCTCATCTACTCCTATTATCAGTAGGTTTGGTCTTCTCATTGTGTCCTGGATTTCCTGGATGTTTTGAGTTAGGATCTTTTTTGCCTTTTGCATTTTCTTTGATTGCTGTGTCCATGTTTTCTATGGAATCTTCTGCACCTGAGATTCTCTCTTCCATCTCTTGTATTCTGTTGATGATACTGGCATCTATGATTTCTGATTCCTTTTCTAGGGTTTCTATCTCCAGAGTTGTCTCCCTTTGGGTTTTCTTTATTGATTCTACTTCCACTTTTAGATCCTGGATGGTTTTGTTCAATTCCATCACCTGTTTAGTGGTGTTTTCCTGTAACTCTCTAAGGGGTTTTTGTGTTTCCTCTTTAAAGGATTCTAGCTGTTTACCTGTGTTTTCCTGTATTTCCTTCTTAAAGTCCTCCATCATCATCATGAGACGTGACTTTAGATCCATGTCTTGCTTTTCTGGTGTGATGGTGTATTTAGGACTTGCTATGGTGGGAGAGTTTGGTTCTCATTATACCAAGTAACCTTGGTTTCTGTTGCTTCTGTTCTTACACTTGTCTCCTGCCATCTGATTATCTCAAGTGCTTGCTGCCCTCAATATACCTGATTGGAGCCTGTCCTTTCTGTAATCCTAGTTGATTCAGGATTCCTCAGCTTTCTCTGTGATCCTTTGATTGTGGGCTCCTGTGAACCTAAGATTCTTGGTATGTCAGAGTTATTGGCAGTCAAGCTCCTCTGAGTCCCTGAAATACTGGTTTGACCCAGCTCCTCTTATCCTGGGATCCTGTTGTCCTAAGATCCTGGGCGTGTTACAGTGCCTGGAATTGGTGTCTCCTTTGAGGACCCTGGAGCTGTCTGGTCTGTTCGAAATCAAGGTAAACCAGAACCGATCAAAAGGAACCCGAGCCTCTGGTCAGGAAGGGCTTTGGTGTCCTTGTTCCTGCTGTCACAGGCCCCGTTACAATTGGATTTTTACTGGTGTTGTGTTCCACTCACCAGTGATCCTAAGATCGAGTCAAGAGTTCCCAGAGGGACTGTGGGGGTGTCTGCCGATTCCCCGCCCAAGGTGACCTGGTGCTGGTTCTGACAGGAAGGGACTTTTGCCCCTGGTCAGGCAGGTTTTCTGCTTCCCTACTGTTGTCTCAGGTCCAGAGCCATTGAATTGGAACAGATGTTGTGTTCCACTCACCAGTGATCCTAAGATCGAGTGGAGAGTCCTCTGGGGACTGTGGGGGTGGCCGCCGATTCTGGACCCTATGTGACTGGGTGCTGGCGCTGACCAGAAGGCTGGATTATTCTTTAGGTTGAGAGCTAACCTGTTCATTGTAGGGTGCTTGGGAGCATCTCTGGCTTCTTCTACCGACTAAATTCCACTAGTGTGCTATCCTTCAAATCTTGGCCAAATCATCCAAGATTAAGAACCACTGGTCAAAACCCTTCAGTGACTCCATAAACCTTGACACAAAATAGGAGTCAAAGTGACACAAAAGGGGAGAGAAAAGGGAACTCACTAACACTTTATATTATCATCAGTCAAATTTCAAAATAACCTAATGAATCTACTTCTAATCTTATTTTTTTTCTCTTAGTTGCCTTCCGAAGGCAGAAGTTGGGGAATGGGAAGGAATGAGAGAACAATGAATTCTGCTCTTAGCAATGACATTATCCTGATGCCAGATCACAGTACAGACATTTTAAATCTCCAGTAACTGTCAACCAAAACTTCAAACACCATTTTATCTATTCCTTGTATCATTGGCTCCATGCTTGCACCCAAACCAAAAGAGGAACAAACATTGAACCAAATCTGGGTAACAAATCGTCAAATCTCAGCATCCATGATCATAAAGGAAGAAAACTAGGTAATAATCACTTCTTAGTCAAGAAGAGATATGAGGCTGAGGAAATGGCTCAATTGGTAAGGTGCTTAGCATGCACACAGGAGGACTTGAGTTGGATTCCCATAATCCTCTTGAAAAAGATCCAGGTATGCTGTATTCTCTTAGGATCTCAGTGCTGAGGAAATGGAGACAGGCAGATCCTTGGAGTTCAGTAGCCAGCCATATAGCCTAGCACATGCCAAGATCTAGGCAATGCAGACATTGCATCAAAAGAAAAAAAATGTGACAGTTCCTGAGGAATGACATTCAAGATCATTGTCTGGCACATCTATGTGTGCACCACACATACACACATATACAAAATTACAAATGGGCTGGAGCATGGAGACAGGTCTATAATTAGAGAACTCAGAACACCGAAGCAGGAGGATTTCTGTGAGTTGACGGTATTCTTAGGCAACATAGCATATAAGGTCAGCCAGGACTGAATAGCAAGATTCTGACTCAGAGACAAGCATGGGAAAGGACTTAAGGTTGTACTTTTGTCATAGTTTGTATTACTTCCCTGAATATACCTATGATTACCATACTGTTTTAACAGAATTGCTTAATAGAATTTTATAAATTAGGATATAATGCTGTGATAAAATCCTCAAATCTGAAGTATAAAGCTTTATGGCTTTTACATGTGCATATGCTTGTGCTACCATAAGATATCAAAGATATCTCCCATTTAAAATGTTTTCCTTGTTTTAATTTGCATTTCCCTGATAACTAAGGATGTTGAACATTTTCTTTGGGTGCTTCTTGGCCATTCAGTGTTGCTGAGTTGAGAATTCTCCATTTAGCTCTGCACTCCATTTTTAATTGGGTTATTTGGTTCTCTGGAGTCTAACTTCTTGAATTATTTGTATATATACTGGATATAGGATTGGTAAAGACCTTTCCCAATCTGCTGGTTGCTACTTTGTCCTATTGACAGTGTCCTTTACTTTACAGAAGCTTTACAATTTTATGAGGTCCCATTTGTTGATCGTTGATCTTAAGAGCATATGTCATTGGTGTTCTGTTCAGGAATTTTTCCCCTGTGCCCATGTGTTCGAGACTTTTCTCCACTTTATCTTCTATTAGATTCAGTATCTGGTTTTATGTGGAGGTCCTTGATCCACTTGGACTTGAACTTTGTACAAGGAGATAAGAATGAATCAATTTGCATTCTTCTACTTGCTTACCACCAGTTGAACCTACACCATTTGTTGAAAATGCTGTCTTGCTCTACAGGTCAGAGTGGGGACCACGGGGGCAGACGGCTTCTGGGACAGGCAGGAGCCACAGAGCCGCTGAGGCAGCACCCTTTTGGGGCCGCAGACTTCCGGCACCCTCCCAGCCGGAGGACAGAGACCTGCCCTGCAGAGAGTGCCATCTTGGCTCCGGGACTCCGCCGAGCTTAGTCTCTACAGGTCAAAGTGGGGACCACGGGGGCAGACGGCTTCTGGGACAGGCAGGAGCCACAGAGCCGCTGAGGCAGCACCCTTTTGGGGCCGCAGACTTCCGGCACCCTCCCAGCCGGAGGACAGAGACCTGCCCTGCAGAGAGTGCCATCTTGGCTCCGAGACTCCGCCGAGCTTAGTCTCTACAGGTCAGAGTGGGGACCACGGGGGCAGACGGCTTCTGGGACAGGCAGGAGCCACAGAGCCACTGAGGCAGCACCCTTTTGGGGCCGCAGACTTCCGGCACCCTCCCAGCCGGAGGACAGAGACCTGCCCTGCAGAGAGTGCCATCTTGGCTCCGGGACTCCGCCGAACTTAGTCTACAGGTTAGAGTGAGGACCACAGAGGCAGACGGCTTCTGGGACAGGCGGGAGCCACAGAGCCGCTGAGGCAGCACCCTTTTGGGGCCGCAGACATCCGGCACCCTCCCAGTCGGAGGACAGTGACCTGCCCTGCAGGGAGCGCCATCTTGGCTCCGGGACTCCACCGAGCTTAGTCTCTACAGGTCAGAGTGGGGACCACGGGGGCAGACGGCTTCTGGGACAGGCAGGAGCCACAGAGCCGCTGAGGCAGCACCCTTTTGGGGCCGCAGACTTCCGGCACCCTCCCAGCCGGAGGACAGAGACCTGCCCTGCAGAGAGTGCCATCTTGGCTCCGGGACTCCGCCGAGCTTAGTCTCTACAGGTCAGAGTGAAGACCACGGGGGCAGACGGCTTCTGGGACAGGCGGGAGCCACAGAGCCGCTGAGGCAGCACCCTTTTGGGGCCGCAGACTTCCGGCACCCTCCCAGCCGGAGGACAGAGACCTGCCCTGCAGAGAGTGCCATCTTGGCTCCGGGACTCCGCCGAGCTTAGTCTCTACAGGTCAGAGTGGGGACCACGGGGGCAGACGGCTTCTGGGACAGGCAGGAGCCACAGAGCCGCTGAGGCAGCACCCTTTTGGGGCCGCAGACTTCCGGAAGGACTTTAAAGAACTACAGGAGAACATGGCTAAAGAGTTACAAGTCCTTAAAGAAAAACAGGAAAACACAACCAAACTGGTAGAAGTCCTTAAAGAGAAACAGGAAAACACATCCAATCAGATGATGGAAATGAACAAAACCATACTAGACCTAAAAAGGGAAGTAGACACAATAAAGAAAACCCAAAATGAGGCAACACTGGAGATAGAAACCCTAGGAAAGAAATCTGGAACCATAGATGCAAGCATCAGCAACAGAATACAAGAGATGGAAGAGAGAATCTCAGGTGCAGAAGATTCCATAGAGAACATGGGCACAACAATCAAGGAAAATGGAAAATGCAAAAAGATCCTAACTCAAAACATCCAGGAAATACAGGACACAATGAGAAGACCAAACCTACGGATAATAGGAGTGGATGAGAATGAAGATTTTCAACTCAAAGGACCAGCAAACATCTTCAACAAAATTATAGAAGAAAACTTCCCAAATCTAAAGAAAGAGATGCCCATGAACATACAAGAAGCCTACAGAACTCCAAATAGGCTGGACCAGAAAAGAAATACCTCCCGACACATAATAATCAGAACAACAAATGCACTAAATAAAGATAGAATACTAAAAGCAGTAAGAGAAAAAGGCCAAGTAACATATAAAGGCAAGCCTATCAGAATTACACCAGATTTTTCACCAGAGACTATGAAAGCTAGAAGATCCTGGACAGATGTTATACAGACACTAAAAGAACACAAATTCCAGCCCAAGCTACTATACCCAGCCAAACTCTCAATTAACATAGATGGAGAAACCAAAGTATTCCACGGCAAAGCCAAATTCACACATTATCTCTCCACGAATCCAGCCCTTCAAAGGATAATAACAGAAAAAAACCAATACAAGGACAGGAACCACGCCCTAGAAACAACAAGAAGGTAATCCCTCAACAAACCTAAAAGAAGACAGCCACAAGAACAGAATGCCAACTTTAACAACAAAAATAACAGGAAACAACAATTACTTTTCCTTAATATCTCTTAATATCAATGGACTCAACTCCCCGATAAAAAGACATAGACTAACAAACTGGCTACACAAACAAGACCCAACATTTTGCTGCTTACAAGAAACTCATCTCAGAGAAAAAGATAGACACTACCTCAGAATGAAAGGCTGGAAAACAATTTTCCAAGCAAATGGTATGAAGAAACAAGCTGGAGTAGCCATTCTAATATCTGATAAGATTGACTTCCAACCCAAAGTCATCAAAAAAGACAGGGAGGGGCACTTCATACTCATCAAAGGTAAAATCCTCCAAGAGGAACTATCAATCCTGAATATCTATGCTCCAAATACAAAGGCAGCCTCATTCATTAAAGAAACTTTAGTAAATCTCAAAGCACACATTGCACCTCATACAATAATAGTGGGAGACTTCAACACACCACTTTCACCAATGGACAGATCATGGAAACAGAAACTAAACAGGGACACAGTGAAACTAACAGAAGTTATGGATCAAATGGATCTGGTAGATATCTACAGAACATTTTACCCTAAAACAAAAGGATACACCTTCTTCTCAGCACCTCATGGTACCTTCTCCAAAATTGACCACGTAATTGGGCACAAAACAGGACTCAACAGATACAAAAACATTGAAATTGTCCCATGCATCCTATCAGATCACCATGGACTAAGGCTGATCTTCAATAACAAAATAAATAATAGAAAGCCAACCTTCACGTGGAAACTGAACAACTCTCTTCTCAATGATACCTTGGTCAAGGAAGGAATAAAGAAAGAAATTAAGGAATTTTTAGAGTTCAATGAAAATGAAGCCACAACATACCCAAACTTATGGGACGCAATGAAAGCATTTCTAAGAGGAAAACTCATAGCTCTGAGTGCCTCCAAAAGGAAACTAGAAAGAGCACACATTAGCAGCTTGACAACACACCTAAAAGCACTAGAACAAAAGGAAGCAAATTCACCCAAGAGGAGTAGACGGCAGGAAATAATCAAACTCAGGGGTGAAATCAACCAAGTGGAAACAAGAAAAACTATTCAAAGAATCAACCAATCAAGGAGCTGGTTCTTTGAGAAAATCAACAAGATAGATAAACCCTTAGCCAGACTCACTAGAGGGCACAGGGAAAGCATCCTAATTAACAAAATCAGAAATGAAAAAGGAGACATAACAACAGATCCTGAAGACATCCAAAACACCATCAGATCCTTCTACCAAAGGCTATACTCAACAAAACTGGAGAACCTGGATGAAATGGAGAAGTTCCTAGACAGATACCAGGTACCAAAGTTGAATCAAGATCAGGTTAATGATCTAAACAGCCCTATATCCCCCAAAGAAATAGAAGCAGTCATTAATAGTCTCCCAACCAAAAAAAGCCCAGGACCAGATGGGTTTAGTGCAGAGTTCTATCAGACCTTCAAAGAAGATCTAATCCCAGTTCTTCACAAACTATTCCACAAAATAGAAACAGAAGGTACTCTACCCAACTCATTCTATGAAGCCACAATTACTCTGTTACCTAAACCACAAAAAGACCCAACAAAGATAGAAAACTTCAGACCAATATCCCTTATGAATATTGATGCAAAAATCCTCAATAAAGTTCTTGCTAACCGAATCCAAGAACACATCAAAACAATCATCCATCCTGACCAAGTAGGTTTCATCCCAGGGATGCAGGGATGGTTCAATATACGGAAATCCATCAACGTAATCCAGTATATAAACAAACTCAAAGACAAAAACCACATGGTCATCTCGTTAGATGCGGAAAAAGCATTTGACAAGATCCAACACCCATTCATGATAAAAGTCTTGGAAAGATCAGGAATTCAAGGCCCATACCTAAACATGATAAAAGCAATCTACAGCAAACCAGTAGCCAACATCAAAGTAAATGGTGAGAAGCTTGAGGCAATCCCTCTAAAATCAGGGACTAGACAAGGCTGTCCACTTTCTCCATACCTATTCAACATTGTACTTGAAGTCCTAGCCAGAGCAATTCGACAACAAAAGGAGATCAAAGGGATACAAATTGGAAAAGATGAAGTCAAAATATCACTTTTTGCAGATGATATGATAGTATATATAAGTGACCCTAAAAATTCCACCAGAGAACTCCTAAGCCTGATAAACAGCTTCGGTGAAGTAGCTGGATATAAAATTAACTCAAACAAATCAATGGCCTTTCTCTACACAAAGAATAAACAGGCTGAGAAAGAAATTAGGGAAACAACACCCTTCTCAATAGTCACAAATAATATAAAATATCTTGGCGTGACTCTAACTAAGGAAGTGAAAGATCTGTATAATAAAAACTTCAAGTCTCTGAAGAAAGAAATTATAGAAGATCTCAGAAGATGGAAAGATCTCCCATGCTCATGGATTGGCAGGATCAACATTGTAAAAATGGCTATCTTGCCAAAAGCAATCTACAGATTCAATGCAATCCCCATCAAAATTCCAAATCAATTCTTCAACGAATTAGAAAGTGCAATCTGCAAATTCATCTGGAATAACAAAAAACCTAGGATAGCAAAAACTCTTCTCAAGGATAAAAGAACCTCTGGTGGAATCACCATGCCGGACCTAAAGCTCTACTACAGAGCAATTGTGATAAAAACTGCATGGTACTGGTATAGTGACAGACAAATAGACCAATGGAATAGAATTGAAGACCCAGAAATGAACCCACACACCTATGGTCACTTGATCTTCGACAAGGGAGCTAAAAACATCCAGTGGAAGAAAGACAGCATTTTCAACAAATGGTGCTGGCACAACTGGTTGTTAACATGTAGAAGAATGCGAATCGATCCATTCCTATCTCCTTGTACTAAGGTCAAGTCTAAGTGGATCAAGGAACTTCACATAAAACCAGAGACACTGAAACTTATAGAGGAGAAAGTGGGGAAAAGCCTTGAAGATATGGGCACAGGGGAAAAATTCCTGAATAGAACAGTAATGGCTTGTGCTGTAAGATCGAGAATTGACAAATGGGACCTCATGAAACTACAAAGCTTCTGCAAGGCTAAAGACACCATCAATAAGACAAAAAAACCACCAACAGATTGGGAAAGGATCTTCACCTATCCTAAATCAGATAAGGGACTAATATCCAATATATATAAAGAACTCAAGAAGGTGGACTCCAGAAAGTCAAATAACCCCATTAAAAAATGGGGCTCAGAACTGAACAAAGAATTCTCGCCTGAGGAATACCGAATGGCAGAGAAACACCTGAAAAAATGTTCAACATCCTTAATCATCAGGGAAATGCAAATCAAAACAACCCTGAGATTCCACCTCACACCAGTCAGAATGGCTAAGATCAAAAATTCAGGTGACAGCAGTTGCTGGCGAGGATGTGGAGAAAGAGGAACACTCCTCCATTGTTGGTGGGATTGCAAGCTTGTACAACCACTCTGGAAATCAGTCTGGCGGTTCCTCAGAAAATTGGACATAGTACTACCGGAGGATCCAGCAATACCTCTCCTGGGCATATATCCAGAAGATGTCCCAACCGGTAAAAAGGACACATGTTCCACTATGTTCATAGCAGCCCTATTTATAATAGCCAGAAGCTGGAAAGAACCCAGATGTCCCTCAACAGAGGAATGGATACAGAAATTATGGTACATTTACACAATGGAGTACTACTCAGCTATTAAAAAGAATGAATTTATGAAATTCCTAGCCAAATGGATGGACCTGGAGGGCATCATCTTGAGTGAAGTAACACAATCACAAAAGAACTCACACAATATGTATTCACTGATAAGTGGATATTAGCCCAAAACTTAGGATACCCAAGATTTAAGATACAATTTGCTAAACGCATGAAACCCAAGAAGAATGAAGACCAAAGTGTGGACACTGTGCACCTTCTCAGAATTGGGAACAAAACACCCAGGGAAGGAGTTACAGAGACAAAGTTCGTAGCGGTGATGAAAGGATGGACCATTTAGAGACTGCCGTACCCAGGGATCCATCCCATAATCAACTTCTAAACGCTGACACCATTGCATACACTAGCAAGATTTTGCTGAAAGGACCCAAATATAGCTGTCTCTTGTGAGACGATGCTGGGGCCTAGCAAACACAGGAGTGGATGTTCACAGTCAGCTATTGGATGTATCACAGGGCTCCCAATGGAGAAGCTAGAGTAAGTACCCAAGGAGCTAAAGGGATCTGCAACCCTATTGTTGGAACAACATGATGTACTAACTAGAACCCCGGAGCTCTTGTCTCTAGCTGCATATGTATCGAAAGATGGCCTAGTCAGCCATCAATGGAAAGAGAGGCCCATTGGACTTGCAAACTTTATATGCCCCAATATAGGGGAATGCCAGGGCCAAAAGATTGGGAATGGGTGGGTAGGGAAGTGGGGGGCGCTATGGGGGACTTGTGGGATAGCATTGGAAATGTAATTGAGGAAAATATGTAATAAAAATATTTAAAAAAAAAAAAAAAAAAAGAAAATGCTGTCTTTTTTCCACTGGATGGTTTTAGCTCCTTTGTCAAAGATCAAGTGACCATAGGTGTGTGGGTTGATTTCAGGGTCTTCAACTCTATTCCACTGATCTACCTGTCTATCTCTGTACCAGTATCATGCAGTTTTTTATCACTATTGCTCTGTAGTACAGCTTGAGGTCAGGGATGGTGATTCCCTCAGAAGTTCTTTTATTGTTGAGAATTGTTTTTGCCATCCTGGGTTTTTTGTTATTCCAAATGAATTTCCAAATTGCTAACTCTATGAAGAGTTGAGTTGGAATTTTGATGGGGATTGCACTGAATCTGTAGATTGCTTTTGGCAAGATGGCCATTTTTAATCTATTAATCCTGCCAATGCACGAGTATGAGAAATCTTTCCATCTTCTGGGGTCTTCTTCAATTTCTTTCTTCAGAAAATTGAAATTCTTGTTGTACAGACCTTTCATTTGTTTAGTTAGAGTCACACCAAGATATTTATTTTGTTTGTGACTATTGTAAAGGGTATCATTTCCCTAATTTCTTTCTCAGCCCATTTATCCTTTGAGTATAGGAAGGTTACTGATTTGTTTGAGTTAATTTTATATCTGGCCACTTTGCTGAAGTTGTATATCAGTTGTAGGAGCCCTCTGGGTGGATCGTACACCAGTCAGAATGTCTACAATCAAAAACTCTGATAATAGCAGATGCTGGTGAGGATGTGGAGAAAGAAGAACACTCCTCCATTGCTGGTGGGATTGCAAGCTGGTACAACTACTTGGGAAATCTGTCTGGTGGTTCCTCAGACATAGTACTACCTGAAAAACTAGCTATATCACTCCTGATATAGTTACATATACCCAGAAGGTGCTCCGACATGAAATAAGGACACATGCTCCACCATGTCATAGTAGCCATATTTATAATAGCCAGAAGCTGGAAACAATCCAGATGTCCCTCAACAAAAGAACTGATATAGAAAATGTGGTACATTTATACAATGGAATACTACTCAGCTTTTAAAAACAATGACTTCATGAAATTTGCAGGTAAATGGATGGAACTTGAAAATATCATCCTGAGTGAGGTAACTCAGTCACAAAAGAATTTACATGGATTGTATTCACTGATAAGTAGATAGTAGCCCAAAAGTTCAGACTACCCATCATTCAATTCACAGACCA
Source organism: Mus caroli (assembly GCF_978045245.1). Lineage (NCBI taxonomy): Eukaryota > Metazoa > Chordata > Mammalia > Rodentia > Muridae > Mus > Mus caroli. Next base: position 2,433,492 of record NW_028227260.1, read on the forward strand.
TATGAAGCCCAAGAAGAAGGAAGACCAAAATGTGGATGCTAAAGTGCTACTTAGAAGGGGGAACAAAATACTCACAGGAGGAAATATGGAATCAAAGTGTGGAGCAGAGACTGAAGGAAAGGTCATTCAGAGACTGTCTCACATGGGAATCCATCCCATATACAGTCACCAAACCCGGACGCTATTGTGGATGCCAGGAAGTGCTTGCTGATGGAAGACTGATATCGCTGCCTCCTCAGAGGCTCTGCCAAATCTGTCTGGTGGTTCAGAGATGGATGCTCGCTGCCAACCATTGGACTGAGCACAGGGTCTCTGATGGAGGAGTTGGAAAAGGGACTAAAGGAACTGAGGGGGTTTGCAGCATGGTAGGGGGAGCAACAGTGTCAACCAGCCGAACCCTGCCCCTGGAGTTCCCAGGGACTGGACCACCAACCAAATACTACACATGGAGGGACCCATGGCTCCAGCCACATATGTGGCAGAGGATAGCCTTGTTGGACATCAGTGGGAGGGGCACCCCCTTAGCCTGAGGGTGTTCGATAACCCAGTGTAGGGGAATGCTATGGTGGGAAGAGGGAAGTGACTGGGCGGGTAGGGGAGTACCCTCACAGAGGCAGAGGAGGGGGAATGGGATAGAGGGTTTCAAAAGGAAGACCTGGAAAGGGGAAAACATTTGAATGTAAATAAAGAAAATATCAAATAAATATAAAAAATAAATAAATAAATAAAATGTTTTCCTTGTACCGCCCAACTTAGCTAATATCTCTTTCATCACTCAAAGCAAACTATCCTATGATTTCTGCAAAGAGGATTAGTTTGTTCTGTTTCTTGGCCTATACTTAAGTTGCACAATATATACTCTTTGCATAATTTTTATTCAATGTTGCTAAAGTTCATTTGTGTGTACTTTCATATCAGCAGGTTGTTATTTTGTGTTTATATCGTATTTTTCTTCTTAAAACAGACTTTTGTCAATAGATGTATGCATGGACTGTTATGAATAAAACTACAATGAAAAACATTGTACAAATCATTGTATGAACATTTGTAGCTATTTTTCCTAGATATATAACAAGATTAAAATTCTAATATTAAATAACAGGCTATATTAACTATCAAAATGATATTTTTATTTGCTGAAAGACTTGAAGGACAGAGTGATATTTTCTCATTTATTTTACACAAAAGAACAAGAAATAGATGAAATGTTTATTAATTATTTATAGGCCAGCACAGCTTAGCATTAAGCCAAAAGTATAATTTCTTTTGAAACTGGGAGATTTTCATATAGAAAGTGGTACTTTTAACATTTACACTGGAGCTACATAACCTGGATTTGCTGAGAAAACTGGTTCTTCCAGCTATTCATTGGAGCTCTGACTGAGAAGACAGAATCTGGGGCCATATATCTAATCCCAACGTCAGTACTAAATTGTTTTTTGACCTTGGCCAAATTGTTTAAACTCTTGTCTTCTAATCGAGACATTGGTCAGAATCTTCTCCACTGAAATTTTATAGGGGTTCCATAAATGGCAAGCCATAAATCCTAAGATTGCAAGCCAATAAAGCTGTCAGGGAAGGATTGAGAGCTAGAGTGCAGACTCCAGAGTTGAGATGTATGCTTACAAGAGCCAGGCTATACCTGCATCTAAAATGCCACCAAATTAATTTATAAGGTTCTCTCTTCCCTTTCATTTTCCCTTCCAGTTCTGAATACATTCTGACTTACAATAACTCTCAGCTAGCCACATATGCTCTATGTTATTTCATTAAAAAGAAGTGAGCTGCAAATTACATCAGTGGTTGTGACACATTTGGCAATAACTTCCTTCTTTATGTTTCAGTCACTGGACTGGCTATGTGATGAGAATCCCAGAAGTCCAGTGCCACAATCCTTGAAATTTTATCTAAGTCAAATACTATGAAATTATTTCACATAGCTGAATCTCAACATTGGGTAGCCTTCATAAAAGCCAATTTTCTCAAATTCATGATAGAGCACATTTTTTTTTATTTCTTCCATGTTTAAATGCTTAAAAGCAAGATATGACAATAGTCATGGAGTAGAAATGCTTTTGAAATAGGAGAGACTGATTATCTTGAAGGCATTTAAAACAATATCCATCACTAACCTGGGAAAGTAAAGTAGAAGAAAGACGAAATGAGAGAAAGATGAAAAACAACATATATTGTCTATTTTACCACATCCTGACACCATTTTTTAAATATTTAATTGCACAGGAATGTTCAACTTAGGCAAACTAATGATAAGGTGCTACAGAGGATAGTATTTCCTACCTCAGGCATTTCACATGAATTCACCAGGAGCCATTCTGTATCACACAATTATAGGTTAAGACAGAGACTAGAAGTACAGTATAAAATTTGAAAAGTACTATAATCTTTATAACATGAATTTTATGGAAAAAAAACTTGTTTTGTAGAACTATCATCACTGTAATGTTACTTAACTACTTTGGGATGGATCTATACCATCGGGCTAATATTTAACAATTAGCTAATGTAATAACACTTTGAATTTTTTAAAAAAATCTACACCCAAACTAAAGTATAGTCCAGTAATCACACTTTCAGTCAGTAATTTAAACAAAAATAAAAGTGAAAGTGTACATATGCATTTTTATATGAATGTCCATAGTAGTTTTAATTGTACCAGTTAAAAAGTGACAACAGCCCCTCCATTCATCACCTGATGAACAGATAAAGTGTGATATATCAACACTATGGAATACATCAGTGAAATAAAAGGTAACAAACTCTTAATGCCAACAACAATTTGGATGGCTATCCATGGAAATATGCTGAGTATTTAAAAAAGGCCATCTTGAAAGGTCATAAACAAATATGATTTCATTTCTATGGAGAATTTTAGTGCATTTATACTACTATTACAAAATAACTGTTGTTGGGTAATCATTGACAAACAGAAATGTCTTTCATCACAGCTCTGATCAAGGTATTAGCTTGTTTGGTGTCTGGTAAGAACTCTGATCTCTATTTACAAAGTTTTCCTTGAACACAGCATTCTAAAATGAAAAAGGAATAAGAGTAAAAAAGATCATGAAAATGTTTTTCATGTGGTACAAGAGCAGAACATGAGCCCATTCCCCAAATTCCTTCTACAAGAGTCCTAATCCCATCTGTGAGCACGCTGCCCTTATAACTTAATTATCTCCTAAAGGCCCCACCTCCTGATTCTGCCATGGTAGCAGTAAAATTTCATTCTAAGAACTTGGGAGACCCCATTTAGACTGAAGCCTAAAGTTACCAAAATAACAAAATATCAGATAGAGTAAAACTTAGAAGTTGTCAAGACTTGAGACCATATTATGTGACACATGTGTGTGGTTATAACCAGTACCCCCCAGAGCTTGTGTCTCTAGTTGCATATGTAGCAGAGGATGGCCTAGTAGGCCATCAGTGGGAGGAGAGGCTCTTGGTCTTGCGAAGATTATATGCCCCACTACAGGGGAACGCAAGGCCCAGGAAGTGGGAGTGGGTGGGTTGGGGAGCAGGGCGGGGGGGGAGGGGGTATAGGTGACTTTTGGGATAGCATTGGAAATGTAAATGAAGAAAATATCTAATAAAAAAGAAAAAGAAAAAAATATGAGGGAGTTTTGTGATAGAAGAGTTTTATATATTATTATAGTGGTAGTTACACATTTATAGGTGATAAAAATAAAAATAAATGGATACATTATACCATTGTCAATTCCCTGGATTTTATCATATTTTGTGTAAATTAGAGTACATGGAATCTCATATTTTAGCAACTGCCTATAAATCTACAATTACTTTAAATTAAGGATTTTTTAAAGCTATATATCTTTATTAACCTCTAAAGACACACACATATCACTCAGAAACATAAATATACACACACAGGAAAGCAACTTTCTAGTTTTACTTTCCTTTTCCTTCTTTTTTCCCTTTGAGACAGAATCTCACTGTGCAGTCTTGGCTGGCCTAGAACTTTGTAGACCAGCCTAGCCTCCAACTCACAGACACATGTCTATCCCTGCCTCCCAAGTGGTAGGATTTACCTACCTTCTGAAAAAATATGCTTAATAAAATAATTAATTTTCATAAGGAAAATATGAAATCATTGTTGATATGGAAGGGAAGATTTGTTAAAGTAACATCCAGTCACATTAACATGAAAACATTGATTTCAATATTTGTTTTGTGTATGTGTACATATACATGTTGGTGCATGTATGTGTGTTTACATGTATATCTGTAAGCCAGAGTTTCACATTAGGCATCTATTTTTGTACTGTACATTATTTTTTTCCAGGCAGGGTCTATTCACTTCCAGAAGGATTGACTGCCCAAGAAGTTTGAAGCATCCTCCTGTCTTTATTTCTCTAGCACAAGGAGTATAGATTACATATTACCTATTACATAACATTTTACATTAGAGCTAGGGATCTCAACTAAAGTCCCCGTGTTTGCAAATCTAACACAAGTTGTTGCAATAAAACAAAGAAATGGCACCTTGTTTAATCATTAACATGAATACCTTTTGCCTATGTTCCATGTTATTCATTATTCTGAAAACTATGTGTCCTACATGAATAAGCCTATGGCCATAGCACATTCATTAGACCTTCAATAATTTATCTTTTTTTCAATTTTTATTAGATATTTTCTTCATTTACATTTCAAATACTATCCCGAAAGTCCTCTATACCCTCCCCCACCCCCGCTCCCCATGCTATCTCTTCCCAGTGAATGGCCTCTCTTTCCAATGATGGCCGACTAGGCCATCTTTTGATACATATGCAGCTAGAGTCAAGAGCTCAGGGGTACTGGTTAGTTCATAATGTTGTTCCACCTATAGGGCTGCAGATCCCTTTAGCTCCTTGGGTACTTTCTCTAGCTCCTCCATTAGGGGCCCTGTGTTCCATCCAATAGATGACTGTAAGCATCCACTTCTGTATTTGCCAGGCACTGGCCTAGCCTCACATGAGAAAGCTATATCAGAGACCTTCGATAATTTCAAACTGCCCATTTAATTAAAAGTAAAATAATAATAATAAAACTATATGTGATTAACATGAAAATGGTGCTTAAGATCATCATTGTTCATAATATGAACTAACCAGTACCCCCAGAACTTGTGTCTCTAGCTGGATATGTAGCAGAAGATGGCCTAGTTGGCCATCATTGGGAAAAGAGACCCCTTGGTCTTGCAAACTCTATATGCCACAGTACAGGGGAATGCCAAGGCCAAGAAGTGGGAGTGAGTGGGTACGGGAGCAGGGAGGGTATGGGAGACTTTTGGGATAGCATGTGAAATGTAAATGAAGAAAATACCTAATAAAAAATCTGAAAAAAATCATCATTGTTCAAAACTAGCTAACTCAGAGTTCTATTGGACAAGGCATTTGTTGCTATGAAACTAATAATTACGCCATCAAAAACATTAGCCACCCATATATTTGTGCCATCTGATAAGCAAGCAAAATTCCCTTTCACCTATCTCCCACTTAACTAAAATCATCAAGATTCAATTGTTCTTGTCTAGTGTTCTTTAAAGGCAGTCCAGCAGACACAGGAATGCTGTCTGCAGAGACTAGTGAGGACCTGATCAGTGAGTTTTGAAGCTGTTCCACATTAAGAGTTGTCTAGATAAGGCAATAGAGTAGAGGAACAAAAATATACTGTCTTAGTTGAAGCAAAAAGATCACTCTTTGTGTTAAACACATGTGTCTGTGTGTGCTCTGATGCATCTAATTACAGTTATCAAATGCTGCCATGACATTGGCTGAACTAAGAGAGTTTTCATTGGAAGGGAGTAAAGCCAATGTAAAAGACGTAACACTTCCTGTGATACACAAATTTTACCTCACCAGGAAGTGTTTCCTTTTGCCTAGGACTACTAAAATCTTTAAGAAGAGGCAAAGTAGGAAAAAAGTAAGAGACACTGGAAACCCAGGGCAAAGATGTCACAGTAATTTCGGATAAAAACTTCAAACAAAAAGGATAGGAATGAGATAGGGTCAATAACAGACAAGCTTTTAGATGTTCCCCTCTCTCTTTCTGGCTAGAGAGGGAAGACTCAGAAAGGAAGGCACTGGAGTAGCATCTGCTCATTTCCAGAGGTTTCTGACATTCATCTCCTTCGGGCAAGTGGGTCAGACTACAGGCCTTTATTTTTACTTACACTTAATCACAAATCTCTGTAGCCAGATATTGATATGACTGTGTAACTATAGTACATGACAAGAAAGCAGTAGTGGAGCAGAGTAGAGTAAAATAGTCATCTATGGTGAGATGACTTGGACTAGAATTCTTCAATTAGTGATTTTCAGGCAAGGGTAATTTGATCACTAGGCAATATAGAATAGAGTGTGGTGCTATCTTTGATTTGAGCTGTCAGAACTCAGCAAAACTAGGGGGCGATATCACTGGTTTCTATTAAATAGGAACTCTGATAAAAAACAAAAACAAAAAAAACAAAAGAACCATAATCCCAGCCAGGTGGTGCATGTCTTTGATTCCAGTACTCTGGAAGCAGAGGCACATGGGTCTCAGTGAGGTCAAGGCCAGCCTGGTTTACAGAGAAAGTTCCAGGACAGCCAGAGTTACACAAACAAACCTGTCTCAAAAAAAAAAAAAAACAACAACAACAACAACAACAGTAAATACATGCATACATATATGCATACATACATACATACATACTCCCAATTGAGCATAGTGGCACATGCTTGTTTACCTAGCTTTGAGGACATGGGAGCAGGAATATCAAAATTTGAAAGTCATCCTTCCAGCCTATAGCTCTGCCTGGGGCAAAGTCAGCAGTGCTCCAGACAACCTTCCACACCCAGAAACAGTTTGACTCCCAAGACATCCATCATAACCAGTCACACAGGTAAGCCAACATCCTTGCCATAATACCTGGCCTAACGGGAACCCACACAGGGCCCAGAGGATGCAGGACCTATCGGCTCTGCAGGGAAAACATCATACTTCAGATCCACAACTGCTCTTGGGGGCAGATCAAATGTTCCAGCACCCTACCATGCCCACCCAGAAACAGCTTGACTCTCAGCTGGTCTGTCATAACCAGCCTCTTGGGTGAGATACCTATCCAGCCCAGTATCTGGTCTAACTGGAATTCCCATGGGGTTCAGTGGAAGCAGGACCTGATGGAGATACATCTTCCTTCCTTCCAGTCCACAACGGTGCCCTGGGGTAGATCAGATGCTGCACTCACGACACACACTCATCGACAACTTGACTCCCAGGAGGTCCATCATAACCCGGTTCTAATATTGGGAGCTCCAGACCCCTTCCACACACTGACTCAAGGAGGTCTATAATCACCAGACTCACAGTAGATACATCAAGGCCAGTCAACACCAGAGAAAACCAGATGGGAGGAAGCAAGCTCAAGAACATAAGCAACAGAAATCAGTGCCACTTGGCACCCTAACACACATAAAAAGCAAGATAATTAACTAAAATTCCATCTCATGAAGATAATAGAGGACCTTAAGGAGGATATAAAGAACTCCCTTAAAGAAATACAGGAGAACACAGGTAAACAGGTAGAAGTCCTCAAAGAAGAAACACATAAACCCCTTCAAGAAATACAGGAAAACAAATCAAACAGGTGAAGGGATTGAACAAAAAATGTACAGGATCAAATTTGGAAATAGAAACAAGAAAGAAATCACAATGGGAAACAATCCTAGAGATGGAAAACCTAGGAGAGAGATCAAGAGTTACAAATGCTAACATAACCAACAGAACATAACAGAAGAGAAAATCTCAGGCTGAGAAGATACCTCAGAAGATATTGACACAACAGTCAAGGAAAATACAAAGAACACAAATCTCCTAACCCAAAACATCCAGGAAGTTCAGGACAATGAAAAGACGAAAAAAAAGAAAAAAGAGACTGAAGATTCCCAATTCAAAGGGCCAGACAACATCTTCAACAAAATCCTAGAAGAAAATTTCCCTAACTTAAAGAAAGAGATGGGTTTTTCAGGACTCTTTGCAAGGGTAGCTGGCGTGAATTTGCACCAAGGCAGCAGCATAGTCTCCGCAGTTCCATCTTTGTCTCCGCGATGTTGCGCTAAGCCAAAAATGCACTAAGCTGTCTCCAAGTTCGAAGCATTCAGCAAGTGGTGGCAAGGCAGAGCCACCAGAAGAGGACGCCTAGTTTCCATGACAAATATGGGAATGCTATATTAGCAGGTGGAGCCATCTTCTGTGTTTCTACATGGACATATACAGTCACACAAATTGGAATAGAATGGAGCATGTCCCTGTTGGCAGAGTCACCCCAAAGGAATGGAGAGATCAGTAGTCGTGCCAGCTGGTACAATAATCAAGGAATTGTTTAAAACCAACTCCTAAGTGAATGCCAAGTCAAAGAATCATGTACTCATTATACTATGGCAGATTTAAGAACAAATAAAGAAATAAAGTACCTTAACCTTCAAAAAAAAAAAAGAAAGAAAGAAAAAGAAAGAGATGGCCATAAATTTACAAGAACTTTACAGAACACCAAATAGATTGGATCAGAAAAGAAATTCCTCCCATCACATGATAATCAAAACACTAAATACACAGAAAAAAAAAAAAAAAGAATCGTAAAAGCTGTAAGGAGAAAAGACCAAGTAACATATAAAGGCCAATCTATCAGAATTGCACAAGAAGCTTGGAAGTGTTGGTGCACGCCTTTCATCCCAGGACTTGGGAGGCAGAGGCAGGCAGATTTCTGAGATCAAGGTCTACAGAGTAAGTTCCAGGACAGCCAGGGCTACACAGAGAAATCCTGTCTTGGAAAAAAAATTATACCAGAATCCTCAACAGAGACTCTAAAAGCCAGAAGATCCTTAACAGATGTCATGCAGATCCTAAGAGAACACAAATTCCAGCCCAGGCTACTATACCCAGCAAACCTCTCAACACAGATGGAGAAACCAAGTTCCATGACAAAACTAAATTTAAACATCTTTCCACTAATCCAGCCCTACAGAAGATAACAAAAGGAAAAATCCAACGCAAGGAAGAGAATCTACACTGAAGGAAAAGCAAGAAAGTAATCATCTTACAACAAACCCAAAAGAAGAGAGCCGCATAAACATAACTCCACCTCTCACAACAAAAATAACAGGAAGCAACAATCATTGGTGTTTAATATCTCACACCATCAATGGACTCAATTCTCCCCCCACTACTCCCCCCCCCCAAAATGTGTAGGCTAACAGACTGTATACTTAAAGAGGACTCAGCATTTTGCTGCATACAAACACACCTCAGTGATAAAGATAGACACTACCTCAGACTAAAAGGATGGAAAATATTTTTCCAAGTAAATGGTCCCAAGAAACAAGCTGGAGTCACCATTCTAATATTGAATAAAATAGACTTTTAACCAAAAGTTATTTAAGAAGATGGAGAAGGACACTTCGTACTCATCATCTGCATTGTCAGGAAATCAGAAATTCAGTTCACGGGTCAGCAGTGGCAGCTCGATCCACTCTCAAACACTTCTCAGATACATCAGCAGTCCAGTTCAGTAGTGTCGGGGTAGTATCAGCAGTGGCATAACTAAAAAGACCAGCTAGGCCACAGTGGAATCGGCATGAGTCAGCAGGAGGGATTCGAACTAGGAGAAGTTCTCTCGAAGAAGCAAAGATCAGTGGTGACTCAAGCCCAACAAGCCTGATGAACATTGCACAGCTAGCTCTACCAGCAAGCAAGCTCCTCTTACAATCCTTTGAGTCCTATTTATACTCCCTCAAAACATCAGATGTCCTCCATGGGTCTTGCCTCACCATGTGTCTTGTCTCAGCACGTGAGTCTGTTTCAACTGACAATAAAATCCCCCAAGAAGATCTCTTAGTTCTGAACATTGATGTTCCAAATGCAAGGACACACCCACACTCATAAAAGAAATGTTACTAAAACTCAAAACACACATTGAACTTCACACAGTAATAGTGGAAGATTTCAACACCGTGTTCTCACCAATGGACAGGTCATTGAAACAGAGACATAGTGAAACTAATAGAGGTTATGAACCAAATGGATTTAACAGTTATCTGTAGAACATTTCATCCTAAAACAAAAGAGTATACCTTCTCAGCACCTCATGGTACCTTCTCCAAAATTGACTATATAATCAGACACAAAACTAATTTCAACAAATACAAGAAGATTGAAATAATCCTATGCATTCTATCAGATCCTCAGGGACTAATAACAACATAAACAATAGAAAGTCCACATACTCCAGGAAACTTAATAACTCTCTACTCAATGATAACTTAGACAAGAAACAAAGAAAAAATTAAAGACTTTATAGAATTCAATGTAAATGAAGGCATAGCATACCCAATCTTATGGAATACAATAAAAGCAGTGCTAAGAGGAAAATTCATAGCACAAGGTGCCTTCATAAAGAAATTGGAGAGATCCTGCACTAGCAACTTAACAGAACACCTAAAAGCTCTAGAACAAAAAGAAGCAAACACACCCAAGAGGAGTATACAGCAAAAAATAAGCAAACTCAGGGCTGAAATCAATAAAGTAAAAACAAAAAGAACTATACAAAGAATCAACAACCAGGAGTTGGTTCTTTAAGAAAATCAACAAGATAGATAAACCTTTAGCCAAATTAACCAGGGGGGCACAGAGTCAGTATCCAAATTAACAAAATCAGAAACAAAAAGGGAGACATAACAATATAAACTGAGAAAATTCCAAAAATCATCAGATCCTATTATAAAAGTCTATACTCAACAAAACTGGAAAATCTGGATGAAATGGACAATTTTTTAGACAGATACCAGATACCAAAGTTAAATCAGGACGAGATAAATTGTCTAAACAGTCTTATAACCCCTAAGGAAACAGAAGCAGTCCAAAGTCTCCCAACAGAAGAAGAAGAAGAAGAAGAAGAAGAAGAAGAAGAAGAAGAAGAAGAAGAAGAAGAAGAAGAAGAAGAAGAAGAAGAAGAAGAAGCAGCAGGAGGAGGAGAAGAAGAAAACAAAAAATAATACCTAATTTGTTCTATAAAACCACAGTTACACTGATACCTAAGCCACACAAATGCTCAATAAAGTAGGAGAACTTCAGACCAATTTTGCTTATGAATATTGATGCAAAAATACTCAAAAACATTCTCACAAACAGAATCCAAAGATTAACAAGAAGATAGGCAAAATGTGGATGCTTCAATCCCAATTTGAAGAGGGAACAAAATAATCATGGGAGGCAAAGAAAGGGAGGGACCTAGGTGGTAAAGGGGAGGGGAAGGTAAAAGGGGGGTGGCTGGACCAGGTATGGGAAAAGACAGGAGAGAAGTCTGGATGGCCAGCATAGTGAATAGAAGTAGTTGGGGGTGGGGAGCAGGTAAGGAATGGAGGACAGGGAACCATTAGAAAGTCCCAGGAATGTGAGAGGCTCCCAGGACTCAATGGGGATGACATTAGCCTAACTACCCAAATGAGGGGAGATAGAACCTGAAGAGCCCACCTCCAATAGATATGGACCCAGTGGAGGAATGAGACCACCCACCCATCTCAAAAATTTTAACCCAGGATTGTTCTTGTCTAAAGGAAACAGTGGAACAAAAATTGGAGCAGAGACTGAAGGAAAGATTATCCAGAGATCATCCCACCTTGGAATCCATCCCCTCTGCAGACACCAAACCCTGACACTATTGCTGATGCCAAGGAGGGCTTGTCTGGTGTGGCTGTCCTCTGAGAGTCTCTGCACCACCTGACTCAGACAGAAACTGACACTCACAGCCAGGCATTAAACTGAGCCCGGGGACCCCAATGGAAGAATTAAGGGAAGGACTAAAGGAGCTGAAGGGAATTGCAACACCATAGGAAGAACAATATCAACAAACCAGACCCCCCAGAGCTCCCAAGGACTAAACCACCAGCCTAGAGTATACATGGAGGGACTCATGGCTCCAGCTGTATATGTTGCAGAGGATGGCCTTATGTGGCATCAATGAGAGGGGAGGTACTTGGTCCCGTGGAGGCTTGTTGTCCCAGCAAACATGGATGCTAGAGGAGTGAGCAGGGAGTGAGGGAGGAGTGAGTGTGTGGGTGAGAGAACATCTTCTTAGAGGTACAAGGGAGGGTATAGGGAGGGGGTTGCAATGAAAAGACAAGGAAGGGGGCCAACATTTGAAATGTAAATAAATAAAACAATTCAAAATAAATTAATAAATAATAAAAACTGAAAAAATAAGTTTAAAGACATCCTCAGTTCTACAACAAGCTCAAGGCCTATCAGGGCACATGATACCCTGCCCTAGAAAAATAAAATAATCAATTCCTAAAGGTCTGCCTAATGGTACAGGTCAAGTCTAATTATATAACCAAAAGGTCAACAGAAAATGCATACTTCAAACAGCAGGCAGTCTTTAAAGATAAGTAATCTAAAAGTAATCTTTAAATAAGTAATTTTAAGCATACCATAAATCTTGTCATTAGAACTGCTCCCTCAGTCACATCAATTCACTCTAAGCCTTTGCAAAAGTAAGCAGTAATGAATACATATCCAAAATACCCTAATGTTTGACGTGAAAACCCCAATGGCTAATAAAAGCACAAAAATCAGTAGATCCTTAATTATGTAAAAGGAGATTCTGACATTAGTAGAAGCATTGGTAACTAGTGCCACCAAATTAATTTTGGTAAGCAGGCTATAATGGTATAGTGATCTCTACACATCTCATACTCTCGATAGTGAACACTGGCTACAGCTACAACAGCAACATCCTCACAAAACTCCAGCAGTATAAGTAGTTCATTTGGAGGTACTAAAAGCAATCAAATCCCTTCCAACAAAGTCCCAGAGAATGGGAGGAGAGAGATGGCATGTGACTCACACACCCACAGTACTGAGAAAAAAACATGGTAACAAAAAGAGTCTATATCCCAAGAATTTCCAATATTATGCAGAAATAACTTGAATAATGAAGACAAAACAGCTAGAGAAATACTTTTGTGGGTCATTCTGTGACACATCTTATGTAAATAGGTATAACCAAGATTACATTATAAAGAGTGAACAACTATTAGTCCGAAATATCTCATAGGTCTACATCTGTGTTGCCACAAAATATGGATGGTGTGCTTCAACAGCAACATTGGAACATGTGTTAAGTCCCTAGAGCCATTTAAATGCTAAATAGTCTAAAAGTACATTTGCAAATCTTTGACAGGCCAGGTCCATCATAGTGCTGGGTGGCCTTGAAAGTAAGGTATAAGGAGTGACTACTCTACTAGCTTTATTGAGACTGTTGATTTTTCTGCTACTTCATCCTTACTTCCTCACTTTAGTTAAGAAAACATATCAAATCCAGATCTTTAAGCTTTGGAAACAAAAACTAAGGCCATTCAACTTGCTTTACAGGGTGCTAAAAGGCATGCACTAACATACCTTGCTCACCTCACCCTTGCTGTTGTTCATGGTTTACCTCCAAATGAGACAGCGTGGATTATACACACTGTATATAAAAATGTAAAGAAACATGAGCCCTGGATCTCTGCCATATTATTGTTGAGTGTACATTATTAGACCTAAGGCTTTCAGGATAAAATGCCCATGTTCCTTTATTCTAACCTGGAGCTCCTTTTTTTCATTTTTGTTTTGTTTTGGTTTGGTTTGGTTTAGTTTGGTTTTTGATGTTTTTATTTGTTTGTTTTTGCTGGTTTGTGTGTGTGTGTGTGTGTGTGTGTGTTTGCAGACAAATGTTTATGTTAAATCAAGATTGCAAAACTAACACAGTTAAAAACACGTTCATAAAGCCGGGCATGGTGGCACATGCCTTTAATCCCAGCATTCGGGAGGCAGAGGCAGGTGGATTTCTGAATTCGAGGTCAGCCTGGTCTACAAAGTGAGTTCTGGGGCAGCCAGGGCTACACAGAGAACCCCTGTCTCAAAAAACCATAAAACAAAACAAAACAAAACAAAACAAACAAAACAAAACAAAACAGTTCATGCTCAGCAAACAGGTTTTTACAATTCAAGTCATTTTTTTAAAAAAACTTTTCAATGTGATTCAATAAAGATGGCTTCAAATTCCTAATTCAATTCTCAGTAGGTACTACAATGCTTCTAAGGGACAAAAGTACTTTAGTTGAAGTCTCCTACTCTGTAGTTGTTAGCCATCAGGCGCCTTCATGGTCAGCCCAGCACCCACAAGACAAGTCACCATTAGCTTCCCAGAGACACCGCATTCCTGTTGTTGCTTCTGACTCATGTTCTCCTGTGCATGCTCCATGGCCAATAAAAAGCCAGGCTTTTCCTCCCACCCCCTCCCTTTATTCCCTTTCTCCACCCAGCTGTGCTCCCTTCCCCACTCCTGTTAATAAATCTTCCATGTGAGACCTGCTGCACTCGGTGATTTTGTCAGAATCCTCTGCTTACTTCCATCAGAAGGATTTCGTGACAGTTTAATTACATTTTAAAAAACATATTTTCTTTTTTAATTATTAAAAACTACAATATATTTTGGTTATGTTTTCCCTTCCCCAATTCCTACCATCTCTTCCCCAATGCTCTACCCACCCAACTTTTTGTCCTTTTTCTTTCTTTTTTTTAAACTTTTTTTATTTATTATTTTATTTATATACATTTCAAATGCTATCCCAAGAGTTCCCTATACCCTCCCCACGCCCTGCTCCCCTACTCACCCACTCCCGCTTCTTGGCCCTGGTGTTCCCCTGTACTGAGGCATATAAAGTTTGTAAGACCAAGGGGCCTTTCTTCCCAATGTTGGCCGACTAGGCCATCGTCTGCTACATATGCAGCTAGAGACACGAGCTCTGGGGGTACTGATTAGTTCATAATGTTGTTCCACCTATAGGGTTGCAGACCCCTTTAGCTCCTTGGGTACTTTCTCTAGCTCCTCCATTGGGGGCCCTGTGATCCATCCAATAGCTGACTGTGAACATTCACTTCTGTGTTTGCCAGACATTGGCATAGCCTCAAGTTCCTTCTGGTCAGCGCCAGCACTGGGTCACCTTGTGCGTGGATTTGGCAGACACCCCCAAGGTCCCTAGAGGACTCTCCATGCGATGTTAGGACCACTGACCAGACAGCTCCACACTCCTCAAAGGAGACACCACTTCCAGGCACTCTAACATGCCCAGGATCTTTGTCAACAGGATCCCAGGATAAACGGAACTTGGTCACACCAGTATTTCAGGGTCTCAGAGGAACTTGACTGCCAAGAACTGTGACACACCCAGAATCTCAGGTTCACAAGAGTCCACAAGCAAAGGATCACAGAGAAAGATGGACTCTGAGGAGTCCTGAATCAACTGGAATTAGAGGAAGGACAGGCTCCAATCACATATATTGAGGAGAGCAAATACTTGAGATAATCAGTTGGCAGGAGATAAGCATAAGAACAGAAGCAACAGAAACCAAGGTTACTTGGCATCATCAGAACCAAACTCTCCCACCATAGCAAGTCCTGGATACACCATAACACCAGAGAAGCAAGACATGGATCTAAAGTCACTTCTTATGATGATGATGGAGGACTTTAAGAAGGAAATACAGGAAAACACAGGTAAACAGCTAGAAGTCTTTAAAGAGGAAACACAAAAAAATGCCTTAGAGAGTTGTCCTTTTTCTTTTTCTCTATTTAAAAACATAAAAATGAAAATCAAAACAAGCAAAAGACCAATTAGATTTTTCTTTTTTCTTTTTGTAGACCAATTAGATTTTTAAACATGCTAAACAAAGAAAATTGAAACAAAAAGTTTACCAAAAAAAAAAAAATACCACTGAGTTTGGTTTTTGTTAGCCCACCACTCCTGGTCATGGGGTCTGCCCTCAAGTGTAATTCATATACCAAGTGAGAATCCACTGGAAAAATCTGATCTTTCCTTTTGCCAGCAGGTATTAATTACAGATAGCTTTCTGTTTAGGGATGAGGCTTTGTGTCCCCTTTCCCTTTTTAGTGCTGGGATCCTAGCTGGCTTGAGCCTGCATAGATCCTATGCATGCTGATATAGTTTTTGTGAGTACGTATGTGTGTATTAGTCCTGTTGTATACAGAAGCCACTGTTTCTTTGGAATCATCCATCATGTCTGGCTCTTAAAAACTTTCTGCTTCCTTTCCCACATAGACACCATAAGCCTTAAAGGTAGGACTTTGATGAAAATGTCCAATTTAGGACTGAGTCCTGTGAAGTCTCTCACTCTCTGCATGTTGTTTCAGTTATGACTCTCTGTACTAATTCCCATCTACTGCAAGAAGGTGCTTCTATAATGTGTATTGATTGAGGCACTAAGTCTATGGGCTTAGCAATATTTCCTTAGGAATCATTTTTTTTTCGATGTTCCTTTAGTAGAAAAATAGTAGGAGGTTTCACCCTACACTCATGACTTACCTAGTCTTAAGTTCTTGGCCTCTTTAACTGTGTCAGGTATAGGTTCTATTTAATGAAATGTGTCTCAAATCCAGTCGAACAATAATTCTTTGCTTCCACACCTGTGCCTCCATAGCAACAGGACATTTTGCAGGCAGCTCATTTTTGTAGGTCACAGGGTTTGCAGCTAGGTGATGCTTACTTTTTTGTTGTTGTTGTTACTTTTCTCCTCCAGTAGCATGCAAAATAACTTCCAGTATAGTGAATGTTGCTCAGTAGGGGTGAAGCCACTAATTAGGTACCAGCTTGACTTCTCTGTGTTCAATGTAAGTGTTATTTTCAGTAACCCAGAATTAGGTTGTAGATAATAGCCAATAGCCTTGACAATAGTCTGTGTAAGAGATTTTCATGGGCTCTTTGTCCAAGGACTACATTTGATGTAACCCACTCCTGACACTGGAGTTTTTACTAAGTAACACCAGATGTCTATTTAGGTCCTTATCTCCTCTATTATTTGGTAGTTCCATTTAGAGCCATTCAGTATATGTATACATTTAGGAAAGGTCTTCAGTAGTAGTTTTCATTTTGTCAAATAGCCTTTAATGTTAGTTGTTCTTTTCTGTATTCCCTCCTTTACCTTTATCTCCAGTCCTCTTCCCTACTTAAACCTCTTACCCTAATTTTCATGCCTTAGCTTTCCATTATTCTATATTCTATTTCCCCTTCCTTGGGAGATTCTCTCCCCTCCCCTGAGTCCTTTACTACATATTTAACCTCCATGGTTATTCAGAGTATAGCACATATATCAAAAATTTAAAAGCTAACATTCATATATAAGATAAAATGTACAGTATTTTTCTTTTGGAATCTGTGTAATTTAATTTAGGGTGATTTTTTTTTTCTAGCTCCATTCATCTATCTGTGAATTACATAATTTAATTTTCTTGGTAGCTGAATAATTCTTCATTGTGAAAATGTACCACATTTTCATTATCCATTCATCAGTTGATGGGCAACTAGGATGTTTTCAATCTTTGACTATTTTGAATAGAGCAACAATGAATAGTATGAACAAGTATCTCTGTAGTAGGATGTAGATCCTTTCTGTATATGGCTAGGACTTGTATAGTTAGTTCTTGAGGTAGTTCTATTTCCAGCTTCCAGGGGAACCACCAGACTTTACCAGTTTGCAGTTCTACCCTCAATGAACAAGTATTCTCCTTTCCCTGCATCCTTAGCAACACATGCTGTCATTTGTTTTGTTGATCTTGTCCATTCTGACTAGTATAACACAAAATCTCAAAGTAGTTTAAATTTGCATTTCCCCGATTGCTAAGGATGTTGAACACTTCTTTAAGTGTTTCTTAGCCATTTGTCTTTCTTCTTTTGAGAATTCTCTGCTTATCTCTGGTCTCTGTTTTTCACATGGCTTGTTTTCTTAATATTCAGTTTTTTTGTTTTTTTTTCTTTATATATTTTAGATTCTAACCTTCTATCAGATGCATAATTGGCAATGATCTTTTCCCATTATGTAGGAGGCCACTTTATGCAAATGATGGTATGTAAGACTTTGCTGAGCCTTAAATACAGCCTCTCCCACCCCACCCCCTCAGTGAAAAGCAAGAGGAATTTATTGTTCCAGTGAGCTGGGGTTGTCTCAGACCCGATGGAGAGGTAGTGACCTTGGGTGGCCCATTGGGTGAGTTTTTATACAGTTTCCAAGGATGGAATAGAGCATCAGCAACTAGACACAATATGATTGGCAGAACAGTGAATCCTTTAAACTGATTGATCTTTAGGGAATGATGTAGTAGGGGCTTAATCAGCCTCTCCCTTCTGGCCTAAGTGCTCTCTGATCTGTCTTTTCCAGGAGGGGAGGGGTGCCTGGTGGAATTTTCCCATGGCTCTGAGCTGACCTCTTCGCATAGAAAAATACTGTCCTGAAAAATAACAAATGAGAAAGATAAAAAAGAATCTTATTTTTAATTTGATCAAATAATTCTTAAAATTCTGCATATAATTGCAGACTTATAATGCAAGCACACTCACATAATAAAGACTCAGGAGGCAGTGAAGTATAAGCAAATCATTGCCCTGCTTTTCTCTTATAGTTGCTGAAGATCATTTAACCAAGGATTCTTTCTTTTTTTTTTTTTCACAACATCTATGAGTTCTATGAAAACTTCCATATTCTAGTATGTAACCCATTTGGAAAAATTATTCTAGTCCATGCTTAGCATCCATTCTTTCCTTTAGCTTATACTTTATGAAAGAGACTCCCATAATCTCAAACAAGGCTGCAAATATGACCAAACATAAGATGCAAGCTCTAAATGGGAAAGGGAGAGAAACCCAGTAAGGAGGCAAAATTTAAAGTTCCATTTCTCAGTCTGGACTATGATGGGGATGTTCATTTCATATACAGAAAATCAGCCCAATCATAGAAAAGAATATATCAGGATCTAGTGGACAGCAAGGCAGACAGGAGACAAAACAGAAATGTTGATGGTCACAGCAGCAATGGGTCAAAAATTAGAAGCTGAGGGAACTCAAAACACCTGAGAGGCAGGCAAGATCAATGTTTCAATTCTGGGTAACTCATTATAAACCATGAAAAGGTCACTGGAGTCCAGTAGTTATAGAATCTTCCTGAACAGATGCTTAAGATGTCACTAAATTATATTTGGTTGGTCTGAATCTTCAGCCACAAATGAAATTATGCAATACATGCCACATATGCTAGACTTGCATATTTCTTGACACAATTTTTGGCAGACCTCTCTCTATCAAAATTTTCTATCAGTTTAGAAAAATGGTTTCCAATCTTCATAACGCTGCAACCCACTAATATAGCCCATCATCTTGTGATAACCTTCAGCCATACATTTATTTTTGTTGCTACTTTATAACTGTAATTTTGCTACTGTTATGAATTGCAATGTAACTATTTTTGGAGGAAGAGGTTTGCCAAAGGGGTTGCTACCCACAGGTTGAGGAGCACTGATCTAGAAAGAGGTTGTATTTCTGAGTCACCCAAAAGTATCATATGAGGTAACAGTAGCCTTGCCTCAAGGTGTACAGACCCAATACATGGCCATAGAAACAATGGTAGGAGGGCCAGCTCTTGAACTCAGGTGACTGTCATTCTGTCCATGTAGCAACATTGGACACTTGCTTTTCTTCTGATTTCAGAGTCTAAATGTCCTCATTCAGAAAAATGAAATGTGGTTCTAGCTGATGTTTCAGTTCATTGGCTATGTTATATACTTCTTTACCTCTGGCTTTACTCACAAGCAATTGCTTCTACTTGGAATGTTTGAACTTTCCTTGTCACAGGCTGGCCTTCCATACCCTTCAGGTTTTAGCATAAATATCAAATCTTCTGGAAGGTTTTCATTTCTACCTTGACTAGGTCTTTTCCAGAGGATATCTGTGAACTGTACTCTATCCACCATAAAAATTCACAACACATTTCACTGGAGTTTTCATTTCAAGGTTTATTTGTCCCACTAGCCTTTGAACAGCACAGGGTCAGGAAGCATTTCTATGTTGTTTAGTATTCTGTCTCCACTTATGCAAAAGGATCTCAGTCTCTATTAAGAGAAGCTGTGAATGATTTCAAAATGCAGATGGAAATCAGTGAGTCTCAGTTGTGATTTTTTTGGATTTTGTATACTATAAGTTTATAAAAATTAACCATCTCCTGTTTTAAAAGCTCAAGATCTGAATCTTGACTTCTTATCTCTACATATTTCTCTATAATAAAAGTGGTATACAGCTATAAATACATTTCTTCAAAGATATGCATGTTTTTAATAGGTAGAAATTGATTTTCATGATAATTGTAGTCAATAAATCAAAGAAATGGAGCCATAAGCAATACCTATTTAATAAATTCTGACAGATTATAATTGTGTTACTATCAAAGAATGTGATCCTGATTTTGACAGTGGAAAGGAGGGAATCCAAGTTTATTGATGTGGAACAATCTTGATCTTTTTATTTTCAGTGACAAAATGAAGATAAAGAGCATTAGAGGTGTTATTTGTATGGATGCCAACAAGAAAATTCTCACAGCCCAGTCTTCTGATCTTCTGACCTTGTGTTCGGCGGTCTTCTCTTGGGAAACCAGAACTGTGGTATTAGAAGGGAGTAGACAGATTAGACCATTTAAATCTTACTAAGAGCCCAGACAATATTTAGGGAGGAACAACATATGTCCTCACAGGAGGAAGAAGTCTCCCTGTTGGTGGCAAAAAGCTTCAGCAAACATAGCTACTTAAGAACATAAACCCTGAAACTGGATGCCCTGGGCTCTAGCTCTACCTCTTACTACCTGGAAAAATCTTAAAGAAGTCAGCCTTCTGATGCCCTCGCTCCTTCATCTGAAAAATGGAGAGTGGATGTTACTATATTCTAGGACAAAACAAAGTCATACTTTCAAGGTATTCAAAAAACCCTATGTGATCAATATTTGATTTTTAAAAAAGAAATTCTTTAACTCCATAGTCAATAGCAGTGGCAAGAAAGAAGTTGTGTTTGAAAAGTATACATTACACAAGATTTCTCTAATCTAGCTGGAGGCAATTGGCAAAATAAATGAAGTTGTGAAATTCCTTTGGATGGGGTAGCCAAAAGACCTACTTAGCTGAGGTTCCTTAGAGGCCAGACTATAATCCCTTTGGGATTCTCCAAATTCCCTGTCTTTGATGCAGGTAGTGGCAGTAAGGGACAAGCAGGATGAAAGTACCAGTTATCATACCATGGGTGACAGAATGAGAAAACAACACTAGACCAAGTGCAGATGGGGAAAATGTCAGGAGATCACAAGACTCCTTCTCAAATGATTCTCAGGCTTTCCTTTTAGATGCCTCCAGGACAAGTGCCCTGTAGGAGAGAACATATAGAACTCTAAGCCTGGATAGCTGTCCAATATTTCTTTAGCCCAATAAAGAAAATCCTCTTAGAAAATTAAAAATGATACAAGTACCATTACTCCCTAATGATGCTTCCTAGAATTGTACAATACAGGCACTGAGCTAGGAAACCATAAATTGTAGTTCTACATCACTAAGTCAATTTTGAGCCTTGTTCTCATCTTGCTGATTCTATGCAATTCTTTTCACAAAATAACAGAAACTAACTTTCACCTGAAAAGTCTTAACACTTTTGAATTTAGAAGCTACTGACTCATCACCAAGTTCTCAAACGGAAGATGTACATAAAGCCTTCTAAAGCCATTTAGAGGAAGACATGAATACTCACACCATTTATAGCGGGTGATCTATCACAGTGTTTGGTTTTTCTCACAAATATCCAGAATTTTGTTGAAACTTGTCATTAAGTCACTTGGCAGAGGTTCTATCTCGGATTTTTGTCTGGCAATGGTTTCTTACTGCCCTGTTTTCAATCTCCACAAGCTATAACCTAACATTGTGACTGGGCTTGCATATGTAATTAGAGTTGTGTCTCTGCCAGGTGGTTTCTCCCTCCTCAGCTAATTAGTCTAGTTTTCCCTGTAAGGCATGTAAGAACTATCAGTTAAGTTAAAAGAAAACAATAGGTCGGTGATGTCAGTTTTTGAAACTGTTGATTGCTTTCCATATTATATCATATGGTCATGAGGATTATTCTATACATATGGATAAATTATTCAGTTACTCATTAACACAGTTCAGACATGTCAAGGCTTGTCCTGGTTTAACTAACCTATTAAGCCATGTGACATGGACAAAGTTCATTCTTCTCAACAAGTTGCTAAGTTGAGAGTAAAACCTTCCTATGCAAGTGGGTTTTTGTAATCATTTTTCTCACAGCTTAACAGTTCCAACATGAGGGTTTGAAACAAAACAATCATGGTACTGGAGGTCATGCTTCTCCACTCTAACACTGGTCCATTTTTTCAAGGAATTTTTTTTTTTTTTGCTTTTTTTTTTTTTAATGTAAACTCCCAGTGCTGGCTTTTTTTAAAGATTTATTTATTTTATGTATATGAGTACACCATTGCCCTCTTCAGACACACCAGAAAAGGGTATCAGATCCCACTACAGATGGTTGTGAGCCAGCCATGTGGTTGCTGGGAATTGAACTCAGGACCTCTGGAAGAGCAGTTGGTGCTCTTAGCCGCTGAGTCATCTCTCTAGCCCCCTTTTCAATGATTTTTAAAAAGGGAATAATGAAAGATTCATCAGCTTCCTGATAGTCATGGGGGTTGATCCAACACTTCCAACATTACTGGAGATCTTAGTAGAAGGACTAGTGGCTTCAGATATTGGTCATTGTGGCATTTGACACTTCTTTCTTTAAAAGGTCTCAAAAACTAGTCCAGAGGAAAGAGCATCAATATTGCCCAGAAACTGGTGAGGCACATTTTTATGACATACCTCAGAAACTGTAGGTTGGTAGTCAGGAAACTGAGCTTCAAAAACTGTCTTGCTGATTCTGGTTCATCTGTACCAGATGAAGCTCTACTGCTAAGCATATGTCCATCTAAAAAGATATGAGCAAAGCCTATATAGAAAGATTTCAGCCAAATTCTTAAGGCTGAGCCCATTATCAAGAATCTCAGGTCACAGAAAACAGTGTTAGGATCATTGCTACTTCTGTGAAGGAGGAAAAAAATGCACCAATTTCCTGGTAAATTTCCCCAATGGTTTTAACAATCTTTACCATATGCAAAATATAATGTTCTCGAAGATGAAATCCACTCCTGGGACTTAAAGAAAAGAGGAATAGACGAACATATTTGGGAAAAGAAATCTCTTTCCTGCTATGGAAGAAATATAACACTTATTATTAGGTCATTCTGAAATCTGTTACATTGAATTTCAGACAAAGAAACTTTGTAGTCAGAGTGGCCAAGATGAATGAGAATACCTTTCCCAGTGTTAACACACAAGCTTAACAAAAAATTTTCCTGAAGAGATTAAGCTAATCACTAAAGTTCTCTTTACTTCAGTCACAAAGAGAAATGGAGTTCTGGTGAAATTGCCTTCAAATCAGAGTCTTCCACATTCTTGACATTCATAGAATTCTTAAGACCATCAGGAGACCACCCCTAAAGACAGAGAAAAGAAGCCTGTCTGGAGCAGTTCAAATAGCAATTATCAAGTCTATTTCCAAGTGGATATTCCAAGGAAACACTTTGCTTTACAGTCACTAAATAGCACTAAAGATAAGTGAGGGTCTGCAAACCAATGGGCACAGGAGAAGAGAGTTAGCTTGTTTCTAAACTTATCTGCAAGAGTAGCTGAAGATGCCTGGGCACTGAAGTCACCAATACTCTAATGCACTTTGGCCTGTCCTGTTTACACCCACTTTATGATGCTTGGAGGAAATCAGGATAAGTTGTTATGTTAAGTAAAGTTATATGACCAGAACTAGCCAGATAATTTAACTTGGAGGTAGAGACATGAGTCCAGTAAAAATATTATCACAAATTTATCACTAGAAGACTCTGGAGAGAAATGGATAAGAATTGTTAGGTTTTACTCTTCCACATTTTGGGTGTGTATTTTTAATTTGAAAAATAAGTTAGAAATAGTTTATATTTTCATACCTTCTTCAGGAAACCACCAATCCAGCATGTAAACGTTATATTTTGCTTTACACTGAAGATTAAAAAGAGAACAATCAGAGTTAAGGAGACAGCTCAATGAGTAAAGCGCTTGCTTAAGCATGAAGACATGGAGCTGATCTCCAGAAGTACATTAAACAACAGTAAGCAAGCATGGTGAGATGTACAGGAAGATCCCTGGGGCTTACAAGGTAGCCAGCCAGCCCAACTGAAAACTGAAGCCTTGAGTCTCAGTGAGGGAACTTGTTCCCCAAACTGAGATACATCAATAGCTCCTGAGAAACAACATTCTAAGGTTGGACTCTGGCCTCCACCTGCTTACACACACACACACACACACACACACACACACACACACACACACGATAAAGCAAACCAAAAGTTTCTATGAACAGCAGAGGATTTGGATTTCTTCACTTAATGTATTTGTGTGTGTGTGTGTGTGTGTGTGTGTGTGTGTGTGCGCGTGTGCACAGACATACTCATGAGTGCACATGTAAGTGCATATGCCTGTTTATGCTCATGAATGCACACTCGTGTGTGTGTGTGTGTGTGTGTGTGTGTGTGTATGTTTAGGAACCAATAATTTAAGCCCATTCAAAAAGTTGAATCTTCAAGAATACCTGTGTGTCTGAGGAATGAGAGACAAGTGAAATTGACACAAACAGTATTAACATTGAAACTATTAGAAAACATATCTTATAGCTCATTTTAAGCCAACATTTTAAAGGGGCAAAGTCACAGATCCAGTGATGTAGATGACTTGTTCTAGGTCACCAGTGTAGCCCTGCACACATCCTCATTTCTTTCAGCTACCACTGAACCTCTCCCTAAGAAGCAGCACCAGCTGAGGCAGCTGTGCTAGAGCCCAGGGGCAGCCAATTAAGATTCATTATGTCACATCAAGGAAAGCATTCCAAACACTGGCCCTCCACCAAGAATGCAGTATCCTTACCCTTCCACTTCAAGCCCAGAGATGTTCTCAGTAAAAATAACCTTAGCTAATCATAACTGCTGGGGAAGCTAGAGATAATCTTCATGAGGTCACAAAGAACTTTAAAAAATGTCTTTAGAGATCAAACAACCCTTACTAAGAAAGGGTTAGAAAATTCAGGATACACTCATTTATCCTCCCCCTACTCATGCCCCTCAGACAAATGAGATGCTGAGAGGCTGGGATAAAGCTCTAGCAGCATACTCAATCAATTCCTACTTCCACACTGACTAAAGACCTTATTTTAGGGTCCTTCGTAAATTAGTAGTATGAAGCTAAATAACTCAAAACAGACAATCATCATAGTGACAGACTTATAAAAGGCAGTTGCAGGAAATTGCACAAAATAAGCAGAATAAATAATTCTGGGGAGAATTGGATGCTTTTTCTAACAACCACCTGACAGCCCAACTTTCTTTCAAATTTTACTTCTACCCCCTTCTCTTCTTTGCCAGATGAATGTGCTTCCAGCTGGACTTAGGAGAGGCAATGGTGTCAACCAATGACTCGTTAAAAAATACACACCTGTCATAAATGCAAGGCTCTCTCAAGGGATATATTAAATTGCATTCCCTGCTTTCTATGAAAAGGTGCAATGAAAAAAATGAGTTAACTATCAACTACCAGATGTTTCTAGCATCTCTATTAGTTTGAGTAAGATGGAAGGAACAATTGCTACATTGTACAGATGTTAACTAACATAAACATAAGCATTTAGGATGTGGAAGGGAGGAGGCTCAACTAAATGTATCTTGAGAATAAATGATATTTTCTTTTTGGCACTGCTTAGAACAACAGGAAGAATCCCCTCTTTTTACACTGACGCATTTTTAACAACAGTAAGAATAAGTTGGCATATTTTTAAAATTGCAAACTTATGGATGTCCACTTTTGTTTGTCATTGCTTCGTGGCATCCACTATAATGATAATGATATCAAACTTCCCAGAGATACTCATATATGCGCACTTCAGGATTTGAATCCATTCTGGTTATAGAAAGTTCTAAATATTACAAACCATATTCTATAGATAAGAATGGAGTAAAAGGAAATAGTACAGCGATAGTATAGGAAAATATAGAGCCACGGACACTATAAAATATTAAGAATAAATACGTACAAAATGTTTGCATTACTCCTGACTTTGCAAACATTAAAATGCTTAATGTTCAAGTATAGAGTACTCGTCAACATGTCCACAGAACATGGCAGGACTTCTGAAACTTTGTCTCCTTTTACATGAGAAATGTTTATACAATCTGAGGTAGAAAGGCACATAAAATAGGAACACAAATCAAATATTTGCTGATAACAAATCATAAATAAATTTTCTTAATACTATTACTTGGTAAATATAAGTTTCACATTATTAAAAGCAAAAACAAGCTTGCATCTTAATGGTTGCATTCATTTATTTTGAACACTATATGAATATATAGTACAAAATAATACAAGTATGTCTATGGCTATTTCAAAAATTGTTGAAAATTTTGCCCTGGTTACAATTCAAAAGATCCTTTAATGATTTTTTTAGGTAACTCAATTGAGCAACTAATATGGCAATTTTAAAATGAATATTCTAATATAATACAATCTAAAATATGTTATTTGGATACTTATATCATGAGGAATGAGAGCAGAAAAATATTAAAATTAGTTTTTCATCATTAAATCATGATTTTTGAATAAAGCAGAAAAAATGTATGTATCATAAAAACATTGCAATTATAAATAATCTCATTGGCAGTGTGTGGTGTAACAGCATGAGCCATGCAAAGGGAGCAAGTCCTGAGTTTAAAGACAAGGTTTCAGAGAAGCAGTGCAAAGCAACATAGGGATGTACTGAGAGAAACACCTCAAATTCATTAACATTTGGTTTTCCATTCATAACTGGTCATTGAAAATTATGAAACCTCTTACTATTGCTAAAAATAAATTATGATGCTAACATTCAGATCTACATTTAAAGAACTATTCTATATGACAGCAAGCATCTCAAATGAACATGTCTTTGGATTAAGCTCTCTCTCACACCAAAACCACAGGAGAACCCTAGAATGGAAGGTGGGGTAAAGATACCATTTTGTGCTTTGTCATACAGGCCTCATAAATATTCTTTTGCTCCCATGCTACATCTGATGAGCTTTTCCCAGGGGGTTCCTGAGATCATTCGGGAGGATTTTGACAGGTTATATCTAGCATTTTACAGAAAGGGGAATGAAGTCTATTTAAAGCAATTGCTAATACTTCAGAGAGAAAGATGCTACAGCTCATGTGCAAGAATATTCCAGTTCAAAGATCTAGTAAGAGAGTTAGTTCTGAGTTCAACTAGACTGAGGTTCAAAAACTATAGCTTCATTACTTGAATCCATTTTACACTGGGAAATTTATCCAGCTTCCTTAAGATTCTTTTTCTGCTCTTTCCTCACAGAAAACTACATAATATTAACTCAGAAAATATCAAATGAAATAAATACATGTAAAGAGTTTCACTGGTTATGTACCACTAAGAGTCACAAGAATGACAACCGTGACTATCACAGTAACAATCCCTCAAATAGTAAGAGAAAAAATCAGTAACTATCTGATAGAAATGGCAATAGTACTAAAAGCAATAACAACAGAAATGGTTTAAAGACTTAGACCTCAAATTTTCCCTGTGTGACTAGATATGGGGGAGGAGGAGAAGGGAAAGAAGGAGAGGAAGGGAAGGTGGGAGGGAGGGAAGGTCAGAGGAAAGGAAGGTGGGAGGAAGGGAAAGTAGAGTGAGAGAGAAAGGGACAGAGAGATAAAGAAACAGAAATTGAAGAAAGTGCTCTGAATTGATTCCTTTTTCTATCTATAATTTATTTTTGTATTCAGATTATATCCCATGGCAGCCCCCCTCTCTTTCTCCTTCCTGTCCCACCCTTATAAATCCCTTCCTCCAATACCACCTCCCCTTCTCAGAGAAGGGGAAGCTCCCCTTGTATACCACCCCACCCTGGAACATATATATATATAGTTCCAGCAGAACTAAGCACACCCTCTCCCATTGAGGCTTAACCAGGCAGTCTAACTAGGGGAAGAGTATCCAGTGCCAAGCAACAGAGTCAGAGACAGTCCCTGCTCCAATATTTAGGGAACCTACATGAAGACCAAGCTGCACATCTGTTACAAATGTGTGGGGGACGTAGGTCCAGCTTCTGCATGGTCTTTGATTGGTAGTTCAGTCTCTGTGAGCTCCTATGGGCCCAGGTTAGTTAATTCTGTAGGTCTTCTTGTAGAGTCCTTGACCCCTTTGGCTTGCTCAATTATATCCCCTTCTTTTCCACAAGGCTTCTCAAGCTCCACCTGATGTTTGAATTGATTCTTATTGACCAAGTAAACTGAAATCATAAGCCACAAATGCAGCATTGGAATTTATAGCCCAAAGGCAATTGTTCTTTGGTTGAGGTGACTTCCTAAACCCCTGAGACCATTCTTGTATCACAGGAGTCACATCTATTGATGCAATATAGTACAGAGGTAAGGAAAGTACCTTTACCAAGTAAAATATGATCAAATAAACAGATCAAGCAATAAAAGATATTCAGGGAGTATTAACAAATTCTTTAAAAGGTAAATTTAAAATATGGAGTCATAGAAAACATCTCTTCTCTCTGATACTGGCAGTATGAATCTATATCCTGAAGGGATATAGCTACAAAAGCTACTTATCCTATAGCAGAGAGGGGGGCGGGGGATGATGGAGCTGGTGAGTACTCAGATGATTCTGGGAACATAGGTGATGGCTTTGTGCCCTGTGGATATTGAGGGTGCCTATTATAGAAGAATACATTTGAACGGGGGATCAGAGATGACAGATGCTTTAGAAACACTTGTGTTCCCATTAGAGCATTGTTCTGTTAGACAAATGGCCAGCCTCCAAACCAATAGTGGCAGAGTGGGGAGATTACAATAGGGAGGAGCAGAAAAGAATTTTAAAGAGCATTGCTGGTGGAATAATAAAAGAAAAACAGCTATAGATCATGGACTTTTATTCCTGGAATAAACCTTCAAGATCATTTAATCCAACCTCATTACTTACAGATGAAGAAATGTGTATCTTATGAATAACAGACCTGAGGAAATAACTTATTAAAACCAGGAGTTATTGTACTGGAGAGAGGGAGAGACTCCAGAATTGGACATGCAAACTGAAGGGTCTAGGTCCATGCTGTAATTGAAATCCTATATGATGAAACAATCAAATCTATTACAGTGAACAGTTGCATTTTAGCTTCCAAGCAAAGCTTGTTGAAAGTGACACACTTTCAACTAGAATAGACAAAAAGGTATCATCCAAAAGTAGAGTACCACTTTGTTCAAACATTGTGAATAAATGAAGAAATTATACATTTATATTTTAACAGGTTTTTGCATATAAACCTTAATTATTTTAATAACTAACTAGTGTTTTCCATTGGGATGAATTCTACCCTACCCCATCCCAAACACTATTAAGGAAATAAAGCATGCCCAAATGTATACTGTAGAAGACTATTTGGTTAAAGTTGTAGCAATATAAAGAACAAAACTGAATATTAAAATAAATTGAGAAAGGTTATGTGATGAACAATGAAGGTACTTAGATAAAAAGAAGAGTTAAATGTTTAATATTCAAGATATTAAGTATAACAACATTTTAAAATCAAAACTATGTGCATTAAGATAGGATTTTTAATAACACAACTATAAGATCAGATAACTCCAATAAAAATTATGAAATGCAAATATCAGGTGTGCATGGAATGCATTAAAACAAAAAGTTCATGATTTCATATTCCATGGAATTTATCTGTATAACTGACAAGTAGCAATGCATAAGCAACACATGTTTTTTTAAATTTGATAATAACCATTTAATAAAGATATATCAGTATTTCTAGAGGCAAAACAGCCCAGGAAATGACTAATAACACTTATGAGAGCCTACTATGCACCAGGCACATTCAAAGCATCTATTCACAGAGCCCTTTCAATTACTCTATGTCATGGAGACTATTTTTATCCCCGTTTTCAAATTTTATAAAGAAGGACCCGTAGGCACAAAAAATTTAACAGTTCCTGATTCTTAACATGCTCAAATGGGATCTGTGCCCAGGCAGGCATATGCTTGAACTTATGTTTTTAACTAATATTCTACACATGGATCACAAGATGAAAACCAATGCAACAATAGGAAAATGGTTTTAAAAACCAAAGATCAAGATATCAAAAGATCAAACATATTACAATAAAAATAATCATGAGTTTATTAAACTCATTTTAAAAATAGTTCAGTAATAGATTCATATATTGTTTATAGGAAACAATAGGAAAAATCAACTTATTTAAAAATATTAAAGGTAAAAGCTGGAGGGTCAGACATGAAGGTATCCTAGAATTCAGAAAGCAGAAGCTGTGAGATCAAGACCAGTATGATCTACACCCATTCTAGGCCAGACAGTGCTACATATTGAGACCTTGTCTTAAAAACTGGGAAGAAACTCAAGCCTTGATTAAAGTACTTGATTAAAGCACTTCTTGAATAATTCTGATGACCTAAATTCAGGTGTAGCACATAGGTAAAATTACAAGGCAATAGCTGTACTGACACTGATAACAGAAAGAAGTAGAGTACCTTGATGAAAACTATAGCAATATGAAATATTTTATCTACTTCTGCTTATAACATATTAGCACAAATGTCATAGTTACCATTGAAGGAATACCGGATAGAATCTTAATATGAGGTATAATTAAGTTCTTAAAATAGATTATGAGATATAAAATATTTGAAAACATGAAAGGCATTCTATTTTGTGAGATGAAAAGAGTATTTATATGGTAAAATATTCCCCAGTAAGATTGTAATTCCAGTTAAAATCCCATAAGAACACATGAGAAGTCTTTAACAATCATATGAAGATTAAATAATATTTTTAAAGAAGATATTATCAAACAACTACTAAAATACCATCCATTTGTTACTAAATTAATAAATATACAAACTGATTTTATACTTATTTTAAAATTAAATTTAGTATATATCACGGCACATTCACATCAATGGCAAACAACCATTAAATAGTACTAATAGCTAAAAACACAAATTGTAACTTCTTGACATATATTCTCAACTTAAATGTGTTGTGCACATATTTAAATTATATAGATATATGATTTGAGTATCTGGCTAGGAACATGGCTCATTAAGTACAGTACTTTCTTTACATTCATGAGGACTGGACTCCAATCCCCAGAAGCCCCAAAATGCTAGAGGTGGTAATATCTACTTTTAATTCCAGCAACAGAGAGTAGAAAATAGGAGATCTCTAGGGTTTACTGGCCAGCCACACTAGTCTAATTGAACCCAAGCCAATATGAAATCCTGTCTCAAAGGAAATGGTGCTCCTAAGCATGATACCCTATGTGGTCTTCTGGTCTCTATATACACATGCATGTAGGTATACCTACACACACATGTTCTCTCTCTCTCTCTCTCTCTCTCTCTCTCTGTAACACACACACATACATTAAAAAGAAAAAATTTATACTTTATTTACCTAAAATTAATATTATATATATAACTTTATTTTTGAACTATATAGGTTCAAATATATACATTGTATATCTATGTATATGTATACATAATATATGTGTATATAGATAATATACATATATTTGAACACACACATGTATGTATTTGAACATATATAGTTGTAGTGGCTATTCTTGGTTGTCAACTTGACTATATTTGGAATGAACTACAATCCAGAATTGGAAGGCTCACCAGTGACCCTTATCTGGAGGCTTGGAGATCCTTATCTGGATCCTGGTATGGAGATCTTGAGACATAGTGGCTCTGGATTCCAGAAGATTAAATCTCCGAGTTTAAGGAGATTTAATCTGGGCTACACCTTTCATCTGGGATTAAAGGTGTGGTGGAACACACCTTTAATCTGGGCTACACCTTCTGCTGGAGACAATATAAGGACATTGGAAGAAGGGAGTCTAGCTTTTGCTCCTTCGCCTGCTTGCCGTGTGAGACTGAGTAACTGCTAGATCCTTGGACTTCCATTCACAGCTGTGACTGAACCATTGTTGGGAATTGGGCTGCCGACTGTAAGTCATCAATAAATTCTTTTACTATATAGAGACTATCCATAAGTTCTGTGACTCTAGAGAACCCTGACTAATACAATAGTTCAAATGAAGCTATCCCACTTGGGCCTATACTACTCCCCACAAGAGTCATTGACTATCTAACAAAAACATTAACATGGGAAATCTCTTTTTGAGTTATTGGTCAAAAGGGTCTGAGGGAGTCTGAAAGCAATATAAGCTATTGTTGTAGACATTTGTTGTCTCCCAGATATTGTAGGTAAGCCCCTTTTACTGAAGACACCATATATTTTAGACATAAGACCCAAAGAACCAGAACTGGATCTGACCTGAAAACCTACTCACTAAAGATAAGTTTCCATAATACCAGAAGTTTCTATGCAAGCTTCCAAGAACATTAAAAGTAATACTAAAGGAACTGAACAGATTGTATTCATAGATCTAGGTGTATATACACAAACATGCATGTTTGTGCAAGTACACGTTGGTAACAATAATAACTAAAGAAAAAAGATGCCATTATTTCAAAAAGGAGCAAGATAAAGAAAGGGCACAAGGGAAGCAGTAGAAGTAAATGAAAAGGGAAAACTGACAAATTATATTTTAATTTTTTTTCAATTTTAAAGATTTAAGTATAGAAAACTTCTAGCTACTGTAGCATCAAAGTAGTATTCTCAAACATCAATAAATTATGATAAACTCAGTAAACATTTTAATTTCTAAGCCAACTTTGAAAAAAGGTAAAGGAAGAAAGAAAGGAGAGAAAAAGAATTTCCAGGTAATAGACAACAAGAACTAAAAAACTAAAGCAAACTGAGAGTTCACAATCTTAAGAAAGCACAGACTGTATGATGAACCAGAGAGGGATCTGGCCAACCTTCTATGCTACTCTCTAAGATGTTCTTTTCCAAACATCCATTTAGAAATCTAGAGTTATTGATTAGCTCTTTTCTATGCAGAAAGTGAAGGATCCTTAAAGTATCAAGAAACCCTTACCATGAAAATCATACCAATATAAAAAGGGATTACATAACAAAGTAGAAGTAACAACAACAACAACAAAAAAAAAAAACAACTTTCAATAAACTACAGAAATAAGAAAGACAAATAACTTGTTACTATTTTTTAAAGAATAAAGGGACAATATTATAGAAGCTATAATAATGATAATAGAACTTTGGAATAAGAGGATTAAAAGTTGAAATTAAAAACATTGTTTAAGAGGGGTGATGGTAGTTCATGCCTTAGATCCTCGCACTCTGGAATCAGAGGCAGTTAGATCCCTAGAACAGCCTGGTCTACAGAGCAAGTTTCAGGACAAAGACATCCAGGACTACACAGAGAAATCCTGTCTCAGAAAATTACCCAAATGTAAAGCAAAATTAGATAAAGATGAAAGCATTAGCGATAAGATTAGGAAGTTTAAAATTTAAATTCTTAGGACATTCAGGAAGAAAGAAGACAATACTTTTAAGGCAAAAAAAAATTTTTTTTACATTTACTATGGTTTTGTTTAAGTGTCTCCCAAGGGTCCATGTCTTAAAGACTTGGTTATTAGTCTATGGTACAATTGGGAGATGCTAAAATTCAAAGGAGATAGGATCTAAAGGGAAGAAGCGAGATCATTAGACTATATGAAATCCCTTCATTTTCTTCACTTTAGACTTCTGGCTACTATAAGATAAACACATTCCTCTGTCATGTGTTCCTGTTATGTGCTGTCTTGCCCTAGGTCAAAATGCAAAAGGACCAAGCAATCATGGACTAAACCCCCAAACCTGAAGAAAAATAAACCTTTACTCATATTTGATTATTTTCGTCATGTTAAGAGAAAGTTAATTAACACAGTCTAGAATCAGGATACATGAAAGAGCAGCCCAGGTATCTCTCTGTCAATTAGGGGATCAACTTCCCTTTATTCCCATGTATCTTTGTGTCAACAGTTCTAGAAATACTCTGCTTTTACAAAACCCCAAGGTACTAAGCTGTACATTCAGAAAGATTAAATGCAAAGCAAAAGCCAGTAACAATTCCAACATGAATAGGGGAGGGCTTCCAAAAGCCCTGTGTCTATTGGGGTAATTTTTGGGAAACCTGCCGAGGAAAAGTCACTGTTTAGGAAATCGGCCACAGGTAGGTTACTCATGCCCTAATGAATAGTCACATACTTATGTGTATTTAGGCAGCACTAATTGGGCTCAGTGAAATATAAAGAACAAAAAATTAATACTAATAAAAGAGAACATGAAACTGGGTCAGAAATGGGATAGGGCACCAGAGAGACTTTGAGGGAGGTAGTGGTGAATAGATATGATCAATAAACTTTGTATATATGGAACTTTCAAAGAACACAAATTATTCAATTTGTTAAAATGTATATTTTACCACAATCAAAATTTTAAAAATGGGCTCCCAAGATGTCTCAGAAGGTATATTCAATATTATATGGTGAAAGGAAAAAATTGACTTCTACAAATTGTCTACTCACCTCCATACATATACTGTGGAACACATACTCCCCACATAGAAACATACACACATAATTAATAAATTAAAATCTAAGTAAATGTTAAAAGATTTAAAATAAAATTGTTAGGGAACTATTTTAAAAGAAAACATTTAAACTGTTTCTATTCTTTTAAAAATGAATAAAAAAGCAAACATACTTTGTATGTATATATGCACTAATATACACACATATAAATGCACATGTGTGCTTTTTATTCAATATTTAACATTGTATCTACACTTTAGAATAACCTACAGTACACAGGATTTTATGCAGATAATCATGGGACTAGCTGCGGTAAGTTGGGCTATAATTTTACTAAAATGTCTTTAAGTTTACAGTTGTCACAATTGTACTTAACCTAGCATCATTTCTCTTACAATTATATGTCCCAACATAAATTACTAATGTACAGAAATTAAACATGAAAATAATAGCACTTGGGTGGTCTTAGGGGCATTGCATCCTTTAAGGAGACTGTCCAGGATGTTAATTTTACAACAGCATATGTTTAGAATACAAATCAATGAAAGAATGTGTCCTGCGGTTTTCTGTGATGAATGACTCTTCTTATCTTTCTCCTGTCCTGCTCTTATCCTCTTATCAGGTTTAAAGGAAATATAAAAAGTTATCTTCAAATCTATCTCAGCCTTGAAAGAGGGCTGGTATTCAACAGTTGGTGAGGATGCATCTATTTATGGCCTTTAAGTAGAGTTTATGAGCTCCTCGATAACACAGGTCTCTACTGACTATCTTCTGCTCTTAAGTAATCAAAGTTCTTGACTTTTTTTGTGGGGGTGGGTGAGGCGCTTGGCCTTAAATGGAAAAGGAAACAATTGAAATCTGTGTCTTAGGTTTCAACCACTGTTTGCTTTCCTCATGGAAGAAATAAGTTAAAACCTTTAAAGCTTAAAGCACCATTATTTTATTATTGTGAAATTGTAGAAATGGCAAAACTTTAATTGTATTAAGAGGTCCAGCAGTAGTCTGGAGCCAGAGAGATGTGATTCATTTTCAAAGGTCACAAGATAAATTAAATGGGAGTTGTAATGGATTATATATAATACTACAGTTCCCCATGCTATACACTAAAAAGGGATGCATATTATATATTTTTTCAAAAGTGCTCTTTTCAGAGGGTACAAATTCAATCAAGTGATAGGAATTATTTCAGGGTTATGATTGTTTAACCATGTATATAGGGTTAGTCACATTTGCTGCCAGCAATTATTTTGTTATATAAATGTTACTGATGAGAAGATTTTGTTTTGTTTTGTTTTGTTTCTTGTTTTGTGTTTTGTTTGGTTTGGTTTGGTTTGGTTTGGTTTGGTTTGGTTTGGTTTGGTTTGGTTTCTTTTTGAGACAGGGTTTCTCTATGTAGCCTTGGCTGTCCTGGAATTCACTATGTAGAGCAGGTTGGCCCAGAACTCAGAAATCTTCCTGCCTCTGCCTCCCCAGAGCTGGGATTAAAGGCGTGTGCTACCACTACCCGGCTATGAGAAATTTTTTTATCCCCTTCATAATTCAAAACTGTTTGGGGATACAGTTCCAAAAAGATAATATTTGACCAAATAACATAGACACACAGTGCACTAGCCAAAGGTGATTCTTATTTTAAAAGTCATAGTAACTTACATTATCTCTAGCATTAATTAATATCCTTCTCATGTCTCTAGAACTGAATATTACCATTATATAAATCTAAGTGATTTTATAATGACCTCTTCTTACAACCTTTCAACTTCCTTCATTTTTTGTGTCAATCTATAACATAATACTTATTCCTTTTTTGTTTCCTTCATTCCTCATTTTTCATTTACCCCCTCCCTCTCTTCCTTCATTCTTCTCCCTCTCCCCATCCCTCTCTCCCTTTCCTCATTTCAACGACTATGGATTCTTTCTTCTTTATCAGGTGGAACATTTACTACAATATACATTTGAAAAAGGAGGATCCCCTTTGATTCAAGCAAGCAGAACTCAAAGCACTGGAATAACAGTACTCTTTTCTTTCTTTCTTTTTTTTTTTTTTTAAAGATTTATTTATTATATGTAAGTACACTGTAGCTGTCTTCAGACACTCCAGAAGAGGGCGCCAGATCTCGTTACGGATGGTTGTGAGCCACCATGTGGTTGCTGGGATTTGAACTCTGGACCTTTGGAAGAGCAGTCGGGTGCTCTTACCCACTGAGCCATCTCACCAGCCCCCCAGTACTCTTTTCTAGGAACGTAGTGTTTGAAAGTCAGCATCATATCTGGGAGACTAGAGATGTGACTATCGTAGCACAAGAAGGAATCGTTTTGTATTTTTTCTGAGACCATTTCAAGTTTAAATGAAATTTGATATTCTTGATGGAGACTCCCATAGAAAATTACCCCACCCTATTCTAGGAACCTAAGGTCAGAATGCCTTAGTTAACTTCTGTTAAAACTGCCTTTTCTGTTTAGCTCTGAGCCCCATTTTTTAATGGGGTTATTTGATTTTCTGGAGTCCACCTTCTTGAGTTCTTTTTATATATTAGATATTAGTCCCCTATCTGATTTAGGATAGGTAAAGATCCTTTCCCAATCTGTTGGTGGCCTTTTTGTCTTATTGACGGTGTCTTTTGCCTTACAGAAGCTTTGCAATTTTATGAGGTCCCATTTGTCAATTCTTGATCTTACAGCACAAGCCATTGCTGTTCTATTCAGGAATTTTTCCCCTGTGTCCATATCTTCGAGGCTTTTCCCCACTTTCTTCTCTATAAGTTTTAGTGCCTCTGGTTTTATGTGGAGTTCCTTAATCTACTTAGATTTGACCTTAGTACAAGGAGATAGGAATGGATCAATTCGCATTCTTCTGCAGGATAACCACCAGTTGTGCCAGCACCATTTGTTGAAAATGCTGTCTTTTTTCCACTGGATGGTTTTTGCTCCCTTGTTAAAGATCAAGTGACCATAGGTGTATGGGTTCATTTCTGGGTTTTCAATTCTATTCCATTGGTCTACTTGTCTGTCACTGTACCAGTACCATGCAGATTTTATCACAATTGCTCTGTAGTACAGCTTTAGGTCAGGCATGGTGATTCCACCAGAGGTTCTTTATCCTTGAGAAGAGTTTTTGTTATTCCAGATGAATTTGCATATTGCCCTTTCCAATTCGTTGAAGAATTGAGTTGGAATTTTGATGGGGATTGCATTGAATCTGTAGATTGCTTTTGGCAAGATAGCCATTTTTACTATATTGATCCTGCCCATCCATGAACATGGGAGATCTTTCCATCTTCTGAGATCTTTAATTTCTTTCTTCAGAGACTTCTTATCATACAGATCTTTCACTTCCTTAGTTAGAGTCATGCCAAGGTCATCTGAGGAATACCGAATGCCTGAGAAACACCTGAAAAAATGTTCAGCATCCTTAATCATCAGGGAAATGCAAATCAAAACAACCCTGATTCCACCTCTCACCAGTCAGAATGGCTAAGACCAAAAATTCAGGTGACAGCAGATGCTGGTGAGGATGTGGAAAAAGAGAAACACTCCTCCATTGTTGGGATTGCAAGCTTGTCCAACCTCTCTGGAAATCAGTCTGGTTGTTCCTCAGAAAATTGGACATAGTACTAACGGAGGATCCAGCAATACCTCTCCTGGGCATATATCCAGAAGATGTTCCAACAGGTAAGAAGGACACATGGTCAACTATGTTCATAGCAACCTTATTTATAATAGCCAGAAGCTGGAAAGAACCCAGATGCCCCTCAACAAAGGAATAGATCCAGAAAATGTGGTATATTTACACAATGGAGTACTACTCAGCTATTAAAAAGAATGAATTTATGAAATTCCTAGGCAAATGGATGGACCCGGAGGGCATCATCTGAGTGAGGTAACCCAATCACAAAGGAACTCACATGATATATACTCACTGATAAGTGGATATTAGCCCAGAAACTTAGAATACCCAAGATATAAGATACAATTTGCAAAACACATGAAGCTCGGGAAGAACGAAGACCTAGGTGTGGATACTTTGCCCCTTCTTGGAATTGGGAGCAAGGCACCCATGGAAGGAGCTACAGAGACAGAGTTTGGAGCTGAGATGAAAGGATGGACCATCTAGAGAGTGCCATACCCAGGGATTCATCCCATTATCAGTCTCCAAACGCTGACACCATTGCATACACTAGCAAGATTTTGCTGAAAGGACCCTGATATAGCTGTCTCTTGTGAGACTATGCCCGGGCCTAGCAAACACAGAAGTGGATGCTCCCAGTCAGCTATTGGAAGGATCACAGGGCCCCCAATGGAGGATCTAGAGGAAGTATCCAGGGATCTGGGGGGATCTGCAACCCTATAGGTGGAACAACAATATGAACTAACCAGTACCCCCACAGAGCTTCTGTCTCTAGCTGCATTTGTATCAGAAGATGGCCTGGTCGGCCATCAGTGGAAAGAGAGGCCCATTGGTGGTGCAGACCTTATATGCCTCAGTACAGGGGAACGCCAGGGCCAAGAGGTGGGAGTGGGTGGGTGGGGGAGTGGGTGTGGGAGGGTGTGGGGCACTTTTGGGATAGCATTGGAAATGTAAATGAAATAAATACCTAATAATAAAAGAATACTTTTTAAAAATCTGCCTTTTTGTATGGAACCCTTCTCCCCAACTTGCTATTTATCTAAGCTCCTGTCAAAACTGCCTCTAAGGAATCCACTCCAACTAACAGTTTATCTTAGTTTCTGTTAAAAGTGCCTGGTTGTATGTATGGAACCCTGTCCAACTAACCACTTATATTAGTGCCTATTAAAACTCCCTACTTCAAGTTGTTTGGTTCAAACTGCTTATTCTGCAAATACCCCCCCAACACACACACACACACACACACACACACACACACACACACACACACACACATCTGTCCAGGTAGATGCCAGGATTTGGTTTCTTCCTTTAAAGACCTCATGTTCTAGAGACTGAGGACCAGATCTAGGTCCCAAAGCACTTACTTGGGTGTGGT
This sequence comes from Mus caroli, assembly GCF_978045245.1. Lineage (NCBI taxonomy): Eukaryota > Metazoa > Chordata > Mammalia > Rodentia > Muridae > Mus > Mus caroli. The sequence goes on from NW_028227260.1 coordinate 2,473,084, forward strand.
CCCAGTCATCTAGAATATAGACTTTCAATTGGCTATAAACTGAGTGGTCATCTCTGGTGGACTACCAGTAACATTTTAGCACCTCTATTTTAACATTTAAATAATAACATTATAGTTACATAGTAACATTATGTTAAATGTTAACATTTAATACCTCTATTTTAGTTCTGACTCGAAGTCACTCCTTTAAAAGCTCTAAAATGAATTTGTACACATTTGCTTTTCTGAAACTCTGCCTCCTCATCTGTAAAATACCGTTCTTGTCCTTATTTCAAAAAAGAAGAAGAAGAAGAAGAAGAAGAAGAAGAAGAAGAAGAAGAAGAAGAAGAAGAAGAAGAAGAAGAAGAAGAAGAAGAAGAAGAAGAAACAAAATCTTCAGGAAGGAAGAAAACTTTGGTAGAAAAAAAAAAGAGCTTTAATAGAAAAAAGAGAACCTTGGTAGAAAACAGAAATATAACAATCAGCTAAAGAAAGAAACATTTTCCACTAATAATTTGACTTCAAAGTTACTCATTTCAATGGCTCTCTCAGAATGTTCCAATTTGTACTCCCTGACATCTCTTGCCACACTCTAACCTACAGTCATCTTCTTTATATTGTCTGCTAGTAATATGACGCAGAACCAAACATAGCTCTATTTTCATTCTTCCTCACCATATTCAATGTCACAACATCCTACCAATTCTCTCTCATTAAAATTCTCACAAATTCAAACTTCCACAGGACTAAGGGCCACCCCTCCCACTGATGTCAGGCAAGGCCATTCTCTGCTACATATGTGTCTGGAGTCATGGATCCCTCCAAGTACACTCCTTGGTTGGTGGTCTAGTCCCTGGGGTGGGAGGGGTGGGTGGGTGGGTAAGTGAGGGAGCAAACTCATAGAGGCAAAGGGACAGGGGGAGAGGTCAGGTGGGATTGGGGTGATGTGGAGGGGTAACCAGGAAGAGGGATATCATTTGAGATGTAAATAAATGGAATGATTAATAAATAAATTCTCACAAATTTATTTTCAATGCCAATTTTACTCCATTGTCCTCACAGTCTCTGTCTTGCTAATACCTCCATTATCTGTCAAAACAAGTATGGTAGCATCCTCTAAACAGCTCTTCTCACTAGAACTTCTTCAGTTGCATTTCCCATTGCCATCTTGCTTCCCACTTAAAGACACAAAATGTACCTTTCCTGTGGAAAACCTTTCAGTGGGTCATCATTATGGGGTGAAGTGTAGATTGTTTACAACTCTATCCTACTGACTCCTTAACCTGAGACTTTTCTTAATCTTGTCTCCTCCTTACATGGCTTGCTTCCTATTCACTGGCCATACCAAAAGCATCACTATTGTGTAGCAAACTTGCTCCACTTCTTTACCATCCCCTTCCTTTTTATAAATTCTTTAATCTAACTAAACCAGATCATAAATACCTATGTATTTCTATCAGACAAGGTCCTCCGGTCTAAATTATTCCCACCACAGGAGGCATTAAAGGACATCAATGGCCCATACAACATACTGATTGTTGTAGGGGACTCTATAAAACCTCCAGAAGATCCAGGAACCAGCTTATATAATCCAGCCTCCACCACAAGACTCTAGTGTTGCAGCTTTACTCACCTCTGCATACCTCACTGTAAAGCTCTGCCTCTATAATCAGAAGCAAAACTCACACAGTTCCTGCCTAAATTGTTTTTGTTTTTGATACATCAGTATTTCGTACAGGAGCCTCTCTCTGGAGGAATCTAGGACACAGAGAGGTATTGAGCTCTAAATGAAACTGGAAATGAAGACATTTAAGTTCAGTATTATGGAGTGAAATTTTCCAATGAGTTAAAGAAAATTCAAAGAGTCTAGGCAGATAGAAAATGTGTTAACCATGCACTATGTTCTTGTGTTTTTTCTTTTTCTTTTGTTTATGAGAGGGAGTCTTAAGAGGTAGCCCATGTTGGCCTTCAGCTTCTTACCCTCCTGCCTCTGCCTCTTCAGTGTTGGCATTATAAGGATGATTTTTCCTTCCTCTTTGTGGACTCAATTCATAATTTCCTTCAGAATTTATTTATTTATTTATTTATTTATTTATTTATTTATTTATTTATTACTCAGCTCAAAATTTCACAAAGTATATTCCTACCACAGACCTTAATATATTCTACTGCTGTTCTGCAACTGCATTTCCTTCATAAACTCCACAAAATGCTTAATTATCATGGTCGTGTCTGTGTTTCTTTGTGTTATTCTCTTCTCACATGTAGCCAATGCCTGGCACATGTCAGAGAATTAATAAACATTCTTTGAGGAGGTGGGTAGGTAACACTTAAGGAAGCACTAATTTAAATGGTCTTTATAAATATTTTAGTAATATAAATTTAGATTAATTTTCATTCCATAACCCCCAAGACAAGGGAGAATTAATTTCTATTCCAGTAATACAATAATGTATAGCATACTTAACCAATATTAAAAGCTTTTAAATAGAATGTGGTTTTCTAGAATGGGCAAGGGAAATTGGAGCTCTACCATGAGTCTTCCCAAGACTTACTATAAAACATCAGGATTCCACGGTGATGGTAAGAAAGACGTAACTTTGAAATGGAAACAGTAGAGAAGACATCAGAGTAGAAACCTCAACTGTAAAAGTCATTTTGTATGTTTTCTTAATAACCATGGGATTCACATTGATATTATTTTCCTTTTACTTGGCTATTATAAAATGGTCTCTATGGATTTGCTGACAGCTTCATGAGCTGACTGTGACAATAGACTATGTCCAATGAAAAGGAATAGGCAAGTAGGGAATACATATCTTTTAACATGAACACAAAGAGAATAGTCAATAATTAAGTTCCCTTTCAATCTTGAAAAATATATGTTTAAGTTATTGAAAGAGCATTTGGTCATCCAGAGCCAATTCTAGGGATTTAACATCTGTACATGCTAGCCACTCAGAATTGGTTTTTTAAAAAAGATATTCCACTAGAAGGCTGACAAAGATGAGTTGGAGGGCAGGGGTGCTTATTGGCTAGCCTGCTGACCTAAATATGATTTCCCAGGACCCAAATGGTAGAAGGAGAGCTAACTCCTACAATCTATCTTCTAATCTCCACATGTGACGTTGGTATGTACACACCCAGATACACAAAAATAAATAAAATACACATTTTATTAAGTTTCAAAAAGATGTTCTACAATTGAAACCTTTCACTCAACATGTTTTTAGACATGCATGGGTACACAGATATGTAAAGTAGATGAAAATTAAAATATTACCAGTAATAAATCATAAAGAAATTCATTTTAAAAGAATCATCATTGTACAGATAATTTTACCATATTTTAAAAATTAAGGCAAAATATGCATACCGTTGAGGTTGGTTTTTATTTTTAAAAATAAGGAAATCATGTGTGAAAATTTGATGATAAAAGTCATAGAGCATCTTCAGTGTTTTTTCCATATTTGATTAATATTCTGATTTAGGATCATCAATATGAAGAACACTACTTTGTATAAATACCAAACAAGAAATGACAGAAATATATTGAAAGCCATTTCAGCAATTATTAGAAATTCTGTCCTAATCCTAAGAAAAAATACACTTAACTATTTTTGTGGTAAAACTAAAGTTAGTAAACTTTAAAATCAAACATACCAATACAATTCAACTGATAGACATGCCATTTAGATATTTACATGAAGAAAAACCATGGTGTTCAAATATTAAAATTATTTCCTCCATAGCTAAACACTATGCTTTCATAAGTGAAAAAAATCATTGTATATGCAATAAAACAATACAATTCATAAATATATTTGCCTCAAATCTAAGGATTTATGCCACATTCATTCTAGTTGTATGTTATGAGCTTCTCTTGGTTTCTTTTCTGCTGCTGTGATAAGAATATTCACAAAAACAGTGCAAGAGACAATGGGCATATTCTAGCTCATAGTTCCAATTCATCATAATGGGAAAGATAAGGCATCAGGAATTTGTTGTTCCTATGATGTCCACAGTTAAAAGAAAGCAATGAATGCATGGATGATAGTGTTCAGGTTGATTTTCTCTACTCTTCCACAATCAAGGATGCCCTGTTTAGGAAATGGTCCCACCCACAGTTAAGACAGACCTTCCCACATCGATTAACATGCTGAATACAATTCCTCCTTTATAGACATTTTAAGATGTTAACCATAATCTATTTTACCCCTCACATATATGCATTGACATGCCTCCTCAGTCTCAGTGTGACAGCTAGTACTGTCAATTACAGACAGCACGCGTAATCAAAAGTGTCTCTTGTAAGTTCAGAACCAGGCATGCAATGCAAGAGAGATGGATGGTTCCAGAAACATGTAAGATTCACTATACATTTGATTTTGAGCTAAAATTTGGGGTTGTTGTACATCAAGAAATATTTCACTATTGTCCAACTTTTCTGTCACTCCAGCCTGAGCCCAAAGACACACAGATGAAAAAAATTGTGACTTAGAAAGCAATAGAGGAATATTCTAAAATTCTATGGGGACAACAATTTATGTGGAGCCTATGTAGTAATGAGCCCTACTCACCATGGTCTCTCTCAAGCAGTCCTTGTCTTTGCAGTCTTAGAGAGAGAGGACAGTGAATAAGGATGAAGGGGAGAAAGGATAACATAGAAAATGTTGAATTTATTAGAAAGTACTGGCATGAGAAAGACACATCTTGGGTACAAATTTATCACTGACAAGAAGGTAGAACAAAGTCAATTTTCATATTCAAATCTACTCTTCCTTCCACATTTCAAAGATTGAAACAATTAAAAGAATATGGAAAACTTGATGCTGAACATAGATCGTTCATTTCCTCCTTCTATAACTTAAAGAAAGTCATATGAACTTCCCCAGGCTAAGGTATTTACTATATTCATGAGTTTCTCATTAAAAAGCAAAAAAAAAAAAAAATCCAGTTTGAAATTCTTGCAATGGTATTTTTAGTGTTTCAGGTAGCATGCAGAGCTACCTTAAACGTATGGAGAACATTTCTTTACAGTAGAGGTCACTTAGATTTCAATTATAAAAGTTTCAATTTGATTTGATGAATGACTTGGTCAGAGAAGAAGGATAAACTAGTAGTCATTGGTGATCTCAGGACAGGTCTTAATTTCACAAAGGACAAGCAATAAAGGATTATTAGTTAAAATAAAAAAAAAACCCAAAAAACCAAAACTGTACAAAAGATGGTTATATATTTAATTAGATTAATATTTTCATTATCTGTCATCAGACTGTCTAAATGAGGTTATGTCCATTAACTGAAAGAAAGAGAGCATTTTAGAAATATCTATACTTCCAAATGTTAAGCTGAAATTCAAGCACTTACAAAATTTTACAATGTTAGTATTGTCATTTAAAAATAATCATTTTCATCTCTTTTTTTTCCTAAAATGATTGGAAAGAAAGGCAGGAAAAATTGCAGTTGGGATACAATATGTGAGAATAAACAAATACAGCAATGAACATATTTTTTTTTAAAAAAAAAGTATTGCTCCCAGGAGAACCTCCATTCTCTCCCACACTCATCAGACATGCTGAGCCTGAACCATACAGGTTAGTTTCCCTTCCCCCACCTACTTCCCTGCTCACAGAGTCCTCTGGGCAAACAAAGCTTCTGTGAGCATCTTGTTATCCCTGGGGAACCTCCATTCTCCTGCCACCTCTCCTCTCACCTTCATCAGAGCTGCTGACCTTGAACCACACAGGTTAGCTTTCCTTCTCCCACCCATCTTTCCTGCTCTCTGAGTCCTCTGAGCACACCAAGAGGTGCCGAGCAGCCTACTATGTCCCCTGGACCTGCATCCTCCTGCCACCTCTCCTCCCCATTTCATCAGACCTGAGACTCCTGAACCATACAGGTTAGCTTCCCTTCCCCACCCATCTTCCCTGCTCACTGAGTCCTCTGGGACATGCCAAGCTGCCCTGAGCAGCCTCCTAGCCCGGGCAGACCTCCAATCTTCTGCTAGTTCTCCCTCCACCTTCTTCAGATATGCTAATCCTGAACCATACAGACCTGAGGATACTGAAACATACAGACCAGCAGATCTGGAATCATATAGGCCAAGGATACCCATCAGAGACCTGCCACACCAGGAGCATCAAGGTTAACTCCCCTCTTAATATCTACTACAACAGGAACATACCCTGATCAAAGCAATCCAGATAGCAAAAGGCCTTCAAAACAACACAATCAACAAAAGCCAGGGTAATATGATAGCTTTAGAGCACAGGTACTCTACTACAGCAAGCACTGGATACCCTAACACAACCTAAACAAAGAAAAATGACCTTAAATCTAGTTTTATAAAGATGATAGAGGCCTTTAAAGAGGAAATGAATAAATTCCTTAAAGAAATACAGGCAAATACAATCAAAGAAGTAGAGGTCTTTAATGAAGACACAAATAGATCCCTTAAAGATATACAGGAAAATACAATTAAACAGGTAAAAGAAATAAATAAAACTGTTCAAGATCTGGTGGAAATAAAAGCAATAAAGAAAACACAAACTGAGGGAATCCTAGAGATTGAAAGCCCAGGGAAGAAAACAAGAACAACAGATGCAAGCATCACCAAAATAATACAGGAGATGGAAAAGAGATTCTCAGGCCTAGAGATACAATATAAGTAATTGAAACATCAGTGAAAGAAAATCTAAAAATTCCTGACACAAAACATCCAGGAAATCTGGGAGGCCATGAAAAGACCTAATCTAAGAAAGGATTAGAAGGTGATGAAGAGTCCTAGCTTCAAAGCACAGAAAATATTTTCAACAAAATCATAAAAGAAACTTTTCGCAGCCTAAGAAAGAGATAACTATTAGTTATAAATTCTATATGCATAAAGTGGGAAAACTTGAAAATGTAGCTAGTGGTAAAACTATATAGAATGTTTTTAGTTGAAATAATATTATATCACTTTCATCTCTATTTCCTGACTCCAAAGTTGCTAGCCTCTTTTCTTAACTATTATTTACATTCACCCATACATGCTCATGCTTGTGGGTGCGCGCACATGTGCACACGCGCACACACACACACACACACACACACACACACACACACACAATTGCTGAGAATGCATCCAATAGATGACTGTGAGCATCCACTTCTGTATTTGTCAGGCACTGGCATAACCTTACAAGAGATAGCTATATCAGGGTCCTGTCAGCAAAATCTTGCTGGCATATGCAATAGTGTCTGGGGTTGGTGGTTGTATATGGGTTGGATCCACGGGTGGGGCATGAAGAAAAAAATTAATAAAAGTAATGGTAACTTTCTAAAAAAAAAAGAAAGAAAGAAAAGAAAGAGATGCCTAGGGAGAGGGTATGGGGGACTTTTGGGATAGCATTGGAAATGTAATTGAGGAAAATACGTAATAAAAAAATAAAAAATTGGAAAAAATAAACAATGTTTTGTCTCTCTAAAAAATAAAAAAAATAAAACCTTTCAAAAAAAAAAAAGAAAGAAAGAAAGAAAGAGATGCCTATAAGCATACAATAAGGTTACAGAGCACAATTAGACTGGAACAGAAAAGAAAATCCTTCTGGCACATGATAATAAAATCACAAAATCTATAGAACAAAGAAAGAATATTAAAAGTGGCAAGGGAAAATGGACTGGCAACATACAAAGGCAGAACTATCAGAATTACACCCAACTTCTCAACAGAGACTCTAAAAGCTAGAAGGGCTTGGACAGCTATCTTGAGACAAAACAAAACAAAACAAAAACAAATCCACAGTCGCCAATCTATACTACTATACCCAGCAAAACTCTCAATCACCATAGAGGAAAAAACAAGATATTTTAAGGCAAATCCAAGATCAAAACATATCTGCCCACAAATCAAGCCCTACAGAAAATACTGGAAGGGAAATGCAAACCCAAGGAGGATACATCCAAGAAAAGACAGGAAATAAGTAATTGATAATAGCAAAAACAAGGAATACACACACACAAACACACACAAACACCACTATCACCAAAATAACAGGAAATAACAATCACTGGTCATTAATATCTCTCAATATCAGTGGATTCAATTCACCAATAAAAAGACACAGGCTAACAGAAAGGATGTGGAAACTGGATCCAGCATTCTGCTGCAAATAAGAAATATACCTCAGCGATAAAGGCAAACATCATCTCAAGGTAAAGAGTGGGAAAAAAAAGTTTTCCAAACAATTATCCAAGGAGCAAGCTGGAGAAGACATTCTAATATCTAATAAAATAAACTTTTAACCAAAATGAATCAAAAGAGACAGGGAAGGACACGTCATACTCATAAAAGGAAGAAACTTCCAAGATGATACCTCAATTCTGAACAACTATGTCCCAAATGTAAAGGCTTTATGAGAGAAACATTGCTAAAGCATAAATCACGTATTGAATCCCACACCTTAATAGTGGAAGACTTCAACAGTTCATTCTTACCAATTGACAGGTCATCCGGAAAAAAACTAAAGAGAGAACTAATGAAACTAATAAACAGTATGAATCCAAAGGACATAACAGACACCTATAGAATATTTCATTCAAACACAAAAGAATATGCCTTCTTATCAGCACATAGATCCTTCTCCAAGATTGACCATATAGTCAGTTACAAAGCAAGCCTCAACAGATACAAGAAAATGGAAAGTATGCCTTGTATCTTTTCAGACCACCATGGATTAAAGCTGGACTTCAACAACAGAAACACTGGAAATTCTACACACACATGGAAATTGAAGAACTCCCTACTCAATGAGAAATAAAGAAATTAAAGACTTCCTAGAATTCAATGAAGATGAAGGTACAACATACCCAAGTTCATGGGGCACAATGAAAAGAATGCTAAGAGGAAAGTTTATAATATCACAAAGCACCTCCATAAAGAAATTAGAAGCTGGAAAAAACCCAGATGTCCCTCAACAGAGGAATGGATACAGAAAATGTGATACATTTACACAATGGAGTAATACTCAGCTATTAAAAACAATGAATTTATGAAATTCTTAGGCAAATGGATGGATCTGGAGTATATCATCCTGAGTGAGGTAACCCAATCACAAAAGAACACCCATGATATGCACTCACTGATGAGTGGATAGTAGCCCAGAAGCCCAGAAGCTCGGAATACCCAAGATACAATTCACAAACCACATAAAATTCAAGAAGGAAGACCATAGTGTGGATACGTCTATCCATTTTAGAAGAGGGGAACAAAACACCATGGAAGGAGTTACAGAGACAAAGTGTGGAGTAGAGACTAAAGAAATGACCATCTAGAGACTGACTCACCTGGGGATCCATCCCATTTACAATCACCAAACCCAGACACTGTTGTGGATGCTAACCAGTGCTTGCTGACAAGAGCCTGATATAGCTCTCTCCTGAGAGGCTCTACCAGTGCCTCACAAATACAGAGGTGGATGCTCACAGCCATCTACTGGACTGAACATAGGATCCCCAAGGAAGGAGCTAGAGAAAGGACCCAAGGAGCTGAAGGTGTTTGAACTAGCCAGTACCCACAGAGCTCCCAGGGACTAAACCACCAACCAAAGAGCACACATGGTGGGACTAATGGCTCCAGCTGCATGTGCAGCAGAGGATGGCCTAGTTGGACATCAGTGGGAGGAGAGGCCCTTTTGTCCTATGAAGGCTGTATGCCTCAGTGTGGGGGAATGCCAGGCCCAGAAAGCAGGAGTGGTGAGGGGCAGGGAGGGAATAGGAGGAGGAGGGTTATTTTTTTCAGAGGGGAAACCAGGAAAGGGGATAACATTTGAAATGTAAATAAAGAAAATATCCAGTTAAAGAAGACAGAGAGAGAGAGAGAGAGAGAGAGAGAGAGAGAGAGAGAGAGAGAGAGAGAGAGAGAGAGAGAGAGAGAGAGAGAGAGAGAGAGAGAGAGAGAGAACTGGAAAAAAATAAAGAAATTAGAAAGGTCTCATTCCAGCAATTTAAAACTACACCTGAAAGCTCTTGAAGAAAAGAAGCAAACACTCAAAAGAGGAGAACTCAGGAAATCATCAAGATCAAGGCTGAAATCAATCATTTAAAAACAAAGAAAAGAATTCAATGAGTCAATGAACCCAAAAGCCGTTTCTTTGAGAAAAACAAGATAGACAGACCCTTAGCCAAGCTAATGAAAAGACAGAGAGACGGTATCCAAATATGCAAAACAAGAAAGAAAAATCGAGACACGATAACAGATATTGAGGAAATTCAAAGAATCATTAGGTCTTACTTCAAAAGCCTGTACTCCACAAAATTGGAAAATCTTAATGAAATGAACGATTTTCTACACAGATGCCACTTACCAAAGTTTAATGAAGATCAGGTGAACTATTTTAAAAGCCTGATGACCCTAAAGAAATAGAAGCAATCATTAAAAGTCTCCTAACCAAAAATAGCCCAGGGCCAGATGGTTTTAGTGCTGAATTCTCCCAGTCTTTCAAAGAACTAATACTAATACTCCTCAAACTCTTCCACAGAATATGAAGGAAGGGAGCTCTGTGAAACGCATTTTCTGAACCCAACTTACCCTGATACCTAAACCACACAAAGATTCAACAAAGAAAGAGAACTTCAGAGCAATATCCTTTATGAACATTGATGCAAAAATATTAAACAATATACTTGCAAAGCGAATCCTGGAACACATAAAAAGCACCACTCGTTATGATCAAGTAGAATTCATCCTAGAGATGCAGTATCCCATACTCATGGATAGGTAGGTTAACATAGTGAAAATGGCTATCTTACTGAAAGCAATCTACAGAATCAATGCAGTCCCCTTCAAAAATCACAACAGTTTTGTTTTTTATAAACTTTGAAAGTGCAATTCTCAACTTCATATGGAAAAACAAAACAAACAAACAAAAAAAAATGTTAGTCAAAACAATCCTGAACACTAAAAAAAAAACAAAACAAAAACAAAACAACAACAAAAAAAAACCTTTAGGAAGACTCACTATCCCTGACGTTAAGCTATACTACAGAGCAACAGTGATTAAAAACTGCATGGTATTGGTACAGAAACAGACAGGTTGTTCAATACAATAGAATAAACAACCTAGAAATAAATCTACACACCTCTGGATACATCGGTTTCTATAAAGAAGCCAAAAACATACAATGGACAAAAGAAAGCACCTCAATAAATGGTGCTACACTGACCATATGTCTACATGTAGAAAAATTAATATATATCTGTATTTATCACCCTTCACAAAACTCATGTCCAAGTGTAACAAGGACCTCAACATAAAACCAGATACTCTAAATTTCATAGAAGAGAAACTGGAAAATACCCTTGAATGCATTGGTATAGGAGACAAGTTCCTGAACAGAACACCAATGTCTCAGGTTCTAAGATCAACAATTGATAAATGGGCCCTTATGAAACTGCAAAGCTTCTGTAAACCAAAGGACACTGTCAATAGGACAAATCAGCAGCCTACAGACTGTGAAATGATCTTCACCACCCCTACATCTGACAGAAGGCTAATATTCAAAATGTATAGAAAACTCAAGAATTTAGATAACAACAACCCAAATAACACAAATAAAAATGGGGTACATATCTAAAAAGAGAATTTTCAACAGAGGAATCTCAAATGGCCCAGAAGCATTGAAAGAAATATTCAAAGTCCTTTTTAATCAGGGCAATGCAAATCAAAACCACCCTGAGGTTCCATTAGAATGGCTAAGATAAAAAACTCAAGAGATAGCACATGATGGCAAGAATGTTGAGCAAGGAGAAAACTCCTCCATTGCTAGTAGGAATGTGAACATGTACAACCACTTTGTAAATCAATTTGGTGGTTTCTCAGAAAACTGGGAAGAGTAATTAATACCTCAAGACCCATCTATATCATTCCTGGGCATACCCAAAAATGTTCCACCATCCCACAAAGACACTTGCTCAACTATATTCATAACAGCTTTATTCATAATAGCCAGAAAGTGAAAACAACCTAGGTGTCCCTAAACTGAAGAATGGATAAAGAAAATTTGGTACATATACACAGCTATTAAAAACAAAGACATCATGAATTTTGCAGGCAAATGAATGAAATTTTATAATATCATCCTGAGTGAGTTAACCAGTCCCAAAAGGACATGCATGGTATATACTTACTTATAAGTGGACATTAGCCATAAAATACAGGATAACTATGCTAGGCTCCACAGACCAAAAGAAACTAAACAAGAAAAGTTACATGTGAGCATGCTTGAATCTCACTTAGAAGTGGTAAAACCCTACTGATTCTTGGGTGCCATCTATCTGGCAGGAACTGGGAGGGAGAGAGGGTAGGGATGGGGATGGTTCATGATCAGGTTTCATGGGGAAGATAAGAGAGATGGCTAGATTATAATAAGGATGAATGGAAATATGCAACTGATTGGTGTGGGCTGCTGGGTGATCTCCAGGATGAGACAAAGAGAGCTGAGATAAGGAAGGCACCCAAGAATCAGTACAGTTGACTTTAGCACTGACTTAGAGCATTGGGGATAGTGGAGTGATAGGACCACCTACTAACCTACAAAACTTTCAACCCAAATTTATCTTGTCTACAAGAAATACAGTCATGGGGAATGGAGCAGAGACTGAGGGAATGGTTGACCAATAACCAGCCAAATTTGAGACCCATCTCATGGGAAAACACCAGTTCCTGACATTATTAATGATACTCTGTTATTCTTGCAGACAGGAGTTTGGCATGGCTCTCCTTGGAGAGGATCCACCCAGTAGCTGTCTAAGTTAGATGCAGACACCCACAGCTGAAAAGTGGATGGAGCTTGGGGACTCTTATGGAATAATAAGAGGAAGGATTACAGGCCCGGAAAGGGATAGGGACTTTACAGGAAGACCAACAGAGTCAACTAACCTGGACCCTTGGGGCTCTCAGAGACTGAACCACCAACCAAAGAGTGTATAGGAGCTGTACCTAGGCCTCCCACACATATATAGATGTGCAGCTTGGTCTTCATGTGGATTCTGAACTCTATCCAAAAGGCTGTTGCCCTTATGTGGGATATGTTCTTCTAGCTGGGCTGCCTTGTCTGGCCTCAGTGGGAGAGGATGTGCATAGACTTGCAAAGACTTAATATGCCAGGGTAGGTGGATACCCAGGGGGGCCTCACCTGCTCAGAGGAGATGGGAGGGGAATGGAAGGAAGGATTATGGAATGCGATAACCAGGAGGGGGTCAGTGAGCAGAATGTAAAGTGAATAAGTAAAAAAGTAAAAATAAAAAAAAATGTATTAACATTGAATTTTGATAGCATGTTTACCTATTGCTCAGGGAAAAAATGTTAAGTAAAAAATACATAGCCATAGGGAATGATCAGTGATTAAGGGTGCTTGCCCCTATGTTAAAGACTTTCACGAGTTCAAAACAGACAAGAAAATCTGCACTAAGAGGGATAAGTAGTTATGGAACCCACGCCTAGCAAAAAGCTTTCTGAAATTGATACCTGCTCCCAAAGGGAGGTTTTCCCAATGGAGTCCCACTGGGTGTATCAACCACATTCTAGGGGAGGCCATATTCCCACGAGCAGTTGACCAACACAAAGGAACTCTATATTCTTTGCTTTACTTGTTTTTGTTTATTTTGTGTACTTTTGTTTCAGCATTTTTTTGTCTTCCTGGGATTTATTTGTTTTGATTTTTTTCTTTGTTTGTTTGAGATAGTAAAATATAGGGAGAGGGAGGAAAAAAGAAAGAGAGAACCTAAATTTGAGTAGGTAGAGAAATAGAAAGGACCTGAAAGGAGTAGGCGAGTGGGGAAACATGATCAAATATATTTCATGAAAAGATTAATTTTAAAAAAGGAGCACTTGTTCATGCAGAGGACTAGAGTTCAGCTTTTACTACCAATACCACATAGCTCACAACCACCTGTCCAACATCTCCAGGTCCAACACTGTCTTCTGGACTTTAGAGGTACAAACACACACACACACACACACACACATACACCACAAACACATGTGCCCACATTAAAAAAAATTACATCTTTCATTTAAAGTAGATAATAAAATTCCATAGCAACTTAAAATTTTTTATTTTATTTTGTTTTATTCTATTGCAATCTGATTAAGACACATGACTAAAGAATTTTCAGGTCAAAGAATTTTAATTTCTCTAGGATAGTTTCTTATTTTTTAACGCATGGAAATTAAAAGTAAATACTATGCCACCAAAATATCTGTGTAAAGCCTAAACTTCAGAACAGGAAACTCCAAAGTTTCTGCAGCCTTATTATGTGGGCTTTAGCCTGAATATAATTTTTCTATTGTTTTTTCAATTATTGAATTTATATAGTCAATGCAATTCTGTTTATGTGATTAAAACGGCCTCACAATTTCCCCAGGGTATGTAATGTGGCCATGCTCTCCCTGCTTCTAAGATTCTTAATGAGGCATTTCCTGACTCTGTGCTTCTCACCCCTCAAACAATTTTGCATTGATGTACACCATATAAAATATCTGTTTGAGAGAGGAAAAGAAAACAAAGATTAGGACATGTATAAATATATGACATCTGCAAAACACAGTTCAATATGTCCAGGTCTGTTGTTTGAACAAATATGCTTTTTAGGGAAGTGAGTTTGTTCTTGTAAGTATGTTGAAAGGAAGAGAAAGACAACACTTTAGTATACATAAAAGCTGTGCTATGCTCACCTCATTTATCATTCAGCCACAAAATAAAAACTTGGCTCTCTATTCACTTACAACTTATTTTTTCCTAGCAAGCACATGCATATATTTAAACAACTCTTTTTTTTTTCCTAGAGGTCTATATGAAGCCTTTACTTTTTATAATTCAGAACGCAAATTCAACAATGTGAAGAAGCAATTTAATTAAATAATGGATATCTACAAAGAGATTAGAAATTTAGAGAGTCATAAATGTCATTTAAAATAAAATCATAATACCCATAAATGTCATTTAAAATAAAATCAGCTCTAATAAAGAACAAAGTAAAATGGATATTTATATAATTAGTTAATATTATCATTGACAATATATTTCTCCCTCAAGTGTAGGAAAGTATTATTGATGTCTAATAGGAGGGACTTTCCCTCATTTCTTCACCCTCATATTGAGGCTGGACAAGGTAACCAGGTAGCAGTAAAAGGGTCCTCAAAGCTGGCCAAAGAGTCAGGAACATCCCCTGCTCCCACTGTTAAAAGTTCCACAAGAAGGCCAAGCTACACAACTATAACGTGTGCAGAGTGCCTAGGTCAGTCCCATATAAGCTCCCTGATTGTCAGTTCTGTCTCTATGAGCCAATAATGAACCATGGTTAGTTGATTCTGTGGCTTTTCTAGTGGTGTCTTTAAGGCCCTTGGTTCCTACAAATGATTCCAGAAGCTCCACCTAATGTTGGTATCTGCTACAAGCAGTTCTTGTTTGAATACTCTCTGGTGACAATTATGCTAGGTTCCAGTCTACAAGTATATCAGAGTAGCATTACCAGTCATTTCACTGATTTTTTTTTCTTGTCTTGTTTGGTTCTATTCTATGTCTCTGAGCTATCTAGACTCAGGTTCCTGGCCCTCCAGGCAGTATAAGGCATGAGCTCCCTCTGGTGGGAGCATGGGTCTCAAGATGGACCAGTCATTGTTTGGCCACTTCCACAAGTTCTGTTCCACCTTTATCCTAGCACATGTTGCAGGCAGGAAAAAATCGTAGGTTAAAGGTTTTGTGGCTGCATTGGTAACTCAGTTCCTCCACTGGAAGCCTTGCCTCATTACAGAAGATGGCTAGTTCAGGCTCAGTATCACCCATTTCTAGAGTCTTCACTGGGATCAACCTCATAGCTTCTTGGACACTTTGCCCCTTCTTAGAATTGGAAACAATCACCCATGGAAGGAGTTACAGAGACAAAGTTTGGAGCTGAGACAAAAGGATGGACCATCTAGAGACTGCCATATCCAGGGATCCATCCCATAATTAGCCTCCAAACGCTGACACCATTGCATACACTAACAAGATTTTGCTGAAAGGACCCTGATATAGCTGTCTCTTGTGAGACTAGGCCGGGGCCTAGCAAACACAGAAGTGGATGCTCACAGTCAGCTATTGGATGGATCACAGGGCCCCCAATGGAGGAGCTAGAGAAAGCACCCAAGGAGCTGAAGGGAATTGCAACCCTATAGGTGGAACAACATTATGAACTAACCAGTACCCCAGAGCTCTTGACTCTAGCTGCATATGTATCAAAAGATGGCTTAGTTGGCCATCACTGGAAAGAGAAGCCCATTGGACATGCAAACTTTATATGCCCCAGTACAGGGGAACGCCAGGGCCAAAAAGTGGGAATGGGTGAGTAGGGGAGTCGGGGGAGGGGAGGGTATGGGGGACTTTTGGGATAGCATTGGAAATGTAATTGAGAAAAATACGTAATTAAAAAGAGAGTTTCCATTGTACTAAGTTTCTCACTTTCCCCCCACCAAATGTCCTCCAATTACAATTGTCTCTCCCAGTGCCCATTTCCTCTATCCACCCACCTGTCCCATAATGTTCCCAGTCCATACTCAACTGTGAGCCTTACTTGTTACTGGGTGTTGATTCTTAACATTATCTTTTACTTTACAGGTAATATCCACTTAATAAGTGAATACAAAGCATGTTTGTCTTTCTGGCTCTGGGTTAACTCAGGATGCTTTTTGTCTAGTTCCATCCATTTGCCAGCAATTTTCATAATGTTATTTTTTTAACAGCTGAGTACAGTTTTGCACTCCCATCAACAATGGAAGAGTGTTCCCCCTGTTCAGCATTAGCTGTCATTTGTATTTTTGATCTAGGTCATTTTGAGAGAGAGAATCTCAGTGTTGTTTTTGAGTTGCATTTCTGTGATGGCTAAGGACGTTGTGCATTTCTTTAAGTATTTGTTGAGATTACTCTGTTGAGAATTATCGATTTAGATATGTACCCATTTTTAATTGGATTCTTTGGTTTGTTGATGTGTAATTTCTTGAGTTCTTTACATATTTTGGATATTAGCTCTCTATCAGTGTGTAGTTGGGAATAGGAAAATCTTTTTCCATTCTGTAGGTTGCCGCTTTGAATGGCGATGTCTTGCCTTGCAGAAGCGTCTCAGCTTCATAAGGTCCTCTTTATTATTTGTTGAACTTAGTGACTGTGCTAACAGTATTCTGTTTCTGTGTCATTAAATTCAAGTCTAATCCCCTCTTTCTCTTATATCTGACTCACTGTATCTGGATTTTGGTTGAGGATTTTGATGCACTTGATATTGAATTTTGTGGAAGGTGGTAAATATGGATCTATTTGGATTCTTCTACATGCAGTCAGACCAGCACTTTTGTTGAAGATGATGTCTGCTTTCCTTTGTGTGTTTCTGGTCTTGTTATCAAAACTCAGCTGTTTATAGGTGTGTAGGTTCATAGGTATCTGAGTCGTCAATTCATTTCCACTGATCAGTATGTCAGTTTTGTGCCAATGTCATGCTGGTTTTATTAGTATCGTTTTAGAGTACAACTTGAAATTGGTGATGGTGATACCTCCAGCAGTTCTTTTCTTATTCAGCATTGTTTGTTTTTCCATATGAAGTTGAGTATTTTTCTTTCAACGTTTGTAAAGAACTGTGTTGGAATTTGGGGGAATTTTGTTGAATCTGTAGATTGCTTTTAATAACATGACCATTTTTAATCAATTCCAATTCGTGAGCATGAGAGACATTTTCGTCTTCTGATATCTTCCTCAACTTCTTTCTTCAGAGACTTGAAGTTCCTGTCATACAGGTCTTACACTTTCTTCTTTAGAGTTACCCATGATATTTTGCATTATTTGTGGCAATTTTGAAGGGTGTTGTTTCCCTGATTTCTTTCTCAGCTCAATAAAACATCAGAGAGAGAGAGAGAGAGAGAGAGAGAGAGAGACGGAGAGAGAGAGAGAGGGAGAGGGGAAGGGGGAGGGGGAAAGGGAGGGAGAGGGAGAGGAGGGAGAGGGATACAAAAGTAAAGATGACTGAGTGGGAAAGGTGTGAATTACAGAACCATTATTATATTCTCTTTTGTTTACTTTATCAGTCTAAATACTAAATGAATTAAGTGTGTATAAAGGTTGAATGTTAGTATGCCTCCTTATTCTATGTTTCGAGTAATAACCATATGTGTGGTAATATCGTTTTTGTAGATAAGCTTAAATTATTTTTTGCTGAGAGAGAATTAGAAATAATTGACCAACTATACACAGTTTCTCTATAATGTTGCTGAAGAGCTTGGAGAATTAGAATACAATTCTGAGTGAAATTCAGCTTAATTATTTTTCTAGCTGTACATACTTGGCATATAATTTTTTCTTAATTATAGATTCAAGTATATGAGAAAAGGTTATAAATCACTTGCTTTACAGGATTAATTAAATTCTGAGTGGTAGTAGTAGTTAATGCTTGTTTACATCTTACTTTTTGCTACTTATTGTGCTAGTTATTTGTGTTACTAAGCTTTTTGCCTTTTTTGCAAGCCACTCAAAAGTCCTAAGTTAGAGGAGCAAGTGCTATTTTAGATGAAAATGGAATCCTCTGCTTAACAGTGTTTAATAACTTACATAATAAAAGCATATAATGGCAAAAAGTTCACACTGCTGCTCTTGACTGTCTTCTAGCATATTACTGTCAGAGGCCCTAGAGGAGAACCGACTACTGCTACTTTCCTAAACCAGCATAATTCCCAACTGCATTCTAAATACATATTCTTACATGTACAGATAAATGTAGATTTCACATCTCATCAAAGAAACTTCTTTTGTCAGCAGGACAGAGACCATTGAAAAAATCAGCAATGTGTCAAAATGCAGATAAGAACTGACCATGAGGCACATATCCCCAATTGACACATCTAAACTACAGCCCCTACACCAAAGGCTTGGGAGACATCTCAGAATAGGAAGTGGTAAGATTGTAAAAACCAGAGGATCAAGGTATCTGTTATGAGAATAGAGTATTCCAGGGAAGCTGCACCCATGAAATCTTAGCAATATTGTAGCCTAAACCAGACATGCACAATGACAGCAATTGATGTCCCAATTTGGATTGGGGAAATCTACCACTAGATACAAATCTGTAGACAATTAATTACTGCCTAGAGGTAGAGAACCACTATTCTCCAGAGACTAGGCCCCTGATAGGTGATCCAATCACAAGATGTTAGCATTAAACGTGTATACATATAAGCAATTCTAAATAGACTCAGCAGATTGTATTTATATATACATGTCTCTGTGTGTATATATGAGAGAAACAGAGAGAAGGGAAGGAGGGAGGAAGGAAGAGAGGGATGGAGGGAGAGAGGGAAAGAGAGGTCATGAATTTGAGAGGGAGTGGAGGGTTACCAGAGTTAAAATAGGGAGAATGTGGGGTGAAAATGATGTAAACACACTATTTGTGTATGAAATTCCCAAAACAATAAAATAAATGTTAAAAAAGAAAATAGGGGCACAGTCATGAAACAAAAATCCTACTTGAATTGTCAGTCAATCTGTGGATTAGAATATATGATAAGAATTCACATTAAGTGCCAGCTACTCCAAATGAGAAGTTGGTTGCTGAAGAAACAAACACTGAGCTTTTTAGTCTTTTACAGAGGGTTGCTAATATGGCAAAACTATTTTACTTACTCTCATGGACTTGGGCATGCAGAAAACACACAATCACTTTAGAATGTGCTAAAAACCTAGAAATGGCAGCACTTGTTTATGTGATAAGGTTATTTCCTGAAGGCCATTTTTTTCCCCTGAAGCTTATTTTTGTAAGTGACTTGGACTAAGAAAAGAACATTGTTTTTCTTTTATGTCATGTTATCACACATGCAATAAACTAATTAAATCTTACAGTGTAGGATCTTGTTCATTTATAAATACCCAATAATGAAGAAGGACTTAAAAATGTGATTAAATGAAAATCCCATCTCAAGAATAAATCTTCAGTATATTTAATTTAAATATACTTAACCTATTGAACTTTGAATTCTTTCAATTCATTTTGATTACTTACATGTTCATGAAGTGTTCTTATTATTTGCATGTGTGCGAGAGAGGGGGAGGGAGGGAGGGAGGGAGAGAGAGAGGAGAGAGAGAACACGAATGTGCGTGTGCTTGCCACGATCCTTGTGTACATGTCCAAGAAAACTTTTGTGGCATCAGTTCTCTCCTTTGACCTTCTCATGGGTCCTTGGGGTCAAACTCAGCTTACCATGTTTCCATGAAAATACCTTGACTCAAGGAATCACTTTGCCAGCCCTCACACTCATGTATTTTAAAAAGTTGAGTACTACAAGATTTTAGCAAGAAATAAAAGAAGAATTACCTCACTAATTTGAGTGTTTTCCTTCTCAGAGACACAATGACATATATATATATGTACATATATACATATATATATATATATATATATATATATATATATATATATATATATATCACTTATCCTGAACCTTTCTATATTTCAGAGTATAAAAGTTCTCTTCATTTCTCTGCCCACATATACACCTCCCTTTTCCATCGTCCCACTATATTCATTAGACTTTTGTCTGTCATTTGTTTTTTTTTTGTTGTTGTTGTTCTTCATTATAATGACTCAGTACATTCTATTCCCATGAATCATTTTATTTTTTCTTATAGTTAGTCCTGGTCTTGTATTTGATTGCTTAGTTTTGGTATTCTTGCTAAACCAACCTATTTCCCAATTGTCTTCAAGTTGTATGCATTTCTCAAGACATTAGGACAATTTCATAAGTCTGGATAAATTTCTTCAGAGTCTCTTGATATGTTGCAATCTGGCTCATTAGCCATCCACACCTGCATTAACATTCTAGTGTCACAAATTAGGGGCTTAAAACAGCACACATTAATTATTTCACATTTTTCCTCAGTCAGGAATTCAGGCACAGCAGAATTAAATTCTCAATTTAGACTCTCACTGGGATGAAATCAAGGTACTAGCCAAGGCTCAGTTCTCAAATGAAGCACTGTGTCTTCGGCCAAGTTCACAGGTTCTTGGAAGGATTCAGTTCCTTCAGCTGTGATTGTGGGACTGAGGTCCTAAACTTCACTACTAGCCCTATAAGCTGCTGCCTGCTCCTTGAAGGTGAGTAGGATGAAATCTTTGATGCCTAACTTCTTCCCTTACCATACTTTGTAGAAACAAAACAAAATAACAACAAAACAAACCCAAACAAAACATATTAGAAATCTAAGAATAGATTCATACAGTAGATTTTAGTTTACTGCATTTGTTTTGAAATTTTTAATTATCAGCGGGCTGTGATTTTTGTGGTTATGTATTATTCCTCCTGGAGAGAGGTCAAGCTAAAAGTTTTTTTTTTTTTTTTTTCTGGTTACTGGCTCAAGGATATGCTATTGTGGGAGAAAGGTTCTAGTTTTGTGTTGACAGTAAAGGGGATTAGGCTCTGGACCCCTTACAGCGTTATATGGATCAGAGTTGGCAGAGAGAGACCGCCTGAAGAACTAGAAAAATTCAAGAGAATCAAACAGGACAGGTAAAGGTTATTTGGGCCATCTTTCACATGGCATAAATGACAACTTATGATTGGATATTATTAAAATTGGTTCATAAAATGGACAGCTGTCTTTCACATGCTCAAACATGGAGCAGAATTTCATCCTTAGCTAGTCTGTGCACCCTGAACAGACTAACACAATCCATGCAGATATCTTGTTGGTACTTAAATATGTTTTGAGATTTCTATATTTCAGAGGGTACAGGTTTGCTGAGATTCCTCCTCAAAGATGCTGAATTGACCTTCTTGGACTCCCTTCCTGGGTCATGGATTCCAGATCTTCTTGCCTCATTCAATCATTTAGACAGATCCAGTCAGAACTTCAGTAAAGCCCTGAGGCTTTTCGGCATCAGTGACTGGATAACAATTGCTGGCTTTGGCTTTCTTAAGGCCTAACCAAATCTCCTATTTTTCCTACACTTCTCCTCCCCTTTAAAGATATTTCCTTGCTCCAGTTCATCCAGAAGAAGTTATGAAGAGTCATCAGCCTAATTCCCTGGGCTTGGAGGTCTGGTAATGGTTATTTTACAAATTATAGTATTTGGTAATGGTAATAATTTTGAACACGGAGTATATAGGTGGAATCAATTGTTCAGCCATAATCTTAATTGGTAGAAATCTTTATAATTGATGCAAAGTTCAAGTTATATTTTCTTACATTGGTACAGAATTTATTTTGATACAGATTTAATGATTTCATTGGTATGATTTTTTTTGTTTTATTTTTTTTTGGGGGGGGTTTGGTTTTTCGAGACAGGGTTTCTCTGTATTAGCTCTGGCTATCCTGGAACTCACTCTGTAGACCAGGCTGGCCTCAAACTCAGAAATCTGCCTGCCTCTGCCTCCTGAGTGCTGGGATTAAAGGCATGTGCCACCACCGCCTGGCTTGGTATGAATTTCTTATATTGATACAAAAATTGGGATTAATATTGTTACTCTCAGACAGGCATTGTGCCTATCCAACTCATTCAAGAGTACAAAGCTTAGATCGAGTCTTTCTATGACTGCTATTACAGTTTTCAGAAGGTTGAGCAATATGAGTTAAGGGCCAGA
Organism: Mus caroli; assembly: GCF_978045245.1. NCBI lineage: Eukaryota > Metazoa > Chordata > Mammalia > Rodentia > Muridae > Mus > Mus caroli. The sequence goes on from NW_028227260.1 coordinate 2,495,697, forward strand.
TAACAAACTCATGATTCCGAGTTAATTATAAAATGGTGTTTTTGAGATATTTCAATTAGAAATAGCTGAGAGAGCAGGGCATGGTGGCACATGCCTTTAATCCCAGCACTTGGGAGGCAGAGGCAGAGGCAGGCAGATTTCTGTGTTCGAGGCCAGCCTGGTCTTCAGAGTGAGTTCCAAGACAGCGAGGACTATACAGAAAAACCCCGTCTCAAAAAAAAAAAAAAAAAAAAAAAAAAAAAAAGAAAGAAAGAAAGAAAGAAAGAAAGAAAGAAAAGAAATAGCTGAGAGTAGTCAAGGTTTAACAGTTCTTCAAAAATGGCAGAAATCTATAGAATGTGACTTTTAATGTTATTTATTTGACAGTGAGACAAACCTGTTCCAGGTAGTACCTCCTTCTTGGTTCAAAAAAGATATTGAGTATCTTTACCTCCAGGCAAGGTTGCTTATTGTGGCAAGGTAGTCACTGGGCAGAAATTGCCCATTTCATCTACAGACAATACTGTCCAGAGAAGAACACATTTTTAAAGACTACTAGCTTTGTTGAGTCAGGGTCAGTGGCCCTTCAAATAATTCTGCACTATAAGTCTGTCAGATAGATGATCCTTGGTCAGAAGGCCAAAAACAGATGGTCCTAGATTTTGAAGAATGGGGGACTATCCAGGTCATCAACTGTCTCTACAGTGTGGCTAAGTTTTGGAAGCTATGTTCAATCATTCTTGGATTTCTGGTGGAGTTGAAGACTAGTTTTAGTCTCATAATCAAATTCAAGTTAACATTGAGAGGGGTGGGGAGAGGAAGAGGGAGAGTTTATAGAGTGGATGACATAGTTGTCAAGTTTATCATGATGTTACAGGCTAAAAATCTAAACATAAACCAGGGATAAAATCATAATTCTTTCAGGTAGGAAATATGGTACTTTGTCTAACTGACAAATTAACCGACTGGATGCCATTTGTACCTCATACTGTGTAATTTACTTAATTTTTATGGCTTTGTTCAACTTATATCTGAGAGAAGAGTTCTTTTATATTTTATTGACAGAAAAGGTGAAATGTAGAGGGAGGAGCTGATACTAAAATATGGTTCCCTAATTGGCTCTTGATTTGGTCAATAAAGAAGGCAGAGGGTAAAGATGAGACTTCTGGCTAGCAGGGGAAAGAAGGGCGGTCAGGAAAAGGAAAGGGTTTTTGCAGTCATGCATTGGAAGGAGAGGAGAGCAGCAGTCATGTCAGGCCTCAGAGCACCCAGGGCCTGCAGTCTCTGCCTGGAGCAGAGGCCCAGGAGGTTGGTGGGAGCTAGCTGATCGCTGATAAGATTAGAGTAGAAGATTCTGTGCCCAGCAATTTTGCTAACAGGCAAATTCTAAAATAATAGGGCTGAGTGTGTGTTTTTTATCCTCAGATTCAAAGGTCTTAGGTGGGGCTAGTAATGAAGACATCTGGAAAGGAACTAGCAAGCCATTGGCAGATCTAAACAAGGAGGAACAGAGAAGTCAGGTGTAGGACCTCTGGTAGCAGATCTCAGAGCCAAACCAGGAGCAAGGTCTGTGGTCCCAGGCAAAGGAGGAAGTATGGTTTTTAAAATAACATGCAACAAACAAGCAAACAAACAAAAACCACATTAATTTGTTTAGGTCAGGCCAGAAAAGATAATCTACTCTAAAAAACAAAAACAAAAACAAAAACAAAAACAAAAACAAAAACAAAAACAAACAAAAAAACCCTTAAAGTCAATTATTTCAGGATTTATCCTCAAAACTTCTTCATCACTACTGTACCACACAATCATGGAAGTGCTATCCTATTATATTTACAGGCCCTACACATACTTAGGGAGGTAGTGGAATATTGGAATCTATTTAGCCACTATACCTAATAACTAGAAACCACCCATGAATCCCTCTTTGCTATTATCATGGGGATTCACTCAACCTTTCTCTGAAGTTGTATTCCTACTTCCTAAAATCCATGTTTATTTTCTTGGTTTACAGCAAGTTTGTATAGCTTGGTCTCCAGTGGCTTCCTAAAGTGTTCTATTTTGGGGTTATTAATCATTGAATAAGGAATTGTTGGTTTGAAGTTGTTATTTTCTCCTCAGAATTCTGAACACTTCACTCTCCACTAGCCTTCACTATTGATATTAAATCTGTTATGTAATGCTTGTTGCTTTTCGTGAAACTGGTTTTTCCCCCTGGGGGTTTATAGAACGCATTTCCCTATCCCCAGCTTTGTGAATTCTTTTGGTATTTAGCCTTGGAGGTTGTCTCCTTCATCTATTGCCCTTAGCACCTAGCAATGTTGGCTTAATGGTGCCCTGCGTCCACTCTGCCACAGGGCTCAGGCCTCTACTGGAGGTAGGATTCAGGAGTTTTGACTACATTTATCCTACCCCTGCCCGGCAGGTGTCGGGCTATGGGAAGCAGCCGGATACTGCCCTGGGGGCGGAAGAGTGCAGTCTGAGGTGTCCAGAACAGCCAAAGCTAGCTCAGAGTCCCCAGGGCCTACAAGGAGGCTGGGGCTGTCAGCTTCTCAGACTCTTGGGCACTCAAGTGCTGCTGGGAGCTTCGGAAGAGCTGAGAATGGAGTGGGGGCTGTAGGCTGGATCTAGCATGATGCGAAAGGGAAAATCGGAGAGAGCTTCAGCTGGATTCCACAGGAAGGAGAGTCCTTGGTTTGTTTGGTGGGCAGCTTGACTTGGTGGAGGCCATGGCTGGGAGCACTGAGAGGCTTTCTGCGGGAGGCTAAGAGGTTGGCTCTTTACACTAAGGCCTACTCCATTGCTCCCCATGGAGGATCCCAGTGAAAAGAGACAGTCCATGGTTTTAAGACATTTATTTTTATGGTGGAGAGTGGCAATGAGTAAAACTGTACCCCAGTTTCTCAGGGCAGGCCTGAGGTTAAGTGCCTTTTGCAGAGAGGAGTGTCTGGGAAGGGGAGTTTATTGGCTAAGCCTCCAAGCCTTTAGGTACCTCATTAAAATGGAGATCTGTCTTGAGGCTACTTGACCTGTGGTCACATCCTCTGTGTGTGGAGGGGCCTGGGACATTACCCTTACGTGACTAATGGCCACAAACCTATGGAAAGCTGTGGCCTCATGCTAGGAGCCTGGTGTCCAGGAGCGTAGCAAAACGCCTACCTTTGCTTGCAGGGTTATCCCCTGCAGGGTCACCAGGGTTTCAAGCTTTAGCTCAACCAGAAGCCAAGGTTGCCTTTCATGGTCCTACATAGCAACTTCTTTCACTCAAGACATACATATTCTTCATAAATTCTAGAAAACAAACTGTTAAAGAATTATTTTATGGGTGATTTCCTTCCTTAGATATTCTTTGTCTGTGTATTCATAAGAATTTTAATTAATTTACATTCTACATGTGTCCATTGTTTCCAAATATCTTTTATACTGTCTAACAGGAGATTCACTATTTTAATTTTTAATAAGTTTTTGGGTTGGATTTTTGAGACAGAATCTCTCTGTGTAGCCCTGTCTGTCCTGAAACTGACTATGTAGACAAGGCAGACTTCAAACTCACAGAAATCTGTCTGCCTCTGCCTCCTGAGTGCTGGTATTAAAGCTATGTAGAACCACAGCAGTTCTATTTTTTGCAAAGTTTTTAATCTTTGAAAAATCTATACATGTATGCAATGAAATATGGTCCTGTCCACTTCTCATTTATTCCCTTTAATTTCCCCATGTCAGCTCAACACATCCTCTAGCACGTTGTGTTATTTCAATTTATAAAACGTTGTGTTAATTAAATACTTTTCAATATATTATCTTTATTCTATGTACATATGTGAGTGCCTACATATACATATATACACCACATGTGTATCTGGTATTTATGGAGTCCTGATGAGAACTTTGAGTCCCTGGGAACTGGAGTTCCATATTGTTGTGGGCCACATGATATGGAAACTGAATTGGTCTTTTCTAGAAGAGTAGCAACTACTATTAAATGTTGGAGCATCTTTATAGGCCCTTCACCAAAGGTTTCTCTTTTGCAACCTCTATTTCTTACTTGAGATTCTTATTTTCTCTGTTAACTATGAAGTTTTATTCCCATTTCTATAACATTTCATATTAGATTTTTTTCTACAAAATTCCAGGTGTCCTTAGGTGCTTAAGTGTGGAACACTAAAGAGATGACATGAGGTTGGGAGTAGGCAGCACCTGTTAACGCTATACTCTTTAAGATGATAAGTGATAAGTCACTTGTCTGAGTTGTCTTTAGCTCATTTATCCTAGAAGTCAGATTCTACAGTGAAAATGGTTTTGACATCATGCATAGAAGGTACATCTCTTAACTAACAACATTCTTGAGCCATATGAGAAAAGACTAAAGATTTCTAGTATTATATGAGAAGTTCCCCATATTAATCTCCATGTCTTCTGTTTGGTGCCTCTGTTTTATATTAGAAAAGATAACTAAAGATGTCATGTAGAGGGTACTATAAAAACTATATAGAAGTAATCCATATTAGTCCCCATGTCTTCTGTTTGATGCCTTTGTTTTAGCTAAACCCAATACTGCTATACTTAGAGATGCTCATATAACGTTTATGGAATTGACTTCCAGTCTACAGATAGAATGGTGGATGAATGTCTATTCACATGCCTCAATTTGGAATGAAGATGTGAGGGATTAAATTCTAAAATATTCTAAAATATGTAAAACTCTTCTGCCTAATTTTAAAAAAATCCTCCTTTTTGGAGTATTCTGTACAATAGGATATTTCCCCTTCCCAACGTTTAAATGAATAATTAGTTTTCTTCAGCCTGCTAAGTCATTTAACTCTCATATATTTTCCTACTCTCATATATTTGCCTAGTATTCAGAAATTTTATTCATTTTTCTTTAAGTTATCCAAATTGTTCAATGATCTTCAAACATATATATCATTGTGTTTCTCCCCCAACACACAACTGCAACAACAAGAACAATAACAACAACAACAATAATAATAATAAAGAGGAGGAGGAAGTTTCTATTATTTGAGTGTAAAAACAAAACCAAACCCCAGACAAGAACAACAATGGCCAGGAGGAGAAAAAGGGAGTGGGAGCGGGGAAAGAAGGAGAGAGGGGGAGGGAGAGGGGGAAGTGAGAGTATGAGGAGGGGGAGGGGGAGGGGGGAGGGGGAGAGGGAACGAACAAGCAGCTAATCTCTTGGTCAGGCTAAGATGACCACATGGGTTCAAAGCTGAGAGACAAGTGCTAATGAAACCATTGATTTATCAATTAGCTTTGATTTAGTTTAAGGTAATGGATAAAATCTACAAATCACCAACAAGATCAGCCAGAACCCTTCTTCTTACCACCACCAAAATAAAAAGAATGACTAGTGTGAAGGCATTTTCATTAGCATATTCTCTACTAAAAGTACATCATTAACATCTCCTGTGGTAAACATACTAACAAAACAAAACAGGGCAATCTATAAACATATGAGTGACAGCACAGAGTATTATTTTGGTTTCACTTCAAATAAATCATTTTGCATTATTTCTCTACTGAAGTAATTTATTGAAGACCAGTTCATTTGCTGTTTTAACTGAACATAAAACCCATTATTAAGATGCAGCACTATTTGTCTCTCAGCTGTACTGTGCTATATATTTGTAGTAGCACTTTATTTTTTACTATCATTATTATACTTTAAACATTCATGCTCATGAACTTTTAGCAATTGCATGTCCATTTTTTTCTCCAGGAGATGAGGACTCTACTTATAGAATCTTGACACTTAGAATAACGTTACTTCCATTAGATATTATATGACAGGTATTTGATGACCCAATGCAAATTCTAGCTATTTAGTAAAGTACATGTCAAAAGTAGTATAAGAGCAGTTTCCAAACTTCATGGATGATGCATTTGCATCCAAGAAAGAGTTTCAAGCAAATGTTGCTTGAAAAATGGCTTCCTGAAAGGCTGACTGAGAGCTTTGCCTGTTCCAAAGAAGATTTGAACTAAGTAAGCAAGCTTGGTACAATTAATTGAACAGATCATTTTTTCCCTTAAGAAAATAAAGTAATTTAGTGATGGCCTCACATCTCTTGGGAATAAGAAACATGGCAAATTTAATTCTAAAATCTGACTTTGGCTAATGAAATGTCCTGGAAGATTTATTAGAAAAAGCAACTCCTAGATCTTCCCTTAAAATTGTAAAAGGTCTCACAGAACTAACTAAGCAGGGCTGCATGGGTCTGACCAAGGACCTCTGCATATATGTTAGAATTGTGTACTTTGATCTTGTGGGACTCCTAACCATGGGAACAGGGTCTGTCTTTGACTCTTTTGCCTGCTTTTGGAACACTTTTATTTCTAATGGCTCGTCTTCTCCACCCTTGATTATGTACTTAGTTTTATTGTCAACTTACAATGCCATGTTTGGTAGATATTCTGGGGAGGCCTCCTTATTTGTTTGTTTGTTTGCTTGCTTGTTTATTGCAAACAGTGGATTAGATCTGGGGGAAAGAAAAGTTGGGGGAGGGACATGGAGGTGTCAAACAAGGGGAAACTGCAATTGCAGTTAGGGTATAATGTATGACAGAATAACAAAAAATTTAAAGATCTGGGGAAGCACCTTATAATTTATACTATTTTAGAAGGGCAGTGTTGAAATAAAAGTTTACATAGAAATAATTTATGATGTATTTGAATTACTCATTTTCAACTTTTACCTTAAATGCATTGCAACTGTCAGATCTCACCAGCTAGCTTTAGAAGTTTAACTCCACAAACTGACTTCATATTAAATATTAATAAGCATTAGAGATGTATTACTGAAGGAAAGTTCATGATGACTCTACTTGCTCATCATAGGTTACATGAGGAAAGTAGAACCCATTCTTAGTTGTTAACATGAAATATGAATAGGTAACAGGAGAAATGTTTTATTTTCAGACACTTGACTCATACAAAATTAATTGATATTGTGTGGTTTTTTTCTATTTTTTTTTTACAACTGTATGTATCTACCATAGAAAATATCACAAGGAATGTCAATGAAAATACATAATAAAAACTATTAAAAAAAGAAAACCAACAATAATCTTCCTATAAACCTATACAAAAAAAAAACCCAAATGAAAAATTGAAGAGAAAGATAACATGTCAATGTGTTATGATGAAACTGAGGAGTTGGAGCTATAAAAGCAGAAATTACGCTCCATATGTCCAAGTTACTTAGCTTTTCACAGCTGAGTACAAGTTCATGTTCCTATTGCCAGTATAGAAACTGAGATATAAATAAGACTAACTAAAGAAGTTGGTATGCTTAAAATATGCCTTGAATCTCACAAAGGAATGAATCAGGTGCATCCTATGTGGATTTCCCCAAAAGTCTGATTTTATTTTGGAATTCAATGGTATGTGATAAGCTTAATTGGGTAGTTTTAATATTTGCTATAATTTCAGGTGAACAAAAGGGAGTGACTTTGCTATTATTGTAAAACGAGTACACAGTTTGGTTTATATTCCCTGCCATAGTCCATCAAAAAGTCAGTGGGAAGTAACCAGGTGCCATGGGTACAAATTGTAAACTCAAATAATTGACTCCACTGGCTTAAAGAGCTACAGATGTGGACCTCAGAGGTACACCAAGAATGAGAAATGTGTTACATAAAAAAAAAAAAATCATTGAGGGAGCCATTTAGACAGATACTCTAGAGGTAAAAGCTAGAATGATGAAAACAAGGATCCTCGTAGTAAGTCAATTTGGAAGACTCAACTTTTCTCCTTGTACTTGAGCTTTAAATTCTAACTTAAGCCCACACATTTTCACTTTATATCTACTCAAGTACCTGACTTTTGGTCAATTGTCAACAGAAAAAGACCTGTCTACCTAACCCACACCCTCTCTATCATGCCTTTCCTTCTCAGCTCTGTCATATTTTCTTCTAACAGATGAATTTTCCCTTTCAGAAGTTTTCCAGGACAAGTTTGTTTTTACTTCCTGTTGGTCTATTTATGCTTTATTCTCCATTTTCTCCTCAAACTTCTAAATTATTCATGCTTTTATAGTCATTTCACTACTTGTCCTGCTTCAAACTTTGACCAACTTGTTGAGAATGTTTCAAATTTATAAATTCCTTGTACACACATAATCCCACTTTCCCACAAAATGGCACACTATGTTTCCCTTTTGCTAGTTGACTTAAGCCAAAAATACCAACCCAACCTATATCACTTAAGATGCCTATGTTCAAAAACTTAAGGTTTCTTCTGATATTTTCTTTTCATTCACCATCACACAGAGTTTAAGTGCTGTACAGTCGGTCTCTCCAGGACTTCTATATCTGTGCCATTTATCCAGTCCTTCCAGATTGATTCTTCCTTTTTCTTGCCACCAAACCTCATGCCCAGAACAAATATATCCCAAGAGAAATACAGACCAAGGGGGCTAGGAGGTCAGATGACAATGTTAATTCATGAAAGGATTGAATAATCCTTGAATTGAATGTTCCATATGGCACAAACTAAGAAAACATGGGATGATTACCATTCTGTAAAAACAAAAAAAAATCACCTCAAAGGGTCCCGAAAGACTAAAATGAATGTTATATCTTAAATAGAATCTAATTCATATGGCAAGAGTGATATTTACATAGATGGGGATCTTTTTAAAAATAGACAAAGAAAAACCAACAACTTCTTCCCTCTTTTCACTGGTCAATATATGGTAACAATGTGATAGCACCATAAGCATGTGTACAGCAAAATAAATGGCCTAGAAAATTGCATCATGATATAAAACACAAGTACTTTTTGATACCTGTTTATATTTTAAAATATTTTGTATTGATATAATAAAAGTAATGTATGATTTTTAAAGCAAAGTTATTTCTCTCTCTCTCTCTCTCTCTCTGGATTTTTGCTGAAATCTGTCAAGTATTAACTGAGATAAATTATTTCAAATAATTAAGAAAAATCCATAAAAGGAAAAGATATTGAGACAGAACTTAACCATATATTTTCAAAAGTACTATTGAACTCAAGGGGAACCTAAATAATGTAATAGCTTTTTTTTTTTTTATTTAAGAAGTTTTCAAAATTCCAGATGTGTAGGAAAAAGATAATAAAATTATAATACCATTGTTATTTAAAAAAACTTGAGTTCTCTTGCTAATAGTTAAGGATACTGATTTATTTAAGGCATAACATGTTTCTGCTTCATAACAACATCTATATTATTTTACATTTTTATTGGCAACTTCCACTGTACCCTGGTGATTTCAAGAAATCCTCATACTTCCCTGCTGGTTAGAGTTTCCAAAAAATAATAAACAAATGATTATTAACTATGATCTTTTTATTCTATGACCATGTACTCCAAAAGAAGCAGTTTTAAAGTCTGAGCTATTAATTTTGGGGGAAATTAGGTCCATATACCAGATCTCAACTGCAGAGATATTTTGTTAGGTAGACAGACCATCTAGCATAGATAGTAAAACACCCACCATAAATATATTGTACCCAAGAGAGAGCCTCAGCATCTGGACTTCCACTAATATTATATATAGTTCTTGTGGAATGTCCATTGTTCACAGAGAAGCTGCTGTTGTGGGCGGTGTTGCCTGCTGTTAAAAGACACATCCAGGATTTCTTAGCTCAGGGTGATTTAGATTCCCATGGAACATAGTAATGACTAGAGGTAGTTTTGGCTATCACATCTTGAGGATTACCTAGTGAGTAGAGCTAAAAAAAAATTCTTTTAAAAAAGAATACAACTATATGAATTAACCAGTACCCCCTTCCCCCCAGAGCTGTGTCTCTAGTTGCATATGTAGCAGAGGATGGCCTAGTTAGCCAACAATGGGAGGAGAGACCCTTGGTCTTTCGAAGATCATATATGTTCAATTACAGGGGAATGCCAGGGCCAGAAAGTGGGAGTGGGTGGGTTGGGGAGCAGGGCAGGGGGGAGGGTATAGGGGGCTTTGGGGATAGCATTTGAAAGGTAAATGAAAAAAAATATCTAATTAAAAAAATACAAAGCACCAGACAGCCCCCTCACCAAGGAATCTTAATGTCCAAAATGTCAGTAGTACCCAGGTCAAAAAGCCCTATACTAAGTTCATAATTCCTAAGTTGGTGCCTGGGCACTACAGACATTTTGCACAGAAATATCTATTTTATGATCTTTTATCTAGAGAAATGAAACTACAGAGGGGAAAAATAGCCCATGCTGGTAGCCCTTAGGAAAGATATAGTTAAGGAATTTTAAAATACTGTATCTTCTGGGCAGTTGGCAGCTCAAGTCACTGCATATTGGTAAAGTAAGGGTTCCTCCATTTACTTTGCCTTGTAGTATCTCACCCAGCACATTCACACTGAAACTTACTTAATATCCCTGGAACATCTCACCACTCACCCTCTAACAAGACTTGTTCCTAATGTCTTTAACCATATAGTAATTTATATGATTCCTATAAAAATTTTAAAAATGTTACCTAATAGAAATGGACTTTTTCTTTCCTTTTTTAAAAATTGATCTTAATTCTCTTTTATTGATTATTTTATTTATTTACATTCCAAATGTTGTCCCCCTTCCTGGTCTCCCCTCCACAAACCCCACATCCCATTCCTCTTCTCTTTGCCTCTAAGAGAGTATTCCCCCACCCATCCACCCACTCCTACCCCACCCCTCTTGCAGTCCCCTTTGCTGGAGAAACAAGCCTCTACATGATCAAGTGCCTCCCCTCCCACCAATGCAAGATAAGGCCATCCTCTGCTAAATATATAGTGGGAACCATAGATACCCATGTATAGTCTTTGGTTGGTGGTTTAGTCCCTGGGAGCTTTGAAGCATCTGGTTAGTTGATATTGTTGTTGTTCCTACGGGGTTGTAATCCCCTTCAGCTTCTTCAGTCCTTCCCTATCTCTTCCTTTGGGGTTCCTGGGCTCAGCCCAATGGTTGGTTGTGAACATATGCATCTGTCTTAGTCAGGTGCTGACAGAGCCTCTCAGAGGTCAGCCATACTAGGCTCCTGTCTGCAAGCACTTCTTGGCATCAGCAATAGTGTCTGGTTTGGTGTCTGTGGATGGGATGAATCCCAAGGTGGGGCAGTGTCTAGATGGCCTTTCCTTCAGTCTCTGCTCCATGTTTTGTCCTTCTGTTTCTTTTAGACAAGAACAATTCTGGATTAAAATTTTTGAGATGGATGAGTGGCCCCCTTCCCTGAAATGGGGACCATGCCTATCTACTAGGAGTGGTCTCTGTAGGTTCTATCTCTCCTTTGTTGGGTATTTTGGCTAATGTCATCCCCATTGGGTCTTAGGAGCCTCTTACATCCCTAACATCTGGAACTTTCTAGTGGTTCCCCCAGTTCACCATCCCCTACTGCTACATATTTCTATTCATTCTCTTGGCCCTCAGGACTTCTCTCCTGTCTCTTCCCATATCTGAACCTGCTCCTCCATTTTCCTTCCTTCAAATTGAAATTTTATTAAAAAAATATATATACATATATATGAGATATATGAGTACACTGTAACTATCTTCAGACACAACAGAAGAGGGTATTAGATATCATTATAGATGGTTGTGAGCCACCATGTGGTTGCTGGAATTGAACTCAGAACCTCTGGAAGAGCAGTCAGTGCTCATAACCATCTCTCCAGCTCCCCAAATTGAGTTTTTCATTTGACCTTGATTCAATCTAGATTAAAGAATCATCTTGGGATTGGAGACTATTTGAGGTTATTAGGGACTTCTATGTCATAGCAGGCCCAAATGAATGTTATCAGAAACAGTACTATGTATGATCTTATCAAATTCTGTTTTCTTGTCATTGTGGGAACAATTTGATAAATGTCTTGACCTCTTCTTGATGCAAGCAGGCCATATCACTGATTTTGTTCCACATGTGTATATCTTGCACTCTTATGCATAATTCTTACCACTCTCCCCCATATATCTTCATATATATTTTCCTTATGCTTGGAAATGTAATTGATGTAATTGAATTCTGAAGCATCAAGTATAGAGTCACAGTATGAATGGAGCAGGTTGCCTGAAAGTGTGAATGTCATAGGACCTTGCTCTATACTATATCGACTTTGCTTACCTTATGTCTTTGGTATCCCTTGGAATTTCAAATATTAATGCCTACCTTAATGTATTGAATCTAGCTGCATTTAAATGATCTCATAAGAACAAGATTTATAAGCAATTTCCTAAACAGTTTAGGAACTCTGACTTTGTGAAACTACATATAACAGTATCCTAGAGAATTTGGGATCAAGAAAAGATTTCTCTGCTATTATAGGCATAGCAAATAGAGACAATTTAAATCAAAGGCATAACCACTTACAAATCAACAAACAACTGGCACCGTGCATTTATCTATGGAAGCTATAAATGGGTCATTTAATTGTATTCACCCTTACCCATTATACACACCATTGATTATGTGTTAATGTGTTTTGATTTTGTTTCAAAAACAAAATATACTGCCAGAATGCTCTGGGTAAACAGATGCTTGGCCAAAATGATGAACAATGTCTTGGAGGAGAGAAAGAAAACTTAAGCAAGATACAATAATATTTTCAACTTGAAAGCAAAAAAAATTGCAAAAGATATAAAGCTGGTTAGATAAATAGAGAAGTTATACATACATACATACATACATACATACAGGAACTTTAAGAAGCATATATGATAAAGGCCAGCGTAAGCCAAACCTGTTAAATATTACCTTGCTTTCCAGATGCTTCTATTCCATATTTGGAAGTGAAAGTGATGAAGTGAAACAGGATGAAGTTGCTTTTTGCTGTTAAGTGATTTTTTTTTCCCTATGTTGAGGGATTTGGCTACACTTCAGTTCTCTGGAGAAACTCTATTAAAAGAAAACAATATTTTTTTAAAATCTTTGAAACCACAAAGGGCTGAAATTTGAAGTCATAAGAAACATTGGTTTCAAACCTAGTAACGCATCTGATTTTATTTTATTTTAAATTTTATCCTCAAGGAGCACATTACACATTTTCAGACATTCTTGAAGATAGCTTCCAAAAATCTTTCAGTTCATAGGAGCATTTGCTAGACTACAACATTTTTCATCTACTTACTAATGTACGAATGCTACTAACACTTATGGTTAGTTCAATCTACTATGTGTTGTGTATGTTTGGGTCATTTTGTTGCAACAAACACAGCTTTATTTACCTTTTGTATGTATGAAGTTCTCCATCATGTCAGGGCAAAAGTACACTAGATAGGCTAGCAATCTGTAACTATTTAAGCAGCTATACAGTCACACTCAAAATTATGGTAGTAGATGTGTATGTCCTATAAATATAGCATATAGGTTAACTCTGTTCTCTTGATTTTCATGAACCTGAAAAAATATGATGTTTATTGTCATACTTGAATCATTATTAAGTATGTTTTTAGTGGAGATGATTGTGACTTTAAACAGGTATTATTATGAACCAATCTAGTACATATAATTCTACAATTCTAAAAACGAGAAAAATTCTCTATAAACTAGATTCTGGCCTCATACACTTTAAATCTTGTTTGCCCTTACTATCTACAAACATCAGCAGCAATTATCCTGGGGTATACTTATGTATCAGTAGCATTTCTGGTCCTATGCTTTGGATCATAACACAAGGTATCTTATCACAAATGGGTAGTATTTCCAGAATTTTTCTCACTTCTCACACTGGACAAAATAACTAATGATAACATATATGATGGGCCTAGTTTTAAAAAATTAATTTAGGGATGTCAAAATGTACCTCCTTGCTAGGAATTTTAAACTTATATCTTTCTTTTTTAAATATTTTTATTAGGTATTTTCCTCATTTACATTTCCAATGCTATCCCAAAAGTCCCCCATACCCTCCCCCCCACTCCTCTACCCACCCACTCCTACTTTTTGGCCCTGGCATTCCCCTGTACTGAGGCATATAAAGTTTGCAAGTCCAATAGCTGACTGTGAGCATCCACTTCTGTGTTTGCTAGTCCCTGGCATAGTCTCACCAGAGAGAGCTATATCAGGGTCCTTTCAGTAAAATCTTGCTAGTGTGTGCAATGGTGTCAGCGTTTGGAAGCTGATTATGGGATGGATCCCCGGATATGGCAGTCTCTAGATGGTCCATCCTTTCGACACAGCTCCAAACTTTGTCTCTGTAACTCCTTCCATGGGTGTTTTGTTCCCAATTCTAAGAAGGGGCAAAGTGTCCACAATTTGTATACAATTTGCTAAACTTATATCCTTCATTTGCAAGTAAAGGGAAATGACACTATTTATATCCTGAGCTCTCTTTGACCTCAGCCAGATCCACTCCTCCCCAAAGTCTAGGATATCACAAAATGCTAATACCACTAAAGGAATTGAAATGGGGTCAAACTTGGTCCAAATTACCTAATTTTTTTCTGAAATCATACAAAGCATTTGAGACATCTCAGGAGTCCTTCCATAGTATCCTAGAAGAGAGATGTCCAACAGCATGCTCTCAAGCTTAAGCTTCATCACAGTCAGGGAGGTTCAACTTTTATGTCAGTGTTCTTTGTTGGTAAAAATCATTGTATTGTGGCAATTTGCTAACATATAGGTGTTAGAACATAAAAAATATCACTGTGCATTCATTTTGTGTCAACAACTATCAACTAGGGCTTTGTCTTATTTCTTCCACATCTTCATTCTTTCTTCCCTCCTGTCCCTAGCTCTAGGACATATCTCCAAGTAAACCCAAAGTGTACTGTTTCACCAATAATTAAAATATATACATATTTGTGGTTAAGTTTGTATTTCTTTTTTTTTTTAATTTTTGAGAACTCATATCATTCTGTTGCTCAGGTTAATCTGGCACTTTCTACTTAGCTCAGACTTGCCTTGAACTTATATTCCCAGCTTCCTGGATATTGGGAATAAAGCCATGCGATACTGTGCCCAACTCTTAAGTTTATATTTCTAGCACAAGGTTCTATGCTAAATGTATCAGTAGTCAAAATTAAAAATGAACATTTGTTTTGATTTCTGCAAGGAATCTTGCATTTATCTTCACTGTTTTCATAACAGAGCCTGTGTCATTAATTTTACTATTCGCAACAGAAATGAGATTTTATGTGAACTAACAATGACCCTCTTTTTTTGCAACAGAGCTGTGAATGAACTTCTGCTCCATGGAATCACATATGTTACTTTTTTCTCATTGCTAATAATAGTCACTAATCTATCATGATATAAACTAATATACAAATAAATATACACAAAAGGAAACATATGATTGTTCATCTTATTTCTCATTATCTCAGCCTGAACGAAACTGGAATTTCCTATCACAAAGAGAAATGGAAATATAAGATGTGAAGAAAAGAACTATTAAAGTACACACAAGAAATTCATCTAACATGCTATCTGCTAAGAGAACCCAAGTCATACCCATTTCATAAGGCATCCTTAAAATTATTTTAAAATGCTTGTATATCTCACCACTAGTGTTCAGTTGAGATTGAGAGAATATAAGCTGATATCTTTAGTTCAAGAAGAAATTTATAAAATTTCACTAATCTTACTAGGAAAATAAAGCCTGTTGAGATACTCTTCCTTGGGGAGTTTTCATTTAGAGTCATAAATGCTCTAGCATAAAAATAGTATATTAATAAGAGTATTGATATGTGCCCTGGCTCAGGAATTCCTATAACATTAAACAGTGTGATAAATTCCTTTATAATAGGGAAGTCCACTCTGGGCTAGAATCCAAGGGTTCTGGAGTAACTTAATCTCGTAGAACTTACGATCTATGGAACAGAAAACTGCATAAGGGAACACAACACAATGTGACTGTTATTACCACTGAGGACTGACAGAGGCTTTCATAGTATAAAGTAACAGTGAAACCAGAACAACCTGGAATGTGAAAGTAAAGGTAAGATTCATTATCTTTCTTGGTGTTATTAAAGGTATTTCTCTGAAAAGTATGGAGAGACTTGGATAACACAACAAAAGCTAGCATAATGTTTGGAGGGAAAAAGATGTTATCATCTTGAATCAGGGTAATGGCTAGGAAGATGGTTAGATGAGCAGAAATTGAGGAAGTGTTTTAGAATTAGTATCAACTGGGGTTTGGTGATTGACTTGTCTATGTTGGAAGAAGACATAAAGAACTCATTTTACTTCTCAGAATGAGAGATGTGAATATTATGAAAGTGGCAAAACAGGTGAAGAGGCAAGGATCTGTGCATATCTATGAGGGACTGACTAGATTAGTTTATTTAAAGTAGGAAGATCCACCTTAGATATGAGCAATAATATCCCACAGTCCCAGTCTTTGGGTTCCAGACTGAATAATATGAGCTGAGGACCAGTCAGTAATTCTCATATCTAACCCCCTCCTCCGCACTCTGGCATCTCTCTTCTCTTCTCTTCTCTTCTCTTCTCTTCTCTTCTCTTCTCTTCTCTTCTCTTCTCTTCTCTTCTCTTCTCTTCTCTTCTCTTCTCTTCTCTTCTGTTACCCCTGTCTTTTTCCCATGACTGGCCCTGTCACTGACTGTACATGCAATTTGAACAGATGTTTCAAGGTTCTGCTTCCATGACATCCCCTTAAATATGTAGTAGGTTTTGATGATTTTTGAATTTCCTCAGTGTATGTTGTTATGTCTTCCATTTCCTTTCTGATTGTGTTAATTTGAATACTGTCTCTGTGCCCTTTAGTTAGTTTGGCTAAGGGTTTATCTATCTGTTGATTTTCTCAAAGAACCAGGTCCTGGTTTTCTTGATTTTTTGGTATTGTTCTCTTTGTTTCTATTTGGTTGATTTCAGCCATGAGACTGATTATTTCCTGCCTTCTGCTACTCTTGAGTGTGCTGGCTTCTTTTCATTCTAGTGCTTCAGGCGTGCTGTTAAATTGCCTGTATAGGATCTTTCCAATTTCTTTAAGAAGGTGCTTAGTGCTATGAGTTTTCTTTTTAACACTGCTTTCATTGTGTCCTATAGGCTTGAGTATGATGTATCTTCATTTTCACTGAATTCCATAAAATTTTTGATTTCTTTATTTCTTTTCTTACCAAGTTATCATTGAACAGAGAATTGTTCAGTTTCCATGAGTATGTGAGCTTTCTGTTATTTTTGTTGTTATTGAAGTCTAGCCTTAGTCCGTGGTGATCTGATAGAATGCATGAGATTATTCTGACCTTCTTCTATCTGTTGAGGCTTGTTTTATGTCCAATTATATAGTGCCTTGAATTTCCTGTATATTTTGGCCTCGGAGCTTCTTATTCTATGTTTTTGGGTTTTTTGTTTGTTTGTTTTTTGTTTTGTTTTGACTGATATGCTAATATCCTCTATGGTATCTTCTAAGCCAAGATTCTTTCTTCAATCTCTTCTATTCTGTTGCTGATGCTTGTATCTGTAGCTCCTGATCTCTTTCCTAAATTGTTCATCTCTAGGGTTGACCCCCCCTTTGTGTTTTCTTTATCGTTTCTATTTTCACTTTTAGTTCTTAGACCACTTTGTTCCTTTACCTGCTTGATTGTATTTTCCTGTATTTCTTTAAGGGGTTTGTTTGTGTCTTCTTTAAGGGCTTTTACCTGTTTGCCTGTGCTTTCCTGTATTTTTAAAAAGTGAGTTCTTTATATGCTCCTTAAAGGTCTCTATCATCTCCATGAGATGGGATTTTAGGTCATAGGGTGTCCAGGGCTTGGTCTGGTGGGAGAATCTAGTTCTGATGGTACCAAATTGCATTGGGTTCTGTCATTTATGGTCTTGCACTTCCCTTTGGCCATATGGTTCTCTCTGGTGTTATCTGGCCTTGATGACTCTGTGTTCTGAATTAGAGCTAGTGTCCTTGGAGGTAGGCAGTGTTGTCTCTGGTTAGGACAGGCGTCCTGTGTCCCTGGTTACTGCCGACCTCATGTGTCCTTGGATACTGTGGACCTCCAGGGGGGCTCACAGGCTGTAGCATTTGGGCAGGTATCAGGCCCACTGATCTTGTCTGAGTGGGTAAGTGGACTAGAAAGAAGGTGTAGCTCAGTGGATAGGGTAAGGGGAAGTGGGCCCTATATCAGCTGGGCTCTATGGTTGTCCCAGATGGTGTGGGTATTTGGGCAAGAGTCTCTCACCTGTGTTTTTGGCTTCTGCAGACCTCCTGGGAGCCAAGTAGACTGTAGACGACATTAGGCTGTGGAAGTTGGTTCCAGAGAAGGTGGAGCTAATGGCAGGGGTGGGGGTGGGTAGGTCCCTAGTCAGCTGGGTTGTGTGGGTGTTACAGCTGCCATGGGTATTTGGGCAAGATTTTCACCTGTGTCTTTGGTTTCTGTGGACCTCCTGGGAAGTATGCAGGATTTAGTGTTTGGGAAATTATCAGACCACTGATCTGACCCAGGTAGGGAAGTGGGCCAGAAGTCTCTAAACTTTTTTTTTTTTTAACTTCAATTAATTGTCCATAGACAGACAAATAGCTCAAATTAAAGAATGGCCCCACAGTTCATAAAACCCTTGAAGAATATGTTTATGTGTAATAATCAATCCTATAATTTAATGATACTCTTTGCTGCCTTATAACTAAGATACAAATACAACTTTATATGTTTATATTATTAGCTGCATTACCTATGAATTCAGCTTATGTTCCTAAAGTACAAACTCTTAAGACAGGCAAAAAGGATTACCACATTTAACTACCTTTTTTTTTTCTGTAAGCAAAACTTTTTTATACCAAAAATAAACAGAGGCATACAAAATTAAACCTATGAATCTCATGGGCTACTACTTTAAAGAACCACATATTTGCTGAAGGACCAGGAGAACTTGCCTAACAGACGACAAGTCCTGGAATTTCTCTCTGAAAGTCATTTATTTCTGTCAATATTATTTTCCAAGTTAAACACATTAATTCACATGTATTTAAGGTCCTTTAGATAGTTGACTTTAAAGTTTTACTTCTGATGTACAGAGTTAATATCATTAATAAAACAGCAATAAAAACATTAAGACAACTTTTCTCTTTAAATCTACATTTCTTTTTTTATGCTAAATCTACATTTCTTACACAAATCTCACTCTAAATGTTAAAATATTATCTGGTAATGTTTCTTTTGAGGTATTTACTAAAATATTTTCAATAATGTATCATGTATATAATGCATATACCAAACTTGTGTGATATCTGGTTTATTTTAAATGTGTTTTCTCTCAAAAGAGTCCTTAATTTTTGACAATGTAGGCTTTTTTATCATAAATTTATTTTATGGTAATGAGGCTTGAAATTAGGCATTAAACATACAAAGCTATAGCACTGAACTACATTCAAGATCCCTACACAATCACCTTTGACAGATACTTATTAAATAGCTACTTTTGTGGGTGGACATGCTAGTGCATCTCAAAGCCTATTATTGCAGGAGCACATTTTCAAAAAATAACACAATGGAAAAATAATGACTGTTGCCTTGAATAGAAGTGCCCCCATAGACCCATGCATTTGAATGCTTAGCCCACAAAGAGTGACACTATTAGGAGGTGTGGATTTTCTAGAGTAAGTGTGTCCTTGTTGGAGGAAGTGTGTTACTGTGGGAGCAGGCTTTGAGGTCTCATATGGTTAAGGTACTCCCAGTGTGGCATTCACTTCTGCTGTCTACAAATCAAGATGTAGAACTCTTAGCTATTTTTCCAGAATCATGTCTGTCTGTGTGACACCATGCTTCCCACTAGGACAATAGTGGACTAAACATCTGAACTGTAAGCCAGCTCTAATTGAATATTTTTCTTTATAAGAGTTGTTGTGGTCATGGTGTTTCTTCACAGCAATGGAAACCTTAAGACAATGACATTACATAACCTCAAAGCCAATCATGCAAGCAGACAATATTTTATATTTCTAGTTTACTTAAGGTGACAACTAAGAACAAAAATACACTGTACAATGTTTGGTCTCTGGTGAACCATAGCAAGAATTGTCCATTCTCCAGGCTTTATAATCCATTCTCCACAGATTTGTGATTATCATCCTTAACAAATAGAAACTGTGCCCAACCAACACTACAAGTCAAGTAATTTTATATCCCAGGCTATTACTGAGTGCCCAGAAAGTCTCACATTATTTATATTTTCTGTAAAATAATCGTGAGTTCCCACCAGGAGACAACTTTATATTAAATGATGTAAGTGCACTTTGGGATATAGATCCTATTAGTACATATCATATTAGTATATTATCCCTAACTTGAAAATCTCATCTGTTAGTTTAAAGTAAAGCTTCACTTTCTGCTCACTTATAACTTACAAAAAGACATGTTGAACAAGTTAGTTATGTCAATACATGTCTGTTAAGCCCATGAGCTGCATTCCAAAAGGACTGAAAGAATTTTTTAAATGCTCTGCTTACACTGCTGCTCTGTTAGGATCACTGACCCAATTAAAAACATGCATGGACAGAGCGGTAACAGACTGTGATTTAAATGACAAGTGGAAGGAAAGGGGCCACACTGGGTGTTTCAATGGTTCAGGAGTGACCTCTTCCATTAGAGTATGTGTAATTCGCCAACAACTCAGAGTGATCTGTCTAGAAGACCTGGCTTGAAAAATCCCAAGAATAAGAAAGATAATGGTTTCTCCAGAAGAAAGTTTCTTTTCCTGTAGTTGTCTTGCAAGTTTGGGGGTTAACATTTACTCATTCCTATTAATGACCTTAGAACTTGCCATTGGCAGCCTATAACCTACCAAAGTGCCATACCCCAAAAGACAGAACTCTGACTCTCCTTTTACCATCCACTACAACATCAAAGGAAGGCCCACTTGTTGAGTTTATTGCTTAGTTCCTGTACCATCTCTTGCTTTCCTCATCTTTACTTCCCATCTCCTGCCTCTAGTCTAATACCTGTTCTTGAATACATTGGCTCCTTGAATACCTTGTACTGTGTACTAAGTATAATTCAAATGCATTCTGGTACTCATACTTGGGGCTGCCCCTCCACAGAGACTTTAGGCTCCATGAGTTCTCTGCTTAGCCAGTGTATTCATCTGACTTAACCTTGTTGGTCCAGAGTAGAAAATTTGAGGGTCAAAGGTGTGCCCTGAAGGTACTCTATGCCAGTTGTGGATGTTTAATTTATCAATGACTCCAAACCAAAGCTTTTGTTTTGGCTGATTCTACTTATCTACAATAGATGTTCTGAATTGCTCCAAAGTACCTTCTCTCACAAGCTCTCCTACTCTTGGGACATCACAGGCTGATAGGAAAGAGGAAGGAAGTGTGGCACATTGTAAACTAACTCTTTTTTTTCCAACATAATATTTTTATTGACTATTTGGGAATTTCACATCATGAATTCTTATCACATCCACTTCCCAGTTCTCCCAGGTATGCCCCTTACCCTTGTGAACCACTCTAAAAAGAAACAAATCCAATTTTTGTTGCCCATATACTCACTGGAGCAAGATCAAACTTCCAGTGACCAGTTCATTAACGAAAAGTGAGTCCTTCCCCTCCCCAGCATCCCTGCCAGAAGCCATCAGTTATGAAGACCTACACTTCAGCATCACTATCACAATCGTTAAAAAAAAAAAAAAAAAAAAAAAAAGTTATCTTCAATGGCTTCCTGTCTCATATCTTAATTTTATTTATTTATTTATTTATTTTCTTACTTACTTACTTATTTATTTAATATGTGTGAGTACACTGTCACTCTCTTCAGACATACCAGCCAGTGGGCCTAGGAAAGGCCTTATTCAGTAAAGACAAGTTGGAGGTGCTCCAGGCCTCCACACAACACCTGAGTTCCCTGGCCACCCTGCAGCATAAGACATATGAATTGCCAGGCATGGTGGCACATGAAATTTCTCTTCTGCCATCTTTTTTTCCTGATTTATTGACCTCCCCCCTTTAAAAGTACCTTTCCATAAGACTTGCCTTTTTCTTTAAACTTGTTCTGGAGCTGAGGGTTCTGAAGTCTCTGGTTCCACTGTCACATTACCCTTTGCAACCTCAATGGATGTCTCAGACTCCTCAGAGCTCTGTGGTGGGTGCTGTAGGGCACCATCTTTGTTGGCCAAAATGTAAACCAACTCTTAGTGCTTTGCCTCAAAGAGATAGTCACATTGCAAGTTACATGGCCATGCTTCCTGTAAAGGGAGCACAGGAGACAACCCCACTTAGTTGCTTGTAAAAAGAAGAGACAGTCCCAAATAGTATTAACAATTCACTGGCACCAACTATAAAACCCTAATTTTCTGAGCTTTGGCTACTGACTACAATATTGATCTATATTAATCAATATTCACCAGTATCTTGAAAAGACTTTAATTTTAAGTCAGACATATAATCAATTGGCTGAGAAATAAACCCTTAATACATAAACCTTGTCTGCTGGAAATAGTCAATAATAATGTATTTTTACTGATAAAAGTTAATGTTATCTACCAGTCACATCGCTAAATGCTTTACATATATTTAATCATTGAATCATCCACCACTATGATATAAATAACCATTTATCCCCATTTTATAGACAAAGAAAATTAGCTACTGTGATGTTTAGAAAGTGTTGAAAGGCAACAGTTCTCACAGTTTATTTATTTCTATCACCCTTTAAGTTATTATTTTCTCTCTGAATCTGTTGTCCACTTTATTTTTTGTCTTTTTATAGAATATTTCAAGATATAGATCACTGACCCATGTCAGGAATGTGATTTGAAAATACTTTCTGAAAGTTCACAGCTTGTCTTTCCATTCTCTAAACAATGCCTTTGAACAAGCAAAGTATTTAAATGTTTATTAAAGTCATGCTCTTAATATCACATGTCACATATATCAGGGTTTTTTTTTAATATATTTGTATTTTTGTCAAGAATTTCAAGGACTTAGTTGAACTAAAGTAGAACTACTGGCATGTAATTCTATAATCAACCATGCAGTTATTTTTGTATATGTATGTAAGTTAAGTGGCTTCTTTTTATGCATCAGCAGGTGGCCAACAGAAAAAAAAACTCAATGGCATCTTCAGAAGTTTATTTTCTCATAATATCACATCAGGGCTCTTTCTCTTTTCAATTTTACCTTATTTTATTATCAGTTTTTTCCCTTTAAGTTATTATCATAAAAATACAATCACTTTGGTTCTTCTGGTAACTTCAGGTCTTATGTTGGATTATTGTGAGTCCTTGGTCTGTAATATTTAAAGAGATGTCTCTGTGTAGGCTTAGGTGGCGTCACTTCAGGAAAGCTCAGAAAGAAGAAAAAAGTTGCTAGGAATATACTAGACGTCGGCTTCTTGCTAGAATACAATCTATGAAATGAGAACATTATTTTCACCTAACCACAAACACAATCTTGAAAAGGTACAAAATCAAGTTTTACAAAACCCATCTGAGAATGGATATAAAAAAACCTTAAATGAACTAAGTTCCTTAAAGCTGCAAGTCATCAGAGGGAAAAAGAGCCTCACCTGTCCCAGTTCGGAGCCGAATGGAAAAAAGGGAAAAATTCTAAGCCTAAAGAGAAAGTACAGAAATTCTAATAACTGTTTATGGGGTCTAATGTGGTGTGGCATGGCCAATAAAATTACTATTGTGCATTGGAGAGATAGCTCAGTCAATAAAGTATTTGTTGTGAGGACTTGAATTGACCTCCAGAACCTACATTTAAAAAATACGAGTATGGTAGTATGTTCTTGCAATTGGCATGCTGGAGAATTGAGATAGACCTTGGGGCTTACTTAATAGTCAACCTGGTCTACTTGTCAGGTTTCACAACAGTGAGAGACCCCATCTCAAAAAGCAAGATGGATAGAGGCTAATTAATGACACTTCAGGCTGACCTCTGTTTTCCATATGTACATGCACATGAACACGTACACATACATGTGTGCGTGCATACACAGAAACACACACATACATACACACTGCTAAGAAATTCAGCTACAGAACAAGCCTTCAATGACATATCAAAACAAATTATTCATGGATTGTCAATAAGAACACAAGAAATTGTGCCAAAGTGTGTTTTGGGCAGAAATGGATGTTCTCTTTAGTTAATTGGAGTCTTTCCCATGTTCATGTTCTCCAAGAACAGAACTTAGAGAAATGTTACTGAGGCACACTGGGTTTTGAGGCACTGTAGGCCTGAAGCTTGTAACATGAGCTAAGATAAACCTGTCTAACTCTCCTAAAGTCAACAGTAAAAAAGAAGCACTAATGCTGTTTTTACGAGTATAGATTACATGGGACAAATTTAAGTATACAACGTAAACTCCTACCTCATTAGTTACAAGGGAAATGCTATTTAACAAAATATTAAAGGACAAAAATATCAAATACTGTTAGAAAATGAAAAGTAACTATAATTTGAAAACATTTTAGTCCAAATACATAATAATACAAGCAGTTTCAGAAACTGTTGGACAGTTTTCTGATTGTTAAACATTCATGTTTTCTCTGAGTCAGAAACGTCACTCTTATGTAATCATTTAAGATAAAAGAACAGTGCATGTTTACAAAACAAATTGTAAATGATCAGAGAGCCGTATCCTATTCATCACTGAGAACATCCATATGTGCTCAGAAGTATAGAACTGAATAAAGCAGTGTAGGTTCATATAATCAATTCCTATTCAGACCTTAAAATATGATTGGCATAAAAGCATGGGTTATTTTCAGTAACTCTATGTTGATTGAAAGAACACAAGGGGTACATAGCCATAAATTCATTCATAGGAAGTACTGAGATGGGAAAATTCACAGGTGATACAAAAATCAAAATAGTAGTTGAATTGAACTAAATAGAGTACAAGAGAGTTTTCCAAAATGATAGAAATGATATTTTATTTTATTTTGGGTGGATAACATGTAGAATTGTCTAAATATATTTGAAACAAGGATAGGTGGTAACTTTTTTATAGATGAATAATACCTCAATATAAAAATACATCATCACATATCTCTAAGTCAGAATATTGAAAACAACTCAGCTCTAATTTTAGGTCATGACAGAGTAAGAAGCCAGGTCCTGCAGGCCACCCAGTGTTAATATTAAAAAATTAAATCACAGTTCACTGAATTTAACTGTTAACTGAAGACATGACAAGGCTGGGCATTACAAAGGCACAATTCCACACCCAACAAGAGATCCTCTGCTTTCATCTGTCTGTACGGTGTTATCTCATACTGATTAGTTCAAACCTGTCGATGTGTCACTGCCATAATCTCTCAGTGTCAGACATAATTGCTTAGGGTCAGTACTGAAAGCATTGGAGGCCCCCATGCAATTCACTGAGCTTATCAAGTGCATGGCTTGCTAGAGCTGTACCAGGAACTGCTCAGTTGGTTTCATTATTACCAATGCTGATATTAGGGTCTCTTTGAAAGTCTCTGCAAAGAGTGTCCCGTAAGATTCCTTGAAATTTTAATGAAGCCACTATGGGTGACTAAGTGGGGGAAATAAAAACACATCTTCAAATGTTAACATTGAAATAGTACCTCTCATTCTTTAATGTGCATACAAATCACCAAGGAATCTTGTCAAACTGCAGACTGTGATTCAGAAACTCTGCAGTAGAGCTCAGGTTTCTGTGTTCTTAGTAGACTCCTAAGCTATGATAAGTTGCTACTACTTGGTGCATACTGTGAGTTTTAAGGAACTGATATTTTTCTTTATGACTATGTGGTCTCCAGAAACCACCTTTCTCCATATGTAAAGTTATAATCCAGGTTTGGACAGTCGACAGTTTCAGAGTCAAAACATAAAAGCTGGGGTTCCAGCAGTGAGTAAAGGATCTTCATTGTCAACTTCATATTTAGAGTCAGAGAAGTAGGAGTTACCACTTTGCATGTTTCTAAGGGTGTTTCCAGAGAGGTACAGGGTACAGTTTATGTATATGCATAAATACATATGTGTACACATAATATACATATTAATAATATATACATATATATGTGTGTATGTATATATAGTGTTTGGTCTGCATGTAAGTGCTTGCCTGTTACCCATGATGGTCCAAATAGGGTACCAGATCCTCTAGAACTGGAGTTACAACCAGGAATAAGCCACAATGTGGGTCCTTGGAAGCAAACCTGAGCCCCTTACAAGAGTAGAAAGGACTCCAAACCACGTATCCTTGCCTCTAGCCCCTCACTTTTGCATCTTGACTACAAATTCAATGTGAGCTGCTGATATGCCTTTCCGCCATGGTGAACTATATCCCCTCAATCCATGAGTCAAAACAAACCCTTCCTTTCTTAAGTTGCTTTTGTGAGTCATTTAGTCCAAGCAACAAGCGAAGTAATTAATCCATCATTTGAAGCCGAAAATCAGCATTTTGTAAAGACAATCTAGAGTTTACTAAGTTTCTATCTCTTCTCTATGTCCATCAGTTTATGGATTATCACTGAGCAACACATAAAGGGCTGAATAATGACTTTTCAGAATTCTCTGAGACCTTGGCAGTTGGACATCAGCCCACATATGCAAGCAGAAACAAACTGAGTGGCAGCTGAAGAACAATGCTGCTCCCAAAGACTCTGTCCGGAATGGTCTGAAATTGGTTTCCATAAGCAGATGGCAAAAGTATTTCCCAATATTTCTGTTAGGTACACTGTTGCTCTTTTAAAAGACACCAGAAAATAAACATTTTCCCTAAACTGACTTTTGTGTGATAACACTATAAAAATGATAAGATTATAATGACAATGTGACATTTGATACTTTATAGGAAAATATTTTGAAAGACTTAACTATTTATGTAAAGTATCAAGCAACTGAAAAACTGTCTCTGTGCAAAAACTCTTGGCATTCATCTCAAGAAAAAAGCACTTTAATTGTTGAATGGAAGTAATTTAGAATATTCATAACCCCAACTATTTTAAGCAGTGAAACTTGGGGAAAGAAAAAATATCATATAAATATATAAAAGCATAAAAATAGTATAATAATCTAATACTAACAGATAGAGAGTGATTACTTTTTGGAGAAGAAAAAAAAGGATAGAGTGAGTCATGGCCTTGTGGAATGTTTGCATTTTTGATGGAAGAATGTATTCATGATAAATTTATAGGAAACAAACCAAGTGCCTGAAAAGTGTGACAATCTAATATCTTGCAGATGGTAGCAATTTTTCTCATTGCTTAAAAAAAAAATCCTGATAGGAAGTAACTTAAACTGGGAAGGTTTATTTGGAATCACAGTCTGAGAATATACAGTCCACTATGGTAGAGAAAGAAGGGTGGCTGGAGCATGAGACAAATGATCATTTGGCTTCTGCAGCCAGGAAGCAAAGAACTAGAAAGAATTGCTTATGGTCAGCTCACTTTTTTCCTGTTTATTCAGTTATGGATCCAAGACCATGGAATAATACCATTCATATTCAGGTTAGATCTTGCCCACTTAATCTTCTCAGGAAATGGCCCCTCTCTTTCTCTTTCTTCTTCTTCTTCTTCTTCTTCTTCTTCTTCTTCTTCTTCTTCTTCTTCTTCTTCTTCTTCTTCTTCTTCTTCTTCTTCTTCTTCTTCTTCTCTTTTCTTCTTCTTCTCCCCCTCTCTCTCTCTCTCTTTCTCTCTCTCTCTCTCTCTCTCTCTCTCTCACACACACACACACACAAACACACACAAACACAAATAATATTGAGCTTCCTAAGCGATTCTACCACAAGTCAGAAATGATGATAAACCACTAAATTATATATACTGTAATGTTGTTTACAAAGACTTTCACATTTCTGCTGGTCACGTTCCTGTAACTTTGAATTTCACGTACTGATATTGAGAAAAGTTTATTTATTTTGTTCACAGAAAACTAAATTTAATTTAAACACTCCATTTTGAGCAGTATTTATATCAAAGAAACACAAAAAAGAAGTTGCAGAGATTTTTCCCACACACCAATGAAAAATGATTTTCTTAGAAGAAATGATGGGAACCCATGTAAATGAGTGAAAGAATGTACTAGGAGAATTTTTTTACATTTTATTTTAATTAGGTAATTTCTTCATTTACATTTCCAATGCTTTCCCAAAAGTCCCCCATACCCCCCCCCACTCTTCTACGCCCCCACTCCCAATTCTTGGCCCTGGTGTTCCTCTGTGCTGAGGCATATAAAGTTTGCAAGAACAATGGACCTCTCTTTCCACTGATGGCTGACTAGGCCACCTTCTGATACATATGCAGCTAGAGACACGAGCTTCAGGGTGTACTGATTAGTTCATATTGTTGTTCCACCTATAGGGTTGCAGACCCCTTCAGCTCCTTGGGTACTTTCTTGAGCTCCTCCATTGGGGTCCCTGTGATCCATCCAATAGCTGACTGTGAGCATCCACTTCTGTGTTTGCTAGGCCCCTGCTGTGTTTGCTGGCATATGCAATGGTGTCTGCATTTGGAGGCTGATTATGGGACAGATCCCTGGGTGGTGCAGTCTCTAGATGGTCCATCCTTTCGTCTCAGCTCCAAACTTTGTCTCTGAAACTCCTTCCAAGGGTGTTTTGTTCCCAATTCTAAGAAGGGGCAAAGTGTCCACACTTTTGTCTTTGTTGTTCTTGAGTTTCATGTGTTTTGCAAATTGTATCTTATATCTTGGATATTCTAAGTTTCTAGGCTAATATCCACTTATCAGTGAGTACATATCATGTGAGTTCTTTTGAGATTGAGATACCTCACTCAGGATGATGTCATCCAGGTCCATCCATTTGCCTAGGGATTTCATAAATTCATTCTTTTTAATAGCTGAGTAGTACTCCATTGTGTAAATGTACCACATTTTCTGTATACATTCCTCTGTTAAGGGCATCTGGGTTCTTTCCAGCTGTGACTATTATAAATAAGGCTGCAATGAACATACTTGACCATGTGTCCTTCTTACCTGTTGGAACATCTTCTGGATATATGCTCAGAAGAGGTATTGCAGGATCCTCCAGTAGTACTATGTCCAATTTTCTGAGGAACCGCCAGACTGATTACCAGAGTGGTTGTACAAGCTTTCAATTCCACCATCAATGGAGGAGTGTTCCTCTTTCTCCACATCCTCGCCAGCATCTGCTGTCACCTGAGTTTTTGATCTTAGCCATTCTGACTGGGGTGAGGTGGAATCTCAGGGTTGTTTTGAGTTGCATTTCCCTGATGATTAAGGATGTTGAACATTTTTTCAGGTGCTTCTCTGCCCTTCTGTATTCCTCAGGAGAGAATTCTTTGTTCAGTTCTGAGCCCCATTTTGTAATGGGGTTATTTGATTTTCTGGAGTCCACCTTCTTGAGTTCTTTATATATATTGGATATTAGTCCACTATCTGATTTAGGATAGGTAAAGATCCTTTCCCAATCTGTTGGTGGCCTTTTTGTTTTATTGATGGTGTCTTTTGCCTGCAGAAGCTTTGCAATTTTATGAGGTCCCATTTATCGATTCTCCATCTTACAGCACAAGCCATTGCTGTTCTATTCAGGAATTGTTTCCCTTGTGCCCATATCTTCGAGGCTTTTCCCCACTTTCTCCTCTATAAGTTTCAGTGTCTCTGGTTTTATGTGGAGTTCCTTGATCCACTTAGATTTGACCTTAGTACAAGGAGATAGGAATGGATCGATTCGCATTCTTCTACATGATACCCGCCAGTTGTGCCAGCACCATTTGTTGAAAATGCTGTCTTTTTTCCACTGGATGGTTTTAGCTCCCTTGTCAAAGATCAAGTGACCATAGGTGTGTGGGTTCATTTCTGGGTCTTCAATTCTATTCCATTGATCTATTTGTCTGTCACTATACCAGTACCATGCAGTTTTTATCACAATTGCTCTGTAGTGCAGCTTTAGGTCAGGCATGGTGATTCCACCAGAGGTTCTTTTATCCTTGAGAAGAGTTTTTGCTATCCTAGGTTTTTTGTTATTCCAGATGAATTTGCAGATTGCCCTTTCTAATTGGCTGAAGAATTGAGTTGAAAATTTGATGGGGATTGCATTGAATCTGTAGATTGCTTTTGGCAAGATAGCCATTTTTACTATATTGATCCTGCCCATCCATGAGCATGGGAGATCTTTCCATTTTCTGAGATCTTCTTTCATTTCTTTCTTCAGAAACTTGTAGTTCTCATCATACAGATCTTTCATTTCCTTATTTAGACTCATGCCAAGGTATTTTATATTATTTGTGGCTCATTGAGAAGGGTGTTGTTTCCCTAATTTCTCTCTCAGCCTGTTTATCCTTTGTGTAGAGAAAGGTCATTCATTTGTTTGAGTTAATTTTATATCCAGCTACTTCACTGAAGCTGTTTAACAGGTTTAGGAGTTCTCCAGTGGAATTTTTTGGTCACTTCTATATACTATGATATCATCTGCAAAAAGTGATATTGTGACTTCTTCCTTTCCAATTTGTATCCCCTTGATCTCCTTTTGTTATCTAATTGCTCTGGCTAGGACATCAAGTACACTGTTGAATAGGTAGGGAGAAAGTGGACAGCCTTGTCTAGTACCTGATTTTAGTGGGATTGCTTCCAGCTTCTCACCATTTACTTTGATGTTGGCTACTGGTTTGATTTAGATTGCTTTGATCATGTTTATGTATGGGCCTTGAATTTCTGTATCATGAATGGGTGTTGGATTTTGTCAAATGCTTTCTCAGCATCTAAGGAGATGATCATGTGGTTTTTGTCTTTGAGTTTGTTTATATAATGGATTATGTTGATGGATTTCTGTATATTAAACCATCCCTGCATTTCTAGAATGAAACCTACTTGGTCAGGATGGGTGATTGTTTTGATGTGTTCTTGGATTTGGTTAGCAAGAACTTTATTGAGTATTTTTGCATCGATATTCATAAGAGAAAGTGGTCTGAAGTTCTCTATCTTTGTTGGGTCTTTATGTGGTTTAGGTATCAGAGTAATTGTGGCTTCATAGAATGAATTGGGTAGAGTGCCTCTGCTTCTATTTTGTGGAACAGTTTGTGAAGAACTGGAATTCGATCTTCTTTAAAGGTCTGGTAGAACTCTGCACTAAACCCATCTGGTCCTGGGCATTTTTTGGTTGGGAGACTATTAATGACTGCTTCTATTTCTTTAGGGGATATAGGGCTGTTTAGATCATTAACCTGATCCTGATTTAACTTTGGTACCTGGTATCTGCCTAGAAAATTGTTCATTTCATCCAGGTTTTCCAGTTTTGTTGAGTATAGTCTTTTGAAGAAGGATATGATGGCTGTTTAGATTTCTTCAGGATCTGTTATTATGTCTCCCTTTTCATTTCTGATTTTGTTAATTAGGATGCTTTCCCTGTGCCCTCTAGTGAGTCTGGTTAAGGGTTTATCTATCTTGTTGATTTTCTTAAAGAACCATCTCCTGCTTTGGTTGATTCTTTGAATAGTTCTTCTTGTTCCCACTTGGTTGATTTCACCCCTGAGTTTGATTATTTCCTGCTGTCTACTCCTCTTGGGTGAATTTTCTTCCCTGTGTTCTAGAGCTTTTAGGTGTGTTGTCAAGCTGCTAGTATGTGCTCTCTCTAGGTTCTTTTTGGAGGCACTCTGAGGTATGAGTTTTCCTCTTAGAAATGCTTTCATTGTGTCCCATAAGTTTGGGTATGTTGTGGCTTCATTTTCATTAAACTCTAAAAAGTCTTTAACTTTTTTCTTTATTCCTTCCTTGACCAAGGTATCATTGAGAAGAGTGTTATTCAGTTTCCACGTGAATGTTGGCTTTCTATTATTTATGTTGTTGTTGAAGATCAGCCTTAGTCCACGGTGATCTGATAGGATGCATGGGACAATTTCAATATTTTTGTATCTGTTGAGGCCTGTTTTGTGACCAATTATATGGTTGATTTTGGAGAAGGTACCATAAGGTGCTGAGAAGAAGGTATACCCTTTTGTTTTAGGATAAAATGTTGTATAGATATCCATTAAATCCATTTGTTTCATAACTTCTGTTAGTTTCACTGTGTCCCTGTTTAGTTTCTGTTTCTACAATCTGTCCATTGATAAAAGTGGTGTGTTGAAATCTCCCACTATTATTGTGTGAGGTGCAATGTGTGCTTTGAGCTTTACTAAAGCTCAAATGAATGTGGCTGCCTTTGCATTTGGAGCATAGATATTCAGAATTGAGAGTTCCTCTTGGAAGATTTTACCTTTGATGAGTATGAAGTGCCCTTCCTTGTCTTTTTTTGATAACTTTGGGTTGGAATTAGATTTCATTCAATATTAGAATGGCTATTCCAGCTTGTTTCTTCAGAGCATTTGCTTGGAAAATTGTTTTCCAGCCTTTCATTCTGAAGTAGT
This sequence comes from Mus caroli, assembly GCF_978045245.1. Lineage (NCBI taxonomy): Eukaryota > Metazoa > Chordata > Mammalia > Rodentia > Muridae > Mus > Mus caroli. Next base: position 2,527,880 of record NW_028227260.1, read on the forward strand.
GTCTGTCTTTTTCCCTGAGATGGGTTTCCTGTAAGCATCAAAATGTTGGGTCCTCTTTGTGTAGCCAGTCTGTTAGTCTATGTCTTTTTATTGGTGAATTTAGTCCATTGATATTAAAAGATATTATGGAAAAGTAATTGTTGCTTCCTATTATTTTTGTGTTAGAGTTTGCATTCTGTTTTTGTGGCTGTCTTCTTTTAGGATTGTTGAAGGATTACTTTCTTGCTTTTTCTAGGACATGGTTTCCGTCCTTGTATTTTTTTTCCCTGTTATTATCCTTTGAAGGGGTGGATTTGTGGAAAGATAATGGGTGAATTTGGTTCTATCGTGGAATAGTTTGGTTTCTCCATCTATGATAATTGAAAGTTTGGCTGGGTATAGTAGCCTGGGCTGGAAATTGTGTTCTCTTAGTGTCTGTATAACATCTGTCCAGGATCTTCTGGCTTTCATAGTGTCTGGTGAGAAATCTGGTGTAATTCTGATAGGCCTGCCTTTATATGTTACTTGACCTTTTTCCCTTACTGCTTTTAATATTCTATCTTTATTTAGTGCATTTGTTGTTCTGATTATTATGTGTCGGGAGGAATTTCTTTTCTGGTCCAGTCTATCTGGAGTTCTGTAGGCTTCTTGTATGTTCATGGGCATCTCTTTCTTTAGGTTTGGGAAGTTTTCTTCTATAATTTTGTTGAAGATATTTGCTGGCCCTTTAAGTTGAAAATCTTCATTCTCATCTATTCCTATTATCCCTAGGTTTGATCATCTCGTTGTGTCCTGGATTTCCTGGATGTTTTGAGTTAGGATCTTTTTGCATTTTGCATTTTCTTTGATTGTTGTGCTGATGTTCTCTATGGAATCTTCGCACTTGAGATTCTGTCTTCTATCTCTTGTATTCTGTTGCTGATGCTCAGATCTATGGTTCCTTATTTCTTTCCTAGGTTTTCTATCTCCAGCGTTACCTCACTTTGGGTTTTCTTTATTGTGTCTACTTCCCTTTTTAGGTCTAGTATGGTTTTGTTCATTTCTGTCACCTGTTTGGATGTGTTTTCCTGTTTTTCTTTAAGGACTTCTACCTGTTTGTTTGTGTTTTCCTATATTTTTTAAGGACTTGTAACTCTTTAGCTGTGTTCTCCTGTATTTCTTTAAGTGAGTTAATAAGGTCCTTCCTCATGTCCTCTACCATCATCACGAGATATACTTTTAAATCCAGATCTAGCTTTTCGGGTATGTTGGGGTGCCCAGTACTGGGTGAGGTGGGAGTGCTGGGTTCTGATGATGGTAAATAGTCTTGGTTTCTGTTAGTAAGATTCTTACGTTTGCCTTTCACCATTTGGTAATCTCTGGAGTTAGTTGTTATAGTTGTCTCTGGTTAGAGCTTGTTCCTCTTGTGATTCTGTTAGCCTCTATCAGCAGACCTGGGAGACAGGCTCTCTCCTGAGTTTCACTGGTTAGAGCACTCTCTGCTTTCAAGCTTTCCTTTTGCAGGGAAGGTGCACAGATATCTGGTGTTCTGACCTGCCTCCTGGCAGAAGATGAAGGCCTGAAACAGGGCCTGTCCCAGAAGCTGTTAGCTTCTGTAGTCCATACTCTCATCTGCACAGACTAGTCTTGGCGGGATCTGGCAACCAAGATGGCTCCCCCTGGTGCTGTGGCAAAGCCCTCAGGGGTAGGGTGGACACCTCTCCTCTGGCAGGGAAGGTGCCCGGATGTCTGGAGCACGAAACATGGTATGCCTCATAAGCTCTGTGGCTTCTGCCTGCCCCAGAAGCTGTTAGCTTCTGTAGTCCACACTCTCACCTGCACAGACTAGTTTCAGCAGAATCTGGGAACCACGATGGCTCGAGAATTTTTAACATTGGTTGAAATTGGATTCTGATCGCTATTCTGTTGCTTGTCCACATGTATGCTTATTGTATATTTTCATTATCAAGATTCAGGATGATTAACAAAATGTTTTGTTAACTGGAACAATTGGAAATCTATAATAGTAACACCAAGATATCTCCCTTGGCTTTTCCCTCTTGGTTGCAAGATAGCTTCTGCAATTCTAACCAAACACCGTATTATGACAAGGCAGCAGTCCAAACTGATGAGGATGTTTTTATTTATACATGCCATTAAGGAGGTTTATTTTCCTTAGGCTCCACAAATTTCCTCTTACACTGACTTGACCAGACCCAGATTACATGTCCACTATCAAATCAGTCACTAGAAAAGAAGTGGAAAATTTACACCTGATCATGTTTCATTCTTTTAGGCTGGGCCTTCTGCCAACACAGAAAAGCTAGATTGCAAGTTAACAAAATAAGAGGAAAATAAATTATCACCCAACTTCCAAACAGCTAAATATGCTTTAATTAGTAATTATCAACTAAAGACACAATAAAATGACATGCCTTCACAATTACTTGCAATATAAGATGACATCGCCATTGTCAAGCACTGGGTTTCCCTAACTGTTCAATGAATACCAAATTTCCTTTTTTTTTTTTTTTTTAATCTTTCTCTTCAATAAGTCAAGCATGTTTCATTCTGGAACAATCATTACACTAGAAGGAACAGGAAAGAGATTTAGATGTGGAGTTCTCTCTATTCAAGAAGATTGATCCTTCTGAATCAGTGGTTCCTAATCTTTTATGTGGATTTCAGAAACTGGAGTGCTTGGCAAGTCACAGATTTTTGGGACAACCCCTAATAGGTCAGAAGTAGACTGCAAGAGCATGCATTTCTAAAAAGCTCTGTAGTGTGCTGAGTGAGGACATTATTCAGAATAACTCTTCCAGAACCACTACCCCAGAGTAATGCATAATCCAGGAGAATAATACATAAGCCATGAGCATGATGCATGAGCTATGAGCATAATGCATGAACCATAGGCTTAAATGATAGCACCATTTGCTCACTGAATGCCCATCAGTGAACTCAGGTTCAGTCCAACCAAATGACCCCAAAGTCCAGATCTGTAAGATGTATAGCATTTCTCAAATTTTAGATTATTTCCAGGTTGCAGAGCCTCAAACAGACAAGCTTCCTTCAGAGGTAGATCCTCACAGGTAAGCCTGAGAGAATAGAAAGACCAGCCACTCCAAGTAACTAGTTACCATTATCTCACCTGCCAATGCCCCAACAAAGGGAAAGTGAAATAGCATTCATTCGCATTTGAAATGCTTTTACAGGCTTAAAAGTATTACAAGTAAACCATCCTTCCTTTCTCCTGTGCCTGATAAAACCATTTAAACACAGACCCCAAGTACTTAGAGCTCTTTTACTTCTTTGCCAAAGGACAATTCTCCTTGATTGGTCTCTATCACAAAATCCAGAGCATGGCCTAGACAAACTGGCTAGACAGGTCTGCTGTCAACTGCTTTGCCAACAGTGGAGCAAAGAACTAGGCTGGAAACTTTTTTCTGTAATTCAATGCAACATTTTTTTCAAAGCAATATTTTAATTTGCATAGCAAGCCAATTTCTCTCTCAGAGGAGGGATAGAACACATTCCATTGTGTAAGACAATACTCACTCATTCCCATATAGTGATGTCAGTACTCAACAAGCAATGCTCTTTCTAACATTCTTTGTCTGGCTTGTAAAGTTCCTATTATAAAATGTGAACCACTTCAGAATCAAGCAAGATGTTGCAAATATTTCTGTTATCATTTTTGTAAAACCCAAAAAGACAATGCTGTCACCAACTGCCTAGTTCACAACTATTTAATGACTTTTCCCTCTTGGTATGAATAGGATTTCTGAAATCTATCTTCACTTCCCAGGACTTTTTTCTCACAGGAATTCTGATTTGGCTAGTTTATTTTTGCCAGCTTTTAACAGCCAAGGAGCAATCTCAGTGTTTACTAAGATAAGAGGAGGCATGTTAAGGTTGTAAGACTAAATGTTAGGAGGAATTCTGAGGTTAATGGAAAACACACTGGGCATTTCATTAGGAGTACAGCGAAGATCAAGGACAAAATACACTCCAATATATAAATGATGGAACATGGCATGGCGAAGCACAGCTCTTCTTGGGCATTTTGACAAGAACTTATTTTTAATATTTCTCAAAAGCAAGGTAAAATAAAAGGACTTATAAATCTCTATCTTCTGGTATGCATATATACTGTAAAAAGTCAGAATAAATGAAGAATGCTGGCCAGGCATGGTGGCCTGTGTACCCAGGAGTCAGAAACAGGTGAATTTCTGCGAGTTTAATGGCAGTCTGAGCTACATAGTGAGTTCCAAGACAAGCAGAGCTATATAATAGAGAGAATTTGTCTCAAAAAAGTAAATAAAAATATAAAACCAAAAAGGAATAAACAATAATTGACTTCCCACTGAACTATACTCATGTGCTAATGTGTTCACTGGAAAGAGTTTTAAAAACATAACAGTAAAGAAAATATAGCCCAGCCTGCCTAAATTAATGCTTCATATTTAGTCGCTTTGATTAGCAAATACTAAAACTAAAAAACATAAGTACAACAAAATAGAAATACCCTTAATTCTTTCTATGTTCATTTGTTTCTTACTACTTAATTTTTATTTAATCTTCCAAATATTTTATGATTTTTATCTTCAAGCCTTATAGAAATACTCTTGTATATTTCTCTAAGAACTGCATGATACTGTTGCAAAGTACTTACAATTCTATAGTTTGATTGTTGGAATTGAATGGTAATTTGGAGCCATTATATTTGGAACCTATCTACCTAGGTACATATAGTTCTAGAATAATTTTAAAATACTGATAGTGGTATAACACACAATTCTAAAACAATACTACAATTTATCTTTTTGTCAGTTGATTAAGACTTTGGATGTTTTCCATTTTTCAGGCTCACTGTAATGGCCATGCTTCATGAGTCATTAATGACATGATTTTTCCTTGGACAGTTCTGTGGCGTCCTAAGTCCTAACATTTGCATATTTTTAGCCCTTGAGATATCCTCAAACTGCTCTTCCCAGAGAACAGTAATTATTGTTCTGAATAGGCAAGTGTGAAATTGTTTTCTTTCATTCTCATCGAATCTCCATCTCTATGTTTCCTCTCCTCCAAGCATCCCTTAAGAAACATGAAAAATAAAAATTGGGCATAGACATAGAATGATACTATAGTGGTTATCCCTCTGCCTACCAACATCCCCATTTCTTGAAATACTGTATCTATTTTCCTTTATTTACACTCCATATTTTATTTCCCCGACCCCTGTTCACCCTCCGACTGTTCCAGATCCCTTACTTCCTCTCTACACCCTGTCTCCACGAGGATGTCCCCACACCCAGCCCCCCTAACCTCTAAACTCCCTGGGGCCTCCAGGCTCTTGAGGGCTAGGTACATCATCTCTGAATGAACATAGACCTGCAAGTCCTCTACTGTATGTGTGTTGGGGGGGGGTCTCATATCAGCTGGTATATGCTGCCTGTTTGGTGGTCCAGTGTTTGAGAGATCTCAGGGGTCCAAATTAAATGATACTGCTGGTCCTCCTACAGGATCTCCCTTCTCCTCAGCTTCTTTCAGCTTTCCCTAATTCAACAACAGGGATCAGCTGCTTCTGTCCATTGGTTGGTTGCAAATATCTGCATCTGACTCTTTCAGCTGCTTGTTGGGTCTTTCAGAGGGCAGCCATGCTAGGTCCCTTTTTGTGAGTGCTCCATAGCCTCATTAATAGTGTCAGGCCTTGGGACCTCCCCTTGAGCTGGATCCCACTTTGGACCTGTCGCTGGAAATTCTTTTCCTCAGATTCCTCTCCATTTCCATCCCTGTAATTCTTTCAGACAGGAACATTTATGGGTCAGACGTGTGACTGTGGGATGCTCCCCCTCTCCCTCCTTTGATGACCTGTCTTCCTGCCTGAGGTGGGCTCTATAAGTTCCCTCTCCCTACTGTCTGGCATTTCATCTAAGGTCCCTCCCTTTGAGTCCTGAGAGTCTCTCATCCCCCAGGTCTCTGGTGCATTCTGGAGGGTCCCCCAACCTCCTATCTCCCAAGGTTGCCTGTTTCCATTCTTTCTCCTGGCCCTCGGGGCTTCAGTCCTTTTCCCTCACCCAATACCAGACCAGGTTCCCCTCTTTCCTCTACTGCCTCCACCCCCAGTCACTTTTCCTCCCTGGTCCCTCCCTCCCTCCCCACTTTGCTTTCTTCTCCCTCTCAAGTGGGACTGAGGTGTCCTCACTTGGGCACTTCAGCTTGTTGATCTCTTTTAGTTCTGTGGACTGTATCTTGGGTATTCTATACTTCCTTTTCTTTTCTTTTTTTTTTTTTTTTTTGGAGTGGGGGATAACATCCACTTATTAGTGAGGACATACTCTACATGTCCCTTTGGGTCTGAGTTACCTCACTCAGGATGATTTATTAGTTCCATCCATTTGCCTACAAAAGTCAAGATGTCTTCATTCTTGTTTTGTTTGTTTGTTTGTTTTGTTTTGGTTTTTGGTTTTTTTGTTTTGTTTTTGAGACAGGGTTTCTCTGTGTAGCCCTGGCTGTCCTGGAACTCACTTTGTAAACCAGGCTGGCCTCGAACTCAGAAATCCACCTGCCTCTGCCTCCTCAGTGCTGGGATTAAAGGTGTGCACCACCACGCCCGGCTGTTTGTTTGTTTGTTTTGTTTTGTTTTTTGGATGTCTTCATTCTTAGTAGCTAAGTTAGGATTCCATTGTGTAAATGAACCACATTTTCTATATCCATCCATTCTTCTGTTGTGGGACATCTGGCTTGTTTCCAGCTCCTGGCCATCACAAATAAGGCCGCTATGAACATAGTGGAACACATGCCACTGTAGCATGGTGGGGCATCTTTTGTGTATATTCCCAAGAGTCGTATATCTGGGTCTTCAGGTAGATCTATTTCCAATTTTCTGAGGAACCTCAAGATTGATTTCCAGAATGGTTGCACCAGTTTGCAAAGCCACCAGCAATGGAGGAATGTTCCTCTTTCTCCACATCCTCTCCAACATGTGTTGTCACCTGAGGTTTTGATCTTAGCCATTCTGATTTGTGTAAGGGGGAATCTCAGGGTTGTTTTGATTTGCATTTTCCTGATCACTAAGGACTTTGAACATTTCTTTAGGTGCTTCTTAGCCATTTGAGATTCCTCAGTTGTGAAATCTCAGATTAGTTCTATAACCCATTTTTTATTGGCTTTTTGGTGATTAACTTCTTGAGTTCTTTATATATTTTGGATAGTAGCCCTCTATCAGATGTGGGGTTAGTGAAGATTTTTTCCCAATCTGTAGGTTGCTGATTTGTATTATTGGCTGTCCTTTGCCTTACAGAAGCTTTCCAGTTTCATGAGGTCTCATTTTTCAATTCTTGATCTTAGAGCAAGAGCCATTGGAGTTCTGTTTAGTAAATTTCCCCTTGTCCCAATGAGTTCCAGGTTCTTTCCCACTTTCTCTTCTATTAGATTCAGTGTATCTGGTTTTATGTTGAGGTCCTTGATCCACTTGGAATTGAGCTGTGTACATGGTGACAAATATGGGTCTATTTTCATTTTTCTACATACAGACATCCAGTTAGATGAGCACAATTTACTGAACATGCTTTCTTTTTTTCCATTGTATATTTTTGGCTTCTTTGTCAAAGATCAAGTGTCCGTAAGTATGTGGTTTTATTTCTGGGTCTTCAATTCGATTCCATTGATCAACCTGTGTGTCTCTGTACCAATACCATGCAGTTTTTATCACTATTGCTCTGTAGTAAAGCTTGAGGTCAGGAATGGTGATTCCTCCTGTTGTTCTTTTATTGTTAAGAACTGTTTTCGCTATTCTGGGTTTTTTGCCTTTCCAGCTGAATTTGAGAATTGCTCTTTCCATGTCTTTGAAGAATTGTGTTGGGATTTTGATGGGTATTGTATTGAATCTACAGATTGCCTTTGGTAGGATGGCCATTTTTACTATGTTAATTCTGCCAATCCATGAGCATGGGAGATCTCTCCATTTTCTGAGATCTTCTTCGAATTCTTTCTTTCTTTTTTTTTTTTTAAGATCAAGACCATTTATTATTATCATCATTGTAGTCACCAGTCGGCACCTCGTGGGCACTGACGGCAAACTGTGCCACCTGAGCAGCTTGCAGGATGGGAACGCGGAGCCCGCAGCTGACACGGGAGCCAGACCTGGGAACTCCCTGGAACTGGCCCGGGAACAGCGCCCGAGCCGCCGGGGCAGGGCAGGGCCGATCGGGGGATCCGAGGAGGTCGGGCCGCTGGGGGAGGGCAGGGCCTGGCCGCGCCGTCCTCTCCGCCCCTCCCGTTGGATCCCGGCATCCCTGCCCCCACCCACCCCGGCACCCGGTCGCTCCCGCCCCCGGGCTCCGGCCCGCACCGTCTCGTCGGGTTCCATGCGGATCTTGAAGGTCTGCTGCTGCAACGTTTTAAGTGTGATGGTAACGGCCATGGCGGGGCCGGAGCAATGCGGCAGCCCCAGGATCCTCGTACTACATGCAACTCACGCCGCCGCCATCTTAGCGTCCAGCCGCGCCGCGCCAAGCACTTCCGGGGCAAGTGTGCCTCGAATTCTTTCTTGAGAGACTTGAAGAGAGGTTAGAAAAGTTGGTCTATTTGGGCTTAGAGTTTGAAAGCACAGTACATTATGATCATGAAATCTTGGTGACAGGAGATTGAATCAACAAGTCACATTCCATCTATGATCAAGAAGCAGAAAAAAATAATGAATGCTACCGCTCGACTCATTCTTTCTATTCAATTTGTGGACCTAACCATAGGGAATCATGCCACCCACATTTAGGTTGGGCTTCTCTACCTCAACCTAGTCAAGATAAGCCATTGGAGGCATAAGAGACTTGTTCTAAGGAAATCTAAATCTAAATCTTGTTGCCAATAATAACCATCACACCCAGAACAGCCAAAAGATAGAAACCACAAATGCCCACCAAAAAAAAATCAACAAATTCACAAAAAAAATACCATACACACATAATAGATTTTTGTTCAATCAAATAAAGAAATAAATTACTGGAACCTTCTTTAGTGTGGATGAATATTTTTTTTAATTATCTTTAATCTTTTTTCACAGTCCAGTCATTATCCCCCTCTCATTCTGCCCTCCAACTGTTCCTCATCCCATTCCTCCTCTGGAGTTTCCAAGAGGAAGTTCTCAACCCCCCACACCCTCAACACTCCGCCAAGCCTCCCCATTCCCTGGGGCCTCAAGTCTCTCAAGGGTTAGGTGCATCTTCTCATGGAGAACAGACCAGGCAGTCCTCTGCTGAGTATGTGTCAGGGGCCTCTGACTAGGAAGTGCATGCTGCCTGGTTGGTGGCTGTACTGACTGGTTTTCTGTGTCAACTTGACACAAGCTGGAGTTATCACAGAGAAAGGAGCCTGAGTTGAGGAAATGCCTCCATGAGATCCAGCTGGAAGACATTTTTTCAATTAGTGATCAAGAGAGGAGGGCCCATTGTGGGTGGTACCATTCTTGGGCTGGTAGTCTTGGGTTCTATAAGAAGGCAAGCTGAGCAAGGCAGGGGAAACAAGCCAGTAAAGAACATCCCTCCATGGCCTCTGCATCAGCTCCTGCTTCCTGATCGTCTTGAGTTCAAGTACTGACTTCCTTTGGTGATAAACAGCAATGTGGACGTGTAAGCTCAATAAATCATTTCCTCCACAACTTACTTCTTGGCCCTGATATTTGTGCAGAAATAGAAACCCTGACTAAGACAGTGGCTCAGTGGCTGAGAGATCTTAGTGGTCTGAGTTAGTTGAGACTGCTGGTCTTCCTATGGGGCCACCCTCCTCCTTAGCTTCTTCTAGCCTTTCCCTAATTCAATTACAGGGGTCCCTGGCTTCTGTCCATTGGTTGGCTGTAAGTATCTGCTTCCATCTCAATCAGCTGCTTGTTGGATCTCTTGGAAGGCGGCAATGCTAGGCTCCTGTCTTGAAGTATATCATAGCATCAGTAATAGTGTTAGACCTTGGAACCTCACCTTGAGATGGGTCAGTGGATAGACCTCTTTTCCTTAGTCTCTTCTCCGTTTTTGTTCCTATCCCATTTACTGGAGGTGGATTCTACAAGTTTCTTCTTGCATTCCATCTAAGGTCCCTCCCTTTGGGTCTTGAGATTATCTCACCTCCAGGGTCTCTGGTGCATTCTAGAAGGTCCCCCTGCCACCTCCCAATATATTTCCATTCATTCTGCTGGCCCTCAGAGCTTCACTCCTAGTCCCCTCCAAATACTGGATCATGCTCCTCTTCCCCCCTGCCTCTTCTCCTTTCCCATCCAGTTCCCTCCCTCCCTCTATATCCCCAATGCTTTCAAAGAATCAATCAAATCTTATTATAATCCACTGGAGGAGGGTAGTAAAAGCCATCAATACCTTGAATGAATAGGATAATTCCTAAAGTCTATTTTGCTGCTTGCTAACCAAAACTTTGTCAGATTTATGTTATTGTGTTAAGAAATGAGTGATATGTAAAAGATGATAGATGTGAAAGAGAATCCACAATGATAAGATAGTAGAAGTGGTATTCATTCTAATACCAAAGAGTAAGAGAAACTATCCTAACACCTAAGATAAACATAATTCTCTCATTGAAAACACTAATCTTTATTCAGAACATGTTGATCCTTCCCAAGTTTCATCATTTCTTTCAAAAGAACCAACAATTCCCATTTTCTTACTTTTTAATAAATACATGTTTGTTGCTACTCTATTTGCAATAACTACAAAATGGAAACAACCTAAATACCTGCCAACTGATGAAGAGATAATAAAATTGTGGTGCATATGGAATACTATATAGCTGTAAAGAAAAAAATGAAATCATGAAATTTGCAGGTAAGTGGATGGAACTAGAAAATATTACAGTGAGTGAGGTGACCCAGAAGAACAAAGACAAACCCTGCCTGTTTTTTGTATTTGTCAACCCTACCTGAGAACCTCTAGATAACCTGGAATAACTGCAGAAACCTAAAAAGTAAAAAGCTATCATGGTTGGATCTCTAGAGAGGAGACTACTAGGATACAGGTGCTATAAAAGTGAAAAAGGGAAAAACATGGGGGAAGAGATAGAATGAAGGAAAAAAAAAAAAATATATATATATATATATTGCATTCCATGAGAGTTATAGACTGTCTAGCAAATACTACAGTGTCAGACATGTAAAATATCTCTTTGAGTTGTTAGTCAGAGGTCTCAAAGAGACTTCCAAAACAATAAAGGCTATTGCAATTGTCCTTGGTTGCCTCTCAATAGTTGAAGGTAATGCCATATTACTAGAGACATTACACACTTCAGGCACATGCCTTGGGAGAATAAAGGGAGAAATGATCTCATTGTATCTAAAATTGTTAGGCAAGCTGACAAGAAAAAAAGGCAGTGAAAAACTCTAGTTTAAAGCATTTTTTAAAAAACATAATTTAAAATAGGCATTGAAAAAAATTAAAGTTACAGGTAAGTGTAATGTTCACTCCTCATCAAAGAAACTTCATTGGCAGTAGACATACACATCACAAAATCCATAAATGTTGAAAATGTAGACAACCATAAAGCCTAAGGACCACAATGACCAGAAGAGCAAAATACTCCCAAGTGAGTAGCAGTGATACTTATATCTTGAGCATAACCAATATCTCCTGATTGAACTAAGGCCCATTGAATAGAAAAAATATGAAGCTTGCTACTGTAAATCTGGCCGACTACCTTCAGCTGGTAAAGACATGAAATAAAAGAAAACCAACTACTTCCACTTTTATAAACAATATAATTCCCAACTGCTTTCTAAATATATAGGTAAGTCCAGGGGAATCTTAAGGATTCTTTGGAAAGTCAGTTGTGTTAGATGAGATTTTGCTGGGGCAAACACATGAAGTGTTTTTCTAAAGTAGACACAGGTGAAAGGCTAAGGCAGATTTGTGAAGGAATGTTTTGCTGAAGCAGATACAGGAGAAAGGATGATACACTAAAGCAAGAATGTGAAAGGACATGTGATGAAGCATTCTTCACTAACATTATTCATGTAATGGTCTGTCTTGCATGTCGGGACTCCATAGAGAGAAAGTTCTGATGCTGTGCCTACTTGCCACTTCCACAGACTTGAGCTGATTGGCAGAGTGATGTCAGCTGAGAGATGCACATGCTGAGGCATGTGGAGGACATGTGATGTTTGCAAATATAAAAGGCATAAAAAGCAGTAACAGAGGCTGAGCTTGGCTTGCTGGTACAGCTGGTTGTGAAATGCTTGTTGGTCTCCAGGCTTTGCTGATCTTCGCTTTGCCGAGAGAGGCACAGTCAGAACTTCTCCGGGAATTCCTGTTGATATTGAATCCCTCCTGCTGACTTGTGCAGAGGCTGAGGCCTAGCTGTCTTTGTGAGGGAGTGCTACTGCTACTGATTTGTGTTTGCTATCCTGGTTATAGAACTGGACTGCTGATATAGCTATGAAGTATTTGAGAGTGGATTAAAATGCTGTTGCTGACCTGTGAACTAAACTGCTGATTTCTAGACAACACAGATAGAATTTGCTCCTAAGAACCTTTCTAAATAGGTGTACTTCCCCCATATCCTTTCTTTTCCACTACCTCTGGTGGGTAGTGGGCTAAAAAGGAGGTTAAAGCATTTTTTCAAAGAAAAAAAAATCATTTAAAATAGGCATTGAAAAAATTAAAGTTACAGGTAAATATAATTTTTATTACTCATCAAAGAAACTTCATTGACAGATATATATCATCACAAAATCCACAAATGTTCAAAATTTAGACAACTGAACATAGGACCATCTACAACTGACACATCTACAACACAACACTTAGGCAACATTTCAAAAGATGGGAGAAAAGGTTTTAAGATCCAGAGGACTAGGACATCTGCCATGCCACAGTGTCTTCTGTACACTACAGTGAGGCTATGCTCCTGAATTCTTAACAATATGGTTGTAGCAGAATTTCCCCCCAATTAATTTAAATACTAATACAATAAGAAGCCTGTGATTGGACAGGGAAAATGGAGGCAGTGTTAAGAGTTTCAGAGACAGGGAGAGAGGGAGGACAGGAGAAAGGAGGAAGGGAGGGAGATGGAGAAAGACCAAGATGATCCAGATTCCTCATGGCTTTAAATAGTCACAGGTAGCTATGAATATCTTATAAGGGATGGATAACTACAGGATAATATGTCTTACCTAGGTAGGTGTACTGGCTGGTTTTGTGTCAACTTGACACAGGCTGGAGTTATCACAGAGAAAGGAGCTTCAGTTGGGGAAGTACCTCCATGAGATCCAGATGTGGGGTACTTTTTCAATTAGTGGTCAAGGGGGAAAGGCCCCTTGTGGGTGGGACCATCTCTGGGCTGGGAGTCTTGGGTTCTATAAGGGAGCAGGCTGAGCAAGCCAGGGGAGGCAAGCCAGTAAAGAACATCCCTCCATGGCCTCTGCATTAGCTCCTGCTTCCTGACCTGCTTGAGTTCCCGTCCTGACTTCCTGGGTGATGAACAGCAGTATCGAAATGTAAGCCGAATAAACCCTTTCCTCCCCAACTTGCTTCTTGGTCATGATGTTTGTGCAGTAATAGAAACCCTGACTAACATAGTGGACGGTTTATATCAATATTGATTAGCTCTGAGTTCATTGTGTGGGCATTTTGTGAGGTGAGAATTTACTCATATAAATCTGACTTATAAATTACAAGCCTCTAGAATTTTGATTTTACCAGGCTACTGGAATTTGGGACCACTGACCACAGGGGGTGGATGGCTGGGAATGTGAGCAGAATCCACAGCAAGAGAACCTAGATTGGTTGCTGTATGGGGCTAGCCTAGAGGCAGCAAGACCACATGCTGAGAGTAGCTGGGTATAGTGCAGATGGTGCCATTTTTTAATACTTCCTGCAACATATGGTTGCCTAAACAAGCCCTCCACAATAAATGAAAACATTAGTTGACATACCAACATAGCAGAAATCTCCTGAGGCCCCATCCATAGATGATGAGCTACAGGTAATTAATGGCTGCTAAGAGAGAGAATCAATCATCTCTAGGGACAATCCCCCAATAGGTTATCCAATCCTATGTGTAAGCTCTAAGTACATATACTTATGAGCAACACTAAATAGACCAAGTAAATTGTATTCTTATGATATATAACAAAGATGATGTCATGAACTATAATTGGAGTAGTGGGGCACAAGAAGAGTAAAAGTGGGTGGAGTTGGGTGGAAATGATGTAAACATAGTACTTACATATGGAATTCTAAAAAAAAATAAGTGGAACAAAAATAAATAAAGGCAAATAATAATTGTCATCTTCATTTTTATCTGCCTTTTACTATCATGGTCCTAATGGAATTGGGAAAAGAGAAAGGAAAGGAAAAGAATTCCCTTTTGATTTTTCTGTAGTTTTGTAGTTTGACATTTCTAAATTTAGCAAAAAAAAAAAAAGAAAATATTTATAGATTAAAATTTAAGAGTTGTGAAGTTAGATGGGCAATTTTATCTTTTAATATGTTTATGAGAACAATCATAATTTGAATCCAATAGTCATTTCTTGGAAATTATATGTTACATATAGCTAACTAGCCAATACTCTTTCTCATGTTTATGGTTTAGGATGAAACAAAATATAGATCCAGTCTATTTGCAAAGAGTCAAGTCATAAGCTTAAAAATATTTATTGTAGAATTTCCTTAAGGATTTAAATATGAGTAGTGGACAACAAAATAGGAGAGATGTAGCAGTCTTGAGCCAGGGGGTGGTGATACATGCCTTTAATCCCAGCACTCAAGGTAGAGGCATGTAGATCTCTGAGAACTCATGAACATCCTGGCCTACAGAGTAAGTTCCATGGCATCCTGGGCTGCATGGAGAAACCCTGTCTTGAAAAACAAAAACAAACAAACAAACAAAACAAAAACAACCCCCCCCAAAAAAACAAACAAAAAAACAGTAACAGCAATAGCAAAACCCCAAATTACAACCAAGAAATATAGCAGTCTTCAAGACAAGTTAAAAAAAAGAAGTCTTGAGTGAATGCAATAGAAAATAAAAACTATCACTTACAGTTTACTTAGGTAACTTAGGGCAATGCTTTCAGAGTGATCAAATTCAAAAGTATACTAGATAGATGTAGTGGCTATTCCTGGTTGTCAACTTAACTGTATCTGGAATGAAGTACAATCCAGAATTGGAAGGCTCACCTGTGAGCCTAATCTGGAGGCTGGGAGATACAAGTTTCTGACCTGGATCTTGGCATGAAGAACTTGAGGCATAGTAGCTATAAATCGGAGAAGATTAAGACAGGAAGATCTCTGAGTTCAAGGTCATCTGGGGTTAAAGGCATGGTGGCACACACCTTTAATCTGGGCCACACCTTCTGCTGGAGACCTACATAAGGACATTGGAAGAAGGAAAATTTACTCTCTCTTCTTCACCTGCTTGCCTTGTGGGACTGAGCAACTGCTAGACCTTTGGACTTCCATTCACAGCTGCTGCTGACCATTGTTGGGAGCTGGACTACAGACTTTAAGTCATCAACAAATTCCCTTACTATATAGACACTACCCATAAGTTCGTGGACTCTAGAGAACTCTGACTAATACAGAAGTTGGTACCAGGAGTGGTTCTAGAGGAGTAGAAGTATAAGGATAAATCTTTTAAAAATCTGGAGTTGGTTTGATAATTCACCAGCACCTTCAACTATTGAAACCTCTCCAGATTCTCTCCCTCATGGGAGCTCGGAGAATATTGAAGACCTGTGGTTGAAACTATATTTCAAGCTTAAAGAAGCTAATGCCTTTAATTATCTTGATGAATTAGGTGGTTCGGTGTACAAAACTTTCTAAAAGTTGGGGGAAAAATCAGAAAATGATTTTACTGGCTGGTTGTTCTTAGCATCTCGGAAAAAAAAATGATGAAGGAAAAGGAGTTGTATGATAAAACTGAATGGCTCCAGACGCAAGCAAACAATCTAAAAGTTGCTAAGTGTGTCCTTGAAGAAAATCTTCTCTACAGCAGCCATAGAGCTCAAGTTGCAGAAAATCAAACTGAAGCCCTCGTAAGGTAGGCTGAATTACAACAAAATTTCAAGTCTCAGTCCCAGAGGGTGTCAGCAGTTAAAGTAAGGACATTACTTGGCAAATAATGGTGGGATCCTATAACTTGGGATGGGAATGCATGAGAAGACCCTGTTGAAGCTAAGAATTTTGGATCTTCAGATTCTCATGGGTTTGCCCCACCTGCGGAATTAGTACCCTCACTCCCACCCCTTGAAATAATGCCTTCCCTACATGAGAAAATTAATTCCTCAGAGTCTATAAACCAGCAGTGACTTTTGATGAAGAAAATGCCAGACAATACTGATGTTTCTCAAGGCTCACCAAGTTTCTTCTAGGCCTATAACCAGTCTCAAGGCAAAGCAGGTCCCTAGAGCGGAGGTAGAAAGTGTAGTCCATGAGGAAATGTGCTGCATGGCTAAGTAGCTTAATGAGTTTGCTAATTCATTCAAGCAGACGTCTGGAGAATATGTGTGGGAATGGATTTTAAGGGTGTGGGATAATGGTGGAAGGAACATAAATCTAGAGCATGCTGAGTTTATTGACATGGGTCCTCTGAGTGGTAGGAAATGAATACTGCCATATCATGAAAGTGGAAATACTTCCCCCATGTTTCATTTGATTGGCTCTAAAATAGCTCAATAAAACTGTAAGGAGTGGAGGAGTAAAGAAGCTAAGGATCTCCCAGAAAAAGATCATTTTCAACACTCATTTATAAATGATTCTCAGCAGCATCTAGCTTAGACCTTTTTCATTTCCTCAAATTGCTGATGTGGGTCCTTTTCATGCCTAATTTTCCTAAGCAAGACATTGTGAAATATGCAACATTATACTAATAACAGGGTGTGGAGACACACCACACAGAAGAGCTCACATTTCAAATATTAGTACAAGGAGCTTCTTGAATTGTGTAACATTTCCAGTTCTGAGAAGGAACAGCTGAGATCACTGATATTGATATCAAAGGGCTTCCAAAAGGAGACAACACACATGGACTATAATGTACAGTCCATTCCTTGTAACACAATCAGGAAAATGAGCTGATATTTCTACTTCACACACCCATGTGGGTTTTCAGTATGTTTCACAAATTGAATGAATAACACCATAGAGGGAATAATTATTTGGCACAAAACAAAGGAGGAAGAGAGAAGGAATAATTGACACAGAACGTCATTTGATATTATCAGTAAAGCTCGAGTTGGGGTTTTGAGGATAATTCCAAACAAAATCCCAGACATTGGTTTGGAAAGTGTTTCTAGAATCTGTGTTCTACTTTTATGGCATTCCAATGAATGGTCTCCTAAATTATAAACATTTTCTTCAAACTGAAGTCTCTGCAAGTTGGCAACAATTGTAGCTTAATTGGATGGGAGAAAATCTGACTAATATTGAGGAGAAGGTATTAATAAATGAGCTATACTTATGGATACTTCATTGTATACAGCAGATCTATATGACATGATTAAGGGCTCATCCACATAATGACATTTCCCTTGTAATTTGAGCTATAATAATTAGAGATGTCATTGGAAGTTGGAGTTTTTAAATCAAATATCCATTTTGTCCAGCTGGTCCTCTTGATATATGTTTGTACTCTCAGCACTGAGGAGCTGAGGCAGGAAGATTGAAGAGTTTGATATCAGCCTGGGCTACAGAGTGAGACACTCTCTGAAAAAGTAAATATGTTTAGTTTTGGGTTTTGTTTGGCTTTCCTAGACAAATTTTTTCAGATAGCAATGGGTTTGTCATTATACTTTGTTCCCCACCCCAACTGTACTCCCATTCCCTTTGTCTCCTTACTATCATTTTAATGTATACAGCAGCTAGAACTTAGTCTCCTTACTATCATTTTAATGTATACAGCAGCTAGAACTTAATAATTGAAGTACTAAAGTATATAAATGAGCACCCTATTTCTCTATTTCACTTCTACCTCTCCTCCCACCTTCAATGAACTACTAGAAGAGGCCAGGAAGTGAGTGAGAGGTCCTAACTGTCCCTTCACTTAGTGGCTCATTCATGATGTGCAGGTAGCTGTACTGTCACGTGGCCCGTTCTCTCTCATTCAGTCCCTGAAAGTCAGACTTCCTTTGTGTCTGGGTGGCAAATTCTATGCACAAATTCTTCACATAGTTCCTTCCTTTGCCCTGATGTTCTTCCTTTCCTCTCCTGACCTATAGGCCACCAGTGCTTTATTAAACCAATCAGAAGATGATGGAGAAGAATGTTTACAAACTATGAAGGTGCTGAGCAATTAGAATAACAATACCAAAGTCACAACAGCACTCCATACTCTGGTGTACAGAAATCAACATCTGAATACAAAGACAACCTTTACATGGTATTCAAGATTATCCTAAAACATCATGGAAAACTATGGAATAGGAGTTAAATACAGAAAAGTGCTTCCCAGAATGTGGGGCAGTGGACTGTGAGAGGTAGCCTGGTTACTGGTCGAGCACAGGTGACCCTGAAGTGACTAAAGGCGAAGGTGTTTTGCCATTCTCCTGAGCCCCTGACTCCTGTTATATAGCTATAGCCCCCCACAGCCCCACCCCCCATACAGAGGCCTGTGTCCATCAGTCACATAGGAGCAGCATCCCAAGCCCTCCCATATGTAGATAAGGTATCCCCAAGCCCTTAGACCAAGCCAATAGGAAGTACCTGTTGTCAGACCCTGACTCATCCTAAAATTGTATATAAGAATCCTATCTAGAAGGAATAAAGGTGTGTGAGAATTACTCTGTTGTCTGACAGCTTCTGTCATAAGAGCTGTAGCACTGACGCTTGGAATGAGATCTGCTCTTTTGAAATGCCATCAGAAGCCCCCCCGCACTCCTCAACATTCTTCCCTGGCTATTTGGTCTCTCACTGACTCAGCCCAGGCCTGACTCAGTGTAGGGCAACAGGATTAGTGTCTTGGGAGCATCTAAGGCAGCAATGGAGGTGGAGGCAGCTGCAGCAGCAGAGGCGATTCCCCTCCCTACTCCCATCTCTCTCCTTTGCCTGAACCCTCGCATCCTGATGGGCTGGAGAGCCTCTAGTACACAGGTCCACACCAGAACTGCTTTATTTTGGACATTAAAATAACTGAACATTATTTTTGAAGGGAGTAAGTGTATGAAGATAGAGTAGAATATTCTACACATAGGGAAAAATTCTAATTAAGATACTTGAAAAGTTATTGTAGATGTTTATTTATTATTGGAAATGCGTTCAGCTATCAAAGTATTTTTTCTTCATCACAAAATAGTAAGGATTTACACAATCCAAGGAGAAAAGAACCAAAAAAAATTTTTTGACCTGTGTACTACTTCTTAAAAGGGTCTCCAAAATCTTGAGAATTATCGTACGCAGCAATGAAACTGTTGAGTTCTTCAACACAGCGCTCACCTATTTCATGTAAATTTTGTCTCAGTGCAACCTGGAGAGACTTTTCTAATGAGGGATCTTTGTCAAGCAGCATTTTCACCACTACTGCAAAAGTCTCACAATTTTGTTGGTAAGCCTGCTCGATCTCTTTGCTCTTCGATATGATGGCTTTAGTGCGGCTGCTAAGTTGGCTGTCTTCATACATTGCTATGTCATTTGCTGTATTTGACTTGGGTCCTTCTGTCTGATCAATAACTACGGGTGCCATGGACCTCACCTGAAACTTAGAAATTTCAGCCAAGTGATTTTTGTTGGACTGCTCTAGTGTTTCGTTAGCCCACTTGCTTTCAGCCTCAGAAAGTTCCTTCTCAGTTAGCCTGATGGTTTTGTCTTCTAACATCTTGGATGAAGAAACTGCGGATGATCTTGGGGATGAATTATCTCTTGAAATTTTCAAAGATTGCTTGGATCCATCTTTAAGTCTATTCTGAGACTTAGGGGATAAATGTGTCTTACTTTGCTCCAGAGCATAGCTTCTACCACTGATAATGGAGCCAGATCTGTTGTGTTGGGAGTTCTTCCACCCTGCAGGTGATTCTCTGACGAAAGGAGCATCCCTTTTATGGGGAGACCGATCTCTTGCATACTGGGAAGACCGATCTCTCCCATACTGGGAAGACCGATCTCTTGCATACTGGGAAAACCGATCTCTTGCATACTGGGAAGACCGATCTCTTGCATACTGGGAAGACCGATCTCTTGCATACTGGGAAGACCGATCTCTCGCATACTGGGAAGACCGATCTCTTGTATACTGGGGAGACCGATCTCTTGCATACTGGGGAGACCGATCTCTTGCATACTGGGAAGACCGATCTCTTGCATAATGAGAAGATCGATCTCTTGCATACTGGGAAGATCGATCTCTTGCATAATGGGAAGACCGATCTCTTGTATACTGGGGAGACCGATCTCTTGTATACTGGGGAGACCGATCTCTTGTATACTGGGGAGACCGATCTCTTGCATACTGGGGAGACCGATCTCTTGCATAATGGGGAGACCGATCTCTTGCATACTGGGAAGACCGATCTCTTGAATGATGGGAAGAGTAGAAGGTTTTTCTTCCAAGACCACCTCTCTTGTTCCTGTAGTTAGGCTGCCAGCTTGCAGAATGATCATCTCTTCTTGATCTTCTCTGATCACGAAAAAAACTCTGACCCTCATCACACACTCGGAAAGCATCATGACTGTAATATCCTTCATCAGGTCTGCCTAGCAGAGGTGGTATGTTGCCAAGCAGAGGTGGTCTCTTTGGCACATTAACTACTTGAGGTGGTATCTTATCCAGCAGAGGTGGTCTCTTTGGCACATTAACTACTCGAGGTGGTATCTTGTCGAGCAGAGGTGGTCTCTTTGGCACATTAACTACTTGAGGTGGTATCTTGTCGAGCAGAGGTGGTCTCTTTGGCACATTCATTACTTGAGGTGGTATCTTGTCAAGCAGAGGTGGTCTCTTTGGCACATTCATTACTTGAGGTGGTATCTTGTCAAGCAGAGGTGGTCTCTTTGGCACATTAAGTACTGTATGGTAGCCATCACTGGGATGGTTTTGAGGCGGTACTCGTTCTCTCTGAAACTGTCTGTAGCCATATTGACCTCCAGACCACATTTCTTCTTTTGTGGAAGCTACTACTTTCCACTTCTGGGATGCAGTCAATGATGCAGTCGCTTCTCCATAGAGATCTACAAAAGAGGAAACAAATTAATCCCTTAAAAATATACAGAAATATACAATTAAATAGGTGAAGGAAATAAATAAAACTGTGCAATACCTGGAAGCAGAAATAGAAGCAATAAAAGAAACAAAAACTAGGGAATCCTACAGATAGAAAACCTAGTGAAGATAACAGGAGAAACAGATGCAAGCAACACCAAAATAATATAAGAAACAGAAAAGAGAACTTCAGTTGTAGAAGTTGTAGAAGAAGTTGCTCTCAGATACTGAATCACCAACCAAAGAATATACATGGGCTGGACCTAGGCCTCCCAACACATATGTAGGAGATGTACAGCTTTGTCTTGATGTGGGTCCTAAACAACTGGAATGGGGGCTAGCAGAGACTTGAAGTGGCAGGGTGTGGGGGGTTTGGGGGGGCTCCATACATTCAGAGGTAAAAGGGAGAGAGGATAGATGGAAGCACTGTGGGAGTAGATGACCAGAAGGGGGACAGTAAGTGGGATGTAAAGAGAATATGTTAAAAATAACTATATGAATAGAAAGTATTCCAATCCCTTTGAAATCCTACAGCTTTTCCTAGCAATTTGTTACTAATTTTTATACAGTCTTTATAGACTTATTGTATTTTTACTTGAAACTAGGATTATATTACTCAATAATTTACTTTTATAATTTATTGGTAAATTGTACACAATCTTCTTGTTGCATTATTATATTTAGTGATTATGCACTTCATGACAGTGTTTTTTTTTATGGCACTTTTTTTTTAAAGATTTATTTATTTATTATATGTAAGTACACTGTAGCTGTCTTCAGACACTCCAGAAGAGGGCTCCAGATCTCGTTGCGGATGGTTGTGAGCCACCTCACCAGCCCATGAGTGATTAAATGCCTCATAGAAAAAGTTTGAACAGAAAATTCTGCTTTCATAAGTATCTTATCAATTTCTAATAATTCTCTTCTATAAATGATACAACAACAACTATTCTTCTAGTTTGTACTGGCATATTTATTTCTCTAGAAACATGTCTCTAAATTAGGAACAAATATAGATGTCTATGTTTAATTGGATATCGACCAAATCAATACTATTTTATGCTTAGCTTAATATAGATATGTATGTTCATGTATGAAAATATCTACAGGTAGATGCACACACATAGTTCAATCTACAAACATAACTTTCCTTTTTCTAGTAACTGAGGGAGTTCAGTAGCAGTAAGCTCACTTGGCACCCAGATATGTTTCTTTTATTTTTATTATTAGTATTATTACTACTATTATTAATTATCTTATTTATTTACATCCCAAATATTGTCCCCCTTTTAGGTCCCCTCTTTCACACTTTCCCCCCTACTCCCTCAGTCTTGCCTCTGAGAGAGTGCCCTACTGGGCTTTCCCCGTCCCTAGGGAACCAAGTCTCTACAGGACTAGGCACATATACTTTCACTGCTATATTTGTGTCAGGGCCTCAGATCAGCCCATGTATGTGCTTTGGTACCTGGTGGCTTAGTATTGGGAGCCCCCAGGGGTCCAAGTTAGTTTACACTCAGGATAGCTGACTGAGACAAATGCAGATACTCACAGCTAAGCATTAGAGTGAGGCTGGGGACCCCTATGGAAGAGTTAGGGGAAGGATTGTATACATAGAGCATTGTTCAAAAGATTTAGCCTAGGTATGAGATAGGACAGTTATAGAAGGAGCCTGGAATACTTATCAAATGCTCAGTAAGAAAATACTAGTAATAAAAACCAGTCATAATTATGAGAGCATGTCACAGGGACATAGATGTTAATGGAAAGACCTCTTCCAAGTATTCATAGGTAAAACTGTAGAAGCAAAAACATACAGGAAGCAGTTTTGGATTATATCTCTAAGGAAAAAATATCTGTGACTCTATATTGATATGAACAAACAATTGATTGAAAAGTAAGAGAACAAAAATCTCTTCCATGTAGAAAATTCAAAATAATTCATATACATCAGTCATACTATAGAGAATAATTCCTCACTCCTTAAATGAGATTTATATATAATAACTTCTCAATAGTATCTGGAAAGGTATAGAACGATTACCCGTAGAGTGGAGAAATATGGCAAATACAATACAGCCTGGTAGTCAAGCCCAATAGCAATACTGTGACAATGTTCCAGGATTCAGTACAGGATATTCACCTAGACAATCATTAAATCTTAACCACAACTATGAGTTTGGTATTTTTCATCAGTAGTTGAGTATAATTTTTATTAACATTGATTCTTGTTTAATCTTGTAACAATACCTACACTGCTGATAGAAAATATTTTATTTTATAATATATAACCAAGAAGTAATTATGTTAATGGAGAGATGGCTCAGTGGTTAAGAGCACTGACTGTTCTTCCGAAGGTCCTGTGCTCAAATGCCAGCAACCACCTGTAATTAGCTGACACCCTCTTTTTTTTTTTTTTTTTAAAGATTTATTTATTATATGCAAGTACACTGTAGCTGTCTTCAGACACACCAGAAGAGGGCATCAGATCTCATTACGGATGGCAGATCTCATTACGGATGGTTGTGAGCCACCATGTGGTTGCTGAGATTTGAACTCAGAACCTTTGGAAGAGCAGTCAGTGCTCTTACCTGCTGAGCTATCTCTCCAGCCCCCCTGACACCCTCTTCTGGTGTGTGTGAAGACAGCTACAGTGTACTTATGTATAGTAATAAATAAATAAATCATTCATATATACATATACATATGTATATGTATATGTATATATATATATATATATATATATATATATATATATATATATAATAGCTATTAACTAAGTGGCCTAGGAACAATGACTTTCAGCAGAAATCAATCCTTAGGTTCCTAGACTTTGGCATAAAGTCCGTTTTCCATTGCAAATCACTATTTCTTGGAAAGATGTCCAGTTCCAGACCTGGTACAGGGCCCTGCGATACTATGTAGGAGTAAAATCAAAGCAAAATGTCGAAGGCAAACTGGACTCACTTAAAAAAGATACTAGGTAGTCTGGTCTTTAGTATATAAAAACATGAGCATTCACAAGAATAATTACAGTTAATCATCCCCATTCCAGAAATAATCATTACAAAAGAAATTATGGTGGTTAAAATGAAAATGGTTCCCATAGGCTCATAGAAATTGGCACTATTAGTAGGTATGAGTAGGAGCGGCCTTGCTGAAGAAAGTGTGTCACTGGGAGTGGGCTTGGAGATTTTAGAAATTCAAGCCAGGCCCAGTGGATCACTTGCTCCTCTTCCTGTTGGCTACCAATCTAGATGTGGAACTCTCAGCTACCTTTCTAGCACCATGTCTGCCTGCCATGTCTGCTGCCATGAACACTGTCATGATGACAATGGACTAACTGTAATGGACTGACTGTAAGTCAGACACAAATAAATGTTTTCCTTATAAGAGTTGCTATGGTCATGGTGTCTTTTCACACCAATAGAAACCCTAGCTAACATATAAATAAAGAAAAAGAAAGAAATCACGGAAGGAAAGGAGAGAAGGATCACTGCAAACCTCAGAGCAAAAAAAAGGTCAAGGATTTGTTCTAAGTAGTTCAGCATATATAACCTTTCATGTCTGTGTTGATTCTAAACCAAAGCTTCTACCATGTATGAGACTTCCTGGGCAAAGCAATATTTAACTGAAGTAAAATGTGTGGAAGAGAGGACAGAAGAAAAGCTATATAGAAGCCATTACCCTATTAGTGGAGAGAAGTGGGAGAGAGAAAAAGAGAGAAATAAACAATGAAGTTACTTTATAATGAGATGAGAACATCCCTACTAGACATCACAGGCTAAGAAGTAAAATTTCAGTGCTAGGAATAGATTACCTCCTTTGGTAATTGTCCAATGAGGTCCCATAGACTCCTAACCATTACAGAGTCTTTCCAATGTTCTCGGATGCCCTCCATACCTTTACAGTAAGATCCAATTGCTGAGGACTCCATGAACTTGAATCACAGGAACATATCAACCTGGTACTAATCTTCTGGCTAGAGTTCAGAGCGCTGGAAGTTGCTGTTCATCCTACCAAGGAAAACAGCAATAGTTAGTCTTACCCAGCTGTAAATTCTATAAGGTACACATCATCTTGCCTAGCAAGATATATCTGCTGGTGCAACAGTAGCATAAATATCATGGAAGTAACCAACCACTTTTCAAATTGGATTTAAACTACCACTCCACAAGATTAAACCTATACCTTGCACTATTCTCAGGCCAAAAACCCGAGGCTTGACAAGCCATAGACTCTAAGGAGAGAACCTACTAGTGTAATTCTGTTAAGTGGACATAGTATTAAATCAGCTGCTAATGACTTATACATTAATGCAGCCCTTACTAGAGAATCTTCTGTTTCAATAGATGGTGATTAATAAAAAAATAGCTAGAACTGGCCAAAGAACAGAAAATAAGAAACTGCAGAATAGGATACTTATATTTTCCCATCCCAAGGCTCATGGACCATTTCTGTAAGAGCCAGAAGTGGCAGTGGGTAAATACAAACAGTAGTCTCAGGACACAACAAGGCACCTCCACATATGAACTTACAGTGGTTATGACACCATACAAAAGCCCTAGGTAAACTTAAGCCAGACCAAATCCCAGAATGGAGAGGGGGATGAACATGAACACACAGAGCTATTAAGAATTGATAACTTCTGGGGGGCATTAGTTTTCAATTGATCAGTGAAAGGTCACACCTTCAAAAATCTGAGGGAAAAAAACATAAATTGGCCTTGATTGATGGGTTAAAAAAAAACAAAATGAGTACACAAAGTTCGATGAGTAGGAAATTTGTGAGCTGAGATGAGTATGATCAAAGCACACTGTACAAAATTCTCAAAAAAAATAAAGATTTTTAATGTAGTAGTGATAAAGCAACTATGGAAATCAAAACTTGACTTTTTATAGGGAAGAATTTTTTCTA
Organism: Mus caroli; assembly: GCF_978045245.1. Taxonomy (NCBI): domain Eukaryota; kingdom Metazoa; phylum Chordata; class Mammalia; order Rodentia; family Muridae; genus Mus; species Mus caroli. The sequence continues at coordinate 2,553,932 of NW_028227260.1, forward strand.
GTAATTAGCCCCATTAAACAGAAAAAGTGTGACACAATGCATACGAATATATATGTGTTATGTATATATATATACACACACGTATATATATACATGTACAATATATATATATGTAATTATTATTATATGTAATATATATTATATATATCTCCATACCCATCCCAGTAACAGATAAAATGACCCATTAGAGAAACAGGTCCTGTCATGGTACTAATATCCAAATGTGTGTGCAGGTGTTGGATACTTCTCGAACTGGAGTAATGGTCAATTGAGAGCCACCTGACATATGTACTGGCAATTGAACTTGGGTCCACTAGACGAACAGCATATGTTCATAACCTGTTAATCATCTCTCCAGTCCCCAAATGCTTTTACTTTTTGGTAGTACACACTTTTAACATTCTACACAGTTAGATTTCTGTCTGTTCCATGCCATAGTATGCCCTTCTCTCCAGATATACCTAATAAAGACCTCATTGACTGTTCTATAAGTTGGTTCTGGCACTGTTGTGGTTACCTTCAGCCATGTCATAAAGTGTTTTTCTATCTTGTAACTGTTATCATCAGTCTGCAACAACTATTTTCAGTTTGACCTCCTATTGGGACATGGGTATTCTCATGATATCATGGCACAAAGCTCTGTCATGACCAGATGGTAGATTTTAACCATAGTTTATATACCATGTGAAGACTAAAAACCAAACTGTTGTAATGTAGAAGGAAAAGTAAAGCCTCATAGTGGCCACCGTGTTGCAGAACTGAATCTCCCTATCCTGATACCTATATATCCTGGTACGATTTGGGGGCCTTGTCTTCCCCATACTCAAACTCTTCTAAAACCTTAAAAGAGGAAATCAAAGTTTATCACTGATTCCCAGCCTAGGGCTTCCTGTGTTAAGGATTCATCTCTAGTATATATGGAAGACCTATTGTATAGATGTGTAGATTGTGTTATCATGGGCTACAGATTCAAACATTTATCTGCACCAACAAAATAAACCACAGTGATTCAATATTAGTATGTCTTTTTTTTTCTCCCAAGGATCAAGTATCCCAGGACCAATTTCTGTAATTAAGAACCAGGATTAAAATTCCAAAGATTCCTTTCATCCTGATTCAGAAGTCTCAGCGAAAGGCATGCTGTCCCTAAGCATGTGACCTATGATGAAAAGATCACCCTTGATTTCCAGAGCAAACACCAAGGGATACATTACACTCCAACTTTTGCTACCCATTCAAATTGTTCAATTTGACCGGAGAATTCCATTTTATCCTGTGTTTCATCTTGAAAGCTTAGAAGGCACACTGATGTACTATGACCTCAGGGTAGGGTAGAGTATAGTCAGGCAAGGTATTTTCAGCTCTCATCTGAAAAAAATTCTCCTAATTTCCTCCAGCCATCATAGCCTGCCCACTGGGTTGCTGTTTGTGTAAGATAGATAGTTCCCCCTTTCTCTTTCTCCCCTCTCTTTCCCTCCCTCTTTCTCTCTGTCTCCTATTCTGCCCATCTGCCTACTGTTAACTTCAGCTTTAACTTGATCCAGGATTCAGTCAAGGAGAGGCTTTGTTCAGTTCTGTATCTCTCACAGGCTTGGCTCGTGCCCCTGAAGTACCTATGTTGACAGCATACTACCTACCTTCATATACTCTACAACAGAGGCAGTTAAGGAGAATGAGAGTGAACTAGAGATGTCTCCAGTATCCTAGATTCAGGGTTGTTTCCACCAGGCTCCATTGTTGAACAAAGGGCCTATCCCAGTTAACTGGCAATCATGACTGAGTTCTCTTCATCTTAGGTCCTAGAATGTGCCCTCTGCCCTCTACCCTTTAGGTTATTCCCACAGCCTGGGGTAATATCTTTTAGAGGTCTATATACCTTTGGGAATAGATGGTTTAGCTGAGTCTCTTCAAATTACTCAGTGAGAATGTTCCAGTACACCATGACTCATACGTATGCTTATAAAGGTTCGACATTAAGATATAGTGGCAAGGATTTACACCTCTATTGTATGGCTGTCTTCTTGAGGGACGTTGCCCTGTACTTAGGAGAACCTTCTGGATTCTCAGACAGCAATGTCTGTGACCTAACATGGCCTTTCATCTGACTCATTTTCCTTGATGCTTTCAATACCATTCTCACTCTGTGCTTACCTTATATTTAATATTCTCCAGAGACGTTGCTTAATAACTCTCTGGCTTTGTTAAAATTCCTCTGGCTCCCTCTAGCCTTTTCTAGATTGTGTTTCCTCTGCCTCTAGACCCCTGAGGAGAAACTGACCGTTTTCCAGCACTGCTTCTTATCAAAGGACTCATTATACAGTTTAGACCTCATGTGTAGGAAAATCTGTTTCCTTCATTAACACTATTTCATTTTAAGGGATAATCCCATGCTTTTACACTCTAAATGAGAATAGTGCTGAGATTAGAACAGAGGTGCTCAACAAACAACTACTGAGTGACTTCATTATAAAAGTTAGCATTATTTCATAGCCTAAATGAACTCAGCCAAGACTTCATGCTGGACAGTCCTTCTGGTTGAGCACACTATTGTATCTAAAAGTGCACTGGGATATAACTATGAATCATTAGATTATGCTGCCTTGATTACTTAACGGCTCATATATGATAGATGTCTTGGATACAAAATCCTAGCACAAGCAGCAACAAGCTTTTTCTGAGAACATACTTCAACAAGGAAGGGTAGCCAGTTAGACCCTGGCAGCTACAGACGATAATTCTGTTATGCATCATAGATTCCAAATTCCTATCTTGCTTCTAAGTGATGAGGAATTTCAAGTCTCCAAGGAAAGCATGTAACATGAGAAAACTTACTCAGGAAACTACAGGGCCCTAGGGCCAGAGTTTAGAAAACACTTATGCAGCTGAGGCAGTTTTCAAGAAGTTTTGACTGTATAAATTCCTCTTTGTCAGAGTTACCACATATTAGTCCAAGACAGTTATTATATTTTCTTCCTATAAGCATTCATGGTGTTCTGCATCTGGTACATTTGTCAAATTGTAGATTTATTCCTATTTCTATACATCTGTTAAAAGAATGTGTGTTCCATCTCATCAGGGAGTTACTTGAAGTCACAGGTTGCTAATTCCAAATGAATAGAAACAGTGATTAATCTGGGAGATATCACTATTCATGTAACAGATGTCCATTATGATGAGTTACACATTTGTTCCATGTTTATACTAGAATATAAAAAGAAGATTCAAGTATTTTGCAAAAGAAAAGGAAAAGAAAAATGGGGGTGGAAAGGTAGGGAATTACAAAATACTTGAAATTGTTTATTCAGGTGCCAAGTTAGATGCGACAGAGACTAGCAGTATGTCTGGAAGGTGGCAGGTAAAGAGTTGAGAGAAGGTCGAGAGCTAGGGGAGAGAGAGAGAAAGAGGAATCTGTATTTCTGGCTTCATTTAAGGGTGTGGATATTAGCTCAGTCCATCTCACTTGGCTGACAGAAGCACTAATGCCAAAACCGGCAATTTCATCAGCATCAGTTACACAGAAGATGGGATTTCAGAGGAAGGCACGAGAATACGGAGAACGATGCATGTGATTCTATTCAAATAATTAAAAACAAAGTTGGCAGTCTATCTTCCTGTCAAGAATAATAAATATCAGACTATGGACTTGGAAGGAGAAGTGCAAGTGGCTTCCTGCTGCTCCATATTAACTTTGGTCCAATACAAACTTCAGAGTTGACTTTTCACATACACACACGATCTTCATTTTAAAAGATCTTCATATATGTTTCTCTAGTTAACTCTGTGAGGAGAACAATAGGTTAAGAGGCTACCAGCCTAAGGTAAATGGTATAAGAGGACACATGTCTGGGTACCACTAAAGTTATTCACTTGGATAGTAAAAATAAAGTGTTTGTACACCCAAGTTTCTTCTTCATAGCTGACGAAAGGTTTCTAATATTGTTCTATTTCTCATTATTTGCACCTTGTTCTCATAAGTTCAGGAACTAAAGTGCACCCTTAAAAAATAGATGATAGACAGACCAGATGCAAGTATATAAAGACCCGAATTTTAATTAATGAAGATGGGCTGAAATTAATGAATGAGATGTTCACAGAGATTGATATTATTAATGAATATGTTTTCTATCCTGTGTATATTCTGTACTCATTGACAGCTTTTATCATCAATGTGACCAAATACATTAAAGAAGTAAAGGTCTATTTCAGCTCATGGTTCCAGTGGACTCAGTACATGACTAATATCAGTACATGGACAGAATATCCTGCTATACAGGGTATGCAGAGAGTGTAAAGACTGAGAATATAGTCTAACTTTGAAGGCATATACTTCTATTTACTACATTTTTCTTTTTTTTTTAAGATTTATTTATTATATGTAAGTACACTGTAGCTGTCTTCAGACACTCCAGAAGAGGGCGCCAGGTCTCGTTGCGGATGGTTGTGAGCCACCATGTGGTTGCTGGGAATTGAACTCTGGACCTTCGGAAGAGCAGTCGGGTGCTCTTACCCACTGAGCCATCTCACCAGCCCCACTACATTTTTCTTGCTAGGATTCAACCCTCAAAATTTTCACCAATTTCCAAGCAAATGACACAGGTAGAGAGCCAAGCATACAACATATAAGGCTGCGTGGAATATTTATATTCACACCACAACATTCTGTCTCCGGTCTTAAAAGGCCATGGCTATCTCTGCAAAATGTATTTAGTCTATCTCTAAGAGTCCCCAAAGTCTTAGCAGTTACAACACTGTTTAAAAGCTGAAGTCCAGTCTCTTTTGAGTCTCACAGAAAGCTTGTAGCTTTAAGGCTCTGTTAATAAACAAAGGAAAAGAAGAAGGCAAAAAAATCAAACCAAACCAAACTAACCAACCAACCAACCAACCAAAAAACCCAGGTTGGTCTAATAAAATAATTTCAAGTTGCATACATATTGAAATATCAGATGGTAGAAGGTTAAGAACCAGGGTTACCGATAATTGGAGAGACAGATGCTGACTATCTGTGTGGCACAACAATGGGGATTGATGATCAAAAGCAGTACAGAAAACTACTCCAGTTGCCAAACATCTCTGACAAAGCTTTCATCAAGTGTTTTAGCAGGCACAAACAGAGGAGGTTTCTCAAGACCTCCCTAAAAGGCCTCCTAACCCACATGTAGCTAAATCTGAGTAAGCATAAGATTTCATTTCTCACTTGAAAAGAATAGTTTGTATTGTCCTTATTGAAAACCTCAAGGCCATAAAGGGAAGGGGATTGAAGGCATATTGTATCCCAATTCTCCTCTCTAATACATAAGGGCTCTCAGAAGTAGATAGTAGTGATTAACTGATTGACAATGGATAACATAATAGCAGTTCACCCTTGTCCAGACTACATCCATATGCAGTCAGTTATTTTAAAGTTGCTTATAAAGTAAATAGTTATCACACTCCTGTCCTATGTGATGTAACTATTTCTCACACATCCAGAATTCATTCTTCCCCCACTGCAAGCAGGATCACAAAATCTATTAGTTTTCCTAGAACTTGTTAGTGTTTATTTGTTTTTTAGTTCATCACAATAACCCACTGCTATCCTTCAATTTAACTGTTAAATATTGGGTTAGCTTACCCCTTATAATGCATAATGGGAAAAAGTAAGGAGAACAAATCTTATGAATATAAATATGTATGTCCTTACCCAAACAAGGAAGAAAATATAAATACCTCAACCCACATTTTGACAATGGATTGGGTGGCAATGCTTAGTGTTTATAACTGCCTTGTCCAGTATGCACAGAGATTACAAACATACCCAATACCCAAGCAGGGCCATCATCCATTTAGAATATCAAACTCATATATACTACCACCATTACTAGGTCACCCCTTCTGTACAGTGTTTTAGTTCAGGATTCTCCAATATTGTGAATCCATAACAGAGACCAAAGCTACTCCAAGTCACTCATTACTTGGTATCCTCTTTGACTCAGGAGGCAAGCAGATTAGATATAATGGTGGCAAAGAGGTGAACACAACGCATCCATGTTATGCTATCTTATCTATGTTTTCTTTCTATTTCCTACCTACCCATATTTTAACCTTTACAACTAAGTCTCAGGCATTCTGGTGGGCATAAAATTTAACTTTACCTTCAACTGATATCTCTATCTGTCTCTGTTTCCCTGTCCCCTTCCATCTTCCCCCCACCTTACACGCACTCCAATAGAGTTTACAGGGAATAATCTTCATTCAAATTATACCTAAAAGGCATGCCTTAACTTTCTTTGATCTAAGTTGGGTAGCTTAGTTGATTACAGATTAGGGTTGGTGGGTTTAGAGTCTTCATGAACAGATTTTGTTTTGGACTGAGGAAAAGCCTAGTTTCAGGAACATCAGTCTAACCCCTCCTAGCCAGTTAGTTCACAAGGTGTGGTGCTTGTCAATGGCAAGAATAATATGTATGATCATTCCATTTCTCCTTTAATGACAGTCTTTACCTTGTAAAGGAACATTAAACTCTTTTTTATTAACAAGACAAATATGCTGAAGATGTTAATGTAATTTATATAAGCCTTATTAAAACATTCTAGAAAGTGGTAACTACCTTGTAGAAATGTTTTCATCTTGTATGCAGGTGCACATCACACATGTACACATGCACACACACACACTCACACACATTTAAGCTTAATGCAATGACAATCTCTGGATACTGTTGGCAAGATCTTTGGAATGTCAAGTAAAGCATTTAGGGGTCAGTGTTCCTCAGGCTCCTTTACTGATAACAAACATCAGTGACTCTGTGTGTGTAAAATGTATAAATTTTAGGAGCCTTCTTGAGAATCTTTGACTGAGTGGGAAGGAAGCAATTAGGAGCTTCTATAGAAGAACGTCAGGGAAACAAACAGATGTCTGGGACCCCAATCCAGACACATCAACTTTCTACGACAGGGTTAAAGAGACTGTAGGTCTAAAATGTTCTTTCGGGTATTAAAAAAATTTAAACTAACCGATTTAGAGTTTGCAGTTACAGAAGCAAACAAGATTTCAGGATCAGTTGCTACGCTCTAAGATTCATAAGCAAAAAGTCATACAAATACAAAGGCAGTTTAAGTTGTGCTTCTCAATAGATGAACCCACGATGAAATAATGATAGAGAAACATTGAAGTCAGACATAGGATGATTAATTCTACCTTTTGTAAAATTCTCTCCTATCTTTTTCAAGCTGGCAATAATCCTATTGGATTATCTAAATAGTCAACTTGAGCTTCAAACACTTCCCTTAACCAATTAGCCAGTTACTTACTTCCCCTGGAGATGTCATTTTCAATTTTCTAAAGATAAACATGGCATTTTTTCTTGATACTTTATTTTGACTTTTCAAATTTCAGAAATTTTACAAGAATGGCAAAATAAAATTCCATATGCCCACAATCACCCCTTGCTAATATTTTGTTTCTCCCCAACCCTGCCTTCTCTTTTGCTTTCTTACATAGTTTGGAGTAAGCTGAGGCTGACATCACAGTCCTAAATAGTATAGCAGGTATCTCTTAGGAATGTCACCTCATTACCATTTTCACACCAAGAAATTTGAGACTGACAAAGCAACAATATTTAATACTATATTAAATATTTAAATGCCATAGTATTTAAATACAAGCCTATATTCATCCAAATTTTGTCCTTTATATCTGCTTTTAAAAAATCACCCAGGATTCAATAAAGTGTTACTAATCATGTTCTAACATTAAGTGATGGAATCTTAGAGGCCATTTTTGTATTGTAATTACCACAAAGAACATAATTGCTCCCTGGTAATACTCTGCCATGAAATCTAGTTTTTCTAAGATGAATGTAGTCATTCCAGCTTCCTTTTGATTAATTTTATTTTTAATCCATTCACTGTGACACTCCTTATAACCTTTAGATTTCAAGCAAGTCAATTGCAGGCAGCATATATAGATGAAATTTGTATTTATATCCACTCTATTAATCTCTGATGTTTTCCTGAGTATCCATCAATGGATAAGTAGGTAAAAATACAATATTCAGTCTTTGCTTTGAGGAATATACACTGCTCTTGCAGAGGACTCCAGTTTTTCTTCCACTAACCCTGCTAGTGGCTCACAGCTCTGTGAAGAGCAAGAGAATTCCTAAGTGTGTGAAGTCCTGAGTGAATATGTTTATTGTTAACATGAGCCAGTAGTGTCCAGTACCCTAGCATCAGATCCATGGGAAAATGTCAAAGCCTTCCTACTCCTCAATGGTAAAGCTTGGAGTGATGGCAAAACCTTCCTCTGATCTGTGTTAGAATGTTGACTGTGTGTGCAAAATAAAATAAAATAAAATAAAAACTATTAAAAATCTTCACCCTAACTTCCTCTCCCTGAATATTAATGGCCTGAAGACTGCTAACCTACAGAGATTTGCTAAACTTGCCGTCTTGGTCTTGTTTATCTATATTATATTAAACCTACCTTTGTTAAGCTGTATATACCTCTTTTTCTTGTTTACCTGTCTGCAATAACCCCAACTTTCTGCTCACCTGTATATAATGAACACACAGAGCTTACAAGTGCTGCTGTTTCTTCATGATAGAGCCCAGTCTACCCAAACCCAGGTTTTCTTTGTGTCTCTTTGTCTGGTATTTCTTCATGCCTTCACAGCCCCAAGTCAGATCCATCCCTGGAGCTATACTGTATGTAATACAACTCCTTATAACTCTGACTACAGGGGACCTGATACTACTTTCCTCTCACCTTTCCGGGCAACTTTATTCAGATGTGTATATCCATACACAGGCACACATGCAAATACATAATTAAAAATAAAATGAGGCCTCTGGTTTCCACCTGCGCCCAAGAACTGAACCTGTGCCACAGTGCTCCATACTCAAATACCTACAGGAGAGAGCTAGTCACCCAGGAGTGCCAACACACCTGTGAGCACAGGTAAGACCACCACTTCTGCTCAAATTCCTGGCCCAAGTAGGACCCACCCAGAGCCATCAGGACACAGGAACCAAGGAACAGCCAAGGACAGGATCCTTCCTATTTCCATCTGCATCCCAGAGCTGACCCAGTGCCACCGTTCTCCATAGCTAAATTCCTTCCAGAGAAAATTGGTCTCCCAGTAGTACTGACACACAGGATTGCAGGAAGGACAAGCCACAGTTAGAGACAGCAAGACCAGCAAACACCAGAGATAACCAGATGGCGAGACACATGGGCAAGAACATAAGCAACAGAAACCAAGGCTGCATGGCATCATCAAAACCCAGCAAGTCCTGGATACCCCAACACACCAGAAAAGCAAGATTCTGATTTAAAATCATATCTCATGATGATAGAGGACTTTAAAAAGGTCATAAATAACTCCCTTAAAGAAATACAGAAGAACACAGGTAAACAGTTAGAAGACCTTAAAGAGGAAACACAAAAATCCCTTAAAAAATTATAGGAAAACACAAACAAAAAGGTGAAGGAAATGAACAAAACCATACAGGATCAAAAACTGGAAATATAAACAATAAAGAAATCACAAAGGGAGACAACCCCGAAGATAGAAAACCTAGGAAAGAGATCAGGAGTCACAGATAATATAAGAGATAGAAGAGAGAATCTCAGGTACAGAAGATACCATAGAAAACATTGACACAACAGTCAAAGAAAATGAAAAATGTACAAAGCTCCTAACCCCAAACATTCAGGGAATCCAGGACACATTGAGAAGGCCAAAACCAAGGATATTGGTATAGATGAGAATCAAGATTTACAACCTAAAGGGCCAGGAAATATCTTCAACAAAATTATAGAAGAAAACTTCCCTAACCTAAAGAAAAAGATGTCCATGCATATACAAGAAGCCGACAGAACCCCAAATAAATTGGACCAGAAAAGAAATTCCTCTTGTCCCACAAAAAGACCCAATAAAGTTAGAGAACTTCAGACCAATTTCCCTTATGAATATCAATGCAAAAATCCTCAATAAAGTTCTCACTAACCGAATCTAAGAAAACATCAAAACAATCATCCATCCTGACCAAGTAGGTTTCATCCCAGGAATGCAAGGATGGTTCAATATATGGAAATCCATCAACGTAATCCAGTATATAAACAAACTCAAAGACAAGAACCACATGATCATCTCCTTAGATTCGGAGAAATCATTTGACAAAATCCAACACCCATTCATGATAAAAGTCTTGGAAATATCAGGAATTCAAGGCCCATACCTACAGCAAACCAGTAGCCAACATCAAAGCAAATGGTGAGAAGCTGGAAGAAATCCCACTAAAATCAGGTACTAGAAAAGGCTGTCCACTCTCTCCCTACCTATTCAACATTGTACTTGAAGTCCTAGCCAGAGCAATTAGACAACAAAAGGAGATCAAGGGGATACAAATTGGAAAGAAAGAAGTCACAATATCACTTTTTGCAGATGATATGATAGTTTAAAGGAGTGACCCTAAAAATTCCACCAGAGAACTCCTAAACCTGATAAACAGCTTCAGTGAAGTAGCTGGATATAAAATTAACTCAAACAAGTCAATGGCCTTTCTCTACACAAAGGATAAACAGGCTGAGAAAGAAATTAGGGAAACAACACCCTTCTCAATAGTCACAAATGATATAAAATAACTTGGCGTGACTCTAACTAAGGAAGTGAAGGATCTGTATGATAAGAACTTCAAGTCTCTGAAGAAAGAAATTAAAGAAGATCTCAGAAAATGGAAAGATCTCCCATGTTCATGGATTGGCAGGATCAATATAGTAAAAATGGCTATCTTGCCAAAAGCAATCTACAGATTCAATGCAATCCCCATCAAAATTCCAACTCAATTCTTCAACGAATTAGAAAGGGTAATCTTCAAATTCATCTGGAGTAACAAAAAACCTAGGATAGCAAAAACTCTTCTCAAGGATAAAAGAACCTCTGGTGGAATCACCATGCCTGACTGAAACTGTACTACAGAGCAATTGTGGAAAAACCTGCATGGTACTGGTATAGTGACAGACAAGTAGACCAATGGAACAGAATTGAAGACCCTGAGATGAACCCACACACCTATGGTCACTTGATCTTTGACAAGGGAGGAAAAACCATCCAGTGGAAAAAAGACAGCATTTTCAACAAATAGTGCTGGCACAACTGGGGGTTATCATGTAGAAGAATGCGAATTGATCCATTCCTATCTCCTTGTACTAAGGTCAAATCTAAGTGGATTAAGGAACTCCACATAAAACCAGAGACACTGAAACTTATAGAGGAGAATGTAGGGAAAAGCCTCGAAGATATGGGTACAGGGGAAAAATTCCTGAATAGAACAGCAATGGCTTGTGCTGTAAGATGGAGAATCGATAAATGGGACCTCATAAAGTTGCAAAGCTTCTGCAGGCAAAAGACACCGTCAATAAGACAAAAAGACCACCAACAGATTGGGAAAGGATCTTTACCTATCCTAAATCAGATAGGGGACTAATATCCAATATATATAAAGAACTCAAGAAGGAGGACTCCAGAAAATCAAATAACCCCATTACAAAATGGGGCTCAGAACTGAACAAAGAATTCTCACCTGAGAAATACAGAAGGGCAGAGAAGCACCTGAAAAAATGTTCAACATCCTTAATCATCAGGGAAATGCAACTCAAAACAACCCTGAGATTCCACCTCACACCAGTCAGAATGGCTAAGATCAAAAACTCAGGTGACAGCAGATGCTGGCGAGGATGTGGAGAAAGAGGAACACTCCTCCATTGTTGGTGGGATTGCAGGCTTGTACAACACCTCTGGAAATCAGTCTGGCGGTTCCTCAGAAAATTGGACATAGTACTACCTGAGGATCCAGCATTACCACTCCTGGGCATATACCCAGAAGATGTCCCAACCGGTAAAAAGGACACATGCTCTACTATGTTCATAGCAGCCTTATTTATAATAGCCAGAAGTTGGAAAGAACCCAGATGCCCCTCAACAGAGGAATGGATACAGAAAATGTGGTACATTTACACAATGGAGTACTACACAGCTATTAAAAGGAATGAATTTATGAAATTCCTAGGCAAATGGATGGACCTGGAGGGCATCATCCTGAGTGAGGTAACACAATCACAAAGGAACTCACACAATATGTACTCACTGATAAGTGGATATTAGCCCAGAAACTTAGAATACCCAAGATATAAGATACAATTTGCTAAACGCATGAAACTCAAGAAGAACGAAGACCAAATTGTGGACACTGTGCCCCTTTTTAGAATTGGGAACAAAACACCCATGGAAGGAGTTACAGAGACAAAGTTTGGAGCTGTCAGGAAAGAATGTACCATCTAGAGATTGCCATATTCAGGGATCCATCCCATAATCAGCTTCCAAAAGCTGACACCATTGCATACACTAGCAAGATTTTGCTGAAAGGACCCAGTTATAGCTGTCTCTTGTGAGACAATGCCGGGGCCTAGCAAACACAGAAGTGGATGCTCACAGTCAGCTATTGAATGGATCACAGGGCCCCCAATGAAGGAGCTAGAGAAAGTACCCAAAGAGCTAAAAGGATCGCAACCCTATAGGTGGAACAACATTATGAACTAACCAGTACCCCGGACCTCTTGACTCTAACTGCGTATGTATCAAAAGATGGCCTAATTGGCCATCACTGGAACGAGAGGCCCATTAGACTTGCAAACTTTATATGCCCTAGTACAGGGGAATGCCAGGGCCAAAAAGTGGGAGTGGGTGGGTAGGGGAGTTGGGGGGGGAGGGTGTGGGGGACTTTTGGGATAGCATTTGAAATGTAAATGAGGAAAATACCTAATAAAAAATATTTTAAAAAAAGAAAAAAAAGTCCCCAGATCTGTCAAGTATCAAAAAAAAAAAAATTCCTCTTGTCACATAATAGTCAAAACACCAAATGCAAAAGAAAAAAAATAAAAAATGAAAATTAAAAGCAGTAAGAGAAAAAGGTCAAGTAACATATAAAGGTAGACTTCTCACCAGAGACTATGAAAGCTAGATCTTGGGCAGATGTCACACAGACTGTAAGAGAACACAAAGGCCAGCAAAACTCTCAATTACCATAGATGGAGAAACCAAGATATTTCATGACAAAACCAAATCTACACAATACCTTTCTACAATTTCCAAGCAAATGGTCTCAAAATACAAGCTGGAGTAGCCATTCTAATATTGGATAAAATCGACTTTCAACCAAAATTATCAAAAAAGTTAAGGAAGGACCCGTCATACTCATCAAAGGAAAAATCTACTGAGAAGAATTCTCAATTCTGAACATCTATGCTCCAAATTCATAGACATCCACATTCATAAAAGAAACTTTACTAAAGCTCAAAGCACACATTGCACCTCACACAATAATAGTGGGAGAGTTCAACACCCAACTCTCATCAATGGACAGATCCTGGAAACAGAAATTAAACAGAGACACAGTGAAACTAACAGAAGTTATAAACCAAATGGATTTAACAGATACCTAGAGAACATTTCATCTTAAAACAAAAGAATTTACTTTCTTATCAACACCTTCTCCATGGTACCTTCTCCAAAACTGACCATATAATTGGTCACAAAACAGGTCTCAACAGATGCAAGAAGATTGAAATAATCTGATGCATCCCATAAGATTACCATGGACTAAGGCTGGTCTTCAATAGCAACAAAAACAACAGAAAGCCCACATACACATGGAAGCTGAACAACATCCTACTCAATAACTTAGTCAAGGAAGAAATAAAGAAAGAAATTAAAGACTTTTTTGAATTCAGTGAAAATGATGGCACAACATACACAAACTTATGGGACACAATGAAAGCAGTTCTAAGAGGAAAACTCAGCTCTGATTGCCTCAAAAAAAACCAAAAAACAAAAAACAAAACAAAACAAAAAAAACAAACAAAAAAACAACCAACCAACCAAACAAACAAAGAAAAAACAAAAACAAACCTGGAGAGAGCATACACTAGCAGCTTGACCGCACACCTGAAAGCTCTAAAACAAACAGAAGCAAATATGCCTAAGAGGAGTAGATGGCAGGAAATAATCACACTCAGAGCTGAAGCCAACCCAGCAGAAACAAGAACTATACAAAGAATCAATCAAACCAGGAGCTGTTTTTTTGAGAAAAATCAATAAGATAGATAAACCCTTAGCCACATTAACCAGAGGGCAGAGATAGTATCCAAATTAACAAAATCAGAAATGGAAAGGGAGATATAACAACAGAAACTGAAGAAATTCAAAGTCATCAGATCCTACTACAAAAGCCTATATTCAACAAAACTGAAAATCTAGATCAAATGGACAATTTTCTAGACAGATAATGTTAAATCAGGACCAGATAAACCATCTAAACAGTCCCATAACCCCTAAAGAAATAGAAGCAGAAAATGTACTGTTTTTCCTAGGTTGATTTAGTTTCTTCCTACTCTGCTGAAGTTTCTGCCAGATCTAAATTTTCTAGTGATGTCCTTAGCAGCTTTTAAGTATAGGATAAGATTAAATATAAAAAGATAATTTAATTATTCTCTCCTTTGTATCTCCTTTTCTTTACTAAAAACTCTGGTTAATTCTTCAAATCCTATAGTTTCAGAGTTTAAAAAAATAAGGCTGATAGGAGTCACTCTGTAGCCCAGGCTGGCCTTGAAATTGAACTTGTTCCTCATCTCAGCTTTCCAAGTACTGGATCTATAAGTGTTTGCTACTCTTCATGGATTTCCACAACTACTGGGAGAACTTTTATAACTTCCCATTCTCCCATACCCCATGCCTCTCCTACATCAAATCTACTTTCTTTTCTGTCTTTACAAGTTTATCTCACCTAAATAGTACATAGGAATGAAATCCCATCAAATCTTTCTTTATGCTCCAAGATTATGTAAATTAGCATATTTTCTTGATTCATCCTCTTTCAACATGTATCATACCCACATTCCTGTTTGCTGGGTACTGTAAACCAAAACTATATTTTGTGTGCAATCTGTCCATGAATATTGAGTAACTTTTTTCTATTGATACTTCAAGAATTGTGTAATGAACCAGGGTGTTCAAGTATCTGTTTAATTCCCTTGTTTCAAAACTTATTGGTATATATCTAGGGTTTTACTTATTTAACTTAATAAAATCATATCAAGATAAAAATAAAAAATAAAAATAAAAAATGAAATCTTTAAAATAAAGGTTTTGCTTTTTGTTGGACCATGTAGTCTGTTTATCTTGGATATAATTATTAGTGTGATTTGGTTAGGTCCCTTCTATTCTTTATTTTCTTTCACCAGCATTTTGGTTATTTGTTATAATTTTATTTTATTGACTTAATTGGTACATTAACTAAAACACGTTGCTTTAAGATTTGTATGTTACATTTGTGACCAGTCTAATCTAAAAGATAATAACTTCTTGTATAGCATATAAAACTTCCAGTAGTACATTTCTATTTTCCCTTGAATTCTTGATGATCAAACAATGTGATGCATTTATTTTTTCTATAATACACATTTGACATTGTAACTACTTTTGTTTAAATACTCAATGATCTTTAAAAATACTTAAATAGTAAGAAAAACATGTATTTATCCATACAGAGATCATTTCCAATTGCATTTTCCTTTGTGAATTTGTAATTCCAATTGGCCTAAGCTTCCTTCTTTAACTTTTATTATGGTGTGAGGACACTAGAGATAAGTTGTTTCAGATTTTGTAAATTTAAAACGTATTTTTAAAATCTTCATTGGGTATAGAATTTAAAGTAGATAAGTTCTTTGTTTCTTTAATACTTTACATATTAAAATTAATTATTTTATAGTTCACATTGTTTGAAGTAAGAAAGCTATCACCAGTATTTTCATTCACATCTATTTTCTCTGGAAGCATCAATAAGTTCTCCATAACAGGTATATAGACAGTACATTTTAGTGGCATTTTTTTACTCTCTGAGGAATGCAGTTTTCAGAGTTATGTGATTTAAACAGGCCTCAGTTCCACCCTTGCGTAAGTGACACATACTACTTTCTGTACATTTTCAAATGATTCTTCCTTTGGACCCGGGCAACTTCCTCTGCTGCATACACGGAATAGTACTGAATATTCTACAGATCTCCAGTGTTCTTTCCCTGGAAAACGCTCTTCTTTTTCAGGAATGTCAGCACCACTTCCTCAATCCAATCAGTTCATTGTACAAAATTGCACTGTGCCTTGCTTCTCCTTCCTGAATGGTGGCCTGGAAATTCTCTCAAAGCAGTAAGCTTGAAAAAATCCTAAGGCTTCCACAAGTCACTTCCCATCTCTCAAGAACCACTGTCTTAAATTGTCTGATATCAGTTTCTTGTAAACCACTGCCTGATATATTTTATGCAAGAATTTTTTATTATTTCTGACAAGAGTATAAATCTTGTCCAGGCTATTCTACATTAGTCTGGCCTACATTAGTCTGAAGTACAAGTCTACCATTTCTTATCTTGTTTTATTTTAAACAATAAACACAGAAAATCTTTTGAGGACCTTTACTGCACAATCATATTTTAACATACATAATACTGACCCGTACTCTTTAAGAAAAACCTATAAATACATTTTAAAATGTCTATTAGTCAGATTTTTTTTTATTGTTGAGTGGTTCTTACGTTAATTAGTCACAATGGTAAAGTTTTACTCTAATACTTCATATAAGCCCATGTTGAATGAGAAATAATATCTTGATAAAACAAGTCAATTATAAATAAATCATACATTTGTACTACAAAATTATACATGTATACAATTATAAAAAAGGATACAGTGAACTAATTTAACATACAAGATCCCCAAAATGAATAGTCTAGCTGCCACGTAACTTTTGGTGTCTATTTCAAAAGAGGCTGAATTCACTACAAATAGCATCATCGAATTTAAGAGGTGGGAGCTAAAAAAAAATTCAAATATTTCTAGATCTTTCTCAGCTTTCTTCCCTCAAGCCTCTTCAAATCACTGCTGCCAAAGTCAATCTTTCTCTTTCATTTTTAGCCCAAGACATATCTTGCTTAGAGTCTATCTTTGGCAAAACTTTCTACACTTCGAGTCTTTTTATGGTCTGGTTTGACTGCATGGAATGAAGCAGCTCTCTAGTATAAGCATATTTATGAAAATAAATAAAACACAATGAAATTCATGATCAGAAAAAATTACTATTTCTGATACCATCTTACAATAATAATTATATAGTGAAAACTTTTGTCCATCTCAAATGCTGATCTGATTTCATTTAAGCAGTGTGCAGTGCAAACAAACACACAAATAAAATGTCATGGGGAAACTAGATATGAATTTTTAACTAGTAGAAGAGAGTCATTGAAAGTAAGCATCAGAAATAACTGTGTTCTACTTTTTCTCTGTAATTCTATGATAGCATTATTATGTCATTTGCCATTTGAAAACATCAATTTCCTCATTAGTAAAATGTAGATAATTAAAACTTTTTAAAGAACACTTATCATTGTTTGGGATAAAGTAGAACTGTGTGATCTTTAAAAATCTTACCAAGGCAGTAGATGGCCTATCTAAAAATTACTTCATTATCTAGAATATATACTAATGATTTGACTTTCTGTTTTATGTGTAATTAGAATTCAGATGATCTGGGTCAATATAAATTCAGAATTGTACTCAGTAGAAAGCAAATTCTGAAAGGCTGTTATTTTATTACTCTGAAAAATATTAATAAATTTTGACTGCTTCTTCAAAAGCTTTTTTGCCAAAACCTTTATTCATCAAAATGCCCAAAATACCAAACTCCTCAAAACGCTCCTGGAATAAGCATATAAGGTTTATAGTTCTCAACCTTAATGACCTGGATAAATGTCTGACATGTGTTCGTGTTCAGTTTGTATTTGTAGAATATTTATATTTTTAACTCCTTCCCCAATATCTATGAAGTTTTATATCTATAAATTTGACTAACTATGAGTTTAAAAAAATGCATGTGTTCTGAAAACACATGGATGTTTTGTCATTATAGCACGTTTTAGCTATTATTAGGTATACACATTGCTGAAAATATAGGGAAGGATGTATGTTTTCTACATGCAAATGTGACTCCATTTGATATTAGAGATGAACATCTACAGATTTTGAAATCCATGGGAATTTTGGATGCGTATGTAAATACATTTCTCTATAGTCATGGGAGGTTTATAGAATCATAATTATGTCTGAGATCATTAAAACCTTTTCTGAACCACACATATTATTTGTTGCTTTTTAAAAATTCATCTTACTCATTATTTCGTTGGGACTGAACAATAGCTCAATGTTTTTAACCCGATTTTAACCCCCTACATTCTTTTGTGTGTGTGTGTGTGTGTGTGTGTGTGTGTGTGTGTGTGTGTGTGGTTTTTCAAGACAGGGTTTCCCTGGCTGTCCTGAAACTCACTCTGTAGACCAGGCTGGCCTCGAACTTAGAAATCCACCTGCCTCTGCCTCCCCTGGGATTAGAAGCATGTGCCACCACAGCCTGGTCAACCCCCTACATTCTTCGGTTTGCCTTTTGAAATAAGTACAGTAAGTTCCTGCATTGTATACTTCAAAGTTTGAGACATTTCAAAACTATTTGATGACCCAGGCTCTCTGTGGTTTTATGCACTGTGCAGAACAAATACAACTTCCACTTCTCTTGTACATGTAAATTTTAAGCCCCAGTACTTGTATTATTTTTTACCTGTGGATGTTTTTTTTTTTTTTTTTTTTTTTTGGTATTTGAGACAGGGTTTCTCTGTGTAGCCCTGGCTGTCCTGGAACTCACTCTGTAGACCAGGCTGGCCTCAGAAATCCACCTGTCTCTGCCTCCCAAGTGCTGGGATTAAAGGCATTCGCCACCACTGCCTGGCCTGTGGATGCTTTTTAAAAAGAATTACCTTCAGACATTGGTATGGAAAGAAATTGCTTCTGAAATGCTGTTTCAATTGATTCCTTTGTGCCAAAGCTTATTTTATTCCTTTGCTACTTTCTATAAAACAAACTTAGAATATAATCAGCACCAAAATGCTAATGAGATTAGGGACAGTGGTAACGCTTCCTTTTTATCTTTTAGTTTCTTTCAGGAGGTGTGTTTTTTTTTTTTAAATATGGATTTAATTTTGTGTGTGGACCTGAGTGAGACAGTTGTTAACTGACAGGTTGGCTCTGGGACCTGATTCTGGGTCCTCTAGCGAGAGCAATAAACACTCTTAACAACTGAGCCATCTCTTCTGCCAAGAGCAGTGTTTTTGTTTTGCTTTGTTTTATTTTGTTTTGCTTTGTTTTGTTTTGTTTTGCTTTGCTTTGTTGTGTTTTGTTTTGAAGAAAGTCATCAGTGCTTTCAGTCATTGTTAAAAATCTCATGAAGGAAGATAAAATACATTTTTACATTCCAAGTTTAAATTTAAAAACTAATATTCAATTCAGCTATCAGGGCATTTTTAAACATATTTGGAACAATCTGGAAATACGAATATAAGTATGAATATAAATATGTTATTTATGGTAAAAATTTAGCATTCTAATATTCAAAGTACTGTAATTGTAAAAATATATACCAGATTTTAAAACATTTATGTAAATTATACCATTGATAACTTATGGTGTCTCTAGGTTAAGTGATAAAAATGCTATCCATATTGGGCTATGTCTTAAAAACATGTACTTCACCTTTACTTTTAAAAAATGTGACAGACTTCAAGAAAATTATGGCTTCTGCTGTGTTTGTTGGGCAATGTTACTTTTTGACACATGGTTATCAAACTACAAAATGTGTACTTAGGTCCCATTCCCACTGATCATCTTGTGCAGCCAAATTAGAGCTGAAGCACTATGGATTTTAAATTCTCTTTCGTGATCTCTTAAATGTTGCCAACTACCTTAGGTTAATACGTAAAAATCAACAAGCCAATACTGGCCTCCTTAGAATTTGATAACTTGGAGAGAGAGGCCATCAACACATAACATTTCAGTGAAATACCACAATGTTAGTGGAACTGGAGAAATAGTGTTCTCTTTTGGTATTTGCTTTTTGTTTGTTGTTTGTTTTGTTTTGAGTTAAGATTTTACTAGGTAGTCCCTGGTTGGCCTTGAACTCTGGTTGCAGTGCAGGTTAGCCTCCAATTTATATGAATTTTCCTGCCTCAGCTTCCGAAGTTCTGGGAAATGTGGGTGTGTACTATCACACCAAAATCAATGGTACCTTTCTTCATGCAAAAAATAACAATCATCATGGCAATAAGATGACTCCTAATGACATACTGTGATGTCCATAGATCAGTGCATTACTAAGCTATTCTCAGAGAAGCTTCTAACAGTAGATGGCAAGTAACACGAAGACCCATAATTGGACAACAATGTACAGAGAATGAGTGACCCAAGAGTGCTCAGGTCTAACTGGAACATCTCTATTAAACTCCTTTCCTCAAGGCTCAGGTATCTATCTGGAAGAGGAGCTAGAAAAGTTGTAAGAATTAGAGGTGATGGATGGCTCCAAGGAAACAGTGTCTTCCATATACAATAAGATGAATACTTATGTGAACTCACAGATTATGTCAACATGCACAGACTTGAACAAGTCCAACACAGACAAAATCCCAGAATTGACAAGGTGAAAGAGGACAAAGATCCAACTCCTAACCCAGAAGCTATTTACAATAGATACATACTAGGAAAGTCAAAATCATCTTCTCCAGTGGAGTGACACTTAGTACGTCAATCATATTCCCAGTAGGACCCATGCCCAGGAGTAGTTGACATACAGAAAATGTACCCATGATTTTATGGGCTTTATGTTTTATTTTGTTGTTGTTGTTTGTCTTACTAGGTTTTTTGTTAGTATGTTTTAATTTTCAAATTTTGATTTTTGTTTGTTTTATGTAAAATTAGAAAGAGGAAAGAACATGAAGTAGAGTGGGTAGAGAGGTTGGGAGGATCTGGGAAGTAAGAGAAGGGAAAAGCATGATCAAGAGATACTGATTAAAAATTTTAATTAAAAAAGGCATATGGCTAGTGTTATTTGGCTGGAGTCTGGTGTGTTAGTACACTTCCTCAGCTTCAGACAGAATCCAACACACCCAACCACCTAAGCAGATAAAAACTGACCTCTAGAAACTGGTCCCAGTTCCTTTAGTAATACATCTCCTTATCTGACACAGTAGATCTCAGCTACTTAGATATGTAGAATAGTCTTCTTTGCACTTAGTATACAAGAAAATTGCTCAACCCTAGCAAGTCACACAGTGAGGTGACTAACTGTTCTGCTTTGGTTTTTGCACAAAATAATCTTGTAAATTGGACAGGTACCATGCAATTTAAGGGAAGTAAATTTCTAATAAGCAGTCCAAGTGATACTTGAAAGTAGTCAGAGGAGCACTCTCTATAATGCTCACTAAATGCTTTCTAGTGATGTTTTTCCTACATTAACAAACTGTCCTTCCCACAAATAGCCAATAAAGTTACAGGGTTAACCAGTTCAGCACCTGGCTAGGTGCATTAATTTAGTTAGATATATCATCAAATTCTTTCAATCCACTTATATAAATGAAACAAAGAGACTGCTCTGGTAATCCTAGAGGAAATGTTTACAATGTCTGAAATTTAACAGATATTAGGGAGACAACCTAAGTATGTGGCACATTATGCTAGTCCTGAGTTTAAATCAGGGTTTGAATCTGCTGTTTGCTGCCTGACTTTGGGAGATTTCCTTAATCTCTCTGTGCCTCAATGTTTTCATATAATTACAATCAAAGGTAGCCATGAGGATGAATAATAATGCACTCCATCTGACAAATCTTAGTTAGGGACAGTCTTCAATGGAACTGACCAAACTGCCATTGTCATTAGAAACAAAGAAAGTTAAAAACAAAAAAACAAAAAATCTGTCAACACTGAGAAAAGCCTAAAGAGACATGATAATCAAGAATAATGTGACATATTAGATCAAATTTCTGTTAGTTATGAGCGAAATATTCAGGAGAACAACAGAGATTTAGAAGTTTACTTTGGCTCACATCTTCATAACTGTCAGCTCACAGTCTTGTCTCCATTGCATCTGGTCTTAGGGTAAAACAAAACACCGTGGTAGTGGGCAGGGGCCAAATTCTAGTCATTTCCTGGTGACCAGGAAACAGAGAAAGCAAACACAGCTAGGGACAAGGCACAACCTCTGAAAGAAAGTCCCAATAATGTCCTTTACCCCCTAGGCCCCACTTCCTAAAATATCTTCCCCCAAGTAGTGACATCACCTAGGACCAAGCGTTCTCAGATTAGCCTCTGGGGAACACTGCATGTTCTGTCCTACAATAGAAAAAGACTATTATAAAAAACTATATAGAAACCCATATGTAGTATGGATAGTATATCAAAAACTTTACTGCAGGCTGGGAAACATGGACTGCATCTGATTTGCAGATGTGAAAGCCCAAGTTACATCCCCATGTTGCAAAATAACAAAGCAATAATTAAAAAAAAATTAGTTATTTCTTGAAACACATGTACTATAGTAATGCAAATAATTAAAAATATAGACAAAATTGTGTAAGTATAAGGGAACTTTCTGTGTTCCCTTATACTTATCTCTGTACCTTTCCTGTAAACTATTCTGCAACCAAAAGCTTTTGCAAAAATAAAATGCTTTGAATAGTAATGCCCAGCCCAGAACTACAAAGTCAATGACAAGTGTTAGGATTGTTGTAAACTGTACATTACAGATGACACAGACATCATATTCATTTATTGATTCAAGATGTTGAGGAGATGCTGGGAGCTGAAAGCCACAGATTTAGAGTAGAGCAAAGAGTCTGGAAGGGAAGTTGACAAAGGCATGTTGGCTGTCACTTTGTCTGCAGCCTGCAAGCCTTTTACTTCTGTCATGTGACCCTGTCAGTTTCCTCTCTAGCATTGTTCATGTTCTGTAAGGATTTTATTCATTTTGAATTCTTTGTTTAAAGCCCAACTTTTCCTGCGATTACTGTTACATATCAGCGCCATGGCAGTAGAGACTGTATTTGTTGTCTTTTCTTTTCTTTTCTTTTCTTTTCTTTTCTTTTCTTTTCTTTTCTTTTCTTTTCTTTCTTTCTTCCCATTTTGCTGTTTTTTTTTAATGACTTTATTTTTATTTTATGTACATTAGTGCTTTGCCTACATGTATATCTGTGTAAGGGTATCTAGTCCCCTGGAACTGGAGTTACAGACTGTCGTGAGCTGCCATATGGGTACCGAGAATTGAACATAGTCCTCTGGAGTGGCAACCAGTGCTCTTAAGAACTGAGCCATCTCTCTAGCCCTGCTGTTCTCATTTCTTTATCCACCCTAACTGCTCATAGCACTGGCATCGCATAGAAGCTATGTGAATTTCTCAACTGCATAAATGACCAGCAAAATCGGAGAGAAAATACTCCATTTACACTAAAGCTGGAATATTTTCTTGTGTCACCTGTAACATATGTTTACTCCCCTGCTCTTCTCCATGTTTCCCTGCCTCTCAAAAGAATAGAAGAAAGCAAGCAAGCAAATAAGCACATACATCACTCTATGACCAAGGAACAAGCCTTAGCATAAAAAAGACTCTTAGACCCAGGATTACTTTTTACCATCGTAGATAATATCTGCAAATACAAGATAGAGTTTAAGTAGAAATATCTTACTAATTATTTCTACTTTATCACACCACATACTTTCTACTTATTTTAAGCCTAAGAATTTTGTTATTAAGGCAGGGCAGCTGTTTCTTTTTCCATAGTAGCCAGAAACTGGAAACAACCTAGATGTCCCTCAACTGAAGAATAGTTAAAAGAAAATATAGTACATCTACACAATGGAATACTATTCAGCTATTAAAAATAATGCCATCATGAAATTTTCATGGAACTAGAAAATATCATCTTGAGTGAGGTAACCCAGGCCCAGAAAGACACGTATATACAATGTGTAGTTACTTATAAGAAGATATTAGCCATATAGTACAAGATAACCATGCTACAATCCAGAGATCCAAAGAAACTAAGTAATAAGGGTTCAAGGGAGGATACATGACTCTCACTCAGAAGGGAAAACAAAATAGTCAGTGGAGATGGATGGAAGAAGGGAATCAGGTGGGAGGGGGGATGAGGAGGGGAATCCGGATGTGGGTGTGAGTTGGCGGGGGGGGGGGGGGTGAGGAATGGCTGTGAGTGAGAATAGAAATCTGTAGGGGAGGCATCTCTACGACTAGCTAAAACAAATTTTTTTTTTTTTTTTAAGAAGAAAACGTAAAAAAGAAAAAAAAAAACTTAGTGGTCTCAGAATCCATACAGCTATTGAAGGATTGCATTAATACAAGAGGTACTAAAACTAAGTGTATTAATGACAGAGATGTATCATCTCAAGAGTTGTAGGAACAGCTGGGCGTGGTGGCACATGCCTTTAATCCCAGCAATTGGGAGGCAGAGGCAGGCAGATTTCTGAGTTCGAAGCCAGAATTTCTGAGTTCAAAGCCAGCCTGGTCTACAAAGTGAGTTCCAGGACAGCCAGGGCTATACAGAGAAACCCTGTCTTGAAAACAAAACAAAACAAAGAGTTGTAGGAGCTCAAAGTATAAGTATCAGAAAAGTTTTTTTTCTGGTGTAGGCTGACTCTGGCTTCTCTTCCTCTTCTGAGTACACCAATCCTATGGCCTCATTTAACTTAAATTAACTACTTAAATACCAAATCAAAATCCAGTCACCTTAGGGGTTATTCCTTTGTCATGTAAAGTGGAATGGGGTCACTGGGT
Organism: Mus caroli; assembly: GCF_978045245.1. Lineage (NCBI taxonomy): Eukaryota > Metazoa > Chordata > Mammalia > Rodentia > Muridae > Mus > Mus caroli. The sequence continues at coordinate 2,578,672 of NW_028227260.1, forward strand.
GGTCATCTCTAGGAAAGTTCTCTGACAAGGGGTAAGAAGGTTAACTTGAGAAGAGCTAACCACTACATAAAGACCAAAAATAGTGTAACCTCCCTGCCAAATATAGGGGCTATTTTTATTTGTAAATATGCTTTCATCAAAGCAAAACCATATTGATTTATTATGTTACTCTGTGCCTGTTCATCTGCAACAATGAGAGAACTGGATGGCTTCTTCTGAAACAATGATTCCCAAAGCTCAAAAGATTTAATCGCCCTGCATGCAAAGGCTGGGGGTGGGGGTGCAGTTTGGAAGTAAATCAATGTGTCTCTTTTATCCTGAAGATAAAGTGATGAACTCAGTGTCCTGGTTACTTCACTGATATGGAACAATGCAATAGCCACATCCACATAGCTAGCAGGAGGAGAACCCAGAGCAACATAATGATCTGAAAGGGTGCCCTGCCTGGCCCCCACCGGAGGCCTATGGCTTTTCTCCTAGGGCTCCAATTGTATGTGATTGCTGCTGTCAAGCCTGAGGAAGGCATTTGCTCTACATGATAGCTTCTTACAGTTATCCTAGCCTTGAAGGTCAACTACTGTCACTCAAGCCAGCACATCCCACAGTCACCTTCACACATTATCACATTCACACCTTTATCAGAGCAGGAACTATAATTACTATAGGTCCTAAATTTCTTGAAAATTTGTTTCATTTCCTTTTGTGTTTTATGCCAGGGCATGTGTTTTATATGACTAGGATTTACACAGAAATCAGAGCACTTACATTAAGGGAGCCTTGCAAATAATTATGTAGACCTTAAGGGATTTCCAGGGATCAGCCTGAGACTCTTAGCCCCAAATGTGACTGTTGGTCCTTTTCTTTATTGCATAGCATGTTCCCTTCTTAGCACTCGGTACTGAAATCACAGTACTTTTCCTAGTGTAGGGATAAAAGTGGCATGTGGCCGCAATGAAGGTTTCTATTTATAAGCATTGCTAACAAATGAATCTTTCCAGGACCTTTTTTAGATTAGTAGAGGAATTTTTCAAATTATTTACATAAAACCCAGAACCTTCTAATTAGGCCTAAGGAAGCAAAAGTGCGATTTTACTATTAACTAATGGATTACTCATTAGCCGGCAAGTTTATCTTCCTGTGCATACAGACCTGGGTGTTTAAACTTGATTGTCATCCTGTTTAGATTGGGAGGCACCGAGGAGATTAGGGAAGTGAATATCTGGGTGTGTTTTTCACACACACACAGTAGTAACTAGTAGGACAAGAGTAGTTCTGATTGTGGACAGCACCATCCCATAGATTGGGGCCCAAATGAAATAATGGGAGAAAGGAAAAATAGAGCTAGCAAAAAGCCTTCTCTTTCTGCTGCCTGGCAGCTATAATGTGACTGATATTCTCTGTCATGCCTTTTTCCATTATTATGAATGGAAACCTCTAAAATCATAAGCCAAAAATAAATACTTTTTCATTTAAGTCATTTTTAAAGGCGATTTATCATACCAACAAAATTCGTAACACAGAGACAAAGTATTTGCCTACGGATTCCAGGTATTTCAGTCTAGCCAGCATCAGTTCCTGTGAGGAACATCTTCTGTTATGTCATGTAACACTTAATGCATTATCAATCACAATGCTCACATTTTACCATTTCTATTGCTCTTGATGTTCCATAAATACAGTAACTGACATGGCAGAGGAAAAAAATGTAGCATGATTAGTGAAGCATGCAGAATATTTAAAATGCTGGGAAAGAGGCCCCTGTGTAGAGTGGCATTGAGCTGATACAGGCAAAACTTCTGGATTCAGCCTTTCCTGAGACATTATCCACAGATAGATGGTCAAGGATATGAATGGAACATTCCTTTTCTCTTTTTAAAGGTACTCTAGCTGAATTATTTAATTAAACCCAGAATGTATGACATGGTATAGGTTATCTAAGTATCCCTTAGCAATATGTAAAAATAGATTCTACAAGACATAAAACACCAAGCCCAGGATCCATGGGCCTTCATCTAAGGTGCCATCTTTGAATCCCTAGATCATCCTTTGTCAGGACACTAAGAAATGGAGATCCTGGGATGCACAGGATGCACCATAATAGCTTGAATCTATGCATGCACAATAGTACATTCTGGACTTCATTCTATATCTGTCTGTTTCATCCCTTCTAGGAGTAGAATCAGGACAAATCCTTGTGCTGACATTTTCCTACATGAAAATCTTAAAGAAAATAAGACCAAGCGTGGTTATTAATTGGCCTCTGACACTGATGTTTGACTGAGTATTATGGCTAAAACTGAGTGCCTGGGCTAGACTGCAATTATGATACCAGTTCCCAGAACCACTGAGTAAATGAGGAAGGTGAAATTAAGTTCTCAAGATTGTGTCAAGTGGCCAAAAAATTATTCCTGCAGTGGAGATGTATATTTTAAAACATTTTGTTTATGCATGTGTGTGAGCCTGAGTGCTCCACATGATTTACAGATGCAGACCAGAAGACAAATTTCAAGAGCTGGATTGCTCCTATTCTGTAGGTCTTGGGGACTGAATGCAAGTTGTTGGATTGGCAGCAATTTCCTTTAACCATGTAGCCACTTTGCCAGTCCCCTAATTTTTCTTTGTTTTCCCCAGGACACTTTTCTGAACCTGTCTAAATTACCCTTATCAGAAATTTTAAGTGTCCCTTGAAGTGTTAACGATCAGTCAGACTTCCTTGAGATAAACTCTGCCACTTCCCCAGCTTTTCCAGGAAAGTTACCAACTGAGGTCCACCCACAGCAACCAAAGTTCTGATCCAAGTGCCTAACAGCTATCTTAAAGCCACTTAAACTGAATTCACATGTGTTTTCCAGCACCCTTCTGTATTCACTTACTTCTCTGAAGTTTAACATGAGTCCCCTTGTTTCAGACTGAAGGGATTAGAAGCAAATTCTGGAAACACTCAGGTAAAGCAAGGGCTCCGTGTGTGTGTGTGTGTGTGTGTGTGTGTGTGTGTGTGTTGAAGGTGGTCTACCAAAGTGCTAATTCTAGCCCTGGTACATTTCTCCCCGACCTCTGAACCCTGGACTCTGCTTCTCATCCAGGAAGTTCCCTGTGCCTCGTGATTCACACATCCAAGCGTTCCCTGCAGGGCAGGTCACTGTCCTCCGACTGGGCGATTCACACATCCAAATTGCAACTTTGACTAAAGAAGCAGCTCAAGTGCTTCCTGGCCTGAAGCTGCAGAGCAGTTTCTGAACTTCCATCGCCCCCCAGTGGCAATTTCATCAGTGTCTTGGTTGGAGATTTTCTTACCACTAAAATTTTGCTGAAAGGACCCAAATATAGCTGTCTCTTGTGAGACGATGCCGGGGCCTAGCAAACACAGGAGTGGATGTTCACAGTCAGCTATTGGATGGATCACAGGGCTCCCAATGGAGAAGCTAGAGAAAGTACCCAAGGAGCTAAAGGGATCTGCAACCCTATAGGTGGAACAACATGATGTACTAACCAGTACCCCGGAGCTCTTGTCTCTAGCTGCATATGTATCGAAAGATGGCCTAGTCGGCCATCACTGGAAAGAGAGGCCCATTGGACTTGCAAACTTTATATGCCCCAATATAGGGGAATGCCAGGGCCAAAAGAATGGGAATGGGTGGGTAGGGAAGTGGGGGGCGCTATGGGGGACTTTTGGGATAGCATTGGAAATGTAACTGAGGAAAATATGTAATAAAAATATTAAAAATTAAAAAAAATAAAAACAAATAAAATTTAGGTTATCTGTCTCCCTAAACTTGTCCTTTCTTTTTCTTTCTAATTTTTACACTAGACATGAAGTGTTTGTGTGGAGGTATGTCAGTAATGGGATGACCATCTGTTGACTAATGAGTGGATCCGATGTAGTATCTACTTTCACGGTTTGCAAAGTGAAAGCATTTTAATCTGGACTCCATCGTGAGACTCATGCCTCAGTAAAGGGTCAAAAAATATCAAATAATTAAGTCCTTAAAACTATTAGTAGCATGAAGGGAACCTATAAAGACACCATGTATAGAGTAGAAGTGCAAAGTCCATCTGCCATAACTATTCAGTGTCTTCTTTGAAAGATAAAACATACATTGTGTAGGAATCCAAGAATATAAAGCATGAACTACATGTTGAGCAAGTGAGTGTTTTGAGTGCAATCTACTCAGAAAACACTTTTATGGTGTAAGAAATTCGCAAACCCATGTTAAATAAAATAATGAGTTTTTGTAGGAGTAGAATTCCAGAAACCCACAGAAAACAATTCGGGAATCAAAAGCTTATCTTCAGCTACAAAAATGAAAAGTCTTCACTATCCAGCCCACAATAGGGTTGATATTTAAGGGTCTTTTTCCATTATATCAAATCCCCTTGGTTCACCACCTGCTATGCTCTACTCCCACACGTTGCTTAAATAACAAACTTGTAGTCTTTGAAATAGTTCTAACCAAGCTCTAAACATTTGCCTGCACACCACGTAGTCTGCCCAATGCTCAATCCTAAGGGGAAGCATGTGTCTTTTGCCTTCCTTTATTCCAATCTTGACACTTTTCCTGCTAGAACACTCTGCTTCTGACGCTACCTACTCTTCTTTGGAAATCATTTTTGTTGTTGTTGCTACTGTTGCTGAGATGGAATCTCACTATGCTCTCCCAGCTGGTCTAAAAATCCTAGGCTCACAAATGTTTGGGAGCACAGACATAGACAGCCAGGCCTATATTTGAAGATGACATTGATTAAAACTGCTTGTGTTCTAGAATTGTAAACCTCAGTGACCTGAGTCCTCAATATCAGTTCTAAAGTAGTTCTTTTTCTTCTGATGTGTGTACAGCACAATAGCTTACATCCTGAAAAATCTTAGATCACAGAAAGGAAAGGTTAAGAGCCAGCAAACCAAGGAAGATGGAAAGAAATAGAAAGAACACAAAAAGAGAAAGAGATTAAATACAAAACGTGATACAGAAGTGAAAGAGCTGAAGAAAAGGTTTTTATAAGAACCTGATATGCTCTAATAGATACTAATAGTAAAATGCTCATGTTCTTCCTTAACATATGCCCCAAATTTTCTAAAGTTCTTTATCAAGATTTGTCTTAAACTAATAGATGTAACCTACTACAGTCAATGTCTCTCATAGTACTTCCTATGGTATTTTATGGGTTTGAAAGAGTAGTTCCCCTAGTTAAAATACTAACCTTCCCATGACTAAAATCAGCAACTTTTACAAAGATGTAAAGAGAAATCACAGAGACTGTAGTGGTTGGAATATGTTTGGCCCAGGGAGTGGCACTATTTGGGGGTGTAGCCTAGGTCCGCATAGGCTTTAGGAACCTCAGAACAAGAGGTGGAACTCTCAGCTCCTCCTGCACCATGCCTGCCTGGATGCTGCCATGTTCCTGCCTTGATGATAAGGACTGAAACTCTGAACCTGTAAGCCAGCCCCAATTAAACGTTGTCCTTATAAAGTTACCTTGGTCATGGTATCTGTTCACAGCAGTAAAATCCTAACGAAGACAGAAGTGTTCTTCAATCCCTGTTAAAAACAAATGTTAGTAGAAAGTCAAAGGATAACAAATATTGGTATGTACAGAAAAGAAAACCTGGGTGTACTATCAGAAAATACAAATAAATTAATTCAATCATTATGAAAAAGAGAGGCTCCTCAAAATGATATTTTAAGTTCAAAACATTTAAAGAAAAACAAACAGAATTGTTACATGATCAAACTATTTCATAACTAGATGTATAATCAAAACAAATTAAATTAATATTTCAAAGCAAACTTCCTCATATTAACTGAAGTGCTGTTCATAACAACCAAGATAAGGATATTACTCATGTATTCATTGATGAATACATACATATATTCTTGGTTCACTTACACATCAGAATACTGTTAAGCTTTCAAAAATAACAATTCCTCCAATTTGTGACAATTCAGATGAAACTGAAGGACATTATGTCAATTGAAATAGGCATTGTGAAAAAAATACTGCATGATCTCACTTAGGTGAAGAATCACTAAAATCAGGAAGACTAAAGGAGTGATTATCTGAAGTCAAAGGGTAAATGAGATGGGAAGATATTCGTCAAATGGTACAAACCTTCCATTATAAGAGGACTCAGTAGCTAGGAATGGTAGTATGTGCCTCTAATTCCAGCACCCTAGATATGAGGCAGGAGGAATACTTCCAATTCAAGACTACCTTGGCACATAATGACTCACTCCCACATCATACATTAGCTATATAGTGAAAATCTGTCTCCTAACAAAAATGATTCAGGGAATTTTATGTATAGTATGGTGGCTAATTAATCCCAATATGTGGCATACTTGAAAAGAAACTACTTGAGGTGATGGATATGCTAATTATATTATCATGGGAATCATCTCACAGTGTATGCACATATCAATCATCTTTTGTAACCCTCAAATATAGTCCTATTCTGTCAATCAGACTTCAGTTAATCAGAGGAAAGTCACAAGAGAAAAGATAAAATTTAATGTATAACAAACTACTAACAAAAAATATTTGTGCCCCTTGAGCCAAACGTCTCAGTTCAAAGTATTGCACTCATTGGTGTGTGTGTGTTGATAGTACAATAGTCTTTGTGCTATTGTTCATAAAAAGCACTCTGTTGCAGGATATTTAATCAAACTGTGAAACTCAAGATTGTGTTATTTACAGTAAAAAAAAAAAAGTTTCTAGTTTTGGTGTGGTTCACCCTTAGCACACACCTTTAAACCCTCTGGCTGGAATATAAACACACTCTAGTGCACACTTTTAATCTCAAACAATGAAGGTAAATTTAGTTTGCAGACGAAAGCACCATTGTTTGAAAGTGATGTCTAGCAGGGCTGGTGCCCTGAGCAGACTTTGGGCATGAACTCTGCAGCCAGTCCCACAACACCCAGAGGAAGCTCCACTCCCAGGCACTCTAACATGCCCAGGATCATAGGATCAGAGGTAAGGAGGACACAACATCTGCCTCAACACCTGGAGTAACTGGGATCATTGGAACCCAGGCATCTAGGCACTCCACCTGAGCAGTTTCCTTCTGGTCTGAGCCAGTGCCCTGAGCAGACCTTGGACTCAAACTCTGCAGCCAGCCCCACAATACCCAAAAGAAGCTGCAGTTCCAGGTGTTCTAACATGCGAAGAACCACAGAATCACAGGATCTCAGGGTCACAGGATCACAGGAACTTGGTCACACCAGGATCTCAGGGTCCCAGAAGCAGCTTGACTCCCAGGAGCTCTGACAGTTCCAGGAACTCAGGATCACAGGATCCCAGAATCACAGAGACAGCTGAACTCTGAGGAGTTCTGATGCAACCAAGATCACAGGAAGGACAGGCCCCAGTCAGATATAGGGAAGGCAGGTAGCACTAGAGATAATCAGATGGCCGGAGGCAAGCATTAGAACATAAGCCATCAGAAACCAAGGTTGCTTGGCATCATCAGAACCCAATTTTCTCACCATAACATGTCCTGGATATACCATCACACCAGAAAAGAAACATTCAGATCTAAAATCACTTCTCATGATGGTGATAGAGAACTTTAAGAAGGTCATAAATAACTCCTTTAAAGAGATACAGGAGAACACAGGTAGACAGCTAGAACTTAAAGAGGGAACACAAAAATCCCTTAAAGAATTACAGGAAAACACAACCAAACAGGTGAAGGAAATGAACAAAACCATCCAAGATCTAAAAATGGAAGTAGAAACAATAAATCAACAATCACAAAGGGAGACAACCCTGGAGATAGAAAACCTAGGAAAGAGATTAGGAGTCACAGATAATATAAGAGATAGAAGAGAGATTCTCAGGTGCAGAAAATACCATAAAAAACACTGACCTGACAGTCAAAGAAAATGCAAAAAGCTCCTAACCCAAAACATCAAAAAAATTCAGGACACAATGGAAGACCAAACCTAAGGATAATAGGTATAGAAGAGAGTGAAGATTCCCAACTTAAAAGGCCAGTAAGTATCTTCAACAAAATTATAGAAGAAAACTTCCCTAACCCCCAAAAAAGAGATGCCTCTGTGAAGTCACCTGTCACATACTTCTATGAGATGGCTTACATGTATTACTTTCCAAGACCACGGGAGCAGAAGTAGATCACATAAAGCCTCAGAGACCACAAGCTAACAGTGGTGTTAATTTTTTTTTTTTTTGTAGTTTTTTGTATGTGACAGGTGACTTCACAGAATGCATGGCACATCAGATAGTGTCCTAAGTACTCTATAAAAAAACCCAGCTAAATGGATACTAATATTGTTCCTTTTGAATCTTTAAAAAGAGTTCAAGTACATGAAGTGTTCAGGGCACTGGCTTGAACATAATAAGGACTCAATAAATGTTAGCTCAATAAATATTACCCTTAGCAAAGAGGCAGGGAAAGATATTAAAAACAGAGCAAATGTCATATGTATAAACTACAAAAAAGAGAGTAAATACATACTACATGCTGGCCAAACTCAGAAGTGTGAACTGGTTTCTAATGACCAATAAAGAGAGTCTCTCAAAGGGGATGTGGCACAGGGTACTTCTCAATTTCTAATTAACAAAATTTGAGGCATGGCCAGCTGTAAACACCTTAGTGGCATAAAACTTCGAGTCAGTTAATTGGTTAAGAGTCTTCTTTTCTTTAAAACGAGAACTGTACTTTCTGAAAGTGCATGTGCTCAGTAAGGAGTTGTGGTGGTGATTTGGAAAAAGTAGCAGAAAAAAATGATTTTAATGAAAAAAAAAAAGAGATACCTCAAAACATACAAGAAGCCTACAGAACTCCAAATAGACTGGACCAGAAAAGAAATTCCTCCCGACACATAATAATCAGAACAACAAATGCACTAAATAAAGATAGAATATTAAAAGCAGTAAGGGGAAAAGGTCAAGTAACATATAAAAGCAGGCCTATTAGAATTACACCAGACTACTCACCAGAAACTATGAAAGCCAGAAGATCCTGGGCAGATGTTATATAGACCCTAAGAGAACACAAAAGCCAGTCTAGATTACTACACCCAGGAAAACTCTCAATTACCATACATGGAGAAACCAAGATATTCCATGACAAAACCAAATTTACACAGTATCTTCCCATAAACCCAGCCTTACAAAGGATAATAGATGGAAAACACCAATACAAGGAGGGAAACTACACCCTAGAAAAAGCAAAAAGGTAATCTTTCAACAAATCCACAAGAAGACAGCCACACAAACGTAACTCTACCTGTAACAACAAAAATAACAGGAAGTAGCAATCACTTTTCCTTAATATCTCTTAACATCAATGGACTCAATTCCTCAAAAAAGACAAAGTAACAGACTGGATACGTAAACAGGACCCAGCATTGTGCTGCATACAGGAAATGCACCTCAGTGACAAAAGCAGACACTACCTCAGAATAAATGGTTGGAAAATAATTTTTCCAAGGAAATGGTCACAAGAAACAAACTAGAGAAGCCATTCTAATAACAGATAAAATCAACTTCCAACCAAAAGTTATCAAAAAAAAAATAAGGAAGGACACTTTATACTCATCAAAAGAAAAATCTACCAAGATGAACTCCCAATTCTGAACATCTATGCTCCAAATGCAAGGGCACCTACATTCATAAAAGAAACTTTACTAAAACTCAAAGCACCCATCTCACCCCAAACAGTAGTGGGAGACTTTAACACCCCACTCTCAGCAACAGACAGATCCTGGAAACAGAAACTGAACAGAGACACAGTGAAACTAGCAGAAGTTCTGAATCAAATAGGATCTTACAGATATTTGTGGAACATTTCATTCTAAAGCAAGTGAGCATACCTTCTTAGCACCTCATGGTGCTGACTTCTCCAAAACTGACCATATAATTGGTTGCAAAGCAGGCCTCAACAGATACAAGAAGTTTGAGATAATCCCATGCACCCTATCAGATCACCATGGACTGAGGCTGTGTTGAATACTAACAAAAGCAACAGAAACCACACATATACGTGGAAGCTGAACAACACTCTACTCAATGATAACTTGGTCAAGGAAGAAATAAAGCAAGAATTTAAAGGCTTTTTAGAATTTAATGAAAATGAAGACACATCATACCAAAATTTATGGGACACAATGAACTCAGTGATAAGAGGAAAACTCATAGCTATGAGTGCCTCCAAAAAGAAACTGAAGAGAGCTTACACTAACAGCTTGACTGCACACCTGAAGGCAGCAGGTACACCCAGGAGGAGTAGAGGGCAGGAAATAATCAAACTCAGGGCTAAAATCAACCAAATAGAAACAAAAAGAACTATACGAAGAATCAACAAAACCAGTAGCTGGTTCTTCGAGAAAAATCAACAAAATAGATAAACCTTTAGCCAGACTAACCAGAGGGCATAGAGACAGTATCCAAATTAATAAAATAAGAACTGAAAATGGAGACATAAAAAGGAAATATATCTTAAAACAATTATTATTTGTTGAATATTAACAGCTGGAAATATTAAAATCATGTTCTACAAACAAACAGAAAGTGATGTCTAAATTGAGAGGCAGACAAAGTGAGGAATTAGAGAAAGATGTGACAGAATAAGATATGCCCAACTCTCATGAGAAGAGAGGGAAGTTACTTAAGAGAGCAGTGCCAACAGAGAGAGAAAACTGAAAGAGGCAATCTTACCAGGAGAGTTTTACAGAGACAGGATAAAGACAAACATGCTAGACACAGGTAAAGACAGAACAAGTCAGAGAAGGAGCTAAAATATTAGAACACATTGTCAAAGTGAGTATGAGGCCAAGCAGAGCAATTCAGAAGCAGAGAGAAACCAGACTGATTCAGTCGGCATGGGGAGGAATTTGAGCCAGAACAGCTGAATTGGCCAACCAGCCAGAGATCAGAATAACTAGAAAGAGTAAGCTTAGTTAGCAGCAAGTCTCAGAGGCTGAAAACATTCTAGACCTAGATTAGGTTGTATGGAGGCTAGAAACTTTCAGGACAAGTCCTAGGTTAGCAAACTGAAGTAATAAGCCTTGGAGACAATTAAATCAGGCAAATAAAAGATAATTTTACAGTACTGGAAGTTCAATAGTAAGAGGCCAGCTATGAAAGAATAATTAAAATTATACACTGGCACAGCATTTTTTTTTAAATACAAATGAAAAGGAACAGCACATGTACTAAAATAAAAGATTTAGAAAATATTTTAAGTAAAAAACAGCAATGCTAAAATGCTGTCATTCAGGGATTTCTTTCTTTAATTATTACAGGAAGACAGTAGCTCTATAGCATCTAGAAATGTTTATTATCCAGGAATAACCCCTGAGTTAGCTTGCAGATCTCAATTAATTGTGGTGGTTACATTAATAGTGTGGCTGTTCTTAGAGCCACGTTGCTTTAAAAACAAAAACTCCAGCTGTTCAAATTTTTCCCAAATAAAGATCCAGGAGCCAGATGCTGTGGTGAAAGCCTCATAGCTTAGAGAAGGAGAGAAATCACCTAGCCTGACCTTCCTACTCTACTGATGACATGGAAGAAGAAAACTTTCTCCTTCTCCATGCTGTCTTAAATCCCCTTGAACTAAATGGCCCTTCTTTCTCTTCACCTGTGTTCACTACCTATGAGCTGGTTGCTGGCTCAGCCTCTTGACTTACGGTTGACTTTATTTAGCTCTTGGGTTAAAGGTGTGTGCTAGGGCTGAGCCACACCACAGGTAATTGTCTATAGTAAACCAAAAGCTGTAAGATCAAAGGCTACAGAACAATTCGAAAGAGATACTTAAAAAAAGTTCACAATCTCATGTTTCACAATGGGATCAAATATCCTGCAATAGAGCCACTAAATTGTTCACTCATTATGGTAAAACTCTTTTTTATTTTTTTATTTCTTTTCTTTTCTTTTTTTTTTTTTTTTGGTTTTTCGAGACAGGGTTTCCCTGTGTAGCCCTGGCTGTCCTGGAACTCACTTTGTAGACCAGGCTGGCCTCGAACTCAGAAATCTGCCTGCCTCTGCCTCCCGAGTGCTGGGATTAAAGGCGTGCACCACCACGCCCGGCTGACTCTAAAATAAAAATGAAAAAGGCATGTACATAGTGCACAGACATGTATGTGTTCAGTCAAATGACCCAAATGCATAAAATAAACATGAACAAATCTATTTAAATGCAAACTCAAATTCATCCACAACTGAATGACAGAAATTCTTTTCTATACTACCTTATCTTTATAAATCAACTATCATAGATGAAAGTATGTGATGCTGTGCCTGTCTTGCAACCCAGAGTATTGATGGGTAGCAGGGAACATCATCCATGCATACTCTGGCTTCAGAGAATAGAAGAGGTTTGTCTCCCAGTCTGCCTAATATATTTACATTTTCCAGCCCCCATAATGGCTTAAGCCAATTCCCTAAAATATATTTTAAAATACTTGCATGCACATATGCATTTACACATATACATATTCACACACAAATGGTTCCAAAGAACTCTGAAGCAGTTGATAAGGCAGAGATCTGGAGATAAGAGAGTGTTCCTAAGATAACTCCATGGACCATACTTAAATAGCATTGTTACCTCAGCTTCAGGAGTACCTAGACAAGAACTATTTGGCAAAAAAGTACAAAGCTTCCAGAACAGAGGGGAAGCTAAGATGTTTTTAGCATTTCTTATAGTCATCTCACATATTATAATTTGTAGTATATTGTTTGGGGTATAAAGTGCTTTATTACCATCACTACAGTATATGTGTTTGAGAGAGGTGATGGGAAGCGGGATAGAGAGAGGGCATTTACTATATTTTTTATTATACTTTCCAAATATTTGTACCAATAACTCTTCACTTAGATTTTATATATCAACGTGTTTTATCTGACAGAGAACCTGCACAATATAATAATATCACAAACATCTGTACCTACTAAGATTCAAGCCTTAAAATATGAATTTCAATATCCCCCAAAGCTCATTTCTTCAGAAACCACATTTCATGTGGTGGTGGCAGAGAATAACTTGTCATCTTGTCTTCCCTGGCTTCAATCTTTCGAGCTCACTTTAGAGTGACGCCAAACCACAGGAGCGCCTTCCCCTCTTTCCTTTACAGCAGATTTTACCTTACCTTCTCAATTTTCCTTCTTTCTTATCTCGTTTTTCCAGTTTATTAATTGACAACACTTACAACAAGAAATAAAAGTCCCAGAGAAAAAGGACTATATCTAGGTTAGCAAACTAAAGTCACAAGTTCCTTGGTTATATCAAATGAAAGCAAAGAAGACCAAAACCTTCAAGGATGGACTTGAAGAGTGGATGGAGCCACTCTTGTGGCTGTAGCATCAAACCATATCCAATGACTTAATGTTTCCTTATCTGCAACCAGCTGGGGGTTTTTTAAATTTTGAATTCCAAAGGATATACTGAACTGCTCTTGCTATTTTTTTTTGAAACAACTACAATTACAACTTTCATGTACTACTCAAACCTGAATTCATCTTCATGGAAAGCATAGTGTTCTCAAAGCTAGCAGCCCTTTACTTTGCTCCTTCCACCTGCTTTCACCTTAGCTTTCTCATCTCTTCAGTAAGACTAGAATTTCAGTCAATTGTAGTGTACCATGTTTCTTCACTTCATAAGAATAAGTAAGCCTACTGGGAGGGAGCCACTGGAAATTCACAACCCTGACATTGACCCATTCTCCTTTATCATCCTGAGTAGTATCACACCTGATCCATCACTAAGTGTATCCTCAGACAAGACTGACTCTCTAGTCCTCTGGGCAAAACACAACTATTAGTTTGCACTTGAGGCAAGGGGAGCTTCAGTGGCTCTTTAGGGTTCTTTCCCAAGCAATGCTTACTCATCCATTTTTACCAGTCCTATCATGTTTTTTTGCTTATCATATTAAAAGCACCCACCCCTAAAAGGCCCACATGTAGCAACAAATGAGCCATTAACTTAATCATAGTAACATCAGTATTAATAATCCTATTACTAACCTACATATTGGTTATTGATCATTTCCACTTCATAATAACTGTTGCTTTCAAGTAGAAAGAGGTAGAAATAAATTATCCCAAATTAGTTACCTACTTCATTCTCCGGCCTCTTCTCCCCATCGAATTGTTATGGTCCATGCTACAGCTATCAGATATCAGTGAGAACAAGATTTGGCTCATGGACTTTTAAAAATAGTGTTTCTCCACTCTGACACTCTAGACACTGAATGACAGACAATGGCACTAGCGATTTAAGATGCTGTAGGCCTTTGGGAGTGAGGTCTAAAGAGAGGAGTCTTGGTAAGAAACCTTTCCTGCTAGGTGGGGCAGTTGTTAGGGAAGAAAAAAAGAGGAAGAATGGAGGCTGAATTTTCTTTTTGGTCCACAGTTGGCACTTCTAGGAATAACCAGTGATTAGTCAGTTAAAGCATGTTAGGTGATTCATAAACATCTTTTTTCTTTTTTCTTTCTGAGATGATGTTCTCACTATGTAGCCTAGCTTGCTTGGTACTCACTATAAAAACTAGACCAGGCTGGCCTTGAACTCACAGAAACTCACATACCTCTGCCTCCTGTATGCTGGGATCAAATGCTTGCTCTTACCACACAGGGCAATAAATATTTCTTATCAAGGGTCTTTCACAATGGTCAGGAATCTAAGAAAACAAGTTGTAGAAAGTTATTTCGATTCTGGAATGACAATTGTTTCGGAAACCCCCATCATTTAACAAAGCTGGGGGAACTTTTCAAAGTACCATGGTCATTGGCTAACAGACACATAAAACCAAATATTTCTTTGTTACAAGACCTTTTCTGTACAAATCTGTAGTGAAACCTGAATGTATTAGAAATAGCTCCAAACAGAAATTTCTTCTTAAATCAAAGTTTCACTATCAGTCTCCCCACCCCTCCCCTCCCCCTCATCAATCTCTATCAAATAATGTTTAAAATCAAACATGATTTAGAGTATCTCTTTAGATAAAGTGTACTGTTAGTTGGTCTTTAAGTTATTTGAATACCGATTCCCAAAGAACAAAGCCTTAGTTCAGCACTTTTGTATTACCAGCAGTGTCTAAAATACCTGGTATGTTATATGTTCTCTGACTGCTGTGGAATTAGTGATATTGTCCTTATACCCAAGCCATACCAATTCTCTGTTCTCTGGCCATGATCCTGAGAGAGAGAGATCTCCTATTGCCTCCGATCTTGGAAAACCTTAGAATTTCAGGAACAAGAAAGGTATGATTCTTCTAATTAATTATATTAAAAAGTGAGAACTGTGGGAGATAACCAGAAATGGTTATGAGGATCTCTATGAGAGAAGGCAGAATGTAAGAGAAGCAATAATTGTGGGATAGAATGGATTATTATGACACAATAAAGAATTTTGAGGAAGGATATAGAATTTAGAAAGGGCCAAAGGGCCGGGGAAAAGAATTAAATATTTTAAAAGTGGAGATAACATGAACATGTTGAACGAGAGAAAAAAAGAATTGTAGAACACATAGGACATTTTTTAAAAAAAATGTATATCACAAATTTTTAAATGTTATAACACAAATAGATAATATATATTATGCAATATTACTTTGTTACCTGTGAAACCGTAGACACAGAAACATCAAAACAGAATTGACAGACTAGATTTATGTATTGCCAACCTATGGCTCACGATCTGTAAATCAGATATTTACATTATTATTCATAACTAACAAAATTATAGTTATGTAGTAGTAACAATAATTTTATGCTTGTGAGGATCATCACAACATGAAGATCTATATTAAAGGGTTGCAGCATTGAGAAGGTTAGAACCACTGCCTTAGAAGAAGTTGTACCACTTGGGCTGACAATTCTCTCCACAAGAACCAAGGACTAGCAAAAACCCAGAGTATCACTGAAGAGGGGGCATAACCCTTTAAGATCCAGAGTACCAGGAAGTCTGCTGTGGACCAACGCTCCTAGAAATGTCTTCATAAACAAGACCTAAACAATGGTCACATTAATATGAAAGGGGGCCATTTTCATGGGGTCCCACAGAACAGGAACCCAAAGCAGGAACCTGAAGCCACCAAGGAATCAAAAGCCATGGAGGCCATGGCGGTACACCACATACTGGCTTGCTTGGGCCCATGGCTCACTTTGCTTTCTTAATATAAGCTAGCCCATCGGTGGTACCGGATCCAACCTCCCACATCAACCACTTATGGAGAAAATGCCCCCATAGGCTTGCCCACAGGGCAGTCTGATGAAGACAGTGACTCAGTTCAAGTTAACAAAAATCTAACCAATACAATAACCATCTCCTATCTGCTGGTTTACCCTACACAAGTAATATAAAAACGTACTTTCTGTAATATGAAATATAATATTTAGATGAAGGCTGTGAATTCCATGGAGTACACTCAAAACGGTTGCCAGAGTCCTTGAAAGGACTAGGCGGTGGAAGTTTAAGTGCGTCTACTTAATTATAGCACTTTATTCCACAAATAAGCACAAATATCACTTGTTGATTAAAAAAATACAGGTTGAGCCGGGCGTGGTGTCCCACGCCTTTAATCCCAGCACTCGGGAGTCAGAGGCAGGCGGATTTCTGAGTTCGAGGCCAGCCTGGTCTACGGAGTGAGTTCCAGGACAGCCAGGGCTACACAGAGAAACCCTGTCTCGAAAAAACAACAACAACAAAATACAAGTTGACCTTTCAAGACCCTAAGGAGATGACTTTGAAAAACACAGCTAGGTGCCTAACCCCTCGAAAGCGACAGCCCGCCGTCCCCTCATTTCTCACCGTGAGCAGCTCACCGGCGGCCGGCGGAGTTAAAAAACACCGCCTGGCCCGGAGGGGCGGAGACGGAGCGAAGGCTCGGGCGCCTATAGGCCGCGGAGCGAGAAGGGGTGGACTGACCCGCCCTTAAACACACCGCCCAGCACGAGAGGGCGGAGACGGAGCGAAGGCTCAGGCGGCTCAAGGCCGCCGAGCGGAAGGGGTGGGAGCGATCCGCCCGACCTGACGAGACCTGACGACCGTTCCTCTCCTCAGCGCGAGGCTTGCCTCGTGCTTCCGGAAGTCCCGCCTTCGGAACAGGAAGTAACGGCGCACGAGAACGCCGGCTGTGACCGGACGTTAGCGGTGACCCCGCGTGAGGAAAAACCGCGCGGGTGCAGTCGGCAGCAGCCGAGTGAGTTCGGCTGGGCGGTTCGACGCGCTCGCGGCCGCGCCGTGCGAGACAAGTCGGAGCGGAGACTCGCGGGCAGGGAGGCGTCCGGGTTCGGCTGGGCTGGAGCCGGCGGCTGCCGAGTGAGTTCGGCTGGGCAGTTTGACGCGCTCGGGGCCGCGCGGCGCGGGACAGTCGGCGAGGTGACTCGGGGACGGGACGGCGCCCGGTTCGGCTGGAGCCGGTGCACTGTGCAGACCGCGGTGCGGGTGGGACGCGCATAGACAGGTGGGCAAGACCGGTGGCTTCCTGCCCTTCGCCGCTCCTCGCCTCCCGTTTTGGTGACACTCTTTAACCTTCCTATTTTCCCCGAGGCGCCTGCCCTACCGGGGACAGGGGTTCGAGGCTAGTTCAGCGTGTTTTCCCTCAGGGCCCGTGCTGCCACCCCTTGGACCCCACCAGCAAGACTACACCCGTCTTCACGACGTGGTTGCATCTTACAAGTTTCCAGGCTCTGAGACGGGTCCCCAAATGGTGGCATAGGCTTCAAGGTATTTTCCCAATGGAGGCACTGTTTTCAAAGTGTCCCCTCACCGCCCCCCATCCCCACCCCCGAACCAGTGCCCTACCTCTTACTCTCCCATGGGATGTTGAAAAAAAGCCAGGGCCAGCCAGGATCAGAATAACAAGGGGGTATCAACTGTTTAGCCTTCACGTTTTAATCTGATTCCTTGCTTTGGCAGTTGGGAATTTTAGATTGGGAGTGACCCCTGTGATTCCAGCCATGGGTGCCTCAGCATCTTCTCCTACTACTGCAGTAAACGCCTCGAATGCTTCAGATGGTCAGCCAGCTTCACCACCTTCAGGATGCCCGATGCATGAAGGGCAAAGGAAAGGTAACTTGCCTGTCTGGAAAATGAAAAGAAGGCTAATGGCTCTAGAGCAGGGGTTCTCAGCTTTCCTAAGGCTGGGACCCTTTGACACAGTTCTGCACGTTGTGGTGACTCTCAACCACAAAATGATTTTCGTTTCAACTTCATTACTGTAACTTTGCTACTGTTCTGAATCGTCATGGACATATTTTTGGAGATAGTGGGTTGCCAAAGGGGTCAACCCACAGGCTGAGAGCCACAGTTCTAAAGGAAGAGAGCTGTAGTGTTTGGTAATGAGGCTTGCAAAGCTGGGACTAAGTTACTCTAGGACTGGTCCAATTTTGCTGCTCATTAGAGATATTATCATAAACAATTTTTTTTATGTCTCAAGTCTGTCATCTATGCATTTTTTCCTTAAATCAGCCTTGACTTTCCAAAGTTTACCTGTGCCTATATCAATGGCTCTCAGCCATGCATGTAAAGAGCCAGCATTGAATACATATTTTGGGTTCTCACAACTGAGAGGAAATGGTTCTGCTGACATAGAGTGGGGTGGTATTAGATAGTGCTAAATAGACATCATACAGCCTCAGACATGGAGTCTTTGGTCCATAAATAGTAAGGGTGCCAGAGCTGAAGAAACCTCGGTGTAGGTGTTTGAAATAAACTACTCCCATATCTGTTATGGTCTTCATCTAGGTCAAAATAAGCCTTCACCAAGTGAATTATAGACCATTATGTCAGTGCTAGGCTGGAAACAAGTTCTTTAATAAGTGCATGTCTGCTTTAGACAGTTCAGACTGGGACAGTGTTGTATGCTTACTGAATGTGCATGTTGTTGGGTCCTCATGCTTCCAGTGTTACCATTCCTCTTTCTCTCCGTGAGCCAACTTTCTCCAAGAGGTCAGCACTTATCCTGTGACAAGCATTGCTGGGTTTTGTTTCTTCACTGAGAGAGAAGTAGATATAGTAGACAAAAATTCTTTGCCCAGGAGAGTTTACATTATCGTGTCTATAAACCAGTGTGACTGTTTTATAGCCAAGGAAACAAACCAAAGCTCAGAGTAATTTATGTACTTCAAGTCATGTAGCTAGTAAGTGGCAAAGTTGGTGAAAATTCTGTGACCTTGGACAAGGACACATCCCATGGACTCCTAGTATTTCTCGTAGAAGTGGAGACAAATCAGACAAAGCACATGTGTCTTTGCTCTGAGCTTCTTTCCTCAAGTAGTTTTCTGCATGATTTATATTTTATCTATTTTAAAGACTTGTCATCCTGGTTTATTTGCATTAGTAAGAATGTGAGTGTTTGTAGGAGACTAAAGGGCTTCCTGGTTATATGATGTGGAAACTGTAACACTGTTTTCTTTCGAATAGCCATCTGGGATGGATGCTCTAGGAAGATTGGTGCTTTTAATGATGCAGAGGGAGATAGAGCAGCTGTGTTCTCACTCCTAAAGTGAACAGTTGCGTGCAGTTTTGGAAATAAGGCCTGGTAGAAGAGGCCAAAGGAGTAAATAGAAATTTGTCTTTCTATATAATAGTATTCATGATATTCATAATTTCCTCTTGGTCCCTGGAAAAAGGAAGGATTTCATAACAGAAGTGGCTTTTTATTCTGGGATACAGATCTTCCCATTCACCTGCTGCTTAGACAAGCTTCTTGGTCTGCACACTGCCTGGATTAGTACCCTAGGAGCTTGGGCATTAACTTGGGGTTGACTGAAGGAGACTATCATGGGCCATTTTCTTTAAAAATTGCCTTTTCTTGGTGCACTTTATCTGCTTACAAGGACTAGCACCTCAGATGGTAAATTTTTGGTGGCATACTTGAGTTCTGGAAAAAACCATGAGCATAGTGGGCTTTACATTTTTCTTTGAGTGTATATAAAATCTCCTGCTTTTCTGCTCCTGTATCTAGTATTTGAAGGAATAGATTAACGATAGATGCTTACTTAGATAGTGGCTGCTACCTCATTGGGGCTGGACTTGTATGGAACTAATGGCTGGAAGTCAGAGAGACCTTGTGAAGTATGGCCAGTTCTCCCTTTGAGTTTTTTTTTTTTTCCTCTTTTCTTTTTCTTTTTTTCTTTTAAAGGGAAAGTCCATTTATAGCATCTTATTTTTAGGATTTTAGAAAGTTAAGTAGCTTAGTTCATGCTATCTTTAAGTAGAAGAAAGTTGTGTTGGTCCGAACTTTAGCTCTTTAAGGTCCCCACTAAGAGGACCCCCTTCCACTGTATCTTAGTATGGCATGATATGGTATTTAGCAGTAACAGTGTTTTAATACTTGATAAATTCAGGCTGTCCAGTGACTGCAGCAACATCTGACCTGACCAGTGAGAGCAAAGCACACACTGTGCCTGCTCACCAAGACCGGGCCTATGATTATGTGGAATGCCCTGTTACTGGTGCTGAAGCTAAGGATAAGGAGAACCTCGATCCTTCAAACCTGGTAATATACCCTCATGTCTTCCCAGGGCATTTTATGTACCTATGCATTCTCTGCCATGGCCAACTGTGTCTCCTCAGACTATAAGCTAGAATAAATCTTCCCCTAAATCCCTTCTTGCTGATTGTATTTTTTGGAGCAGCAACAAAAAAGTAGTATGACCAAAATATCAGAGGTGTAAAACTCTGATGTCATTGATTTAATGGGAACTTGTGCTTCTTGTATGGAGAATTGCTTTCCAGGGTGTACTGACTATTTTATAGTTTAGACCATAATGCTAACATTCAGACACAATCCACTGATATTCTATAGATGCCACCACCTAATCAGACACCATCCCCAGATCAGCCATTTACTTTGTCTACCTCAAGAGAGGAGTCATCAATTCCAAGAGCTGACTCTGAGAAAAAGTGGGTTTACCCTTCTGAACAGATGTTCTGGAATGCCATGTTGCGGAAAGGGTGAGTGAACATTATTTAGAAGATAATTTGCTTGCCATATTTACCTCAGAATTAAATGTTAAAGAGCTTTTGTTTAGCCTCCAAAATGTAAAGTATTTCTTTAGTGACTTAAACAGTTTATAATAGAATATTAATTAATCAGAATGTAAGTTCAAGACCAGTATTTAAGGTAAAGATTTTCTAGAAAAAAAAAATGGAACTAACAGGGCATGGGGTTGAGGGGTGATCAGGAAAACATTTGTTATAAGGAAGTGCTTCCCATTATCATTTAAGTCAGCAGTAAGTCCCAAGAGCTGCAGCCAGCAAGTGGCCAGTGATTTGAGTAGCCAGTCTGAGACCCCAAGAACCAGGAACCTCAGTAGAAGTCCTGGCCTGAATGAAAATTGGGAAGCTTGAAATCCAGAAAGACCTGATGTTTAAGTTCCGGTTGAAAATTAGGTGAAGCCTAATGTTATAGCTCCAGCAAACATGTAGGAATTGTGTTTGATTATGGAAAGGACAGCAGCCCTTTTGTTAATACTTAGACCTATAACTGATTGGATGAGATTTACCTGTATCTCACCGCATTTTTATTTTTAGAAATAGAAAAACGAAACACATAAAATGACTAGGAAGAATTGGCAAATCATTTCTCAGTGCTTCTAAATACCACCTTAAAAATAGATGTTTGTATAAGGATGGCTTTTGGGGATTCCATGAAACGAGATTAACATGAACCTCCAATTTTTAATTTTAGTGTATGCAAGCTTTTATAAAAGTGTATATCTATGCATGAATTAACTTTTTGACTTTAATCAATAATATTTGTCAAGTTTTACTACATGTTCTTTTTTAGGTGGAAGTGGAAAGATGATGATATTAGTCAAAAAGATATGTACAATATCATTAGAATTCACAATCAGAATAATGAGCAAGCTTGGAAGGAGATTTTGAAATGGGAAGCCCTTCATGCTCAGTAAGTATGTTTAAACTCTTTTAAAACTTGTTCCTTCAGCAGTATTTGGAATCCCTGTAAGGATTGACCTTAAAGATCTGTCTTCACATTGGGTCCCTTTTCTCAAAGAGAATAGGTCAGTTGAAAGAGCAGCATTTCTTCACATCACCTGACAGGTTTGTTGCAACTCTAAATGCTAGGCTCCCTTACGGGATGTCTGTCCCAGGTTTGGTGTTTATGGAGTGATATGATACTGCTGGTTTTAGATCTCCTCTTCCAGAAGTGGATGAATGAGGAGTATCTTTATAAAGAACTAGGTCCTATCACCATCTGGTTTACATTTCACATTTCTTCCAGTGTGTGAGTAGTAAGTTTCTTGGAGAAAAACTATACTGATTTATTTTTAAGTTCATCTTCTGGTTTTGGTATTTGCATTGAACATTTCAGTATTAGAACTACCTGAGTGTCACTAGCTGAATTGTAGGTATAGGATGGGTGTACTTTTCCTTTCAGTAATCCCTGACCTAGAGGAAAGACTTGGCTGGCCAACTTGTAGTGTGATTTTAAAAGCAAAGAATTAAGAGCAGCAGGCATTTTCAACTTGACAGTTTCAACACCACTGGTTATTTTTGCAGATTTCTGGCAAAATTAGCTAGGTCCTAAAAGACCTCACTAATGTCTCTGTTGTACTCTTGGATATGGAATATTTTCCCCTTTACATGGTAGGAATATAGCTTGTCTTATGAAGCAGCTGTCAAGATAGTGGCTCCTGTCTTAATGGGCCAGTCTTCTAGTCCATAAGAGCAATTGGATTGTGTCTTTAGGGGTAGCCTCCATGTACCCGGTGCCAGTAGAAGACAGTCCCCTGAGGTCTTTAATTAGGATCCTACCAGTGTTCAGGTTAATTAAAAAAGCAAGTTCAATACTACTTACAATTAGTTTCTTGGAGTCAGCCCCCGTTATTTTTTCCAGTTAAGACTTAGTTGTTTCTAATGAAGCAATAAAGTCTTCCCACAATATTCTTGGATTGTTCTAGGACATCCAAGGGTAACAAAAGCCAGGGATACTGAGAGTGCCTCATATTATAATTTCATTGCATTTGCATACAGTATGTGTACATCTTCCTACATATTTTGGGCAGTCACTTATAATGACTAAAAACAGTATAAATGTTTTGTGAATATTCGATATACTGTTTTATTTAAGGAACAATGAAAAGAAATAAAAATCAGATATGCTCAGTGCAAGTGCAGAGTTTTATGTTTTATGTTTGTTACCACTTTGTTTTTGATACAGTGTTATCTCAAAAACAACCCCTATATAACCTAAAGATAACCTTGAACTTGTGATCTTCCCTACCTTCACCTTCTAAGTGTTAAAGCTACATAGGTACGTCACAATACTTGATTTTTGTGGTACTAAGCATGGAACCCAGAGCTTTATGTATGGTAGGAAAGTACCATACCAACTGAGCTATATACCCCAGTCCTCAGCTACAGTGTTTGTCCAAGTACTTACAGTGTACAGTTGGTTGAATCTGAAAATGGAGCTTATAGACTCAGAGGGCTGACTATATAGCAGTTTCTGTTGTTTCTCTGCAGAAACACTAAGTGCTTTTTGCAAAAGAGAAAGAAGATACACAGTATATAACACTTTTTCTCTGAGAGTATGCCTGTGTCCTTGTCCCAAATGAGAAGGTCTTGCTTCCTGAATCTGGCAAGAAAGCCAAGCAGATGCCTACAAAGAGACATACATAATCCAAAAGGAAAGAAAAAGGTTTCTAACAAATAGGGTTTATTTGAACTTTGTTAGAAGTTATTCTCTGTAAATGTGATAGTATAACATATAAATATAGAAAAGAAGACTTTACTCAAAAACCAAAACATCATCCTATCAAATGAAAGAAAATGTTTTTAATAGACTATTCTTATTTGGGCATTTTCAGCGAGTGTCCTTGTGGCCCATCATTGGTCCGATTTGGAGGTAAAGCAAGAGAGTATTCACCAAGAGCAAGAATTCGTTCCTGGATGGGGTAAGTGTCAGTGTAGAACTGCTGTTGATATTACTTAAGCCATGGTTAGCATTCCTATCACCTAAAACAGTGTAGGAAAAGCAATTCCATCTTCCACATCTCCAGTATCCAGCCTATGTTTTTTTAATATCCTTGAGTTTACTCATAGATGGACAGAATTATAAAGGTTGGGTTGCTGGCTTCACGCTTCACTCTCGAAGGATTGAATTGTTCTTTTTTTGGTGTCTTCAGAACTGTCATTTTACTCCTCTTGTGGTCTTTGTCTTGCCTTATTCCTCCCTTGTCTTATGTGTAATAGGACTATTTAGTACATTTGATTTCTCCAGCTTTCTACCTAGCCTGGCCTGGCCTGGGTCTCTTTACCATGAACCTATCCCTTTATAGACAGATGATCTGACATGGATTCATCATAGTTCTTAATCACCATATTCTCTAAAC
This sequence comes from Mus caroli, assembly GCF_978045245.1. Taxonomy (NCBI): domain Eukaryota; kingdom Metazoa; phylum Chordata; class Mammalia; order Rodentia; family Muridae; genus Mus; species Mus caroli. The sequence goes on from NW_028227260.1 coordinate 2,602,999, forward strand.
ACCATGGACTGATTGACTAAGGCTCATCTCCTCTGCTAATACCAAGACAGACAGAATACAGACCTGCATTTTAACACTCTGTTTTCATTACAGGTATGAATTGCCTTTTGACCGCCATGACTGGATCATCAATCGTTGTGGCACAGAAGTTAGATATGTGATTGATTACTATGATGGTGGTGAGGTGAACAAGGACTACCAGTTCACTATCCTGGATGTGCGTCCTGCCTTTGATTCATTCTCTGCAGTATGGGACAGAATGAAGGTTGCTTGGTGGCGCTGGACTTCGTAACTATTATTTTGTTTGTTATGAAAAAAGTGAAACTTTTTTCCTGAGAAAGCTGTTAAAACTATTTTCCCCAAACTAAATGCACTCATAATGTCACTGAGGGTACTTTTCAAGTGAGTGATCATATTTGATCTTGTATTTAACAAAGATGCCATGCCCCGTTAAATTTTGAGTCACATTTTCCATTGCAGATGATAGGTCAGTTTAATTTTTTTCCCTGTTTGGTATAAGTTCCTTAGTTTTCCCACTAACTACAGTATTTCATGTTATTTTCTTTAGACATCTTAACAATCTCTGAAAAAAGAGGTTTTAAAAGCATAAAAACTTGTTTGTTTTTATTCTTACTGTTTCCTCAGGAGTATTTGAGATATAAAACCTGAAAGTGTGTGATGCTTTTACCTGCCAAATAATTTAACTATATTTATTATAAATAAGAATCACTTGTTTTAAAAGTAACTAATATTTCTAAAATCCCTTTAGTCTGAACAAAATGTACAAGTATATACTGAATGAAGTCTACAAGACTGATATGTCTATGTTTAAATGTGATTTCAGATTTGACCCTGATAGAAATTTCAACTTGATTTATAAAAATTTCAAAATACTTGTTTTTTCAATTCTGTCCCAATATGTAACTATCAATGAAAAGCTGATCACACTATCCCTAGAAGATGACAAATTATGTTATGTTATCTCATCCCATTCCCTCTTCCCACTTGGTGCTTGCCACCAGTAGTGTAATGTAAACCTGAGAGCCTGGCTCCAATCACAGTGCCAGAAGTGTTTCTTTGACAAATAAGATTATATTTGGCTAAGTGTTAGAATTCACAAGAAGTGCATTTTTTTTCAGATGTGAAATGTTTGCATCAATTCACCATCATTTTGATGTTTTAAGCATGTGCTGAGTTTGCTGTTGAAAACTGGTTGTTTTGCTGGGCAGTAGTGGCACAAGCCTTTAACCCCAGCATTCCATAGATCTCTGAGTTTGAGGCCAGCCTGGTCTACAGAGTGAGTTCCATGACAGCCAGAAAAATCATCTCTCTAAAAACCAAAAGAAAAAGAAAAGAAAACTGGTTGTTTTTATTTTAATTATAGCAACACGTTAGAAATACCTTTTTCTTAAATGTTGATAATATGAAAAAAATTAATTTATCTTAAATACTGTAGTATTTAGTGGACAGAATTTGTGTTTTTGAGCTATTTGAAGTAGATTTCTTTGTTGTATGATGCTTTAAAAATTCAACATGTGAAAATATTTGTATTTTTTAAATAAAGGTAACAGTTAAAAGATTCGGAAACTTCTTAGAGTGATTTTTGTAGTTAATTTTTGAGATAAAAATTTATCTTTACTAAATGCAGCAGTGGTCTCATCTATTAATCACATAGTTTTAAACTGCATAAGAATGTAATCACTGTTGGCCCTTCTCAGGTCACAACTGGATTAGGACTGGAAAGTAAATTAAACTGTATAGTGACAGAGAATTGTGAAAGTCAACTGTCATATAAACTCAATTATTAAGATCAACAATTTTTCCTATGCCCTTTCACCACTTTTAGAAAAGATACCTGCTGAGTACTGAGTTGCTTTGTGGCTAGATTACTGAGTACTCAGAATTGCTCCGTGGCTCGATTAGACTGAAGTCTACCTAGGGAGTAAAACTTCACTGCTCTGATGGTTTTTATATAACTTGAAATGCATTTTGGATCACCTCCCACATTTTAAACTAAGTTTTATCTGTGGAAATGGCATCATTCAGAATCAGAGTTTTGGCAGTAAAAGTATGTGCAAACTGAGTTACATATTAGCACTTAGTATTTCTATGAATTCATTAGCTGTCATTTGTGAGATGCTGATGTTCACTTTGCATCATACTCAGGACAGAAGATGGCAGACGATCATCCCCTACCTACAGAAACACAACCTTTCCGAGCTCAGTCCGTACACAAAATCATAGTACTATAGAATTCATATTTTTAAAACTCTAAGGGAATGATGGGGGGTAGGGATACATATAAGTACATTCCAATATAACTACTGTGATTAGTCAGGTTGACAGAATTCAAATGACATGGGAAATGAAACTCAGGGTGTGCCTGTGGGGGACTATCTTGATTACTTTTAATTGAGGTGGGACTCTTCAGCCACCTTGGGCTGCACCATTCGTATCCTGTACTACATAAAATGAAGAAAGTGAGCTGAACACTAGAAACCAAGTATTCACCTCTCTGTTTCTGGATTGTGGGCATAAGCTGCTTCAGGCTCTTACTGCTTTGACTTTCCCACCATGATGAATGGCCTTGAACTGTGAGCCAAAACCCTTTCTCAAGTTGCTTTATCAGGCTGTTATATGACAACAGGAAAGGAAACTGACATTTGCCAATTTCTTTGATCCCTGATGTGTTCACCCTCTAGTGGAGTTATTGCTCCCGATTGAAAGTGAAGTGCTCTGTATTTATTTCCTTTCTTGTCCTTGTCCTGACTGTCAAGCCATGTTCAATCATTGCTATTGCTAAAGGTTTGAGGCGCTTTGTGATTAAGAGGGCATACCCTGAAGTCTGGTGGCTTGTTCCAGTTTTCTCTTTACTAGCTCAGTGACATTTTTCTTCAGGGCCTCCGATTTCATGGTTGTAAAATGAGAAAATAAGCAGACAGTTGGTTTACAAGTTCTGTGAAGTGATCTGTGTGCTTTTGGGGCAGAATCCTGGGTGGAAAAAGCTTAACAGCCATCCACATGATTGACAGTGGCCATCACAGAGAGATTCTGAAGCAAGGCTAGAAGTCAGAAATGCTGAGACATTCCACAGGATGAATCTGGAAAAATCAGGAGGTTCTTCTGATTTGTGTCAATTTTAAGTATTACTTGGTACTTTAAGTATTACAGTAGATGCTAAGCAACCTCATGGTATCTTTAAAAAGGCTAAAGGGAATAAAGGATGCGTAGACATAAATTGATAGTTAATCAGCAAGTCCTACTGGACAAACGTAATTAAGTGCCTGGATTTCCTAATCTAAAACGTAAGCAATGTGTGACACAGAAACCAGCTTCATAAATAGAACTTAGGTAAAGCCCATTAGCCATCAAGAATGTTGTCATGAAGCTGGCAGCGACTGGAGAGAGAATCAGAAATTCAAGTTCTTTCACAGCTCTCTAGGGTTTTCTTAAACATTCTTGCTATAAAAATGGACTGAAATTAAAGATGGTATATCCTGTGTGGAGGTGATATAAGGAATAAGTGATCGCTGGCACACATCACCTGGGAAAGCCAGTGGCCTTTGCTCCTTGTACGACTAGTGAGTGATGAGCTTTATGGCCTTTCAGTTAAAATCTAACATGGAATCACTTTACAACTTCATTTTAGCTTGGTTTGTAAAGCAGGGTATGGAATTGTGTAAGGACATTAGTGTATGAGGGCATTCTTGGAGATTTTGCTGCCTCTCTCATCTCTTCTGTGTTTGCTTTACAGATCAGACTTCTCTGGAAGGCTTGGTAAAATGCAGCTGACTGGGTTCCCCTGGAGGGTCCTTCATCTTGTAGGTCTAGAACAGCTGGGACTTTATGTTTTAACAAGCTCCCAGGAGATACTGATACTATTGGTCCAGTCACCATGGGGACCTCATTTTTCCCTGGCGTCTTTTGGCCATCCACCCACTACTTTGCAACAGTGTTCCCAATTGCTGTAAATTCCTATGGTCATGATTGTGGTCAAGTAGGAGATATAAAAGCAAAGGTTAAATGGAAATATAAATTTCCCAGTTTGCTTATTCCTCATTTCTTCCCCAAAGCCTCTCTTTTCTCAGTTCTGAATGGTGCTCCATTTATCCAAGTTCAGTTTTAATTACAAAACCTTTTTCTTGGAAGGTTGATTTCCCATGGCTTCTCTAGGTGGGCAGGAAGGATTACAGTGGTTGAAGGCAGTGTCCCAGATTGACTGAGAAAGTCCCTGTTGTAAACTGTGCTGCTTCTATGTAGATTGGTGGTAGCCACTCCCTTGGGCAGGTGAGTGAGGGTTTTGCTCTGAGTTATCTCTGATATATTGACCTTTGCTCACCATCTTAGTTTGCCAGGTGGCCATAACTAAGTGTCACAGATGGAATCGCTTCAACAACAGAACTTTATTCTCATGATTCTGGAGGCCAAAAGTCCAACACCATGGTTAAGTTCCCTTTAGCTAAAGATGTGATCCATATCCTGCTTTGAGTTTCTGGATATTCCTTGGCTTGTAGAAGGACACCACCTGTCTTTGTATGTTATTTCTCTTCCTCTCCTTCTTCCCTCGCCCTTATACTATATCCCTCCCTTGCTCCTCTCTCCTTTCTCTTGTGCTTGCTTGCTTGCTTGCTTGCATGGATGAGGGGCTACTTATATCATTCAGGTGACCCCCCCACCCCCGCAAACAGCTGTACCACCAGAAAGACTTACTTCATTTATTGATGATAACTTCCCCATAGCTGTGTAGGCAGAGTTACACACTTAGCCATCTCACTAGACCTTAGTGTATTTTAGGAACAGAGGAGGCATCATGGGCTGTTCTTTTTCACTGTGCTATAGAACACTGAGATGGGGTGACAAGAGTCTTTGTATGGCAGTGGTACTTAGAAGACAGTGTCTCTGCTTGGCAATCCCTTCTACAACCCTTTTGTTTAGAAACTGTATACTTGTGTCTGCATTTACAAGGAGGTGATGGCCTTGCGTGGTTTTGTATTGCACATGGCAAGTGACTTGATTAAAAGTAACATGCCTATATTCAGAATACACTTATCAAATGAATCCCAAATTGGTGTCCTATCTCTCTGTGTCCAGTATAAAAGGTATTAAACTCACAAAGTCCCTAACCTAACATAAAAGGCCTCCAGCTAAAGCTACAGACAGTAACTCTAATGTGTAGTAATGCCTATCAAGGCATCTGAATCTTCCTCAGAACCAGAAGGAGCTTCTATTGGGGTGTTAGCATAAAGAGAAAATTTAAGCTAATTATTTTCAGAAAATAACATTGTGCCCTGTATGTAGAAGAGGGAGTTTCTTCTACATAACCAGAGTATGGATGCCTATACTACAAAGAGGCAAGAGGCCGAATGATGAACAAGACTGAACTGTGAAGGGTGGTGTTGTCATGGAGTAGATTTTTGTTTGTAGACTGGAGGAGAAGGTAAGTCCTTACTGGCAGTGACTGCCTTTGTCAGAACTATAGAGAGAGTAGTTGGTGCTGAGAGGAGAGGTAGAGATGCCAGGGGATAAGAATCAGAGTAAGACAATGAAGATGGATGGATGCATGTGCTCTCGAAGGCAAACAAACCTTGGTTACAATACATAGTAGGCATTTTCATGGTCAATTTGACTAGGTGAAAGATTTATAGAATCTGAAGAGAAACAGGAATGTTTAACTGGATTTAGAATCACCTAGGAGATGCTTGGTAACACGTCTGGGTATGTCTGAGGGCATTACTAGAATGGATTCACTGAGCAGGAAAGACCTACCCTGAATGTGAATGCCACCAGTTGAGGAAATGGGAGAGCCAGGCAGAATAAAGAGGGAAAGGAGAAAGCTAGTATAGCATTCCCAGCATTCCCAGTTCTGCAGGCAAGGAGTACGGAGGCCTGTCCACATAACCTTCCGACTACTCTCTACCATGCCTTCCCTCCATAATGGAGTGTTTCCACTGAAACCAGAAACTCAAATAGGTTTTTCTCCCTTACATTTTGTTTGTGTAGTGTTTTGTCACAGTGAAGAGAAACATGCCCAATACACCAGGGGAGACCTCAGGAACACAGGAGCTCCCTAGCCAAAGATGTGAGGTGATATAATGTGAAATCAGGTTTCAGCAGAGCAGTAGACACATGAGCTTGCCCATGCAGGACTGTTGAGGCACTATGGGACCTTCAGTAAAAAATTCAAGCAGGGCATTGAAAGCCAAGTGTGATATTAAGTCTAGAGATTAGGGTTGCCAGATTTAGCAAATATATGCCAGATAAACAAAGACTAACTTTTTAATAATAACCCTATCTCATACAGTACTTCAGAGGATGAACCATAATTTTAGTATAAGTATATCCCAGATTTCACATGGGGCATAGTAAGACTAACATGTGGTCTGTTGTTAAGTTTTCAGATTGAGTAGGCACTGTATCTTATTTGGTATTTGTACTTGAGAAATACTAAGGTCAAATGTCCTATATCCTCATCCCAACTAGCTCCATCTGGATAGGAGATAGCAAGGGCTTGTGCTTGGTTAGTGCTAAACCTGACCCAGCTGCAGCAAACTAGAATAACTTGGTCACTGTAGACTAAGTTAGCTGGCTTGAACTGACTGAAAATTGGTTGATTGACCCTTCTCCCCCTGTGGTAGATTGAGGACTATTTTAGGTAGGTATCCTGAATGCCCGTGCAAAATATCCAGGCTGCCATCCTTGATTAGAACTTTCCTTTGGCTTGTAGGTAGTTCTTGTTTGGTTGGTTGGTTCTTTTTCTTTCCTTTTGCTTTGCTTTTTTGTCTTGAAGAACATTAGCTGCTGTTTTATAATTCTGTCTGGTCAACACATCCTGTTTTGATCTCTGTGTGACTCTTCTGCAGACAACTCCTTTCTTCTTAGTTCAGTAAAATCTACCTCCTGCTGTTTGCTTATCAGACCAAGAGGCAGCATGGGCCTCTACTTTGTTCCAGAATCGCTTTATATTTAATCCCAGGACCGTTTCTCTGCCAAGCAGATGTGTATTAAAATATGCATAAGAAAAGAAGCAAGCTGGACTTATTTATAAATTTCCTCAATTTGTACCCCCCATTGGCATATGATGGTTGTTTTTTTCTATCAAAACCCACAACAAACATATGCTAATAGGTACTTAGAGTGATCAAGACAAATGTGTATTTGGCTGTTTCTATCATCACTATTCTGGCCCTTTGGCCAGAGATCCCAAAACGAAGTGATTAAGTATTCATAGGCATCTTTGGAGAGCTTATGCATGTTTTAAAAGCACTACATTTGCAATGTGATAAAGGCAGAGAAGAAACAAACTCTCCCCACAGTAAAAGATGTGAGCCCAGAGCTTAAACGGGAAAAGAAATAGAGGGCATGGATATCAAGCTGATTTCTCGGTCCAATTTAGATCTAGTAACACGGATATACCTTCCATTCATATATATCATTTGATTCATTTGATTTACAAGATTTAAATAACACAGTAAATATGGTGAGAAGGAGGTCCAGAATATCAGGAGGTTCAGAGGAGGAGAAAGAATTTTTCAGACCGTGGTCAAATTCAAGAGACTGGGATAAAGATGAGTGGCATAGAAAAGCCACCTGAGTGCTCAACCACTGTGAGTCTTGTGGGTCCATAAGGCAGAACTGAGTGAGGGCTTCAGACAAATTGTCCACATTCCGAGCCAATATCAGAAGTATTGAGCCTAGTGAGAACCCAAAGATCAGCCAACTAGTTCCCAAGTGAGAAGCGCTACAGTCCATACCTAGAGCCAGGCCGGCATCTTGAAGCCTATGGAACAGACGCAATTGTCAACGACTGTGTTGAGTGACACCTGCCAAGAGGCATGAACCCTGAGTTTCTGTTAGGCGTCAAATCACTTCCTAACTGACAAGAAAACCAGCCTTTCGTTGTGACAGATCATTGTGGATTTCTACATATTTCAGTAGCACTGACTTGAGGTCCCCAAGCCCCAAGCTACTGGCTATTTTAAAATCTAGCTCTCCAACTGTATGTGTATCTTTATGGAATTGCAAACAGGTAATATAGTTGAACTTGGGAGTAGTGAATTCTCTATGTAGAATGGGATGTGACTTCCTTCGTTAGATTTAAAGACGGACAACAAATCTTTGCTTAACATTTTATTCATTGTGGCACAAGATAGAATTTTAAGAAACACCACTGAAAAATTTCATTGCCAACATGAAAACTAAGAGCTGACAACAAATCTTTACTTAACATTTTATTCATCATGGCACAAGGTAGAAGTTTAAGAAACACCACTGAAAATTTTCACTGCCAACATGAAGATTAAGAGTAACACTCTTTGTATATAATACACTGACCCTTCTGATTTGAAAAACAAAACAAAACAAAACAATGGAAAATACTGAAGCAAACTGCCACCTGCTGGTCAAATGTGGTTTTGCAGTTGTAACACTTCAAATTGTTGAAGTACTGTAGTAACACATACATTACAATACACATAATATTACTGAAGCTACTGAAGACACATTTCCTCAGCCTTTGGTACAATGTAAGCGCAAAGATGTAGCTTTTTTGCTCCCCCCATAGGATTTACTTTACAATGAATTGCTTGTAATTGGGCTAATATTGATAACTGAGCAGATGGGGGAAATGATCTATAATTTGAATGTGTATTTGGATTTTAAAACTTTTTAAAATTGGATTTCAGTTGGTAGTTTTGAAAAATACATAAAAGTAATCCATTATAAATATATATTATTAGTGACCTATATAAAATTAAATTTGACCTAGAGTGGGATAGAAACTCTCTTAAGTACTCTTTGGTTCCACCTTTCTCTGATTTGATTTTCTGAGTCCTTTCTAAACAGATTCTAAAAATATATTTCAATGTATCAAATTTAATATTTCCTTAAAACATACTTGCTATGAAAAAGCATTCAGTGACTACAACTTTTGTGTCTCAATACTATATAAAAATATGGCTTCTCATTCTCTCTCTTGTTTGGTTAGTATTTCCTTAGGCATTGAAGGGAGGGGCTGTCCCCAGTTAAAAAGTGATGGCAAAAAGCACAGATACCCGCTTGTGCATATTCCAGAGCATATAGAATCTGGTTGCTTAATATATCTCAGTGTGTAATATAAGTGCAGTGATTTTTTAATTGTTCTGTCTTCTCTGTGAATATATCATATTGATATACATAATTTGTTACAGAATATACAATAGTCAAAATTGAAGACACAAATACAATTAAGCTATAACGAAGCAAGAGTTTCTTACATAAAGCCAATGTGGGTTGTTTTGAGATTGGGAATTATCATGTTTGTTTGTTTATTTGTTTGTTTTTTTCCTAAGGCTGGCTATGCAATAGAATCTTACCATAAATGGCAGGGGTAGAAGTGAATCTATAAGTGGACTTTCTTTTGTGTTGCTTTTTCAAAGTGTGGAAAAACAAAAAAGAAAAACAAGTAAGTGTCCAATTGTCCATAGGCAAGGTTTCCGGGTCTGGACCGGAAGATGTTTTTTGGAAGGGTGGGCTCCAGCTGCTGGCGGGCTTATACTAGGGTTTCCGGGAGGGCGTCGGGGTTATCAGTTGATAGAAGCTCCCAGATCTGCCACCGCTCTCGCTGCCAGTCGAGCCAGCTGGCTTCCCCTAAGTTCTGTTTGTCCTGCTCGCTGGCTGAGAGGGAGTAGGCGCTGCTCAGTTTTTTTGGCCTGGTCTGATGCTCCCCTGAGGCCTGCTGGCCTCCTTCCACAGCTGTTTCTGAACCTTCTTCATGCCTCTGGAGCCTCCACAGGGGAGGCTCTAGTGGCAGCTGAGCAGAGGGTGTGGCAGGCTTCCCTGACCCCGGGTAAGGAGGAGGGGGGCGCCTGTCATCTCTTCCACTCTCCTGAGGTCTCTGATACACAGGTTGGGCCTGGCTTTGCAGCCAGGCAACATCCTCCTTGCCCTCGGCTAGATCTTCTGTGCTGTTTAGGGACAAAAATGGTTCAGACCTGGCTGCAGGCTGCCTGGCCCCCCTGTTGCCGTCCTGGATGTGGGGAGTGCTGCAGACACGTGACACCGGAAGGTGGACACTGCACTGCTCCACGGTGGCCGCTGTCTGAGTCCTCCGAATTACCTGAGTGCCACTGTCCAGCCCTGTCGGGCTCCCTTGACACCGAGGCCAATTCAGGGAAAGGTTCCCTTGAGAAAGGGAACAAGGCCTCGGTCGGAGGGAGCTGCTTTCAAAAATGTCGCCATAAGAACCTGGAACCAGAAAGGCAAGATCTGGGGTTAGTTTGGACAACTGCCTTGGGGATTCGCTGCTTGTTCTTTTCTCTCTTTCTTTCTTTTTTTTAATACTTCCTTCTATAGCTGAAACTGTACAGCATGCTCTCAGCTATTAACTACCTGAAAAGAAAATTTCCCTAGCAACAGTGATGGCAGGTTCTCTCTGATAGCAGAACCATTTATGTGGCCACTCTAGACACATACCTAGATTTTCACAGGCTTAGCTTAGCTGCCAAACTACATAAACTGTCAAGATAACCTAGGCTTTAGGGAAAGAACAGCAGTGAACTGCTGTCTAATATTGAGGATGAAAGCCCAAAGAACTGCTGTCCCCTTCTTCTCTTTTCAATCTTTTCTGAACAATGGTTGACAAGCAGCTACCTTATACAACAGCAAGGAAGAGATAGGGAAAATACATTTTTAAAGGTAAGGCAATAATTTTAAAAATGGCATTTCACCTGTCATTCCTGGGTCTTTGGATCCACTTTTTAATGTTGAATGCCAAGTTCCCCAGATATTGAAAGGCTCCTCTGACATTTCTAGGAAAGACAGCATAAAGGGGTTCACAACAGAAATAGTTAAGAATGAAACCAATAAATATCATTACATTTCTTTGGCATAAAATATAGTATTCAAGGTTTACTAGAGGCAAAACAATACTATTTGGATGTGTTCTTCAAGAAATTTGTTGAATTGGGGATAGACCAAAAGTGCTCGTTCTATAACATGTTTCTGAGGAACAGAATTAATATACAGTAAATGTGTGTCATGACCCCTAGAATTCAGAACTTCAAAGGATGAACTTTGCATATGCCCTTGGTTCTGGAGGTTAAGGGACTCTCCTCGAGGACCCAGACAGTTCTGGTATCATCCAAAGGGCAAGAGGGAGGCAAAAAGAAAAGATGCTGTTATGTTGGTAGCTTCAGACATGAAAGAAACAGCCATGACACTAGGCCTGCAGAAGCCAGAAAGACCCTGAAATGTATTTATGTAGTTTGTTCCCTAGATCCACCAGAACAGAAGGCAGTTCTATGCACCCATGTGATTTCTGACTTCCCAAAACACAAGTGGGCTAACCTGTGTGTTGCTTCCATTGTGAGTGATAACAGTAGTAGGACACTCACACAAGGAGACAGTTGGTAATGCCCACATGGACTCCAGCTATAGGAACACAGAAAAACAATACTTCTGGATTCTGAACTTCCCTCGGGGACACTGCCCTACTGCCACCAGCAGTTTCTTTCTCCTCCCTTCTCCCAACAGGTAGAGAATAACTGCCTTAGAGCGTATCAGAAGATCATAAGGCAGACTAAGACATTCAAAGTAAGAAGAGACCAGAAGTGCCGACAAGAGTACACGGCACAGATTAGCCAGGATGTATTCCATGCTAAGTGTTGCAATAATGACTGCTTGTAGATTCACTGATGAGCCAATACATGGAACATTCATACCATTCTTAGTTATCCCATCAGGAGTCCATGGACCTCTGTGGAACTTAGTTATTCCTTTGACACCCTGATAGCTGGAATTGGCATAATATCATTGTGATACCCAGGCCAGTGCTTTTGTCCCTGGATGCTGACATTGTCTGGTTTTGGTACATTGCATTGTTATATGGTAGAATAAGCACCTTTGCTTTATGAAAAATTGAGTGACATCTTAGACTAACAACTAAGCCATGCAGGGACACAGAGGCTCCTTTGGATACCTTAAAGAAAAGGTCATATGGGAAAATGAGTTGCTGTTTGGGGCATACACTCAATTCACAGGTATTTGAGAATCAGAGGTTGAAAGGACCTTCTAAGTCAATGCCTTGGGGTTACCCGTCCCTTCCTCCCATCTTTTGTATTTAGCAGATACTCAGTAAATGTTCTTCGAATTGCAGCAAAAATAAACAAGGGCCTGATGAAGAAGGTCCAATATGGCCCACCCATGTTGCATCCGCAGGCAGGTGATTAAGTAATTGAGCTGTCTCAGCCAGGCTTCAGTTACCTTTTCCAAGCCTTGGTCCAGGAGAACTTTCTCTTGACTTCGACTTTGGCGATGACAAGTGGCCCACCAGTGTATACTGCTCTGGCACTTTATAAAGCTTCTCCGAGCCCCCCCGGGCCCTGTCCTCTTGCATAGCCAGCAGGGAGCGCTCAGACAGTACTGGGGAGTTGTTGTCATAAGGGGAGATGTCTCCACTGGAGGCTTTGTTGGAATCTGTAGATGAATGCCTCCCTCCCATGGAAAAGGAAACTTCCGTCTGAAGTATGTCAGAGCTCCTGGCATAAGATAATACAGGTGTGTAAGTATGATCAGATTCAGACATTACACAATTGCCAATGGAATATTTCGAAGACATGGACATGGAGGCTGAAATAAAAAGACCTTTTGAGCAGTGGTCCAACAAACACATCCCCATCAATAATGCAAAAGCATTTTCCATAAAATGATCACAAGATGGCAGGAAAACACAACAAATGTAACAAGACGTGGCAGCTGGTGAAGGATGTGACACAGGAGAAAATCAAGTTCTGCTGTAGTTGCCAGTGTTAAACCAGCAGAGAGCAGTAAATCCACACAAATGTTATAAACCATGGCTCAACTGGAAGGGAGATGAACCCACACATGCCTGTGTTCCACAATGCTGCCCACTGGCAGAGAGGAATAAAACCTAAGAGGTTTAATGAAAACAGGACATAAATACAAATGGATCCCTGTCACCACCTTGTATTGATGGAGTGCCTCATGGACTGATGCCTGATTAAATTTAACGGTTAAAGCCTTGGGGTTGGGGGTCACTATTAAGCAAGGAAAAGAAAACGATGACTTTTTTTTTTTTTAACTTTCCTCAGTCTTCTGAATTAAAAATAATCTAGACTAGACAGGGACAATTCTGGGTTAAAGGAAATTCGGGGACTAAAATGGAGCAGAGGCTGAAGGAAAGGTCATCCAGAGACCGCCCTAATGTGTGATCCATTCCATCTGAAATCACCAAACCCCAACACTATTGCTATTGCCAAGATGTGCTTGCAGACAGGAGCCTGGTGTGGCTTTCCTCTGAGAGGCTCTACCAGCACCTGACTAAGACATACAGATACTCACAGCCAACCATTGCACTGAACCTAGAGACCCCAGTGGAAAAGTTAGAGGAAGGACTGAAGGAGCTGAAGGGGAGCTCCATAGGAAGACCAACAGTATCAACTAACCAGACCCCTCAGAGCTCCCAGGGACTGAACCACCAACTAAAACGTATACATTGGCAGTTCATGGCTCCTGCTACGTATGTAGCAGAGGACTGCCTTATCTGGCATCAGTGGGCCGGGAGGCGCTTGGTCCTGTGGAGGCTTGATGCCCCAGAGAGGGGGGATGCTAGAGCAGTGAGGTAGAAGTAGGTGTGTGGGTGGGGAGCACTCTCTTAGAGGCAAAGGGGAGGGGGAAGGGGTGGGAGATATGTGGAGGAAAGACCAGAAAGGCAGATAACATTTGAAATGTAAACAAATAAAATGATTAATAAAGAAAGAAAAATAAAAGTCTCCCCCAAAAATAATAATCCCAACTTACAGTTCATTGTGGCTTTAGGGTAAACTTTTCTTTTCCCTCTGTACACTTAGCAAATTAATTTATACTTCCTGTGATGAAGACAATGGTGCTACCAGTGGAAATGTCTATGTATGAAGAGGTGGCTAAACTGGTAAATAAATTATTTTATTAAAGATCCGAGTGTATGTAAATATATAGAACATGAAGTTGCAAGGCATTAATAGTTTTGCTGTGTAAACTATAGCATTATCTCACATACCATTAGCATCCATACTTATGAGTTGTCATAGCAACAGAAATAACAGAAAATGTAAATGAAACAGGAAAATGAGAATACCAGGAATGTCAGGACTGGGCAAAGTCTTACCTGGAAACATCTTTATTTTCTACCTTCCTCAAAACAGTGGCCCTGACATCTTAAAGGGAAATGATCAAAGGTTGATTAAATGTTTCACAATGTGCTTCTGCCTCCCCACACCCTTACCCAATTTGCTTCCCTTTACTGGTCTTTGGTTTCCATTTGTTGCAGTTTTCAAAACAAATCCTTTGTGGTTTCAAAGAAGGTAAACATACACAGAGCAATCCTCTCCCAGCCAAATGGGTTTTGGCATGCAAAATGAAGGAAGTGGATTCATTGGGGCCCTAGCTTTATCTCAGGTTTCCAGCAAGGATTAGTACCCAGGGGGAAAACGTCCTGGCATTTGTGATATGCCATGCCTGTTAGAGGCAGCCTGGACTCTAGCTCTTTTGATGAGGATATTTCCTACCCACATAGAATAACTAAGATCTTTGCTTGCCTCATCTTTGAACTGATATCATACAATCTTATAGGCAGGAGCCAAAGGACAGCCATGGGGATGATTTTCCAGACTTGTAGGCTGCCAGTGAATTTGAAGGAAATAAAATCAAGAAAAAGCTGAGAGCTTCTGCTGGAAAGGGGTGAGGAAACTCACCACCAGATCTAATTAAAGGCAAAAATCTTCTTCTTAATTCTAGGTAGGGAAACACAAATTCATACAAATGGGTAGTTGCCTATTGTTGTGGGATGTGGCTCTTCTGGAGAGAGGTTTATTATGAACACTAAAAGAAATGACTGTATTAGATTCAGAAACAGAAGGGCCACGGATCAGATTATTGGGCTGATTTTAGTAGTTTCCTCTTCTTAGGTGACATTTTCTTTTCAGTCATTAATGGAAATGTCTTAGTTCTACCCCATAAGACTAAGTCATGGTTATACGTCTAGTATTGGGAAACCATAGCCTTATCGTATGGAAGAGTCTAAGTCATTGCCCAATTCATGAGCCCATCTGAAACAATTCGTAGTTTGGATTTAGCTTCCTTTTATTGGTGGAATGGTGGTTTGGAGGTGGTTCACAGACACCATGATAATTTTAGCTTATGTGTTGCACATTTCTTCTTACCAGAAATGTAGAAGACAAACATCCAGGGCAATGGTCTAAATGTACATTCAGCCAGGAGTTATGAGCATAAATGAGAGACTTCAGGGAAGAAAACTTTCTCTCAAGACTTCATATTGGGAACATTTAAGGTTTCTATAGAAGGAGTAGATTTTTATTTTTACCCAGTGCTATGAAGATCTCTGTAATAAATAATGCACGTCTCTCTGCTATGAGGGCTAGAAGTCTCAAAGGGCATGGAGCCCTGTGTGAGTTGTTGCATAGATGCTTATGTGGTATCTCTATATTTTGCACCCCAAACTCAGCTTACCACTCTAACCATTGTTTTCCTTCTTCCCCCCTCTCACATTACTTCCCATGACACTGCTCCATTACACATACTTTTTCAAGATGCTTCAGAAACTTCTAATGGTGCTGGTGTACAAAGGGGAAATGTACTTACATTAGTTGTTGGGAAAATGCAGAACAGGCAATGTCATGTTTAGTGGTTTGGTGAAAAGGAAACAAAACAAGGGCAATCAAGAATAATTGAAACATGAAGTCCCATCACTCTCCTAGTTTCTTCCATTCTCATTGCTCACATTGGATCACCCAGATCAAGAGTAGAGAGGGGCCTTGTCCCTTTCCTCTTTCCTCCAAGTTGACTTTGCACAAGTTCATTTAGCAGCTGAGAGAACATACTCTCCCTAATAGTGCTACATCTCCATCATTTGGAAATATGCATTTGCAAGCTCCACTCTGGACTTTGAACTGGCTGAATCAGTCATGGATCCTGCTGCAAACTAAGTGTGTGATGAGACACCATGCTAAACAACATGAAAGATTTCAAGGTGGCATTATGAGGTTGCTACAACAAACAGGGATCCTTTTGAGTGCCAAGATGTTGCCTTGGAAGCCATCTTTGCCTATTGAAATGGAAACCTTGGGGAAGGGTCAGGAGATTGTGTTTATAGAAGATTCAGATACATGAAGGAGTCATGGGTCTCTTATAATCAAACTTTCCTTCCCATCCAAATCCATATATATATGGGAGTGAGCTAAAGATCTGCTAAGAGCCAAAATGTACCAATGAAGATCAAGCTGTAGTGTTGAGTCAACTAGAAGTGAATTTAATGATTGTGACCTTGACTTGGATGGGGCTCAACTAGAGAAAGGAGAGTAGTATACCCATCACAGCCAACAATTAAGCCTCCTCTAGCCTCCATATATAGCACTCAGAAAATGGAAGGAAGTCTGATTGTGGGGAAGTAAGAATTAGGGAAGTGGCTGACAATAAATTTTGGATATAGAAGCACACAAATTGTTTTAAAGTTCGGGGCTCCAGGTAGCTAGGGACAGAGACAGTGTCATTTAATGACAGGTGATACTTTCCCTTTTTGGTTTCCCCCATTGCTATATTCCAGCTATGGAAATGGGTACAATATGGGTACACATGGGAAGCAGCTTAAAAAATATGTGGCATGCTGCTTTGGACTGTAATAATACTGACAGCTATTAAAGTTCATTATATGGTAGGACTTGCACTAAGCTAGTCTGGAATATTTTTGCTCATGACCTAAAATTAGAAATGCCCAAGAAAAACAGGTAGTTGGTTAAAATACCTTATTTGTCTAGTAGTCCAAGTAGTAAGGTTTAGACTCCCTGTAAAATGTATTAAGCACATGTACTTGCTGTGGTAACACTAAAAGGCTATACTTTTAACTTATAGTTAATTGCCACTTAAAATGTTTAAAACGTCCCGTTCAGTTTGTTTTCTCAGCAGAGATGAGAGGTATAGCCAAATTTGCGTATGAACTCATTTCAAAAGAATTCCCTGATGGAGACAAATCTCCTCCTCTTCAGAATCTCTAAAATAAGTCTCACAAGTGTTCCTTCTGATATGCATATAGGATCCCCACCTTTAACAAGGCTCTTCTACGTGAGCATTAAGATATTTGAGTACTTGACTTTGATGAGGGTAGCAGTAGCTGAGGCATTGTCTCTAAAGCTTGATGTGATCTTTCTGTGATTTTGGGGTCTTAACAGAATGTTAGCTGGTTAGGTTGCTAAGTCATTGTGTTTTGAGTCTAAATGTGTCTAGCTTCTGCACTTTTCATACTCAGTGTTCAGTGGGTCATTGAGTAGATGGGCTGCCAGACAACATGGGGTTATCTTTAAGAAGGGAGGGTAACTTGTTAGATTCTTAAACCCCAGAACCATCCCCAGCATGCATGGCCAGTCCTAGCTAACCAAACATGAGATGGGCATGGAGAGTGAATCAGCATTCTCACCCTTAGCTGGTCTCTCCAGGTCAGGGTGTAAAGTCGCTGGCAGGGTACTGTGAGCAAGCCTGCACTGCGGCCGGAAATACAGAACTGGTTCTGTGAATAAATGAAGAACTCCAATTCAACTCTTAGTGTTTCTGGCCCAGCCCATTGCTGAGCTATCTAGCTGAGAAAGACAACCGTTTCAAAAGTGTGTTGTCTTTGTCTTTGGCTCAATCATTCAATCGATAAACTTCAGTCTACTGGAATGCAAAGTTTGTCATTATCTTCTGCACTATTAATTGCACCAGGAAGTAATCCATTGTCATAGCAGCCCTGGAGTTATGGAGATTCCCCCATTAATTATGCATGGGATGGCAAAGCTTCCCTTAGGAGATTTCTGAGGAATAAAACACCTCTCCAAAGAGGTGCTTCTGTGAATCTCACCTCTGCTCCAGATGATAAAACCAGTACAAGATGTAGGCCGAAATTACAACCTATTATATAGCAGCCAACAGAGTGCTAAAAGATGTCTTTAATTGTGAGCAGTGATAGATTAGAACGAATAAGTACATCTTTGATAAGCTGAACAAAATACTACTAAATTACAAGAAACCTGTTACCCTTTCATAGTACAGAAAGTTGATTTATGATAGGGGTAGATTTCTATCTATAAAGAACAAAGATCTTATAGTTCCTAACTTGCTTTTGGGAACAAATAGAGGTCTTCATCCATAATCTTGATGCACTGGTCAGAGGTGTTCCTATTGTTTTTCTTTTATAATTTCAGCAAAAACGTTGTGAAGGTCGCTAACAAACTTAATTACATTAAAACTTAAAGATAGATACTATGGATTTGGTGCATTTCTGTCTATTTTCTCCCAAAATACAGTTAAATTTGTTTCCACATGTGAGTAGGAATGAATGCTCGGTCTAGTTCAGATCAATTTCTATTATATTTCTGGGGCAACTGTGAGAATTGATTGAAAAAAAAGGCAATTTTTCTTTAATGTGTTTTTGTTTGTTTATTGTTTTGAGACAAACTTAACTATGTAGGCAGGGCTGGCCTCAAAGCTCCCATCTCCATAGTGCTTAGATTACATGCCTGACTCCTTAGGTTTTCTAAAGCCCACATTTGAAAATTACGAGAACTATTATTAGAATTAGCTTCCATGCCATGGATAATCCAGAGCTCCACTGGATTCCATCTCCCCAGCTGTAGATGTATGCATCATGTTCACACTGGATTATGTTCAGTTATACCAGGCATTTCTTTTTTTTAAGTTTTTTTATTAGATATTTTCTTTAAATACTTTTCAAATGCTATCCCGAAAGTTCCCTATACCCTATACACTCCCAAAAGCAATGTTTTCGCTTTTGCTTCTCATTGTCTAGAGGGAATCAAATTTGATTTTCTAAAATATTGTATTACAATGGTGTGTTCGTGCCTGGGTTATTTCATTAAATTTTGTGCCTAGTTATGTGTTTCCTCTGCCTCACCCTAGTCCTGACCCCGCTATAACGCTTTTGTTTAGCTTTAAAGGTCTTCATTCAGCCTGCATGGTCCTCTTAGATTAACACTCCATCATCCTCCCCTATGTTCTACCATAGAGTCTGAATCAAAGAGAGGGGAGTCTGTTTAGAGAACGTCTGAAGGAAAGAGCACATAATTCTAGCAAGTACACACAGGACAAGTTGTTAACAAGTGGGAAGCCTAGCAACTTTGGTACTGAAACTCTCTTCTAATCTGCCTTTAGCATGCCACTTTCGTTGAAGCTAAACATCAAAGTGCATGAGCTCACGAAAAGACAATAAATTCTCTTTGCTCTCACCCAATTCGGATTTTGTACACAAAAGGGAAAAACCCAAATCACCAGATTACCAAATATCACAAAATATTAGTGCTTTCAAAACAGAATTAATAATAATAAATTGTCTCATTTTGTACTTTATACTCGTTTTAAAACTCATTCCCCCCCCCACACACACAATTAAATCTTGGGGCATCTCCACTTGGCTATAAAGGGATCTCAATCTTTACTTACGTATGTGAACTGGGGAATGGAGGCTTCCGGGGAAAGAATGTCAAAAGTGAATAAGGAGCTGTGCTTTTAGAACCAATGAGATCACTTTCTCATGGGCCATATTTTGTGGTCATCTGTTATCTCATAGTTATTACAATGCCTCTTATACAAGCAAGTAGTTGTAATGAACCATATGGTGAAGTTCAGAGTAACCCAATAGAAACTTTAATCTCCAGTTACTCGATGAGAAAATGAAGTCAGAGTCGTCAATAAACATACCTTATAGAACAAATCTAATAGCAATAGAGTTGAATTTGGACATAAGGAGATCTCAATCGCAACTTGAAGCTTGCAAGCAGTTTCATAAATAACACGGACATAGCTGATTGGTGGTTAATTGACATGAGTACCACTGTAGACAGCACCATCTGTCAGTTTGGGGTACTGTAATTTATAATCACTATAAATCCATAATTATAGTGATATTTTGTCTCTGTATTCCTTTATCACTACTTTCCGATTTTAATGTCACTCCACCTACCTTAGCCTGTATTTTAGGACACACCTGCCCACATTCATTATTGTATCTCCAGACAGATGACAACTTTGCAGTTTTGATGAAGTCCAGGTCTAGTTAGTCATTTGAACACCCAGACCCAGTCACATCTTTACTGAGGTTCCAAGCGTACTACATGTTCTTCCTTTCCCCAAAAGCCATTATGAGCCTGCCTGCAAATCATACCTTTTTTCCCCTACAAGCCCCAAGTGGATTATAAGGCAGAATATTTGTGCTACTCCTTTATCAAGCCAAGGAGAAGTATTGAAGATCAAAACTTATGCCACCCAAATCTCCATGGTATTTTAAATATAGAGAATCAAAGTTGTATATCTCAGTCACTTCTTTGGAGTTTGGGCTGCTTATTAGAATCATGTGGGGAGCTTTGAAAATCCCAATACCTGGATTCCAATTCAGACTTAGCAATCATCATGGAGCCATTCTTTACAATCTCCAGGTGTTTGGAATGAGCAGGTAAGTCTGAGACTGTGTCTAAGTACTGGTCACCCGGAATTCTGTTACATACTGAATAATATACCTCTGCCACCAGGTCTGAATGTACATACAGTCAAGAAAATGCCTTGGCATTTTAAGCTTCCTATATCCCAGATGTAAATCATGGACAAGTAGAACAACAGGGGAGCTTGTTGGGAATGCACAACCTCACTCCTCTCTAATCAGAAGCACCTTGCCAAGGTTTGAAGTGCTCCATATAGACCAGGAGTTTGGGAAGCATAGGTTTATGGTCCAAAATGACCACCAACTTCTCAAGCCTCAGAAGGCCACTAAAATCAAATATTATTTGCACAAATATCTACGTTTTACTTCATGGCATTAATAGTGGCCTTCTGGACTGTTCTTTGCCTGTGCTGAGAGGAAAACAAACCAAAAGAAAGAAAAAAATCTTCCTTCTCTTCTCCCTAAAGAATCACTCATACAAGGATTGGAAACAAAAGAGAGAAGAACAATTACACAGCTTGGTGTGGGCTTAATATGTGCACTTGGTCCTTCCTAAGAGCAGAGAATGAAAGATTCTGTTCTTACCTTGGCATTTATATGCCAAAAGCATTCGTGAAAACCACATTGCATTCATGTCAACGGTTCTTTTGAAAATCAAATGTACCTATCTGAATACAGCCACACAAAAGAAATTTGGACAGTCAACAGTCCTTTTTTTTTTCAGGTTAATGCTTTTTAGATTTCTTACCATATAGCAACAGAATGTTAAAATGAAGATTAACTAGGGAGTTACAAATAGAAACATCACTGTTTTTGTTTTCTTGCCCACAGTAGAGAAACAAGTAAGATTTTTAAAATGCTGGGAGCATATGGTTTGTTAGAAATGAGAATTTACACCTTGATGGGAGTTAGAAATCTGGGAAAAAATTAAGTGCAGTTCCAATTCTCTGATATGAAAACAAGACCCTGAAATGCAGAACCATTTGTACTTTTTATAGATTTATATTTACTTGTGCTTCTTGGAACTCGAATCCAAGCAGAACATCTTACTTGAACCAGAAATTTCCTTGATATTGATTGGCACAGAACTTAGTTTTTCTTACAGTGCATTTGAAAGGGTGATCTGATTACAAGCCCTTTCCTGTACTGCTGGAATGGGAGGGAAGCTGAATTTAGCGGAGCTATTAATGTATTGGCTTGGGAAGAAGGAGATTAAACAATGTAGAATTTCTTTTCATTGAATTTCCCTAAATAGTATCATTTTATTATCACCTGACTTAATTTGAAATGAAAAGTAATCAAATTTGACAGTTAGCCTTGAGAAAAAGCTGAAATGTCTCATTTCTAAGTTATATTCAAATAAACCCTATCTTTAAAAGAAATCTATGACTGAAAAAGAAAGAATTTATATAAATTAGGCTAAGGCATGTCATTGGCTCTAGGATTAAGGCCACTTTTGAAGTCAATAGATCATGGGTGAATGTATCCTAGACTTATGGATTAAAAGCATAGCACAGTGATATCCTCAAGAAATAGTCAACTCTTCCTGTCCTAAATTTAAGGCTGGGTGTTTGTATGGTGATGGTGCTTCTGGTTAATGTACCTGTATCTGGGCTTTCCCAGATGTTTAGAACCTCCAAAACACTCTGCCTCTGTAGCAGGTGCTGGGATTAAACATAAAATCTGAACAAGGAACCCATTTCTGTGCTCCTATCAAGGCAACATGGTAGCAAGCCATAACTTAGAGCACACCTTGCATTCTCCATAGTGTACATTTTCATGAAGTCAATACAAGCTGTACATAATGACAGAGCTAGAAAAGTATACACTTCTCATTGCAAAGGGGCACTTAGGTCTCAGAAAAGGTTGCTCTTGTGGTTTGGAAATGGATTGCTCCCACCTGAAAGTTGCATAAGGAAGACCCCCAACCCCCAGAAAGCCAACAGGGCATTAATCATCTATCAAGGCTCCTAATAGACATTCCCAGATATTTGACATTATAACACAAAATTGTCACTGACAAAGAGTTACAAAGACGTAAGTCTGTGGTTTCCTATTGGGCTAAATTCTTAGCTATACTGAGGCACACACAGCCGGAGGACACAAGTTGGACATGCCTGCTAGAATCATTTATGCACATTATCTTCCTTTGAGCTTCTTGCCAGTGGTTCAGCACTCCCCCACCCCACCCCCCTGTGAATACAATCAGAAGTTTCTGAACATGCTAGAGAAAGTTGGAAACAAACAAGAAATATCTGGGAAAGTGGCTTGGAATTTGGTAAGTCGATAAGACTAAGATAACTTGTTTAGGTAGTTTGATCAGAATGGCAAAAAAGTTGTCAAAATACTACTTGTATCACTCTGCACGCAAATATGGCTACCGTTTAAATTCTATAGATATAGAATGAAAAACTAAAATCCCCAATGTGGCTCAAGTATCTGGGAAATGTGCATACTCACGAGGATTGGGAAGCCTTTCTTCTGAGCAAGTAGTCCACAACATCCGGATCTGTCTCTAGAAGGCTGATCAGCACTTCATTCTGAAGATCTGGGGGAACCTGGAAGAGCCAAATGTTGAGGCATAAGTAAAAACCTGCCAAATATCCCAAGCATGACCTCAGTAACTTTATGTCAGCACACACCAAGGCTTGGGGTTCCAAAGACAGCAGATTGACTTCCTGGTTTAAAGCAAAGCTTATACTAACTCGAACAACATGTTTAACTCTCAGGGAAAACTAAAATATTATCTTGTTACCACACACCATCCAAAATGCCATATACCTGGAAAGCCTGTCTAGTTATTTGGATGCTTGTGCCCCACAGACTAGATTTTCCTGGCTTTGAGTAAGCAAACCATCATAGGTAAGAGAATGGTGTTCATGATTTATGTCTAAGTGAGGACACTTTCTAGAGTTCATGTGTTGAACTATGCTGAGAGAATGGGCATAAATTATGAGATGTCTTGAGATGTTCTGGAACATATAGTCAGCTGATTAAGTTTTCATGTCCTTGAGCCACAGTCCTTAAATTCTAGGTCTAGCATTTTAGTTGTAGGACTTTTATCATTGTACATTAACAAGGACCTGTTTGTCTCAGTTTACCCATCTGTAAAGTGGGAATAACAGTCATAACCCAAATAGTTTCTAATGTAAACAACTTATTTTGTATTGACAGTTTCCAACAAACAATACATGGTCAATGATAAACATTCCAAAACACCAAACCATCCTCTCTGTACAGGCTATGATGATTCAACATCTGCCCTTCCTCATTTCTTGTTCCCAACTCCTATTGAATATTTCCTGCATCACTATTTCATGGCACCAACAGGAACATTATACACGAGTACCCCATTCTCCCAGCCTAAACCACAGTGCATTTAAAGACAGTCTTAAGACAGTCACGTGGAAATGTTCTATGGGACAAGATTGAACCCAGCTCTGACTTGCAGTTTTCTTTTCTTTTCTTTTCTTTTCTTTTCTTTTCTTTTCTTTTCTTTTCACTTCATTAGATATTTTCTTCCTTTACATTTCAAATGCTATTCCCTTTCCTAGTTTCCTATACCCCTCCCCCTGCTCCCCAACCCACTCACTCCAGCTTCCTGGCCCTATCATTCCCCTATACTGGTGCATAGGACCTTCACAGGACCAAGGACCTCTCCTCCCACTGATGACTGACTAGGCCACCCTCTGCTACATATGCAGCTAGAGACATGAGTTTTCTACTCCATAGATCCTGCTAGCTCAAGCAGAAGCAACTCAGACTACTGGGAGAAAATACATTTCTCACATGTAAATGCCAAGAGAAGAGTTTTCAAAACCACAGGGACAAGTCTTCTGAGAATAAGTGGTTGAAGGAAAAATTTGCCTTCTGCCTCTTGCACTACTCAATTGTTCTTGAGTTTAGAGAAGCTGGAAACAATCTTATTAACAAAAACAGAGATGAGAAAGGAAGAGAATGTCTTCCTTCTCTCATAAATCTTGTCCTCCTACTTCATCCTGAAACCCCATGAATGAAATCGCCAAATTCTAGCCACGTAGCTCAAAATCTCCAAGGTGAGTCCAAGCCTATGTCTTGTCTACTCCCAGTCATAGCCAGGAGGTCAGCTTGACTTCCTGTGTTTGTTACTTCTTCCTTCCCCTTCCATTCCAACAGCAGTGTCTAAAGTTCAAGCTTTCATTACTCCTTTGTAGTGTTCATCTGTTAGCCATTAGCACCCTCCATTCCCCTCTTCTTAGAAAAGTTATATCCTAGTCCTCGCGGAGAAGCAGCTACGCTCCAAACCTTGGCTCAAGGGTGAGGTGTACCTTCATTTAAGTTGACCAACCATTCCATTCCCAGAGCAGCACATCTGCCTGGGAAATAGGCACGTGGCTCTACTAGAGACAACCCAAAACCACCAGATAAGAGACAGTCTCCAGCTTCATGTAGCCTGAGCATTGTGCTGGCATTTCAACAAATAATGTCGGGGGGGGGGCAGTGGATAGATCTCAAAATCATTTGTAGTGTGGGTGAAGGTATGCCGGATATCACATTCAGTTTTCAACTCTCCAGTTGTCTGAACCTTCAAATTCCATAAACTAGTTTGTGTTTCTAGAGGAAAAGGAATATATATACAGTTGATGAGCCTTTTAAGTGATAGCTTGCTAACTTTAACCCAGTTTCCTTAAAATATGCATCAAAGTCCTCCACATGGTTGGAAGATATTCACTAAAAACTCTTTTAATCCTTACAGCTGAAACTATATCTTGCTGAAACTACATCTGGCTTGCTCTCCTAAGTAGGTAGTTCCTATCTTCTCCTCTAAGAGTGGTTCAGATATCATCTAGTTCAGAACCACTATGGTTCTCTCTCTGGCTCTCTTCCATGTCCAGTCTTTTCATTCATTGCATCGATATTTGGTCAATGCTTACAGAGTAAATACCAGGAATGGAATTTTAAGGGTTCAGCTACAAACCAAACAGACAAGAATCACTGTCTTTATGGATCTGGCAACAAATCTAGGGAAATGGGCATTGAGCAAATACACAAGGGGAGCATAACATGAGTCCTGTAGAGAACAGCAAACAAGGGTGACAAGAAATGCTGAAAGAGATGTAGAATTAAATGGGATGATCATGTCTTGGGAAAATGACACTTTAGGGGAAAAAAGTAAAGTTGGAGAATATTACACCAGGCAGAAGGAAGAAATTAATGTCAAAAGTCCTGAGTCTGGAACAGTGAGGCTCTAGCAAGATACTAAGAATGAGGAAGAAGTGGGTGGTAAGGGGGAAGCAGGTAGCCAGGGCCAGATGTTGCAGAGTCCTTTTGATAATGATTCAGATGTCTGCTTTTGTTCAAAGTGAGTGGGAGCTATTAGAGATCTTGATATGATGACTAACACAATTGTTATCAGTCTGGTTTCTCAGTGGAAAGTAGATTGAATGGAAAGCCAGGGTTGAAGCAAGAAAAATTAACAGGTGCAACTGATGAGTTCCAACCAGGAACTATGTGGTGCTGAACCAGAATGAAAAGATGATGCGAAATATTAAGATCTTAAACATGATGGTAATAATGGTGACAATTTAAGTTAATTTTTTGAAAGGAAAGGATGATAATGAGAGACAGACAGAACAGATGGTTTCAAGTTTTTCAGCTTGGGTGACAAGATGGAGAACCTATTGACTGGATTTGAGATGCTAAGGGAGAAGAAGGTTGGGTGGAGTTCAGGAGTTTGGCTTTGATAAGATAATGTTGATAGGCCTGTGAGACATCTAAGTGGAAGTATCTAGTAGGCAGCCAGAAACGAGGACTTGAAAATCAGTTTATAGGTCCGTCTGAGCATAGAAATATGAAAGACACATACAGATGGTATTTAAAGCTTTATGATAAAAAACAATGATATGAGAACTAAAAGGGAATGAGAGGAAAAAGTGTGTGTATTTTAGACAAATGATAGATTGCATTCTCTTACAATATTAGATAAATTAAGCAATTAAAACCCTATCAAGTTTATGTTTAAGTGCGTAGATCATTTATGTCCATTTAAAAAGTAACACATAAGAATGAGAAATATTTTTATTATTTATTCCTTTACTATGCTATCCCCAAACCCCCCTATAGCCACCCCCTGCCCTGCTCCCCAACCCACCCACTCCCGCTTCCTGGCCCTGGAATTCCCCTGTACTGGGGCATATGATCTTCCCAAGACCAAGGGCCTCTCTTCCCAGTGATGGCCAACTAGGCCATCCTCTGCTACATATGCAACTAGAGACACAGCTCTGGGGGTACTGGTTAGTTCATATTGTTGATCCTCCTATAGGGTTGCAGACACCTTCAGCTCCTTGGGTACTGAGAAATATTTTTATTATTTTCTATATTCACGTATTCGATGTGAGTGTGCACGTGGAGGTCAGAGGACAAGTTGTGGAAGCTGGTTGTCTCCTTCCATTATGTGGGTAATGAGATTTGTGTTATAAAACAACTTTATTCACTGAGTCATCCTGTTGGCCGCAAGAGAGATAAAAAAACAAAAACAAAAACAAAAACAAAAACAAAAACAAAACAAAACAAAACAAAAAAACCGCATCTGGGCATTGTGGCATGTATTTGTAAGGCTGATGGAGAAGGCATAAGTGTGAGGCCACATGTGGGCTACATATTAAAACTCCAAGTCAAGGGAGCAAGGGGTGGAGCTTCTCAGTGGAAGAGTTTGTGCTCTGCATGGGTAAGACCCTAAGTTTGATTCCCAGCACTGGAAAAAAAAAAAAAGATGAGCAAAGCAAAAATAATATAAGCTAAAAATGTATATCTTGAACTAATTTTTATAAATACATCTAGGGGCAAATTAGGAACATGTTCACATATTCATAGTTAATTCAATTTAAAATGTTTTATGCTTAGATATGTAGTACATAGTTTTGTTCAAGCACCAATCCGTTCCCCCTGAAAAATGAACAAGAGTGCATGCATGGCCTTCAGAGTGACACAAGCACTGCAGTCTGAGTCCCTGAGACTATGTGGTTTGTCTAATGACAAATTATCAGTGTGGAGAATCAGAATAACCTGGACTATTATAATATGATAGAGGAAGTGTCATTATTAAAAGATAACGTGCAGTCATTTGGTTGAACTATCCTGCATTTTTTTTTTTTTTTTTTTTTTTTTTTTTTTTTTTTTAGTTTTTACTCAATCAACTAGGCTTGACTGCCAAGCGATTATAATTGTTGAGGGTTATTTTATATAGTAGACGTGACTTTTCCTTGGTAACAAATGCACATAAAATGGGACAGGACTATAAATCTATATATAGGTTCTCTCTGAATGTCCCAAGATAGTATTTTGGCTTGGAGAAAGGATTTACATATACATACAGTGATATAGTTAAGGATGTGGCTTTACAACTTACAGAGCTGACAGTGTTTTCTTATGTAGTCTGCAGAACTAATGAGTACATAGAACATAGAATTTATTAACTATTATTACCTTTAAATCCAATTTCTTTTTGTTACAGAGTGATTTAAAGAACCTTCTAGAACTCATAAGAAAAGAAACATGTTTTTCCTTGAGATGAATGGTGAAAAAAAATGGATCCAGTGGGGGAACAAAGGTAAGGAGATGGAATTGATGCCCTGAATGGATTTTCAAATGCTCACATCATAAGCTGCAACTGCCATCCTTTCCAGTGACTTCTCGTTTTCTGTATTTGTACCTTTCACTTAATAAAAATATATTTAACTATCACTTAATCAAAATATATTTAAACTACAGGCTCAATTACATTGGATAAACATTAATTTGCCATTAATTTAGGGACTTCATAGGGAAGCAAAACCTGAGGAAATAAACTAGCAGGCAACAACAGCTTCAAAGAACAGTGTGATACCTAGCTGCCTCACCCTTGGAAAGGTAGGCACAAGTGTTTCCTAGCAGAGATTTAAAAAAAAAACCTGGATTTTTGTTCACTTATTAAGTCCCTAAATTAATAGTAAATGAATGCTTCTGCTCACTATCACAGGGGTGGAGTTGCTGTCTAAGAAGTATCTGACTCCACAGCTTTTGAGGTCTGTTTCTGGTTGTGCTGCTTATAATTAAGGCAAACTGGGACATGTCAAGTGCTTTCCCGTGCTTGCATCTGTAATCCGGTGTGCTTGCCCTACTCATCCCATTTTCCTTTAGAACAAGTTATCACAAAGGTTAACACATCTGAAAACACCATATTTATTGAAAGGAGGGCTAGTAGTGAAAAAGCTTCATGAGAAATATATCCATTGCTGTGATAAAACACTATGAACAAATTCAACTTTTGAAGGAAAAGGGTTATTTTGGCATACAGCACTCAGGTCACAGCATCACTGAAGAAAGTTAAGGCAGGAATTCACAGATGACACTTAGAGGCAGGGACTGAAGCAGGAGCCATGGAGAAGTGCTTCTCACTATCTTCCTAGCCTGGCTGGGTATAAAATTCAGGCCCACCTGCCCAGAAGTAGCATTTTTTCCAGTTGGACTGGGCCCTTCCACATCAATTATTAATCAAGAAAATACCCCACAGGCCATCCCATAGGCTAATCTGGTGAGGATGTTTTCTCAAAGTGGTTTCTTCTTTCCCAAAGACCATAATTTGTGTCAAGTTGACAAAAAAATTAACCACATCAGACTTCATGCCTTCTTACTGGGACATCCTGAGAAGGCATATCTCCTGAAGGGAGGGAGAGTATCAGATGTAGAATTGGACTGTGATAGGCTTTGCTAGTTACTCTTGCTTAACAGTAGGGCAAGATCATATGTGTAATCCTGATTAAACTCCCCAAGGCACCGAACTTATGGGAAAAGGCTTTCCTTTATATTGAACAGGGAAACATGAAGAAAAAAAAAAACAGACTTCTTCATCAAACAACTCCATATGTCGAAATGAAAACAAAACAAACAAACAAACAAAAACCCAACTCGTTCAAAATGATCCTTCACTGAATTTATTGTTTGCCATCAAAATCTCAATTGGATTTTAGTCAAGGATTTGGTCATTTTAGCCATTTTCTAGGGGTACCATTTATGGCTGTGTTTATCAGGAGACTCAACTCCTTAGATTTTAATGTGTTCTTTCAACCAACGCATAATGTTATTCCAAAAATCAGAAGAACTTTGTACTCCCTTGCCTCAGAGAAAAAAAAAATGTAAACACTGCACATATGAAGGAATAAAACTGTCACAATTAAAATCTACCCTATCAAATTAAAAATGAAACCTTGAATGATTGCCTAGAGTCTAACTGCTATGAGGTAGTTTATTCCATAAACCACCAAGAGGGAAAAAGTTTTCTCTATAACAAACCATTAGGTGCTCCCTGAACAGCAGTTCCCAGGACCCAGCCCTACCATATACACCACTGGGTGTTCCACAGCAATCCAGCCCTTTCCACTTGACCATGAAGAATGCTTTGGCATTTCAAATTCTTAACACTCCCCAGCAAAAGTAAATGCCACTGGAAGTCATGATTGGTACATTTTAGCTAACAAGCTGAAAGGAATCACTTCGGCTGTTAACGATTGCAAAAGTTCAAATAAGGTCAAAATCAATGTGAAAACTTTTGTGTGACTCTCTTGTGACAAGCGGTTCATTATTTTAGAAGCATCTGAGTGTAGGTGGAGGTAAAGGAGGAACTCAATTTTGTAATTATTTCTTTGCTTTTGTTTTTAAAAACAGGTTCTCAGGCTGTATGTACCTCAGACCTGGAACTCACCATAGCGCCCAAGGTGTCCTCAAACTCCTAAGAATCCTCCTGACTCGGTCTCCTGAATGTTGGCATTAAAGGTATTATCTATAACACCCTGATATCAATGAATATTTCTAGAAGGTGTTTTTTTTTTCTGAGTAATTGAAGACCCTTAGTGAACAAACATAGTGAAAGATTCAAAGAGTTTGTTCAAGGATGATGAAAAGAAAGAAAGAAAGAAAGAAAGAGAGAGAGAGAGAGAGAGAGAGAGAGAGAGAGAGAGAGAGAGAGAGAGAGAGAGAGAGAGGAAGGAAGGAAGGAAGGAAGGAAGAAAGAAAGAAAGAAAGAAAGAAAGAAAGAAAGAAAGAAAGAAAGAAAGAAAGAAAGAAAGAAAGAAAAATTAGCTCCATGGCAACAGGTGAAAGGCAATGGAAACGCTCAGGAGTAATGGTTTGTTCTATCTTCCTGGATATGATGTCAACAGAAAAAGTGTTGTGTCTTTGCAGACAAGGACAGATGAGCAAAGCCCCAGCAGGAACTCAGACTGGCTACTGGACATACCTGCTGGCTTAAACATGAAGTAGGAAGATGCTTTCACTAGCTTGGAGATATTGAGGAAGACTATTAAAGATCTCCTGGCTCTATACTTTTTCTTTGCCAACAATAAGCTTCGTTATCCAAGATTCTGAATCAAAGTTCCTGTGTTACTTTTTCCCTGTGGCAAGACATTATGCTTTGGAAATAGACTACTTAGTCATGGCATTGCTTAGGCGTACAGACTTGCCTTACTCCTTATGGAATGCTGGTAATATCTAGAGAAGCTGGTGTTGACTCATAGCTCAACCTGGGACATACAACTGGTGGGTAATTTTACTCTCTTGGTATGGAAACAGAAAGCATATACAGTCAGAGGGATGCATTGCCTGGGGTGGTTTCTTGTTTGATAACTTAGAAGACAGTCTTTGAATGGCACACAAAGAGAGTCTAGAGAGATGCAATCCACACCGAGGAATGAAAAGAACACAAAGCACAATTTGTCTCCTAACTGAGCTTGTGGGAACCTCACTATAGCTTCTGACCTTTGTTAAACTAAAATTTTTTCATAAAATATATTTAAGTATATGGATTGCTTCATAAATTTGCATGTCTTCTGACCTTTGCTTCCAGTTGTGTGCATTTAAAATTTCCCAAGTGCCCTTATAGCTTCTTCAGGTTGGGCTCACAAGCAATGCAATGAGAATATGTTTCTTTTCCACATCTCCACTGTATTTAGGATGTCTCCAGTGCATCTTCTCTTCCTTGCCCTTTCCTAAAAACGTCCATGTAATATCAGCCCTTAGCGCAAACCTACAGCTTTCTCCACTCCACTCTGAAACTCTCCTTAATTCCAAGAGTCAGGAGTTACATTCACTGGGATCCCCACCATCTCTCACAGAAGCATCAGCTTGTAGACCAGACAGCGTGTCAATGGTTTCCTCTGTGAATGTTTTTCACTTGGGATACCAACAATCCTTTCTGCAAACAAATGATTCTCATCTTCTATTTCTGGTGTTTTCAGAAAGTGCCATTTTATGTTAACCAATTTTTAAATAGCTGTTGACAGACACAGAGACTCATGATGTAAAAGTATAGGGATTGTGGGGGTAGGGCACTGGACCAAAAGAGTAGTAAAAATACATTTTCTTTTCCTGGCAGTAGAGTCACACAGTATTCAAGACATAATTACTGAATGCTATCTTCTGCCAAGTACTTTCTAGATGCTGTGGGTGTCAGAACAACCTAAAATCTCTCTTTTCATTGGGCGTAATGGTGCATGCCTGAACTCTTAGCACTGGAAAGGATAAGGCAGAAGAAATGTAAGCTTAAGGCTAGCCTGGAGTATACAGGGATACCATGTATTAATAAGGAAACAAAATACATGCCATTGTAAGATTTGTATTCTATTTGGTTGCAATGAACCCATAAATAAGCTAATTATGGAATGACTAAAAATGCTATCAACGTGGCCAAGTGGTGGTGGTGCACACCTTTAATCCCAGCACTAGGGAGGCACAGGCAGGAGGATCTCTGCGAATTCAAGGTCAGTCTGGTCTATAGAGGAAGTTCCCAGACAGCTAAGACTACACAGAGAAACACGGTCTCAAAAAACAATAGAAAAAGTTATCAATGGTATGGAAAGAAAAATAAAAGAAGCGTAGGGAAGGGAATAGGAATAGGAATATGCATACATGCTAGCAGGTGACAGTATTATTTGCAATGGCCAGTTGGCTTTTTTCCAAGGCAGCATCTGAATGTGCATGATAACTAGATGCCATATTACTTGTCATAACAGCAATACTTTGATTTTTGAGCCCAATATATGTCAGTCTTGTGATACATACCTTTTCTAAATGACATGTCCTACAAAACAGTCATGCAAAGTAAGCCCTTTAATCTATTTTTCTTTTTTTTTACAGAAGATAAAGGTTTAGAGAAGTTAATTATGGGGTCAGAGGTTATATTACACACACACACACACACACACACACACACACACACAGCTTGGAGGCAATCTGAATTTTGATAACTAACCCCAAAGGTCATGGTCTTTCCACCCAATCTGTATTTCCCAATATGTGGTTTCCCTAGGCATGATAGGAATCTCTCTTGAAGGGATTCACTAGAAAGTACAGATTCCTGGGCCCTGTGCTATTCAATTCTATCTTCTGAAAAGTAGCCTAGGAATATGAATGTTTAACAAGATTCCTTGCAAATTCTACATGACAGTGAAGTTTGAGTACTACTATTATAATCTTTGCTGACATAGAGTCTTAAACAGTAACCTGGGCTGTCATGGAATTCACTCTATAACTCAGACTGGCAGCTAGCACCCTGAGAATGTCTTTGACTCAGTCTCCTAGGCAGTAATATTATAAACATAAGCTACTATGTTACACTTTGCCCGTGACCTTGAAGACTGTTAGCAGGACCTATTTCTGAAGACTTAAAAACAAGTGGCTAATCTGACTCCTAAAACAAACAAACAAACCACCCAACCAACCAACCCCCATATTCTTGTGGCTTGAGGGGACAGAATCCAAGACCCCGTACATACAGGCTAAGGACTCTGTCACTTCGATATAACCCTAGATGCTAGTCAATTCTTGAATCACAATAGCTTCTGAATTTAGGTATCTCTTTAATACTGTGACTCAAAGCCATGGTCTTTCCTTTTCTCATTTCCCATTAACTCATATTCGGGTCACATAGGAAACATGCTCAGCATTAGAAAATGAAGGACATTCAGAACAGCATTTAGAAGGTAGATTTCTTGGGGTTTCTAGATCTTTTCCACCAGTTCTGTGAAATGCATGCTTGCAGGGTGTTTTGTGCTTTTAAGGAAAAGCTCACAGCTCTCTCTCTCTGCTAATAAACTTTCATTTCTAATGTCAATGATAGCAGTTTATCCTTTTTCCAGCTCATAAACCTTGCCAGGGACTCTGAAGAGTCAGCTAACAGTTTCTGTCTGTGTAGCTTCATCACTATTTGGGGTAGCGATTACTCTAGAATAATTTTTTAAAAATCAAAATACCAGACAAAATTGTATGCATATACAGTTGAATATTTATCCACTCATATGTATGAACTTCCATGATCCTTGGTATAACTGAAAGGATTCTGAAGGACAGTGAATGGCAAGAGAATTTAAAATATGTGATGAAATTAATTTTCTTTCTAGGCTTTTAAGAAATATAAAAGGAGAAGTCAGTTCTGGAGCACCAAAGAACATAGATGTTAGACCTAAAAAAGGATCGTGGCTGGCATTCATTTAACACTAGTTCATGATAACTAAAGAAAAAGAAACCAAAGGTGAGGCCACGTAACAGAGCAGAGACAGAACTGCACTCAAGTTTTCTGCTTTCATTTGATTTTTACAGACCCTGATTTGGGATCTATGTCCTTCTCCCCTTCCGTTTCTTCCACTGTCCTTTTTATTTTCAGTTTATTTTCCATAGTCCATCTAAGGAGATCAGACATGATTATACCAATGGTTAACTTACATTAAGAAAAGTATACTTAATGCTTGCATGCCAAAACTTTTCCCACATGTATGAGTAAGGACTTGTGAGAAATAAATCATACACCACACGGCTACTATCATGTCACACATGAGCCTAATAAGTGTTTATATTATTTCTTCGATGCCATTGGCACAGCAGTAATAACTACATGGACCAGAAAATATTACAACTTAGTGAGGATAAACACAGCAAAAGAGAAACATTAGCGATGTTCTGTATTACTGGTGGGGACTTCTAAGGAGATAAAGAAGAGGGTGAATATGAAGTCAGGGTGGTCTGTGTGTGTATGTCTTTCTATCTCTGTCTGTCTCTGCCTGTCTCTGTCTCTATCTATCTCTCTGTCTCTTTGTCTCTTTCTCTGTCTGTCTGTCTGTCTGTCTGTCTGTCTGTCTGTCTCTCTCTCTCTCTCTCTCTCTCTCTCTCTCTCAGTGTGTGTGTGTATTAGCAATAGGCAGAGGAGTCATAGCAGGAATAGTGGAGTGAGGGTGGAGGGATTGGATTTTAGACAAGCTCATCAAGATGAGTTTTTTAAGAAACAGAAACCATAACTTGTGCATGTAAAATATTCATTAATGCCCAAGAGAATGTCAACACTAATCTCTGCAGAAAATGATAAAAACAACGACAGGTTTGGGAAGCATCACAAGAGACAGAATCCTGATGTTTTGCTGATGTCCTGATCTTGCAGGTGGCAGGAAGTAGAGAAAAGAGGGATGACATAATTACAATGACCTCCGCCTTTCAAGGAGATCAGGAAGTATTTGGTTAGTGTCTGAGGTGAAAAAAATTCCATGGTTTGTGGTTTCATATAAAGGAAAACTCCACTTAGAATACAGAATTTAGAGATTAGAATTAAGATTGATGAGAGATATTATTTTGTTAAAAAAAAAAAAGTCCAGAGAACATGAAGTAATGCCAAGACAACTTGGCAAGATGATCTGTGACTTAAAACTTGATGAAAATATTGAGAAGTTCAGACATTTGATTCATCCAAATATGTAATTAATTATGAGGTTTTGGACCGAAGTGTGAAATTTATATAGTTGATGACTAATTCAACATTTTTGAGAGCTTTCCATATGCAACACAGAGACAATGCTTCGGAGACACAATGGGGAGTAAGATGCCACTGTTATTCACTGTGGTAAATGTATTTCCTCTTCCATCTGTGCTTCTATCCAGAGTACAACTCCCAACTTCCCTTGCAGTTAAATATAATCTGTGGGTAAGTTCTGGCCAATAGAGTTGAGTGCATATGATGGACACTCCTTTTAGGTATACTTTAAAAGCCTAGATATATCAGAATCTTGCAGTACAAGGATGTGGGGTTCTCAAGTCACCTTCTATGAGGCAGTCTACCAAATGTGTGATAAAACATTATGATACACATGTCTCTAGTGCTAAAATACTGAGATTCTAAGCCATCTCATATTATCAAACAAATATTAATTATTAATTAGCAATTGGACTGATATTTACAGTCTGTGTAATTCTTTCTCAGAGCAAATGATTCTGGCCATAATTTTAAGAGTTAGATTTTTTTCCCATTACACATGAGTTTAGTTAATGCTTATGGTGTACTGAATAACTTGCTCTCAGTCACACAGGTAAGACAAATAGGGAAGCTATTCCAAACCACTGGCATTTAAATATCCAGAATAAATGGGTATAAGACAAACATGGTGATAAAGCAACTCTTAAGCATAGAAGTATAGATAAATTCTTCAGGAGATTCAAAGGAGGTAGCTAGCATTCTAAGTTGAAGGGACCACAAAAGGCCCTATTGCAGTGATCCTCAACCTTCCTCAAGCTGTGACCCTTCAGTATAGCTCTTCATGCTGTGGTGCACTCCAACCATAAAATTATTCTGTTGCTACTTCATAACTTTAATTTTGCCGCTGTTATGAATTGTAATGTAAATATTTGTGTTTTCCAGTGGTCTTTGGCGACCCCAAAGGGGTTGCAACCTCCCAGGTTAAGAACTACTTTTCTAGTGGAATAGGCAGGCTTTATTTCATTTACAAATGATAAGAGAAATGGCAAAAGAAAAAATGGAGAACATTCCTGTAAAAATTGTCATGCAGTCTGAGTAGAGAACAGAAATAGAAGAAAATTGGCTTTTTGTTCTGATGTTTCAAGGGATGTGTGAGCAAGCAATGAAGTTTTATGAAGGAAAATAGGAACGTGTAATTCAATAGAAATAAAAAAAAAATTATTCACTGAGTGTCTACCAGAGGAAGGACCTTCGAAAAGTGTACAGAGGATACAGAGAGGAGATAACAAGGACACAGTCCTTCCTGTGAATGCACTTATAATCTACTAGAGGAAATGGCCATACATGACTGCAACACAATGCTGAGCAAGAGAAACATAAATAAAAATGGTAAATGGGCTTCAGGGGACAGATAAGTGGCATGGGAAGTGACATAGAAAGAAAGGTACCATTTCATACAGGAGGTGCCATGTCAAGATTGACCTTCGAGAAATCATGTCAGCATGGTTGGTTATGGACAGATGAATTCACAGAGATAACATAACTTCAAAAGGAGTGTTTTACTAATATTTTGAGCAAGAACTACTATTTTGTCAGTGGCTAAATCTTTACATGTGATTATTATATAAGGGGCAATGAAATGAAGTTTATACTTCCTATGTGATGGCTAGGCCATGAAAACAAACTTTTGTCGTGACACCAGAGTAATAGAAATTTCTGTTTGAGCAAAACTACCTAACCTACAATGATTTATTCATAACCAGCACAGCGAAACAGAAAGCAAAAAACCTGAGTTCCATTTATAACACCAGAGGCAACTAATAATCAAACCACTGAGTCGTATCACCACTGAAAGGCCACCTACCATGAACAGGGCTTCGTAATTTTCAATCATCTTCTGTACCACAGCTATGATGGCTGTGCTCTCTTCAGCTCTGGCTGAGCTCTGAACAGAATATTCTTTGTCTGATGACTTCTGCTTGTGGAGCAGGTTGGGTCCAAATATGGTGGCTAAGTTCAGAGATGTCATTTTGTTCCCAGTAACCTATGGGTGAAGAAAACACAAAGATTATCGAATTTTATGTTGCCCTTTAAAATTCTGGGTGGTTAAATAAGCTATGACACATTTTCATTAGTAATTTTTCCTTGCATGAAAATATCAGCTTTGTCTAAATCATAAAGGGAATGATAATATTCCATTTGATTCCTAATTTGGGTTGAGGATAAAATTCCAATGGTCATGTTAATAGCACATTAATTAAAATGTTGCAATTCTTAAGTGTTTATTGTAAAACTATTCCTATTCAACATTCCCAATCAATTTGTCCTTAAAAAATATTGATGTTCCCCCGCAGAGCTCCCAGGAACTAAACCACCAACCAAAGAGTACACGTGGAGGGACCCATGGCTCCAGATACATATGTAGCAGAGGTGGCCTTATCTGACATTAATGGGAAGGGAGGCCCTGGGTCCTGTGATGTCCTTATGCCTTACCCAGTGTAGGGGAATGTTAAGGTAGTGAGGCAGGAGTGGGTGGGTGGGTGAGGACCCTCATAGAAGCAGGAGGAGGGAGGACATGATAGGGGGGTTGTGGAGGTGAAACCTGGAAAGGGGATAACGTTTGAAATGTAAATAAATAAAATAACCAGTAAAAAGATAAAAATATTGATATTCAGCAATCATCTATCAACGTGTCTCTTTATCTTTGTCAATCCATACGTTCTTCACTGATCCATCTGCTCAGCATATTCCTACCCTAGGTTTGACATTTTTCCTTGGTCAGACTTATTTTCAACATTTATAGCAACCATTATAGCACAGTCCTCATTTTCACTCACACACACACACACACACACACACACACACACACACACACAGAGAGAGAGAGAGAGAGAGAGAGAGAGAGAGAGAGAGAGAGAGAGAGAGAGAGAGTGTCTGGAAAAGAGGAAAGAATTATTTCTGGTGAAAAGAAGAGTCTCCTGAGTAAGGAGCATTTTCACAGTGGAGCACACAAAAGTGCAGTGGACATATTTGCCTGTTTAAAAGAGCGATCTATTGCCTTAG
The DNA here is from genome assembly GCF_978045245.1 of Mus caroli. NCBI lineage: Eukaryota > Metazoa > Chordata > Mammalia > Rodentia > Muridae > Mus > Mus caroli. Next base: position 2,641,281 of record NW_028227260.1, read on the forward strand.
AAACAACATTGGGGAGAGATCACATGGGACCTTTACTCACACTGGAGGTTAGGATTCCACACTTGTCAGAGTAACAGAAACAGATTGAAAATAGGCAAGGAATATGGAGGGATCCATTAGACCTAAACACCCTTAAGGGGCAGCTGATAAAATAACCAAGATTGAGTTAGATATTTGGACAATAAGAAAATGCTCCTTACTCAAGAGACTCTTCTTTTCACCAGAAATAATTCTTTCCTCTTTTCCAGACTCTCTCTCTCTCTCTCTCTCTCTCTCTCTCTCTCTCTCTCTCTCTCTCTCTCTGTGTGTGTGTGTGTGTGTGTGTGTGTGTGTGTGTGTGTGTGAAAATGAGGACTGTGCTATAATGGTTGCTATAAATGTTGAAAATAAGTCTGACCAAGGAAAAATGAATGAAGGCAGCAAACTACTCTTTAGGTACAAAAGTTTGAAATGTAAATAAATAAAATAACCAGTAAAAAGATAAAAATATTGATATTCAGCAATCATCTATCAATGTGTCTCTTTATCTGTCCCTTTGTCAATCCATACTTTCTTCACTGATCCATCTGCTCAGCATATTCCTACCCTAGGTTTGTCATGGTGAACATCTGTCACAGGAGATCACACACTTGAAATATGTCCACTGTGTGCTCCACTGTGAAAATGTGAGATTAGTTTCAAGTGTGTGATCTCCTGTGACAGATGTTCACCATGACATTCTCTTTACGTCCCTTTGGACTAGATTTGAGTGTGGTTCTGGTGGTCTAAATCAGAGCATTGCAGGGTTGCAGCTGGAACAGTCAGTGCAGATGCTTCTTCAAACACTCTCGAAAGCAGAGACAAAAAAAGAAGGACACGGGGTGAGTAGGGGTTGCACTATCAAGGAAGCCCAGAATGAAGGCAGCAAACTACTCTTTAGGTACAAAAGTATTTTTTTTTAATAAAACAAATTCATGTTCCATATGTTGATAAGTAGAGAGCTAGGGCAAGCATGTAGAAACGAAGTAATCTTCATTCCACCAATCCCCAGATCTAGTTGTTCAAATGCTTTCCTAAGTTCCTGTTTGCACAGACAGCTATGGTGTAGTTATTGGGTTTTTTCCCTTGAAAGCTAGAGTCTCACTCTGTAGCCTATTTTGTATCTGGCTTGTTGTCTCTTACTAACATGTTGCATCAATCTCCCAATTTCAAACAATTTTCCTTCTTCCTTTTTTTTCTGGACCGTAAGCATCCCATTGCACAAAACTGATCATGATTTCTTTTAGCCGCAGCCAAGTGATACGCCTTTGTGTCATTTTTAGTCTTCTGTTACTATAAATAAGGTACAGAAATAATCTACAAAAAAGACATCTTATGTGTTTGGCTGAGCACTGTCTTGGGAGTCATTTCTCTATGTTAAATCATTACAATCAGGAATATGAGCATTTTTAAAAGCTTGGTAATCCTTTTACTTTCTTGCCTTTTTTTTTTTTTTTCTAAATGGGAAGGAAAGTCTAAATATCTCTAATCGAGTGTTTATCCATCATGGCAGTAGTGAAATTTACTGAAAGACTGTTCTTTGCTTTGGGTACTGTCCTATGCATGGTAGGCTATTAAGTAGAGTTAGAACATTAAATCCTAGTAGCTTCCCTTCACCTTCAGTTGTGCCAACCACAGGTGTTTCCTCATGGGGATTTGTGTACCTGTCTCACTAGGCAAATTTCCCCTAGTGAGAACTATTAGTCTCTGAATGTTCATTTCTCTCGTTAACATTGGCTGAAAATGCTGATTATTGTCAGGATAAAGATGCAACCCCAACCCCAGGAAGATCCATACTGTACCAATGCGGTTGCCCTGCATAGGAATCAGGAATCCTCCTGGAAGCCCCTGGGTCTTCCCATGTGAAACACTGAACTGGTGGGAGTACTGTTCACCACAGAACTCAGAGGGCTTTATTTTTAGAAGGTCAGGTCTTCAGGTAAACAAGTCACCACCAAGGAAAAGTATTCCCTGTGGGAAACTTCACAAAATCAAAGAGACAATGCCTTTTCTCTGGGACCTTTAGCTTCTTGGTCTTTGTTTTATTTCACTGGCATGAAGCCTCATAAGTGTTCATTCTAGTTTTCAATCCTCTTCTTGGAAATTCATGGTTAAGGAGAAAATAAAATACATGTCATTTTCCAGTTCCTCCTTTCAGAACGTGGAGGCATCAGGAAAGTTTTCCCATCCCCCTTAAAAGTAAAATCTGGGGTTTCTCTTCTCTCTCTCTCTCTCTCTCTCTCTCTCTCTCTCTCTCTCTCTCTCTCTCTCTCTCTCTCTCAACATGAAGAAACTGAAGATTTTGTTTTCAGTTGAAAGAATGTTTAGTCCAAGGACAATCCAGAGCTCTGTTTCCGCTCTCTCCTTCTCTGGTTGCTATTCTGGGAATGCAATACTATCCATCTGTAAAACTGCACATGGATTCCAGCTGCAGCCCCAGCTGCTGTGGTTTGTTCTCCCCATTTTATGTTTTGTTTTGCTGTTTTTGAAACTGTGAGGGAGACTTGCTTTTGGTTATCTCCAATCTTTGCTCCCCATATTTTAATATGTACTCATATGCACATTACTTACTTACTTAATTAAAATATATATGGTCTCTGTTGGTAATAGGAACACTAAAAAATAGGTCATTATTGCATGATTTAGTTAGTTAGCCAATTCCAGGAAATCTTCTATCTTCACTAAGTAAGCATCCCAGATCATTTCTAAGCACCATATAAATAGCTCACATGTATTAAAAGTCCAGTGCGTCCAGACATCATATCTAGGGGCTTTCTACAGACATACTCAGCTCTTTCTCTAGATAAGCTTATGTGTAAAGCAGCTGTGCTGTGGTCATTATTTTGTAGATAGTGGGACAGCAAATCTGAGAGTCAGGAGTAGGTGGAACTATAGGGAGTGAAACCACACAGCTGTGCTGGTGCCAGCCTTTTGTACATCATAAGTGTACTTTGTCCTATCCAATTTCTGTGACAGACTCTGTGATATCATGGGCAGAAGGGAAAATGAGCTTTAAGGCAACACTAGAGGAGGTTGAGGCAAGGGAGGCAGAATCTTGCTGAAGTTCCAAAGCCAACTTTTCATGTTCTAGAAGCAAACACCTCCTCAACGATCAATAAGTATAGCTCTACATTGGTTCTTGTTGCTTCTTATACAGTTCCTGTAAGAACCTGATGCCACCTATCACTCTCTCACCAAACAAATGCCTAGTTATACCACATTTTATTCCTACTATAATATTTTTTAAAGGGAAACTAAATGTTTCTTAATCCTGAAAATTTCTTTTTTTCCCCTAAGTGGCAAAGAAAATACCAAGCCCAACAGAATGGAATAAAACAAAATTAACACAAGAGAACAAATTAAATAAAATACCGCCATTTTCCCCAACATACCATCAGTGGGTCAACCAGCAATTTTCCTCAATATATACACGTACATTTTAGTATATTATCTTCATGATCCTACCAACTAAGAGTACATTGAATTTTAAGCACATCTTAGAAAGGACATGATGTTTCACATTGCAGATGAGGAAGTGTTGGCCTTCCCCAGCCTTGTCTCTGCTTTTCCTCTTCCTCTTTCACAAAGATGGGGCTATGACAAAGTGTTGTGAGCCTCCAGACTTTTTTTTTAAAATGGCTAACACAAACTAACAAATAGGTAGAAGAGATAGACAAATGCTCTGTTCTTTGACCCCAATTTACAGTGTGGTAGTTTGCCCTCCTATTTGCTTCTGCCCATTCTGGTTCCCTACCTGTTCATTCAACTACAATAGTCTAAGCAAAGAACTTATCCTATGTTCCTTTACCCCCTACCCTTACTAACTTTTATTCCTATGCTATGCTTACATGGCCCAACTTCTCAATTTCCCATAAGCTATTTAAAATGTGGCTTTTACACAGCCTTTTCCAAGAAGCCATTCGCAGTTCTTCTAGGTCATGAGGATACCTGTGCTCAGTGTCTGAAGAGATTTGATACTACATTCCTTGATTCTGTTTCTCTTCTGTCCTCTGTCCTCCACCTTTGAGACTCCTGTTTTCTCTATTGCCTTTGCTATAGAAGTTTCCAAAAACTCATCTTTCCTCTCCTATCTGTCTGTCTCTCTGTCTCTGTCTCTCTGTCTCTCCTCTCTCTCTCTCTCTTTCCTCTTCCCCTCTCTCTGTGTGTGACGTTAATCTACAGTATAAATTATATCATCTATTTCATAATGCTCCCAAAGTTCATATCTTAGCAAAATGGAGAATCTGCCCACAGAAGCATTCAGAACTAATCTGCTAAACCTGTCCAAGGAAGTGATGTTGCCCTTCAGTTTTTCCTGCTTTTTAAAAATTCAGTAACTTAGACTGGCTATAGTTAAAGACAGCTGGACATTCACTAGTTGCAAAATCCATCTGATCATCAGGCACTATTACTTCATATAGATGACTGAAAGAGATCCTTCTGCAAGAGCTTTTTTCTGTTACTTACTGGGGTATTGTCTTAAAAACTCTGCAAATCTACAGGGTATATGGCGCATCTACAGAGATGTAAACTATACAAATGTGCCACTTATATTACCATAAGTGGAAGTTCCCTGAAGGACATGGGCTAAGTTACCTAGCCACTGTCTCTCAGTTTCCACCCCTGAAAAGTGGGCACAGTGGTATTTATCTTGCCTATTAGAAGGATTAAGTACTTTGGCACAAAACCAAAATATTATGGGGGAGTCATAAATAGTAACTAGGATCCTAGCAGGTTAAAATTAATCTATATTTTCATTTATATTCTAATCTATAATAATCTATATTTCAATCTATATTGTCTTCTTTGTGGCATGAGTAATGGAGTCTTGTTGAGCTTTGAACTGAAAACTGTGTGACTGAAAATTATTTTTAAAAGGGAATATAGTAGCAAGTTGGACTTGACTTTTTGCTTTCCTCCATGCCTTCTCAATCACCCAAGACCCAGCTTTTTTCTTCTCACATAGTACTTAAGGAACACCGGAGAGGCAATTGGCATACCTTCCAATTAGGGTTCTGTTTCCACTCAGCCTGTAGACTCTATGGCTTCCATTATCTCTGTAGTCCATAAAGGCTGACACCCAGACGGATAATGTAACTATGCAACAATTATGAGAATTATAGTATAGCCATGGAAGAGCTGTGTATGCTGAAATAAGGTGTCAGGACCATATGATGAAACCTGAAGCCAGTGGGGGTTTCACTAATTACAACTTTTACAGAGAAAAGTGGCTACCTCTGGAAAGTTCAAGTTCTGTTCTCATACTCCTGGTGGGAAGGAGGAGGAGAAATGAAGGATTGATTTACTGAATTATGGTGAAAAAAAATTCACGTGTCCATGCCCCATGGGAACAAAATCTGGCAAGCATGGATCTGAGTTCTTAATATGGCTGAGATCTGCTTAATAAGGACATAAACAACAGCACATATGGTTAAGATTGGAATGCCCCTGGCTCCCTTTTATTGATTTACAGTCCATGTTAACCTATAAATGGGTTTGAGGCCTCAAGGGAAAACCAAAGTTAGAGAGATGTGTGACTGTGTGAAAACAAAGAAGGAAGCAGGCTCTCCTATGAGGGTGAGGATTTAATAGGGTTTCAGTCAGCAGGCAACGTGCCTTTAGACCAATGGTGAAACTATAAAACTCTTGAAAGTATACGTGTAACCAAAGAGAAGCACAACCCCAAAAATTTCATATGGAAGGAGGGACCATACTAGTCCTGAATAGCGACCAGTTCCCACTAGAATATGCCTAAATCATCCATAGGACTTTTGCAAATGTGCCATTAATAGTTGACTTCATGTGGCACTGCCATAAAAGTGCCAAGACCACCCTAAAGAAAGTAACCAAGGAGCTAAAGGGGTCGGCAAACCTATAGGAGGATCAACAATACGAACTAACTAACCAGTTCCCCACAGAACTGTGTCTCTACTTGCATATGTAGCAGAGGTAGGAGAGGCCCTTGGTCTTGCGAAGATCATATGTCCCAATACAGAGGAATGCCAGGGCCAGGAAGCAGGAGTGGGTGGGTTGGGGAGCAGGGCGGGGGGAGGGTATAGGGGACTTTGGGGATAACATTTGAAATGTAAAAGAAGAGAATATCTAATAAAAAAAGAAGTGAAAAAAAAAGAACTAAGGATCCCCCCCCCCAAAAAAAAGTGCCAAGACCAGAACCTCCACGCCTCTCCATATCCCATTTAAAAGCAGAATAGAAGGCCCATCTCATTCAGCAAATGCCAGTTTTGGAGGCCTGGTTTAAGGAGTGAAAGGTCTTCTCTGTAGTAATGTTGTTGAGATAAGAGGGGATGCCTTGCTTTGATTCCAAGTCAGCTGAACAGGTCAAGCCAGTTACAAAAATGGAATTTTTCTCACTCCCACATCCTAATTTCACACATTTCCAACTCTTATATAGCTAATTGTTTATGTTCGCATCACAAACGGAAGTTTAGTATTGAGTAAAGCATCTTTAAGGAAAAGGGCAGCCTCATCTGGAGATATCATTGAAACAGTAAGGAGTTTGGCAATTTATGTGTTTTCAGATACTGTCCCCTGGGTGAAGGCACTGGACAGCACTATTAAATAAATATCAGAGAACTTGTGATTGTATTTATAATGACCACAAAAACAAATCTTTTGGCATGTTAGTGATGTGTAATCTACATAAGATGGAGGTGGGACAACTCACTCTAAGTGTGGTTGGTATCATTCCGTCCCCACTGAATAAAATGCAGGAAAGAAGCTGACTGTCAGCAGTCACCTGTCCCCTCCTTCTTACTATAGACACCCTGTGACTACCTGCTTCTTTTTCCTGTAACCATGTCTTGCTTGTATGATGAACAAACCCCTCCTTTCTTAAGTTGCTTATGTTGGGTTTTTGGTTGAATTTAGGAGACAAGTAATTAATGCAAATGGTGGGTTGGCCCGATTCCCAGTTGAAATGTATGGTCATATTGATGGTTTGCGCTGGAACAGTAACAGAAGAATGGGTGAACAATCCAAAGAAAGTCACTCTCTTTATAGTAGCATACCTCTTGTCCATCTTTGTTGACATTATCATCGGCATGCCTGGCCACAATGGAGAGGAACTGTAGGAGGCGGTGGAGGGTGTCGCAGTTGCAGGGAGGTAGAAGGTAAATGAGGAGTTGCAAGGTGCCCAGTTGTTCCTCAGGCTCCAACACTACAGAAGGAAGAGAGAGGTACTCTAAGTAAGACCAAGAGGAGCTGACACTGTTTGGGCACTGAGGACAGTTTTCCTTTCTGCTACATTAAGAAAGAGGTTACCTAGGCCAGCCCCACTCAGTGTCTTCACAATTTTTTCCCCACTACTTTAGCAGCTGAGCTACAAAACCCTATGAAAAATATAGAGACAAGATTGACATCTAGGCAAATCGTGAGAAAGTTAATACCATTTGCCTTATTTCCATTACCAAACTTTTCCCTATTCATTACTCAGACTAACTTAGTGGATTTTAGTGCATACAGATAAATACCTAGTAAGAGTGGTTGGGAATTGATGAATGTTCCAAAATCTTTTATAGAATTTAAGGGTCTTTGTTCTTCTTATACAAGGAACAATATACAAGAAACAGACATTTTTGGCCATACCCAAGACATTTACGTCTTCTTTGTCAGCCACAATCTCATCAGAACTGCTGTCTTGCAAGAAGGGATGTATGAAGGATAACACATCTCTGGTACTGCCATTTTCCTCCCTATCCTTTCTCCTTATCTGGGGTCTGTGTGTATAGCCAGATACAGCTATTTTGAAAGCAGGGGTAGTGACTGAACTGTGCCATTTTGCTTCCACTGAAATGCTCACTGCTGTCTTACTCTGAATTCTTTGGCTCCCTCCTTCCTCATACCAGAAGCCATGATTCATTTTTAGGCACTGACTCAATGCAAACTCTTGCCAGTACTTCAAAGCATCAACTTATAGTACTTTCTACTTTCCTGGGGTCATTTGAAAACATCTGAAATTCTTCTTGGCTTTTCCCATTTGTTTTAGTCCAGCTTTCTTCTTAGTAGTTCTCCCTAGGGTTTATCTCAGAAAATCCCCCAAATAGCCCAATCATTAGAGACCAATAAAGGCAAAACCAGTTATCGGAAAACACATGAAGAAGATTTTCATGAGAGAGCTGGACACCCTGGTATTCCAGAATACTTTCCCGCAAATCTGGTTCTATTACGTACGGAGAGTGTTGATAAATGCAGTGTATAGCTCCCTTGTGAGAAGGGGGTCAGGCATGTCTCTGAGGAACTCCTTTAACAAGGCTGCCACATCATGAACACTATGCTCCTCTTCCAGACAGACATCAACCCCACGGTCAAATTCTTCACGCAACTGAAAAATCAATGGTTCAAGAGACAGTTATATAAGATTCATAAGTCTAATTTAACAAGAAGAGTCATGTAGCAATGATATCTTAAAACCATCTAATCTCAGTGTTCAGTGTTTGCCAAAGAGAAGTATTTTCATGGACAGTGTCTGGCATTAAGTCTCCATAGGACAAAAAAAAAAAAAAAAAAAGGAAAAAGAAAGTAAGCTATAGACTTTATTCATATTAGTTATGAATACCTATCTACATATCTCTTTATAAGTATGAATGTGTTATTACAAAAGTCATTGTGTATGTGTTGTTAATGATGTTTTCAGGGAAGTAGGTAATAATAATCAGGAAGTTGTAAGTAAGGGCTGAGGGTTAGAAGAGAATTTTGGTCAAGTGTAAATGTGAGAGAACTATTACACAACACTTGGGCATGTCACCAAACAGATCATATTGGAATTTGGATAGTTTACTAGAATACCAACAAAAAGTTCAAGATTATTTGACAAGTCATAAAACTAATAATGTAGATGAGATATGAATGATGAAGGCTTAATAGATCGCACATTGAAATAAAACTTATCTCTAGTTTATTAGCATAGCCTTATGAGCAATTACCAGAAAGATTTTTTGCCTCAATCACTATACAAAGCCCCTTAACATGGATAGCAGCACAAAAACATGGTAACAATGTGAAAGAAATGATAATAATATCATGCTCTGCTTTTCATCTCTGACAGCTTGATGTCCCTTATGCATTGTTCTCTGTCGTTCATTCCTTCATTCCTTCATTCATTCACTCATTCATTCATCCATCTAGGATTCATTACATTTTGCTGGATTTCAAGCCCTATTATAGGTCTTCAAGGTACATTTGTAAATAAAGAGACAAAGTCCTTATGCCTCCTTGATTTGGTAGACTAGTAGAGATACAAGGTAAGCTGGTAACAGCACAAATGACAAGTTCTTACTTTAAACATTCATATGCCCTGTCTTCCCATTGTGGGTACAGGAGATATAGAGGTCAAGGAATGATGTTGGGTATTTTCCTTTATCACTGAAATTCTTACTCCCTTTAGACAAACTCATTCACTGAACTGAACCTGTAGACTTTGGCATTTTGTTGCAATAAGTTAGGAGGCCACTGAGCTCAAGGGATCCTCTGTCTGTGCTTATGCTCCTTTACCCCTAGTGCTGAGGTTATACACATATGGCCATACCATGATTTTTATGTGGGTGCTGGGGATCTGAACTCCAGCTTTCCTGCTTACACACCAAGAGCTATTTCCCAAGCCCTTGCTCTTACTTTTTGAAGAAAAAGTTCAGGGTATAGAGAAGTAGCATAAAAACATAAAATAGTGACTTAAAGCATATGTCATACTCAAATATAGTCCTAAGTTACCACTAATTGCATCTCATTGAATGAGTAATTCTTAAGTAAATCCCTGCACAAAAATTTTTCACCATTTTTATGGATCCAAAATTGTTAAAGAATAATTTCTGGCAATCATCATCTGTCTACCTGGTAAAAATACTCATCACTGTCCTCAACTGCTCATTTATTCGAGACAACTTTACATCAGCATTTACAAGACAGCCAGAATGAAGAGGATGCCTATAGCACTACTGCAATTAAGAGAGTTGAGGTACACCATGATACTGTCTGAACACACACATATCATACACACACACACACACACACACACACACACACACACACCAACCCAAACCCCAGGAGAGAGAGTATGAGAGATGGCAGAAAGGTGGGCAATAGAAAGAATTTAGTAAATCATGTTATCTTGAATCAAATTTCTAAATCTCTATAAGACTACAAAGAAAGGGTGAAGAGGACTATAGCTGGATAGGTTATTCAATGAGATATTATTAATAAAGGTATTCCTTAATTATACATAGGTGTAAGGCCTAGAAGATGTTGCTGAACAATTTTCCATTTTACAAGTGCGGGGGTTAAATATGTTCATTCATCTTGTGTGATTATTAAAAATACAAATAAACCAGTCAGGAAAAAAGAAAAACCTTTATCTTAACAATGAAAAGGTACATGATAGGGTATTTACTTCAACATATGAATAAATAATTTTTAACTTCATCCAACTGAAATTTTTACTTGGCTTAGCTTTTAAATTGTTGAGTTCCTTATTTCCTTCTCTTGCAATCAATAGGAGAAAACAGAATTATAACTGCCTTTTGCCAGCAAATGAGTTCTGCTAAAGAATGGCTTGCCTTTTATAAAGCCATCACAACCCCAAATACCTATCTGATCAAAAGAATATTTCTTTAACAATCTAATATCAAATTTCCACCACAAGAATGTAGTGTGAGACTGGAAAAAATAAGGAATAGTCTTATCATAAAAAATGAACCATGGACCAATGCTTCCATAGAGTGTTACAAAGCATTTATTTCTGCAAAAGTCATGGCATAAATGTAGCATCAGAGTGGATAAGAAAGTGTAAGGCATTTTCCTATCATATTTTGGTAAAATTGGCCAATACCATGTTATTTTCTATTTATTATCACTTCCTGATTAGTTAGGCATGTTTTGAGTCTCCCATTCTCCTGCTTCAGAGACATTTTTATCAAATAGTTTCCTTTAGTTAAGCACAGAATGGACATATCCAGACATTTTCTTTCAGTTTTTTCATCCCAACTCCATCTTTCCAAGCTTCTGAGTGGTATTTCATCTCCTGGGTCTTAATTATATTATAGTTGGCAAGAGGGTAAGGAAAAGATAGTCAGAAGAGAATCTATATAAACTTGAACTTTCTATCTAGTAATTCCATTAAATGTCAGCTAAAACAGACAACATTCAGTGTTCACTTACTTGTCTTACTCTCTTCTTTGAGCTTCCAACTCGGAATATCCCCACTGTCTGGAGGCCTATAAAATAAGCAAATAAAATCAAAATTCTTTTCTTTTTCTGCTTGAGATTCTAAATAAAATCAATGTAGAAACAGTGCTGAATGTTTGTACAGAGCTGTGACCTGCAGACCAGCAGTGACTGCACAGTATTCAGTGACATCCTATTCATCTTCTCCAGATACATACATACCTTTAAACATCAGAGTTATTTTCCACTAAATGAGATGATATTTTTCCCTGTGTGATTATTGATGTTATAGGTCAGAGAGATCTTCTTTATTGGCAACAGCCCTAAAATTATGCATATATAACAAGAGTCTAAAATGATAAAATATATAAACAAAGATACGCACACAGGGTGGTTCAGAATAGGACTATAAGAGAAAGCAAGCTTATGAATTTGGAGTTATCTATCTAATTTGGGATGTACTATCCTGTATCCATTTTAAATGACATTTACAAGAAAATTGTATATACATGAAAACTCTGTCTTACCATTAAAGGAGAGCAGTGGCATTCTCTGTATATATCTATGTATCTATCTACCTATATCATCTGTATATCATCTATCTATACCTATCTGTAGGTATCCTCTACATATACCTGCATGCACATGTTATACAAGGATAACCTCAGACCCACACAAAGATATAAAATAAAGTATAATAAAATCTTTTTAAAAATTTGATCTTCAAATAATCCAACAATCTCAATAGCACCAATTGGAAATTTCAGCAATAGTAATTTAATGGAATTGAATTTTCAGGCAATATCCACATCAGGGATATTTTTATTAGGTATTTTCCTCATTTACATTTCCAATGCTATCCCAAAACTCCCCCATACCCTCCCCCCCACTCCCCTACCCACCCACTCCCACTTTTTGGTCCTGGTGTTCCCCTGTACTGGGACATATAAAGTTTGCAAGTCCAATGGGCCTCTCTTTCCAGTGATGGCCGACTAGGCCATCTTCTGATATATATGCAGCTATAGTCAAGAGCTCCGGGGTACTGGTTAGTTCATAATGTTGTTCCACCTATAGGGTTGCAGATCCTTTAGCTCCTTGGGTACTTTCTCTAGCTCCTCCATTGGGGGCCCTGTGATCCATCCAATAGCTGACGGTGAGCATCCACTTCTGTGTTTGCTAGGCCCCGGCATAGTCTCACAAGAGACAGCTATATCTGGGTCCTTTCAGCAAAATCTTGCTAGTGTATGCAATGGTGTCAGTGTTTGACTTCATCATCACTATTGAGGAGTATCATCTAATTTTTTTGATTTTTACTGTTAGTCCATTTTCTCTTCATAATCAGGTATGACAGTGGTGCTAGATTGCAAGTGCTAGTGGTCATTTGAAATCATATGAAAATAGTTGATCTAAGAGTAAAGTCAGTAAATAGGGAGCCCTCATAGTATTACTTGAATCTTGCATTCAGACTCTCAGCATATAAATAAGGCTTGCAGGGTATTGGATCAGGCAGGGGGACATTCTTCTTAATCTACTTTCACCTTGGTTTCTTTCATCTGTGACTGAAAGAATTATCACTAGTACAATATATCCTTAAATGGAAAAATTTAAAATGTTATAGCCTTACTTCTTTCTGGCCAGAAACAATAAAGTAAATGTTTGGTAGGTCTCTTCATAGGGCCTTTATGTCTGTCATAGGCATTCTGTATCTATCATTTACATTAATATTAATTATTTTATTATTACATGGTATCAATGATTCTTGATTTATCTCAAAAATAATAATTTTCCTTTGCGTTTTGATATTAAGTATTACCACCTTTATTTTATGTGCTTATTTTGCCTCCATACATATGTGGCACCACTTCCTTGGTATCTGGAAAGACCAGAAGAGGTAGTCACATCTTATGAACCTGGAGTTTAGGATGGCTGTGAGCTACATTGTGAGAACTGGCAATTGATCCCAGATTCTCTGTTATAGCAGCATATGATCTTAACTACTGAGCCATCTCTCCAACCCTAAGTATTAACCCTTTTTAGTTGGATTTCCAAGGGGATTTTGCTTTTTAGTTTTTAGTTTGGAAATACAATATAGCATAAACATCTCATTTATCAGTTCTGTTTCCTAAAAGTGTCATTCTGAATTTCCAGATGATTTGAGAGAATTGTATCATGTGGCTGGTTATTGCTGATTTACATGTGTACTAAGGACACTTTGCTTGGGGGTAAGGAGTCTACTCCATTTCCTTATTACTGTTACTAATTTGCTTCCTAACTGAGACCAACACCCAACCTAATTTATATTTCTTGCTTCTTTGGGAAACCTAGAAATGAGACTCAATTCAGAGTAGGATAGAGGACCATATTTTTTTCCTCGGTAAAATGATGTTTGTACTGATTTAATTAGTGCATACAGAATACTTATAATAATCTGGTATGTGCTTTTATTTATAGAAAGACAAGTTATGAATTGACTCGATGACTCTTCTCTATGCAAAATAGAAAACATAACATGTCAATTTATAAATATTGTCTTCAGCTAAGTTTATATTTCTTATTCTTTGATGGCTTCTGAATACCTGAATTTCTATAAAATCAAGATATCAGGGGGGAGCTGTCATACAGGTAGGACTGTTCATCTAGGTAGATTTCGCAAAACTATTCAGAAGTGCCTATTTCTGAGATTATTCCTTCAACCATAGCAATTTCCTACTGGGTAATAATTCTTGTGTGCCTTAATCAATTCTAATATGTTTTGGTTTTTGAATTGCATTTAATTTTTAAAGGTAGAACAAATGACTGCCTTTGGATAGATAATGCTTTTTTTCTGACATAAACTTACAATGATTTTCCTCACAGACACAAGAATAGTTTAGCTATTGCATAACCAGGACTTAAGTCAGTAACTGAAAAAGAAAAGGGTAGACACTGAAGAAGATATTGATTTCACAAAGAACTGTAACTTTGCTGATTCCTGTCCCAGGAACTGATGTGACCATCTTTCTTTTGTTTTCATTAGAAACTGAAATGGAAACTAGACCCAGAAGTACCTGAATCTCAGGCTTAAAGATGTCATGAAATGAGGACAGGCACAATAAACAGTGGGTCTCACCCCAAAGTCAGTCTAAATCCCAAAATCATCTCTTAACTCCCAATTAATCTTTTGGCTGTCCTTTGGAAGCTTCTAGAAAATAGAGATGCTTAAGGAAATTTGAATTAAGGATAGATAAGCCATTTGAAATGAATAAGTGAAGAATGGTTGGGTACATAAATGTAGATGGAGCTAATAAAAATTGTTAAGAACAATTTTGGAGAGGTTGGGAAAATGGTCTTTGATCAATAATTAAAAGACTAAAGTGGCACATGTCCTCTACTAGGTATTTCAAAATCAAGCAAATAAAGTCTTATGGAAGAAATTATTTTTAAAATGGTGTTTGTCTTATTTTGTTTTGAGACAGGGTCATATAGTAAGACAACAACAACATCTAAAATTCTATACAAAGCCCTTTACTTTTTGAAGGGTTTTTTGTTTGTTTGTTGAGACAGGGTTTCTCTGTGTAGCCCTGGCTGTCCTGGAACTCACTTTGTAGACCAGGCTGGCCTCGAACTCAGAAATCCGCCTGCCTCTGACTTCCAAGTGCTAGGATTAAAGGTGTGTGCCACCACGACCCGGCCTTTTTTAAGTTTTAAAGTTTGATATTTTTGCTATTTCTTTGGAGTATTCAAGTCAATATCTATTTGAATTTGAATGTGTATCCTATTATTCTATATTCATCTGATATAAATATTATGAGCACCTGGAATACAGATAGAACCTTGCATAGTTGATCATTTTAAGTCTTACCTTTAGGTCCAAACTATATATCAAATATTCTCTTCTGTAAACAAAACCTAATGTTTAAATATATTTATTTAAGTCTGTACTGGCTATTTTTGTGTCAACTTGACACAGCTGGAGTTATCACAGAGAAAGGAGCTTCAGTTGAGGAAATGCCTCCATGAGATCCAACTGTAAGGCATTTTCTCAATTAGTGATCAAGGGGGAAAGGCCCCTTGTGGGTGGGACCATCCCTGGGCTGGTAGTCTTGGGTTCTATAAGAGAGCAGGCTGAGCAAGCCAGGGGAGGCAAGCCAGTGAAGAACATCCCTCCATGGCCTCTGCATCAGCTTCTGCTCCCTGACCTGTCTGAGTTCCAGTCCTGACTTCCTTTGGTGATGAACAGCAGCATGGAAGTGTAAGCCGAATAAACCCTTTCCTCCCCAACTTGCTTCTTGGTCATGATGTTTGTGCAGGAATAGAAACCCTGACTAAGACAAAGTCATTTCTTTATCCAGTGATTTTTACACATACTGACTTGATTAAGCAATTTAAATACCTCTTTAATAGTTTTCTATGATAATCTGTTTTTATAATTAGGAAATAAATGACAATGTTCACACTTTGTTTTATACTTCCTTCTTTTCCTCTTTTTCTTTCTTTCTTGTAGGACTGAGAATTTAACCTAGGGCACTATGCATTCTAGGCAAGTGCTACACCACTGAGAAACATCCACAATTCTCTTTTTAGCTTTCATTTTGAGATAGAATTTCACAAGGTTTCCCAGGAAAGCCTTGAACTCACGCTATAACACAGGAAGACACAGGAAGATCTTGAACTTGAAATTTTCCTGCCCCAGCCTCCTATGTATCTGGGATTGGATGTCTATACCAAGAGGCCAAGGAAGCACTTGTTCATTTTGCTTTACAAAATTATAATACATTATCTTTAAAATAAATAAGCAAATAAGGACATTTTTCCAGGTCCATGGTGTGTGGTAAATCTATAGCAAATAATCATGTGATGGATATGAGCTAAATATCTAAATTTTAAAAACCAATTAAAGAACCATTCATCCTATTAAAGTCATCCTGTTAATGGGAATTAATTTGCAAAGGGATGTCTGGAGACCATAAAAATAGATATTTATAAAAGGCAAAACATTGTCTTTGCCAAAAGAAACATAAATAAACTTAATGTCTAAGAACATGCATGTGACTTTGCTCTCTTTGAAGCATGTCTTAGTCCAGCACAAGTGATCCTTTCACAAAAATGATTACTTAGAGACTTTTGTGAGGACTCTTAGGGTTGGAGGATTTCAAATAGCATCACACCTCCTAGTCTTGTTGGTCCCAGTAACTTCATAAGCCAACACTTACATTGGTACACTTTATTTATCAAAGGTTTGTCTAGCACTTGCTCAAAGGAACACAAAATTGAATATAGGAATGATGCTTGGATCACTGATGGCTGATGACAAGTCTTACCATGTTTTTCCAGATGTTGACAGCAGCTGTCCACCAGCCTGGGGACCTGCCTGTAAATAGGATTCAGACTCAGCTTCTTATCTCTGGCCTTTTCTTTTTTACTCTGAGCCTCAGCAGGCAAGGAGAGTTGTAAAGCTTCTAGGAGTCGAGACTGGTTGTCATCCAGATCAGTGATGGAATCCACGGACATGGCGCCCTGGAAGTGATGCACAGACTTGAAAAAGAGGAAAGGCAACAGAAGAAAAAACAGCTACCACCCTATAAAATTTCATGGAGGACCATATCTCTCAAAAGATAATTCTGCTTGATGTAGTTATTTTTTTATTGCTGATATACTTGCTTATTGCTGACATATTAAGAGGAAAAACGAAATGCATTTTGAATGAGTTAGGAAATCTCTACAACACAGGGTAAGTATTGTTAGTTAGGATTTCAGTTCAGACTTTTCCAAGTGGAAGACAAGAGATGGGAAACATATAATTAAAATATTTTGATTCAACCACTTCATTTTTTGAAACATTAAATACATACTCAATGAATGAGGTAAAGTTATAGAAGTCTTATGAATTAAAAAAAAATCCTTAACTATGCCTCTAGGAAGTACATTTTAAACATAAGAAGATTCAAACTGGTTATTGTGGTATATGCCTGTAACCCCAGCATGTAGGAGAGTACAGCTATCCATCCTGGATGAAGAGTGTTATAAAAAGGAGTTAGCTATTAGAGTCCTGATAGGGCCTGTACAGAGAAAGGGACATTTAGGAAGTCCACTGCCTAGGTCATAGGTTCCCCAACATCTCTATTTTAGAGTTTTTGGTGCTACTGTTATTTGGATTTATAAACAGTCCAAGACAATTGCAGGCTTAGAAGAACAAATTCATCTGGAAAATTTAAATATTCCATAATTTTGTCAGTTTTTCCTCTATGAATCAGTCAATACCATAAAAAAAAATAGCAGGGCCTTGGGCCTTCCTATACTTTGGGACAGCTCTTAAATGTTAGTAGCTGATTAAAAAATGTGAATTATAAATGGAAGTCTGCTTGTATATTTAACTAGGGCAGTCTTCAATGATGGGAGGTAGGAAATACTCCCAGCCCAACGCTTAAGGGAAAGGGAAAGACCTCTCAGGGATATGGTAGTAACTATGTAGTAGTTATGTATATATGTAGTAACTATGCTGATTACCACCCATGTGGCTTGGTAAACTCAGACTTGTAGGTTTGCAATTAACAGGCTAGGAGCCCAGAGCCTAGAACCTAGTGCACACTGTGTCACTGGCACCATATTGATTCATCATGGATTTCAACAAGACTGCATAGAATTGTACAGCTGTATTTAAGGGAAGACAAATTCTATTGATGAGAAAAATCTAAATATCTCTCTGATTTTTGAACTTTTGTAGCTAATTCATTGATCCAGGTACATCCTAACAATAATATTGAAAAAATTAACAGAAACACTGGACCCTGGCCTCAAGACTCTGAATTTAGCATAGAGGTGGTGTAGTCTGCAGCTCAAATGGCATTGTGATAGTATAACACCATATAAATACCTTATAAAGTTTATGTTCAAGAACTACATACCTGAGGTACAGAACAAAATGATCAAAGCCATTTTCATAATGTTTTAAATAATTTTATGGATTTGTGTTTTGGCATATTCATAGCTAACCTTGTATGCATGTGTCCCAAGATTGCAGGTATACTTGTCTGATTGAGCAGAAAGTCTAGCAAGATAGTAGGAGATAACAAATTACCACCATCAATAGCAGTAGTGCTGAATATTTGGGTACAAAGTTAACCAGGAGGGAAGGAGAGTGTTAGATGCCACATGGACACTACTGGTTATTCCCTAGTGCAAGAGATATCTCTAATGTGTCCAGTTTTCATGGTGGTAGAGATTCAAAGGGCAACCTTATTCATTTTCAGGTTTTTTCAGAATCAGAGGAGATCCTGACCAACTCACCCTTCTCCTGGCCCGAGGAGCTGGTTCCGGAGTATTCGGTGATGTAGACTCATTTGGTGTTTCTGAGGTTGAGCTGAGAGATGAGTTACTGCTTGAGAGTTCCTTGTTTTGTTTTTTATTTCCAAATGGGAGGAGGGAAGACACAAAATCCGATGATGCATCCTTCTGCTCCTCCCTCTGCAAGTCTTGCTTCAGTTTATATGCCCGGTCATTAGCAATGACTTGGGATAAGGGCATTCCAAATGCCTGTGGGATGAATTCTGCAAGGAAAAAAAATCAAATATTTATGTTTATGGAAGGTCTATCCAGACAGGAGAGCATGTTCATTCATAGATCATCCAAAAAAGCAGACAGACCTAGTGAAATTATTGCTTTCCAAACAATTGATTCATCAATCAGCATACTGGAATGACTGTATTGTTGAGCAAAATGGGTAAAGTTTCCATTTCAGTGAAAGATGTGAGTAAGTACAAATGCACATTTTAGAAATATAGGTCTCTAATATTCTTCAGGTACTCAAGTCTGTTTGAAAGGAAATAATTTTACTAAGAAGTGTGAAATTTGAGCAGGATATAAACAGTGCTTCATGCTCATGAGCATACAACTATATAAACTGTTACTCTTCAATTGATATGCTATAGAAGTTTTTGAAGTCATAAGAAAACCACAACAAACACTGATTGACACCTACTATTTGCTATGTCAAGTTTCACAATTCGGGGGGTGAGTGGATGGGTGTGTGCTGTAAAGGATCTCAGGTACTTTTTCAGGAGGGCTTCTGAGGTTGAAAGGAGATGTGCAGAATCAGACATTTAAATAATTATAAGATATTAACTCTCATGAGAAATGAATGAATTCACAGTTGAAAATCAGTCGATATTAAGGTATACCATAAGGCAATGTAGGAAATAATGGCCTAAGGATTAGAAAAGCAATTTCGGAACACTTTAAGAAGTTTGCTTTTTCTCCCTTTTAATCCTGTGTCCCTACCTCCAACTTTTACCTACTGGGTTACAGCAGTCCCTTTATGATCTATACTCAAACTTAATGATGATAACATGCAGAAGAGGACTTGTCCATAATATAGCTTGTAGGAGTCCCAGAATACATTTGGAATTCTTTACTAGGGATCATTTGGGAAAGAGGCACAGTAGAGAACTCTTTGGCTTCATTTGGCAATATATATACAGTTACTGTCTATCAATCCATGTGTATTCATGTATATTAAGTACCCAGAGATAAACATTTTATTAGTAGCATTTTAGATTTATATGGAAAGTATTAATATTCAATTAAGTACATTATTCTTGTTAGACTCAAAATTATATCTCTTAGTAGCCTCAGCAAATTGGAACCTAGGAGAGCCCTGTTTTTGTTTTTGTTTTTTTTTTGTTTTTTGTTTTTTATAAGCCCTGCAATCAAAACTGCAATGATCAAGGGAAAATAACTCTAAGGTTATTTGTTCTTTTAGCAAACAGCTAACATTAAACCAGGTGGAAAGAGCCTTTAAAAGGTTTTCCTGCTTGATCCATGGTAACATTTTAAACTAGGCTAATAGCCAAGTCTCCATTAAGTACAGAAATGGTACTTTAAAGGCATATACCTCTGATCCCATCAAAAGGTGCAACTTGTTTTGAAGTAAAATATCCTAAGTTCATCTGGTTTTTTTTTTTTCTGAAGAGCTTGCTCTATCAGTGAACTATGGGGCATATGCCAATTAAAAGTGTTATGCCTTTCTTTTTTGAGGTAAGACTATTACTACATAACTATCACCAGCAAAACTAGAGGCAAAGATTAGTGTGCACTTGGAGGGTTTCATATAATAAGCAGATATTCTTCACAAAGTTTGGACAGCCACATAGAAGATGCAGGTATGACTTGGGAATAGAAACAACAAAGAGGACTTTGAAATAGATCATGTGACATGGGTCTGTTAATGTAGGCATGACAGAGACTTGTTCTACAATGGGAGCTCTCATAAACATTTTTTCCATATAAGGAAACCAAATCAGACTTACTTAGTGATTTTTAGTATCTTTGTAAAAAAAGGCATTTTACTTTGGAGCCTACAGTTTGTCTACTTGTAGGTGTGTGCATGTGCATGCCGGTGTTCAAAGAGGCCAGAAGAGAGAATTGGATCATGTGGAGCTGGATTTACATGTAGTTGTGAGCCACCATGTGGGCTATGGAAACTGGAATTGAATCTTCTGAAAGAGCAGTTCATGCTCTTAACCACTGAGCTATCTCTCCAGCTCCACTAATCTAATGTTTTTAGTATCTAAAAGTATATCACTGTGTTTGTAAATTGTAATAATTGAATACAAATTAAACAAGAAACAATTCATGTCATTTTCTCCTGATATTTACTCTTCCCTTGATCTCATTTGAAAGATATAGCATTAACTGACCCCAAAAACTCCATCAGAGAACTCCTAAACTTGATAAACAACTTCAGCAAAGTAGCTGGATATAAAATTAACTCAAACAAATCAGTGGCCTTCCTCTACACAAAGGATAAACATGCTGAGGAATAAACTAGTGAAACAACACCCTTCAAAATAGTCACAAATAATATAAAATACCTTGGTCTGACTCTAAATAAGCAAGTAGAGATCTGTATGATAAAAAATTCAAGTCTCTGAAGAAATAAGTCAAAGAAGATCTCAAAAGATGGAAAGATCTCCCATGCTCATGGATTGGCAGGATTAATATAGTAAAAATGGCCATCTTGCAGAAAGCAATCTACAGATTCAGTGCAATCCCCATCAAAATTCCAACTCAATTTTTCATAGACTTAGAAACAGCAATTTGGAAATTCATTTGGAATAACAAAAAACCCAGGATAGCAAAAACAATTCTCAACAATAAAAGAACTTCTGAGGGAATCACCATCCCTGACCTCAAGCTGTACTACAGAGCAATTGTGATAAAAACTATATGGTATTGGTACAGTGACAGGCAGGTAGACCAATGGAATAGAATTGAAGACCCAGAAATGAACCCACACACCTATGGTCACTTGATCTTTCACAAAGGATCTAAAACCATTCAATGGAAAAAAGACAGCATTGTCAACAATCGGTGCTGGCTCAACTGTCTGTTAGCATGTAGAAGAATGCAAATCGATCCATTCTTATCTCCTTGTACGAAGCTCAAGTCCCAGTGGATCAAGGACCTCCACATAAAACCAGATACACTGAAACTTATAGAGGAGGAAGTGGAGAAGAGCCTTAAACATATGGGCACAGGGGAAAAGTTCCTGAACAGAACACAAATGACTTGTGCTGTAAGATCAAGAATCAACAAATGGGACCTCATAAAATTGCAAAATTTCTATGAGGCAAAGAACACTGTCAATAAAACAAAAAGGCAACCAATAGATTGGAAAAAGATCTTCATCAATTCTACATCCGATAGAGAGCTAATATCCAATATATACAAAGAATTCAAGAAATTAGACTCCAGAGAAACAAATAACCCTATTAAAAATGGGGTACAGAGATAAAGAATTCTCATCTGAGGAATGCCGAATGGCTGAGAAGCACCTAAAAAATGTTCAACAACCTTAGTCATCAGGGAAATGTAAATCAAAACAACCCTGAGATTCCACCTCACACCAGTTAAAATGGCTAAGATCAAAACTCAGGTGACAGCAGATACTGGCAAGGATGTGGAGAAAGATGGAAACTCCTCCATTGCTGGTGGGATTGCAAGCTGCTATAACTAATCTTAAAATCAGTTTGGCAGTTCCTTAGTAAATTGGATATAGTACTACTGGAAGATCCAGCAATACCTCTCCTGGGCATATACTCAGAAGATGTTCCAACTGGTATTAAGAACACATGCTCCACTATGTTCATAGCAGCCTTATTTATAATAGCCAGAAGCTGGAAAGAACCCAGATGTCCCTCAACAGAGGAATGGATACAGAAAACATAGTACATTTACACAATAGAGTACTACTCAGCTATCAAAAATAATGAATTTATGAAATTCTTAGGCAAATGGATGATATCATCCTGAGTGAGGTAACCCAATCACAAAAAAACACACATGATATGCACTCACTGATAAGTGGATATTAGCCCAGAAGCTCAGAATACCCAAGATACACTTGACTATCCACATGAAACTCAAGAAGAAGGAAGACCAAAGTGTGGATACTTTGATCCTTCTTATAAGGGGGAACAAAATACTCATGAAAGGAGTCTAATTTAAAGTGCCATGAAGTCACTTCTTCTTTAGTAGATTTGATGATGTTACAATGTTGTTATCATGTAGACCAAAAGAAGTGCTGTAGTTCAGAAAGTTCTCTGAGCTAGCCTGAGCTGCTTCCTTTCTTTCTCTGGAACTACATACATCCTTTTCATTGTCATCTCTAGTAATTGCTTGTGTGTGTGATTGTGTGTGTGCATGATTGTGTGTGTGTGTGTCTGTGTGCATGCATGTGTCTGTGTCAGTGTGTCTGTGTACATTTTGTGTCCATGTTCTTGTGGTTTTCAATTTGCATATGCACATGAGGAGATCAGAAAATGTTGATTTCCCTCTTCTGGTTCTTAGCCTCTTTCATTTGAGACTTGATGTCTGTCTGGCTTGGAAATTTGCTAAGTTTTTTTTGGGGGTAGTAAGTTTCTAGGGAATCTATCCCACCTCCTATCTCATACTTCCTGGGGTTATAGGCATGCAATGCCTAATCTGACTTTTATAATGTAGGTTCTGAGATTCTGATTCAGACTCTCACCCCTGTGTGGCAACCACTTTACCTATTGAGTGATGTTAATAGCCTATACAGATGGCTTTTAATGACAGTATTGCATTCATTTCCTTGGAGAATTTCTTTTTTTATTATTGGTTATTTTATTTGTTTACACTTCAAATGTTATCCCCTTCCTGGTTTCACTTCTGAAACCCTCTATCCCATCCCCCCATCGCTCCTGCTTCTATGAGGGTGCTCACCCACCCACCCACCCTCTCCTGCCTGCACACCCTAGCATTTCCATATGCTGGGGCACTGATACTTTACAGGATACTTGGAGAATGTCTACATGTAATTAAGTCTTACATTTTGTATTAATACTTAATGTGAAGCAAAAATAGAAACTGCAGCAAATAATCTTTTATAAGTTTTGTTTCACAGTGCACGTATAGTGACCCAGACAGTGAGTAACCATAAGGTATTACAGAATTTTGTTTTGGTACAAGAAAAAAAAGATACCACAAGATCTTTTTGTGTTGATACTCAGTGCCCCATGGGCAATTATGCCATAGTAATACCTAGCCCCCATGTGCCTTGATTAGGCAAACTTAGAAACTGGATTAAAGTACGTTTTTTTTTTCTATAAAAATTATTTACTTATTTATTTAGCTCTCTCAAAATCTGGGTTTTTCTTGAGACAAGAAAGAAATAGTCTGAATTTCTGGAATTTCGTTTGTTTGCCAAATAATTAAACTATAAGACATTAGGTATTTGGAAATCTTCTGTATAAAATTATGTTTTGCAAATCAATGTCAACCTTAAATTAGTTTCCATATAGAAACCAAAAGTTAGATGGACTTTTTTATAAGTTGCAGTGTTGATGCTGGAATGTCATATGATTTATTGTATATTTTTATATAAAGCAATTAAATATCACACAGGACATGATTCATGCTGATGGAATCGATTAATATAGTAGCATATCAAATATTTGTGAATCACTTCTTTTTTTATTGGAAGAGCAGGTCATCTGTGAAGAGCTGCTCCTTTTTATTTTTAGATGGCTTAACCCAAGAGGTCATTCAGAGCTTCCTGTTTTCCTTCTTTCCCTCTTGAATTTCAGTGATGATCATTTTTCACATGTGCATCTGTTATTAACCCAAACACTAATACTCAAAGGGAAGGAAATAACGTGAACTGATTACAAATATGCCACATCAGCACACACACAGTCATCCCAAGGTTATGTTTCCCAAGATAGCCAGGCAATGGCTTCCAGGGTCAACATGGACAAGGCTTTATGTTTTGAAGAGCTGTCATGGAGTAATTCTTCGGTTAATTCTAGAATTCCTTGTTTTTAAACACCAAAGCTAACTCATAGAGCAAACTTCTTACAGTTAAACTTGATACTCTTCTCCTTAGCTAGATGGATGATGGGCCCTTTCTTTGGAACCACCAAGAGCTATCTCTATTCAGCTTCTTGTATGTCAATACAGAATACCGTCAAGCTTTTAGTGAGTCTACACACACACACACACACACACACACACACACACACCAACACACAAACACACACATACATATACATACTTAGAGAATGCAACCATCAATCTCTCCATGCTCCCTCCCCAATCTTATCCTTCCTAGAAAAGTTTGAAAGGGTACTTTCTAAAGAACCACCTAACATCTTCATTGTGTGTCAATTTCAACATCAGTAACTTTATCTAAAGCAAAGTCAAAAATAATCAATTGTTCATATAGTTCTATTCACTTTTCAATATTATAATAATTGGGTTATTAATGGTTAATTTTGTTAATCTTCTACTCTGCCTAATTAATAAAGTATACTTTACCATAGGTATGCATGTATAGACAGGGAAGTATGCACATAGGTTTGATATTAGCCACAATTTGTGTCATTGATAGAATGTCTTTGGAATATGTCCCCTCATGAATGGGGATGGTTCTATTGTAGGTAATTGCTAAAGCAATTATAAGTCATCTATATTGTTCCTCTAAAGCTTAGTGGACATTGAGGAAGATGGAATGTAAAGAGTGTATGATCTACAGGGTGGGAAATAATTATGTGAGATGCTGTCTTTTTCATATAGCATGTTCATTGCACTCATGAACACATAGCATCTGGGCCTACCTGTATAAGACTTGCACAAATAAAAGACATGAACATAGGAAGAGGATCAGTTAGGAAGAAGGAGAGATCAGCTGGAGAAGATGAGAGAAGGTAAGGGCAATGAATATTATCATAATATAATATAATATAATATAATATAATATAATATAATATAATATATACTTGTGAAATTATAAAAGATAAAATATAAAAATAAGGGCAATAAATCATCAAATATATAAAAAATATAGTAAAAATTTATCAGACAATGGCTATTTACCTAGACCAACCTTTGTCTTCATCATTCTAGTAGCAAATTCTGTTGAATTAGTTTACATCCCACTGAGTATTCTGGTGAGTATGATCACAGTTCTCATGCTAGAATTTATACATTGGAAGTTTGTAATAAGGAAAAAATAAGCTCTTGCCTGAGACATCCTTGCATATCAATGCATTTAGATTTACTGCTGCTGGATCTGGCCATGAAGTGTTCTTTGGTTTGTATTTGGGGGGATTCTAGGCAGAGGACAATTGGTCTTGTGCATGCTGGACAAGTATCTACTATTGAGCTTCATCCCTATGCCTTGGGCCATAGAATATTTGTTATAGACATGATTTTATCTTTCAGTTACAGCTATGGATTACTAATATTTTTTTATCTCATTTTGTCTAGCTTGAGGTTCACATTTAGAAGCCTGAGCACAATCTGTCTACAGGAAGTGTTGCTAGCTCTTAGTTAGAAGAGACCAATGGTACACGGCTAAACATCTCACACTGCATAGTACAACATTTGCCACAACATTTTTCCAGTCTACATTGTTCCTAGCACCAAGGAAGAGAGACTACACTCTAAGGGAAGCAAAACAGTGATTTCTATTCTTTAGCATACTTTGTATCAAAATGTCATGAACCAAATATCCAACCCTTACAGTACAGTTTAAGATATGTGTGTATGGAATGGTATGCATTTTAGAAATAAGGCTCATCAAATGCAATTTGTAATGCATTTATTTTTTTAAAAAACATTGCTTTCCACTATGAGTATAAATGCAATTATTATAGATGAGAACTTCAAAGTGAGACATATGCCTTTCTTCATTTAACATTCATTCATTGTGGTACATAAATTGAACATATGTTTACACAATTATAC
This sequence comes from Mus caroli, assembly GCF_978045245.1. Classification (NCBI taxonomy): domain Eukaryota; kingdom Metazoa; phylum Chordata; class Mammalia; order Rodentia; family Muridae; genus Mus; species Mus caroli. The sequence continues at coordinate 2,667,720 of NW_028227260.1, forward strand.
CCTTTAACAACCAGTTCATATAAGACTATAAGAACAAGTCATAAAGAAATACACTATAGTAATGGGGTCTAGGTGACCTTTACAACTAGAGTGAAAATTCAAATTGACCACAAATATGTCTGAAAGAACGGTTCAAGTGTCATTTCCCTAAATAGCTATGGAAATGGACACAAATCAGTATGATGAAAGTCAGTAATTGCTGAAAACATATGGGGCCCCAAACAAGCATCCTGTGATCTAACAAAATTGCTGAGAATGGCCTACCTTTAATAATCCATGAGATGGAGACTGTTTCTTTTCTGTAGTTATAGTAGGTGAATCCAAACTTTCTCATTTAATTATTCCTGCTTAATTGTCTGTATTTGCCAAACAGCTGGTTAGTATTAGGCATGCTATCCACGGCTACTCAATGCAGGTCCTCTTTAGGCATAGCTGATTGGACAGATTAATTGGAACCACAACCTTGGCTGTGGTCACCAACTGCTCAAAACAGCTGAACTCATCAGTTCAGCACAGGGATACTCAAACCCAGAAAAGTAGACACAAAGGCCTCTCAATGACATTCTGTTATAGAAATGTAGTTGACATAATAGAGCCCAAGCACATAAATATATGCAATTCAAAATCTCAACCCAACCCAACCAGCATGCTCCCTACAAAATGCATTTGCTTTAGTTATTTGGTCCTTTACCTTTGTCTTTGTTCTTTTCCTTCCCTAGTGAATCCAGTTTCTTTCTCAAAGATTTCTTTCTCTTTTGTCCATCTGTGAATAGAAAAAGAACAAGAAATTGAAAAAAGAAGTATTCATTTGATTTTCATGTTACAAGTAGAGTTGACATTTTACTTCGCTCATAGAATTCAACACTGTAAATGGGAATAACTGAGAATACCTGAAAAATCCTCAATTTGTAGCCCATGTAACCAGTCTGGAAATATGCTCTTAAATGTTCTTTTCATCATGGGTTGAGCTACAAACAGTTCTCTTTCATATGTAATTCAACTTTGACATCCAGATGTGTTTGTTTTTACTATTATGTAAGGCTTTTCCTTTTCTCCATGTTTATGCAAGTCACTGTTCATCTTGAATAAAATCTCCACAACAGAATCAACTATACAAGCATACAGCATTGACTTTTTAAAGCTACTACAGTGTGATTTGGAAAAGGAAATCAATTTGTTGGCTGACAGAATTCAGGCCTTACTATTACCATCCTATTTACAACCTGCCGAATTTTGCATAAGTCTCAATGCTCATACCTAAATGGCAAGAATTGCATGGTTCTGTTGTAAGAATTTAATGAATCAATATGTATAAAATGCTTAATGTGAATCCTGATGCATGTCCATAAATTTAGATATACTTTCTGTCTGGAGCTTTCATGTTATTCTACAGTATGTGCCTATCCCATAATTTAATTATTCATTCATTGATGAATGTTGATGTTTCAAATGTGTTACTGTAAGTAAGTGAATAGTCCCTTTTAGCATATGATACTTTTAACAAATGTACTTAATATTCTCCTTATCGCACCAAATAGTAAAGAGACAACTCACATTGGTTGGCAGCTGCAGTTGAATTCCTGGGATATCATCGTAAAATACTGGGATTTATTGTTGCCAGAACATGTTTTGTGATTATTCAGCTTACCACACAAGAAGTATGGCTCAGGAGTCCACACTGGGCTCAAATAATAAAGATGGAGTTCATACCCAAGGGTACTGTTTAAAAGTGGATTAAGAATTTTGTCTTGCAGGACATACTAAAACATGTAGTAAAAAGTGATACCACCTAATAAAATTTATAAAACAAGCCTCTGAAAGCAGGAAATAACAGAATAAGCACTCTGATTGTAATGAGCTTTCCTGGGATCCTCTTGGGGTTACAGATGGTCCCAATTCCTTCCCCTCTGTGAGTTTTTAAAAGTGAAGGAAGACCACAATATAGCTAATAGGCAAATTTAAGACCTTTTCCCTTCCAAAATATACCCCAAATATTTTCTTCCCACAAAAAGAAAATAGTAGGACTTTTGATCTCTGGAGTCATAAGATTTGTATAAGGGGGGGGGCATGTAAATCAGTTGTACTGTGGCCAAGAGCCATTGATCACTTTTATCCCTGGTGTGTTCTTATTCTAATATCTAAGAGTTGATCTAGCTACTATGAACTATTGTGCTTATAATAATTGTGACAGATAATAAAATGCACTTACTACACAAGATTTTAACTTGTTCTCCAAATAGGATTGCTGGTTGTTTTACTTTGTAATGCTTTCTTTAATGCTGGTTCACATCACCAATTTTTTTTGGTCCAGTAATAAAATTTCTTTCTAAAAATCCTTTAATTCCTCAGTTTACACAATTGACTAAAGAGAGTAACTATACTGTCCACCTATTAAAGCCTAGGAGATTGTTCTGTGGTGCTAAGGTTGGAGCCCAGGATCTTGTACATGCCAACCTAGTATTTTATCACTGAGCTCAGGACGAGAAGTCACAAGTTTCTTCTTTTTACTTTTAATTTTTATAGTGTTTTTAGGTTAGTATATAGACTAATGGATTTCACTATGAAGTTCATATACATATGTTTCATTATAGTTTGTTTTCCACCATTCTCTTCTTCCACTGCTCTATCTCATGAACATGACCCTTCTAGCTGGTTGTCTTCTTTTCTCATTATGGGCACCCATAAGAGAATATATTCTTAAGCATATGCCTTAAAATTAGCCTTACTTGGAAAGTGCAGAAATTTGACTTCAAATCTAAGTCCTTTACATTCTCTTGTCTGGGGAGTTTTGTGCTTTAACTTTTGGATTTTTAGTTCTGGAAACTGTAAGATGAATAGATTTTCTGTGGATTGCATGTGGATGCATATTAGATTATATTAAAAATACAAAGTTTAGTGTCATATCAACAATTACTTATGCTACTCTTCATGAATACTTAGAGGTTAATATTGCTGTGTAACTCCCCCCGCCCCTACATGCACCTCTTTCTCTAACTTTGTATTACCTTGGGTATGGCAAGATATATGTCTAGTCTCACTGGAACATCTGCAGCTGGGCACTATATTTTCTTCCCCTACCACGTAGGCAAAGATGGAGAATACTAGCTTTGACACTAGAGAGTTCTGTATACAGGTTCTGAATTTACCACCTCCCACAGAGAAGTTATGTAATCTCTCTAAACGTCAATTTCCTTACCTATAAAATGGGAGACATAATAGGTTTGAATGTAAGTAATGCTGTGTGGGTAGAACAAAGCTGCAGATGCCATGTACTTAGATTATGATATATGTTCAGTAGGTACTGATTATTCATGAATCTATGTACGTTATTGATCAGATCATGTATATCAGAGATAAAATGCATGTATATGTACTGTGTACATTCCTGATGTCCACCTACAGAAGAGCGTTATGATCCTTTGGGGTTATATGTAGTTTTGAACCACATATGCAAGTGTGGTAACTAACTCTGGGTCCTGTGCATAGTAACAGCTTCTCTAAACTTCTGAGCCATCTTCCTGCCCCACTTCGATATTTACTAACACAAGAGAAGAGATTCCATACACTTAATGCTGAAATTAACACAAAGAAAGAATTAGTAGTTGCCGGCTTGCTGGGCCGAAGCTCTCATTTGGTTGTACCACAGACATGGGCATGAATAGAGCCCAAGGAAGAACAAAACAGTCATCTCCAGTCCACTCCTGCTCAGGTAAAGATCAATGTACAATGATTTATAACAGTTGAGAACTGATGTCAAGTCTTGCTTATTTCACACACAGATCTTGAGTGTGAGCTTCTCAAGAAACACAGAAGAGCTGAACGTCAGAAATCTCATCTTTGTCACATTCATCTCAAGTCAGCAGAGGCACTGGATCCTGCACTGCCTCACCCACTAATAAGATCTGACAGACATTAGAGTTTGTAAACCCATCTGAGCCTGAAAGGGAGGTTCTAACTTGTTCAATCCTTTAAAAAAGTATCCTGCTGAGAAAAATTTGGCAGAATGATTTTGGCACCACCTCCTCTGTTTCCTAGCCACAGCTGCCTTACTATTTAGTAGAACCAGAAAAAATAGACTCTCAGAGAAGGCAAACCAAAGGAATTCATAGGAAATGTGGAGAACTTAGTGAAAAAAGTGAGGAAAAATATATAAAGAGACTTCTGTGTGGTAGAATAGGAATTAGCCCTTTACAAACTACACACACTTTATACCATGAGTTCTCAATCTGGGCGCTAGTGATATATAAAGCTAAGGAATTCTTTATTATGGTCGATTGCCCTGTGTGCTTTAGGCCACATAACCACATCCCTTGCCTTAATTTCCGAGGTGCCAGAGCATCCACTTATATTATTCTGTTGCCACTACCAATGATGTTTCTGGGCATTACCAAATATCCGCAGGAAACAAAATTTCTGTGGATGAGAAGCACTGCTTTCTGCATAACTCTATGTAGAGAACACAACCTTGACATCTTTCCATCCAATTTATACTCAGTAACCACTTGTGTTTTAGACAGAACAGTATCAAAATGTTTACAAGTTATTAAGATTTTAAATACTGCATTTGATTTTAGGAAGAAGAACAATTTCCTTCAATTTTTAAAGGAATGAGGGTCTGTCTATAGTTAGTAATCCTCGTAACAAATGTTCAACACTATAGATTTCAGGAGCTGTTTCTGGAGGAAACAGCTTTCTGTCTCCTCCCCGCCCCCATGGAAGGTTTTCTTCCGTACTTGGGTGGTAAGATGACAACAACGTGTGAAACACATTGTGATGAGTGGCAGAATGAATGGATGGTGATCGCCCATGGAAGATACCAAGGTTATTTCTTTTAAACAAGGAATTCTATCTACAGAACCAAAGTGGACTGAGAAAATTTTTTTTCAGAAAAAGAAAGGAAAAGATGTCCAACTCAACAAAACACACTGTCCTGGATTATCACCTAAAACAATGTGAGGACATTAGTAGGAAATCGATGCAAATATGAATCAAGTCTATCATTTTGTTGATGGCAATACATGTAATTGGGGGAAACATGGGGAACCTTATAAGGAAATGGTGCATCATTCCCGTAACTTTATAGTAAATCTAAAATTATTCAAAAATTGAAAATGACCTTTAAAAGCTGCTTTTCCATTGTACCAACTCTATTTGAATAAATGTTGAAAATTCATCTGTTAAGTATAAGAAAATGGGCTGCTTCTTGAGGTGTTTCACAGAATCTGAAACTCAAATTTGTGGCATGAAGGGAGATGACTCACAGAATCATAGTTTCGGACCTGGTTGAAACAATGGAAATAATCTACTATTGCCATCTCCCTCATCTGAAGAAAAACACATGTTCAAACTGACACAAAACATTTGTTGTGCCTGCTGTTTTGGTGGAACATACTTATTAAAGAGGGAGTAGCCAACTAAGAATCTCAGTCAGTTTTATTTTTACCACCATGGTGATGGTTTCATAGGTGGGTAATTAAATCATCTTAGAGTTGTGGTGTCTCTAAATCCTTTTCTGCACAAATTATTCAAATCTCATATTTTTACCTGTATCTGAGAACACAAATTTCTACACAACTTTATTTGTAAGCATCTCACATCTATGCTGATAAACTAAAGCATTTCCTTAAATATAGATAACATATAATCATGTATACATGCATAAGTATAATTACATATCAAGCAAGTTAAAATCTATGAATATATTATAAAATGCACAATACAGGCAGGGTGTGGTGCTGCACACCTTTAGTTACAGGACTAGTGAGGCTGAGGCAAGTATAGATCTATGAGTTTGAGGCCAGCCTGGTAGACAAAATAAGATCTGTCTCAAAATATTTTTTTTACACTATTTTATTTCTTACTAAGGTGAAATGAAAATTCATTATTTCTTCTTTGTAGGCTGTCACTCTCTAAAAACTAAGGTAAGGACAAGGCTAAATTCTGTATTTTATTTCTAGTTTTGAGCTGGAGTATTGCTAGAGATGTAATTATATTACTAATGGTCTCTGCCATTAGGGAACTATTCATTGTATCCTCGCTTAACATCTGCTACTTTCCAATGATTAACCTTATCCATGCAAGTTAAATTTGCCTGGTAAGTTCACCCTGGAAAACAGAGAGTGTCTAATAAGAGCTGGACAGCCAAAACCCCAATCAAAACCAGAAAAATGAGACAGTATAATGAATTCCAAGCTGGCCCTTGTTCTTTGAGTTTCCTGCTCTGTATTTAAAGTCCATCTAAAGAAACGGAAGGAGAGCATCCCTAGCAGCAAAAGGAAGTATCTGCCTATGGATGGGAGGTCCATGGGACCATTGCAACTCTATGGCACCAGAGATGGAATGGGGTAAAGTCTAGATATTTAGGAAAAGAACTAGCATAGAGGTATCTTTTCTATTCTAACACAAGGATTTATTTTATTTTCTCCAGGCTTATTCTATCATAGAGCATGACTATTCTCCTTGGCTTGGGAGTATTATTTATATTATAACACTTATCTGTTTACATATCATCTTCTTTCTAGAAAGTGGATTCATCACCCATTTTTCCAGTTGCCTATCCATTTATCCATCTGTCTACCCAACAGTGATTAATCACACATTGTTGGGGAAAGTAAGTGACGAGTTTTAAGCCTAGATGAGCAGGCACTATCTGTTAACTCAGAGGGACTCATGAGATCAGTGTTACAGTTAGATCTAGGAAAAGCTGATTAAAAGCAAACAAAGAAATGTCTTTGTGACCATTTTACTAGGTGTTAGCAGAGATGAGCGAAGAATGACCCCAACTATGCTTTTAAAAGCTAATGTTTAGTAGAGGCTTCAGGGGATAAAGTTGTTCTTCTTAGGACAATTAGAATTATGTTGGTGTTTTCCTCAGTAATTCATATGGTGACTACAGGATTTAGGAAATCCTTTCTTCCTGACTCTCCCACCCCTGAATGTTTTAGTTTTGGTAAAACACTTTATTGTAGTGGTTCTCAAGCTTCCTAGTGCTATAGCCCTTTAATTCGCTTCCTCATGTTGTGGTGACCCACAACCATAAAATTATATTCATTGCTATTTCATAACTCTAAGCTTGCTACTGTTATAGTGTGAGTATCTGATATGCGGGATATCTGATATGCAATCCCTGTGAAAGGGTTGTTCAATTCCTACAAAGGAACATGACCCACAGGTTGAGAGCTGCTGCTTTATTGGGTAAAAACTCTATTGGTGAACAAACATGGCAGATTCCAGAGTGGAGTAATTGCTTCGTCAGTGGGAAGCAGAGTTTCAGAAAGCGAAAATAAAAATTCTGGAAAATAAAAACAGCCTACACTAAAAATATGAAAAAAAATTATTCAAGCCCAACATAGCCCTATCATTTATTCACCATTGGCTGTCAATTAATTGAGCGTGTTTATATATGCACAGATATGTCATCATGTTTTGTATTATTGATTGTTGAATATTTCACCCAATTCACAAGATATCTATTTTTAATATCATCATATTTCCAGAATTTCTTCCCCTAATTATAATTTACACAGAAGAAGTTGTGTAGGATGTGGGCATCCTGTCATTTCTCTGGGCACCAATCCCATTGAATTAATCTGTGTTTCTTCATTCTTATGACACCATGTGGACTCAGATTTCCAGAATCTGTTTTCATAGTATCTCCATTTCTCTGGAAAAGGAAATGTTTTATGGTATTCTTAAGCAATAAAGATGCCTCTTCTTAGAGTGCACGATCCCCAAAGTACTTGTGAAATGTACTAATCCTGATAGTTTACAGGCTGAAGTGGTGGTAAAATTAACAAAACTGTGGTCACAACATTAGAACATTCTGTTAGTTTCTCACTGCTGTAATGAGACTCAGCTATTGGAGGTTACCATCCTGGTAGTTCAATTAAACACGAAGAAAAGAAATCCTCTTCTGCTTTGTGCAAATTACTTTCTCAGGGCAATTAGTTCTAAAAATTTTCTTTGTGATATTCAAGAGAGACAAATAACTCCCACGGATTCTTTTATTTATTTATTTATTTATTTATTTATTTATTTATGGATTCTTGAGTCTCAAAGCAAGTGTTTTCCTATTTCAGAAAAATCATTAGGATATTTGATTTATTAATCATGTCTCCTCATTCAGTCACAATGTAATCAATTCTTGCTTCAACAAGTGGTTGTGATCACCCTTGAAGGATATTTTACTAGCTGACATTTTTCCACATTTAGGTTGTATGAGTTAAAAAATTGGGAATTTAAAAACAACAACAGCAGCAACAGCTAATATATCACGAGCACATATCCTAAGGGAGTTGGCTTGCTGCTGTCCTTTCTAAATCTGGGGTCTAGCCTATTCTTATAGGCTTCTTTATTTGCTGCTTTCATCTCCTGACCCTTACAGGGAGGATGATACCTATTACTTCGCCTAAGTAGACAGTTTTCAGATAGAGAAGTTTATAAACATTAAACCAGAAAGAGGAGCTTTTATAAAATCATTTCTTTTGGCTTTACTTCTCTGCTGGATTTTAAAAGAAAAGAAGTAGGCAGGAGAACATAAATCAGAAATACCACACTCATCTCAAAAACGCCTTGTATTGTTAACTTGAGAGAATCATATCCAGGCATAGGGTTTGGAGAAGTATCTTAGTTGCTGAAGTGTCTGGCTTGCATTCAGGGAGCTCTGGGTTTGATCTCTAGCAGGTATAAAACCAGAGGTGTTGACACATACCCTGCAATATGAGTACTTGTGAATGGATGATCAGAAATTCAATGTCATCTTTGGCTATGGAGGGAGAGAGGAAAGCCTGAGCTACATGAGACTCTTTGTTTCCAAAGGAAAAAAGAAAGAGAGAAAAAAAGAAAGAAAGAAAGAAAGAAAGAAAGAAAATAAGAAAGGAAGGAAGGAAGGAAGGAAGGAGAGAGAATAAAAGGAAAAAAGACAAAACTCTAAAAGGAAAAAATATGTACCCAAATTATAGAATTTCATCACTACTTGTTACAAAGCCTATAGTTCATACTAAAAAGATACAGCCTGACAGTTGTGTCCCTGTGGAGTGTGATTTTTTTTGACCTATAGAAGAGACTGATTTCTATCTACATTGCTTTTTGTTTTATAATGAACAAGCCAAATAGATATCCATAAGACATGAACTTTAAATCCTGGCAACTTGTAAAAATTTCTGTCAGTTGCTCACATAAAAATAGCTCTCTTACACACAGTGACTAGGAAGATGACACAAGTGGATGAAAACTTAGAATACATTCTTCCCTATTACCTGTGTGCAGAACTACATGGTGCCATCGACAAAGCCAACTCTACCTTCTATGTTCCACCCACTCACTCTAATTCACCCTGGCCCGATTTTGTTACTTTATGCCCCCTGGGATGATTTTTCACCCCAGCTTTGGCAAAGTACTCTATGCTAATCCCTGTGATTTATTCTTGGTTGCCAGTACCCACTTAGGCACTGGTAGGCATTCTAATTCTAGAGAATGAAAACGGAGATAAGTGTACTAGGAGAGAGTAGTGGAAATGCTTCTCTCTCTCTCTTTTTTTTTTTTAAAGATTTATTTATTGATTATATGTAAGTACACTGTAGCTGTCTTCAGACACTCCAGAAGAGGGAGTCAGATCTCGTTATGGATGGTTGTGAGCCACCATGTGGTTGCTGGGATTTGAACTCCGGACGTTCGGAAGAGCAGTCGGGTGCTCTTACCCACTGAGCCATCTCACCAGCCCCCTCTCTCTCTTTTTTTTAACTAGGTATTTTCTTCATTTACATTTCCAATGCTATCCCAAAAGTCCCGGATACCCTCCCCCCCACTCCCCTACCCACCCATTCCCACTTCTTGGCCCTGGTGTTCCCCTGTACTGAGGCATATAAAGTTTGCAAGACCAATGGGCCTCTCTTTCCAATGATGGCCAACCAGGCCATCTTCTGATACATATGCAGCTAGAGACATGAGCTCTGGGGGGGGGGTACTGGTTAGTTCATATTGTTGTTCCACCTATAGGGTTGCAGACCCCTTTAGCTCCTTGAGTACTTTCTCTAGCTCCTCTATTGGGGCCTTGTGATCCATCCAATAGCTGACTGTGAGCATCCACTTCTGTGTTTGCTAGGCCCCGGCATAGCCTCACAAGAGACAGCTATATCTGGGACCTTTCAGCAAAATCTTGCTAGTGTATGCAATGGTGTCAGCCTTTGGAGGCTGATTATGGGATGGATCGCTGGGTATCAATTCCCCAATAAAAAGATATAGACTAACAGACTGGCTACACAAACAGGACCCAACATTTTGCTGCTTACAGGAAACCCATCTCAGGGAAAAAGACAGATACTACCTCAGAGTGAAAGGCTGGAAAACAATTTTCCAAGCAAATGGTCTGAAGAAACAAGCTGGAGTAGCCTAATAAAATCGACTTCCAACCCAAAGTCATCTCTTTTCTTACAAAACTACTTGCTGGAAAATTAGTACTCTTCCCTGTCTCTTGATGCTCCTATAAGCTTAACAATGCCAAGGGTTGCTGCAGCCATTCCATGATGAAGAAGAAAGCCAGCCAACAGCAAGAGACTATATTGATATAATAGCAAAGTCAGATAGAAATCGACTGAAATCAGGGAAATTGTTTATACCTGGACTCTACACGAAGTAATTTTATTTGAATTTTTGTGACTTGTAGTAAATGTGTATTAATAGTGGATGATCTAAAACTGCTGAGTGATTTTTTAATTTTAGGTCCACCAGACATGTTATACTAGGTATTCTTAAGAAACGATATCCATAGACATTTTGAATCTATGTGTTTAAGATTGGATGGGTAGAGGGAAAGATGTCAAATTGCCAAGAACTGTATAATCCATTAATAAATAGGTCTTTGAAGATAAATGTTGCTAATTTGTCAGTCATCAAACTAGATAGTAATAATAAAGTTATACTTAACCTATACTGGAGATTATTTTATTATTAAAATCATTCATTAAATGCACTATTTATATATCTATAAATATATGGTATATTGCTTTATAGATACTACTTATTATATATTAATGACTATATATTGTGAGGTTAGTTGTTAAGAACTTCATAAAATGTTATTTATCTTTCTTGTTTAATTCTCACACAGAATTGACTTTCATATGGAAAAAATATTTATTCACATGTATAAGCACTAAAACCTGAGGGTTATAAACTTCTGATCATTCAAAAAACCCAACTACAAAAATTGCAGTTATTAAATTTACTTTAGGCAGTAATCCCAATGGGGAGCACAGGTAGTCGTAAAATATTTGAAAGATGCCAGAATATTTTAGAAACTGCAGTGATGAGAACTTTGCTCAATATTTCAAAGCCTTGTATGGTAGTGGCCAGTGTTCCAACACACATATATAAATGTGTGTCACTGTCACAAGTAAAGACAAGACCTTGGATGGAAAACTATACTGCCTCAGAACATGAAATACTATTTGTGGACATTGAATCACAAAGCATGTGACAGAAAGAATTGGGCATCTGCTCTGTACTAGGACTGAATCATGCCGAAGCACACACTTGAGAACTATACACTATACAAGTCATCAGCTCCTAGAGGAAGCATCCAAGAAGAAAGTTACAAAAGCAACTGTAATAAAGCATCTGTCATTCTTGCCTTTTACTGGAGAAGATGGATGAGGTGTGTTCTTCCTAAAGGGCAACTGGAATGATTTCATCTTTGACTACAATTTATATATTTGTATTTTTGTCTGTTGAGTGACCTGGGACAAGTAGAGGATATGGATAGCTTTTGATATGGCTAGACATATAGGAATATAAAAATGAACCTAAGGCTAGAACTATACCTTAAACATCTAGGGTCAATCTCTTTGAGTCGCCATTTAACATATTCTGCTTCACTGCTCTCTTTAGCAATATCAAGGTGCATACACTGTCTGCAGAAGCTAGGTAAAACACACATGCAAAGATGTCTTTTACCCTCCCTATCTTAAACACACACACATGCACACACACAAGCACACCTTCAAATACTGAGCACATACCAATCCAGAACTTCTATGTAATGCCAGATACATATACATCTGGCATTACCTGACATGTCTGATGGATCTAGAAGTAGAAAAACACATTGTAGAGCAGCGTTTGTATTACTCATTGTTAAGATACATTTGACTGAAAACTATGAACATTTAATACAAATGGCTGATATAAAAACTCTTCATCTTACTTTATCAGTAATATAGAAGAAGTAGGGTAGTTGTATGGCTCTTTTATTCAGTGGATTTCCACCTTTTCTCTCTGATATCTTCAGTGCATTACATATCTATCTTCATTGGGTGGTGCATCAAACTTGTTCTTACTAATGAGCAGGACAGCTATATAGAATCCTCCCAGGTGTGCCTCTCACTGAGGGGATAGCTGTAGCCCTAGCATCATCTCTCTAAACATACAGGAAAAACAAATGTTCCTTTTCACTTACAAAGTCCCCTAGAGCCTCAGCAAAGAACATTTAAAAGTTATTCATAATGATTTTTTGTTATTTTCCTCTTGATTGTCTTCCAAGAATGTGTGATGGTAAAATTGTAGGGCATACATCTACTATTGAACCAGGAAGATATAGTAGGTCATGGAAAAGTGTTTTAGAAAAAAAAACACAGAATTAAACAGAAGTGGGTATTTGAGAGTGCTGTAGAAAGTATTTAAGTTTAACTCTGACAAGAGAATACCATTTGGTTCACATGTTTCCCAGGCTGAGATGTAAGGTATAATTTATTTCTCAGTATAGATTTTAGATATATTTTAAAATCTACTGTTCCAAGAACATAGACTTAAATAAGTGGTGCATTGGTTTACATTGGTACATTATTACAGACTATTAAGTAAATGGATTTGTTCTTTTATATTTTATATAGTATGAAATATTTCAACAGTGATAAAGGTAAGCTGCAGGAAACTTTCAGATTTTTTTTTCTCCAATATAGGAGTAAGCTCTGTGGCTTATGATTACTCTGGTGGTTTTAGGTATGATAGAACAGTGAAGAAGTCCTGAATTGAAGACAGCAAAAGGAGGCTCATGGTTTATAATTAAGATGAGATAAAGAGTTGAGGGAAGACGCATGAACAAGTGATATAGCAATGATGACAATGATAATTATCATGTTGCTGGAGATGGATAGCTTTTATGGAGAATGTATGAGATGTCAGTAGATGCTTTAAACTCATTATGGTTGTTACTACACTTCAACCTCACATTAACCCATAAGACCATCAATTAAAGCTGGAAAATGAGTACAGGGTGAAGCTAGAGGAAATCATTAAGGTAACTTAAAACCCAATCCTGGAGATACTGGGGAAGATGTGAGAAAGATGATCAATACTTTTTGCAAGGTTAGGAAAGAGCAAAGGGGAAGTTTAACTTTAAAGAAGTATACTCATGCATTCATTCATTTCTGACAGACTTACTGGTGAACTGTGCCTTGTACCTGGTGTTCTAGTTCCAGAGACAAATGATACATAACCCTGTCCCATGGAAAGTCATGATCCTCTGTGGGAGGACCAAGGAAATGGTGGTGGACACAAAGAAGGTGACATTAGTTTCAGAGCTCCTACACTAGAGTCCCTCTTTGAGGCCTTACAAGCCTAGAGATCATACATATTTAGCATTACTTGATTCCTTCTGGCATTTCCAGCAGACTGTGGATTCTGCTCCACATTACAGTTTGATTGTGATGTTTACCAAAAAATCTACAAAGAGATCTATCACATTACACCTGGACTTTTCCAGTAAGGATAGCACAAACACAGGACAGCAACCTTTGCTACATAGCCTAAGCTGGCCTTGAACTCACAATCTTCCTCCCTCAGTGTTGAGATTTCCAACCATAGCCAAGACTATTCAGATCCAACTTAAACTCTGTTGTTTTTCATTTTAATTATTACCTTGCATACTATTTTGGTTTGCTAATACTGCTGTAACAAAGTATTGCAAACTTAGAAATGAACAGCTCTACCTTTTTACTTTGCAATGCTGGAAGTAAATGCCTGAAATGGATCTCAGTGGGCTAAAATGAAGGTGTCAGAGATGGGTACTTTAGAGGCACTTCATGAAAGAATCTATTCCATTGACTTTTTTTTTTTTTACTCTCCCAGGGCCACATGTATTCTTTTTTTTACAGCCCTTTTGTTCCATCTTCAAATCCAGCAGCATTGTATCTCTCTGGCCATCCTTACAGTTACAATCACTTGTGTGATTAGTCTGGGCCCTTTCAGACAATGTAGAATAATTGCTCTATCTCAAAGATATTGGTGTATCACATTTGCAAGATTCTTCTGTTCTGTCAGCTAATGTGTTAATCAAAGGGTTAAGATCTTGTAGTGTCATTCTGCAGACAAAGGACACATATTAAATTAGTTATGGACCTCTCTCCTTTCATTAAACTCCATTCTAATATTAATTGAAGGGGACTTTGATTAACCAGGACTAAGGAATTTAAAGTAAAAATTAAGTGTTTTTTTTTTTTTTCCTAACAGTGCTTAACTGCCAGGAAGCTTATTTTACATTCTAAACTCTCATCTACAATTTCCAGATGGATAGTCAATTGCCATGAAATACAACATTACTGCTAGTACATTAGATCTCTTCTTCCATTTTTCTTCTCAGACAGCTAAGACATCTTCTAAGATGTCTTCTTAGACCTTTATTCCCAAATAAAACTGCATCTGACATCATGGGGAATTCAGAAACAATATGAACTGAAATTCCATATGGTCCCCTCTAATCTACCTCACCTGAACCCTTGCCCAAATAACCAATTTCTAGTTGTTATCACTCCAGGCAAGGGAAAATTCTCCACGATCATCTATTCTAGGGAATTATCTCAGTGACTTCCCTGAACTTCAATTCTTCCCTCTCTCTGATGAATTTTGAAGCTGTGGAGTATGCCAGAGTATCTTTATCTAAATCCAGGAAGCCCCAGTCTCCACAAATCAGCCTACACAATCATCTCCAAGTGATGGGAAATGCAAATGTTCGTTTGATTGTTTTCATTTCCAGTGAGTCTCCTATCTTATCAGGAATAGTATCATTTCTTTAGGTTCTAGACCCTGGATGTTGTGCTTATCTCCCTCAGGGAAATTACTTTCCCAGTGAATATAACGCTGTTTAGAATGTCTACTTTGGGGTTTGCATGGGGATTAAGTGGCCACATCAGTCTAAAGCTGCTATCATAGCGTGTGGCACTTGTCACACATTCAAACAAGCTCAGCCGATATTCCACATCTATAAATCACCTACCCCAAACAATGTTTCCAGAAATTCTAACCCTTTACACTTGATCACAACTTTTCCCCTCTTCCATAAATAATAAAACTTATTTGTAAACTGTTAATTCCTATTTTGATAGAAAGTATGGAAATATCCCACATGGCCTGGCAAAATTTTGTAACAGCTCAGTATTATGAATCATTCCTTGAGGGGATTTGGAACCACATAGTTATAGACAAAGCCTCTAGCCGACAAGTTTTATAGCAGTTCTATTTGGTAATGGTATTTACTTTAATGGCCTCTTTCAAAATCAGGAACAAGGAGACACATCAAATTAACTAGATTTTAAACTAATGCTATAAAGAATAATCTCTTTCCTGATAGCTTATCTCATATGCATTAAATTCAAAGCCTTTTCAAAGTTATCATGTCCTTCAGTATAAACTCTGTTTGCTAAAATTTCCACTTTCTTAGGAATGCAAAGAATGTTTGTGTTCATGAAAAGGAGATAGTCCGATTGGTGATGATTACACAGGACCCTTGTGAGCTAAGTGGGTGGGAAAGACAAACTTCTCCTGTACCCTCCCAAAGCAAGGCCAGGAAAGAGAAGAAAGCCTGGCTGTAAATGAAACAGTAGCTGACATTGTCATCTCTAGTACAGTTTCTGCAAGTACAGGAGAACTTCTCATCAGTGTGGAGGGTATCTATGTGTGAGATTCATGTGAAATGGAGTGACAAAGAATGGGAATGATAACTACAACTGTCGTGGCAATGGGGGAGAAGAAAAAAGCAAAACAACCATGACTTCTGTTACTGACATCTACATTCTGCCCATCAGTAGACACCCTCTAGATTGATTATGAACTCTGTCACATCCTCCAACAGAGTATCAGAGATTTCAGCCTAAAGAAAAAGCAAAGCATGGCTCAGAGACTCACTATCCAATGGCAAACTCTGTATTCCAAAATTTGTCCCATTTGTAGCGTCAATAACCAACTTTTCTATTGCAAAGGTAATTGCCTAAGTTCAAATGGCTAGTGTGGGAATGGAGGGATGATAAGATGGGTACTTAGGTTCTAGTCTTTAGACTCCTAAACTAGTACACCCAAGTCAAAAAGCAAAACAAAATAAAACAAAAACAAAGCCCAGACCCATCGCCACCATGAATGAAAGAATGTTGAGCATATGCTTGTATGTAAGGTGAAACGGCTTAGCCTTGGTCCTGAATATTTGGGACCTGATAATGACGATGAAGGAAGGTTGTCATATGTATTATAAGTGATTTATCAATATTTCTGACTTGAACCCACTTGATGACAGTAGAACCTTCTCCCAAAGTATGACAGCCAAATGGATGGCCAGAAATTCGCAGATGTCCTTTGGGAGATGAAAGGCAAGATCAGTTCTACTCGAGAACCACATTGTACATGCATGCATGTGCACCTGTGCATGTGCACGCATACACACACATACACATACATATACACATACACGTTATATATTATGGTAGTTGTTTTTCTGTTAATGCATGGCTACAACTAAATATCCGAGATAAACAGTTTAAAAGGCATAAATATATATGGTGTTACAAGTTTTAGTCCATGGTCACTTGGATCCCCTGTTTCTGGGCTTATTTTGAGGCACATTGTGGTAGAACAAAACTGCATGGTGCATGATGGCAAGTAGGCAGACTGTCAGAGAGGAAGCCTTGCTTGGACTAGACTCAGTTTCCAGATGCATGCCCTAGTAACCTACTTCTTCCCACTAAGTACCATCACCTCCAGACAATCCAGTCATTCATGCATTTTGTCAGAGCCCCTGGAATCCAGTGGCATCCCTAAAGCCTTACCTCAGCAATACAGATAAAGCCTTCAACACAGGAACCTCTGAGGAATTTTGAGATGAAGTAGAATATACATGTATTCATGTACTTATCTGATGAATAAATATTAATAACATGTCTACCTTCCAGACACTTGCCTACATTCTTCTGCTTTCATTTTTTGTTTTAAGCCCACTGGTCAAAACTCTTTATGAACAAGTTTACTATAGTTTCGATAATAAAGTACGATTTTTTTCATTCTGCCTCAAGTTAGTTTTCTGTGTCATGCAATTATAAAAACTGCCTTTGCAGATGACAGTAATCATTCAGAGACAGCTTTCTATGGACTAAATGAATTCAGGTCCCTTCTTCTCAGTCCTGTGGGAATCAGGCCTTGTGTTAAAGTACCAGGAAAGCAGTATGCCTGGACTCAAGTGTCACAGTAACAAAATACTACCAAGACTGGCTACAAATAAAGTTCATGGCAATAATGTCTCAGATTCTCAGTGTGTAAGGGATCAAACCTGCAAGCTTAACAGATCTGAGACAGTCTTCCTAGATAGTTATGTTGAAATCAAGTTGTCTCAGTTTTCTTCCAACCTTTTTAGTTGACCTTTCTATAAGCATTCTTCTTGGTTGATGTGAAACCATGAAAACTTTTGAGATATGCCTGGCTTTCCTCCCCCAGCCCCCAGTTAACCTTCTTTTTAAAAATATTTAGCCAGCATGTACATTGTCTTGTTTGGGCATGTCTTTCAAAATGGGCTGGGATGCCAGCTATCCACTAAGAAGCTGTAGTTTCCATTCTGTGTTAATGCTAGCCGTGAGAATAATGTGCAGCCTGTGGCTTTGGCAGAACAGGTGGCTGGCAGACCCCCCACAGAAAGGCAGATCATGCAAACAGGGCCTTACCTTTGGGGATGGTGATCTGACAGCCCAGGTCACAGTCCTGCTGCAACTGATAAAAAGCCACTTCCTGCAGTCTTGCCCGCTCCAGCTCTGAGAGGCTCTGGATGGGGACTGACCTCAGGCGCACACTACGACCAGACATGCTGTTCCAGGTGAAGTCACCCTGCCGGCCAAGAGAAAAACAAGAAGCGTTACACAGTTCACTCATTTGTCACAAACTTCCTTCTCTCTTAGGCAGAAACAGAGGCAAACAAATTTCACATTTGTGTTCCATAGTTGGCTCTCTAGTCCTCAAACCAAATCCTGTCTTAGTTTAGGATGCATTTTCTTAGTCCGTTGCAAAAAATCAAAACATAACCTGGCTTCTGGGTCAACAGTTCTCATTTGATGGTGCATGCATAGCTTAAGGAAAACCATGTGGTTGTGAGGAACCTACTTCCTCTTATGGATATATAGGAAATATATTTTTGTGTGTATTTTCATAACAGGAAAAACTGCGCTAGTACTTTCTATTATGTGCATTTCATAGAGGGAACAAATGGGTTTTTTTGCAAGAGTATGGTGTATCATTGTTTGTGCTGTATGCTTTTTTATTCAACTACCAACTCGTTGAGGTGATCAGCATTTTTTACATTACCAATATCATAATTGTAGCATTGAATAAATTATATTGCAAATTTATACTATATAACAATATGATTTATTTAGTATCCTAGGGGATCTATTTTAGGAGTCCCAGCAGATATTAAAATATATATGTGCTCAAGACTTTGTGATTTGCATTTTTCCCCAGATAAGAAACACTAAATATGTTTGTAACTTTAAATTTTGTTTCATTTTTGTTTGTTTATTTGGGGGTATGTGTGCAGGCACAGGTGTGTCACAGTACACTTATGGAGATCAGAAGACAACTTGACACAATAAGTTTTTTTTCATGTGTTCTGGAATTCCTGGAATTAAACTCATATCCCTGACACTAGTTTACTCACTGATCCATCTTGCTAGCCTGTTTTCATTTTTTAGATATGAAATTTGAATATTTAAGGAAGCTCTTTTTTGTTATCTAAGTGTAAAAATAAAATTATATATCCCTTTGAAAAAGTGTTCAAAAAGCTGTTCTATAGAGAATTCTACTACCTTTTAGCTGATATTGGCAGCCTCTGTGTTTACCAAGGGTCATAGAGTAATATTTCATTCCTTGTGGGCCCTCTTGATCCTGTTTCAATAACCTAACTGCCTCTGGAACATTCAAGTAGCCATAGATAATTTATAAAAGAATTATGTTGTGGCTTATTTGATAAAACTTGATTTACAAAACTATATAGCAGGCTACATTTGGCTAGTGGTCTACATACATTCTCCCAATCTCAAAACTATAGTTTATGAATGAAATTAACTGATTCATAACATTCCTACCATGTTTTTATTTATTCTATCCTCGTGGCTAATTCAAACAATATTCAATAGTACATACCTCATAGTAAGCACTGTAGTAGGCCTGAGATTATTCAGATAACAGCATAGCCTCTGTCCTTAAAGTGTTACCTTTCAGGTAGCAAGAACACAATCTAGAAACTAGACATATTATGGTCTTAGAAATAAGTGTCAAATGCAATGGCTGCCTAGAACACAGAGCGTTACCATCTGTCTGTAGATCAATGAAGGCATTGTAGAGAAGGTAATGTTTTGATGGAGACTTGAAAATTGACTAAGAAAGATGAGGGTTTTCCCAGCACAAATGAGGAAACAGACTTATTCTATACATCTGGAAAGATAGAAATAGCAGTGAGCAAAACAAAGCACAAGTCTAAGCCAGACTCCTTAAAGCTTTCTGTGTAAGCAATGCAAAGTAGATTTTCATTTTTTCTCAATAAATACCAGTATATGAGGAACACTGACTAAAAGAGGAACACAATCAGATCTGAAAAGGAAAGATGAGTGCTAAGAAATGTCTTAAAACACTCAGGGGGAGAACACATTGAAAAAAAGAGATAAGAAGTGCAGAAATATTGGACAGCAGGGCATGATGGTGTATATATGTGAGCTCAGTACTGGAGACCCAGAGCCTAGAGGATCTTGGATTTGAGGATACTCTGCGCTATGTAAACTCTATCTGAAAAAGCCAACACCCACACACATACACACACACACACACACACAAACACACACACACACACACACACAGAGAGAGAGAGACAGAGACAGAGAGACAGAGACAGAGAGACAGAGAGACAGAGAGACAGAGAGACAGAGAGATAAAGAGAGACAGAGAGACAGGGACTAATCATTTTGACTCAAACTTGGAAAGATATTTCAATGAGAAAGGAAGAGAGAGCAAGATATACAGAGGAAGACAGAAACAGAGACAGAAATCTGGAGAGAGGGGGCTGGACCCAATGAACTGTCATATAATGCATGAAGCATTTCTGCACTATAAATGTCTATCTGATTCAAACTACTAATATTTCAGAGGATGAGGAACCCTGACAGGGTATATATTAGATCTGCTGTTAAGCTTGAATATAGAGAATCCCCTTAAAATGTTGGTGCCAGGAAATCTTATCATTTATACATTTTGTTATCAGAGGCATGAACTATGTATTTTATGAATATCATTTAGGATTCTTTATGTTATGCATATAAGAAAAATCCTAGCAGCTATTTTTGAACCAGCTTCAAGAAACACAAATACTACAAAATAATACATAAAAAACAAACAAAAGCCTCAATAAAATAGAGTTTTGTTTAACTGGAGAGGACCTCACCAACAACATTAACTAAAGAGATTTCTTTCCCATCAAAAGTCTATGTATCCACAGTTAGTTAAAAGAATTAAAAGGCAAACCCAAAACTCAATGTCTATGTTTTATTCAGAAAGTTAATTCTTTTGGGCTGATCTGCGAATCTTTACAAACAAGTTTGAGTTTCCCATGAAATAAAATTGATTGAAATAATTTGGGTTGAGTGTACAGCAAACTGTTTATTATGTGTTTAGGGCTCCTCTATAATTGGAGTATCTCTTTAACCACACCCAATAATAAACTGGCCAATCCAAGAGGGCCAGGAAGGGATTGATATAGTTCTTGTCAAACTATTTTCTGTCAACTCAGTATGTCAGAATCATGGTGGGGAAATTATTACTGTCAAACATGCTCATTTTTGATTTAACATGGACTTCAAAATTTAAAGTACCGCACCTCAGGTCCAATTATATGCGAACTTTTTGACAAGATTCTGAACATCTTTGAGTCTCAGATTCCTCAGTAGTACATGCAGAAAGAGGAAGAATTAACTCTCAGGCATGTGTGGATCACCCACGACAATGAAAATGAATTTCTTGTGGAGGGCTTATTAGCTCCTGACAGGCTGTGAATAAGTGATAATTTAAGTTATAATTAATATTAATCATCACTCTAAATTTGCATCTCCTTCTGAAGCATGGCACTTTCAGTGACATGTAAAACTCTTAAAGAAACGTGTGCTGAATTTTTGAATAAATAGTTCCACTATTGTTGGAGTGGATTTCCTTTTTTCTAGGTGCCAGTTGGATCAGGGTTTTTTGAAGGCAAGAAGCACAAGGTAAATAGCTTAGACACTAAAGAATGATCTGTCATTTAGATCATAAATGTCACAAGTACTAGTGCCATATAATAATAATTAGTAAAGGCATGCTTCCCATATAGTCATATGCACTACTGAAGCATAGTATAAATTGAAATACCAAGCCACACAATAAACATTTCTGCCTTGGTCTTTCTCACTCCAAAATAAACATGTGACAATCACAGGAAACTTCCTTCTTTGCGAGCTTCTGGGGAAAGCTGAGTGTCTATGTGGCTGTCACACCACTCACTGGCTGGACTCATCAAAGAGACAGTTCCTTTCTGCACTCAACAGGAAACCAGTTTTCAATTGTCCTCTTTTGACTCCTTACTCCTCAGTATACTTTATGAGGATTTAATACCTCTTCTATGTCATATACTTTCAGAAATCCATTGACTCTGGACTTTATAATTTTAAAAGAGTAGTTCTATTTTATCTTGAGCATGAATTTCAGAAGATTAGACATAGTTTCTAGGAATGTTAGCCTACTTTGAACTTTCACCTTCATATAGAATTGCTACTTGAAGAGTGTCCAAATCCAAACATGCAAAGGCCTATCTTGTTTATTCAACAAGTATTGGATGAGCGTGTTCTACAGGCCAGGAGCTCTTCAAAGTACTTAAGACTCATTAGTGAACAAAAGAGAAAGCAGATAAAGACACAGGATGGCCAAGTATCTCACGGGAAGTTACAAGATGACAAGCACTGGCAAAGCATATAGGACAGGGCAGAGGAAGAAAGATTACTGTGGGAGCTTTGTGGACAGCCCTTACAGAAATGTATGACAAACCATGCAGAATTCAAGAGCCAAGGATCCCACTGGCTGACATGGAGTAGTTGCTAAAAGCAACAACTTCCTGGATTTGGGTCCTGGCACCACTATTTGTCAGCCAGTTGGGTTTTGAACAAGCTAATACTTCATTTTCATCATCTGTGAAATGGGAACAATGAGTATTTTTCTTATAATATCTTGACTAGAACAGGAATCAACAAGCTGCTGCCCATAAGCCAAACCTTGAAGTTTTATTGGAGCACAGTTACAATCACTCGTGTGGACACTGCCTGTGGCTGTGTTCACACGTCAGCAGTAAAGCTACACAGTTTGCAACAAAGTCTGCCTGGCCCACAGAGTGGAACCATTTTAGTATCTGGCTCTTGCAGAAAATATTTTCTGAGCTTTGCACCAGTTTAAAAGTACTAAGGCAAACTTATATTTACAATTAACCCTTTAGAGTAACTTTTCTTGTCTCCAAGGTTGTGCTTCTTTGGAATATATCCTGAAGAGCCCATAAAGAACCTGTATAAGATGGCAATGTGATCATTGGGACTTTGGAAACATAGATGGTAGGGTGAAATACAGATTGTTTTCTAGGGACCTTGAGCTGATGAAATATCTCAGTTGCCAAGGGGATTTGTTTCCAAGCTTGAAGAGCTAAGCTCAGTCATTCTGAATTCATATGGTATAAGAAGAGAACTAACTCTGACTGCTTGACCTCTGATCTCAGGCATACCATGCCACATACAAGAACACGAAGGTGCCCACATATATAAATAAAAATATGAAAAATGTTAAAAGAAATGGTCATGTGAGAATGGCTCATTTATGTGTGAATTATTGATAGACCTAAAAGAAAAAAAGAATATTGTCAAACCTGGAAACCTGCTAACACCATCTGGGAAAATAAATGACATGTACAGTACATATTTTCTTACAGGAAAGTCCTTGCTAATGGTTATCACAGAGAGGACACATCCACATGTTCAATGTCTTTAAATGAAAAAGATGTGAGACTGAAAGGCCATTTTCTTTTCTGAACTTCTCCAGTTGAGCCATGGAGCTTTTCTAGTACCCTTAGATTCAATTCTTAGTTTTAAGCTATGCTCAAATTATGGACGCAAAATAGCCTGCATGGATCCCATGATGTATAAAGTTGAAAAAAAAACTTGCATGGATAAATGGGATGGGGAGTTTCTGGAGGGGAGACCTAGAAAGGGGATAATACTTGAAATGTAAATAAAGAAAATATCCAATCAAAGAAAAAAATCTTAAAAGAAAAAAGAAAAGTCTCAGTGACAGGGTTAATCTGTGTGCCTTTCTATAATTAAATCTGTTCACTAAAATTAGAAGAATTGGCTCTTAGTAATGGATGAGGCCTTGAAAATTCTTCTCACATTATAAATTGTTCAGTGTCAACTAGTTAACACCCTATGATCATTATTTATATTATCTCATACAATGGTTGCCATATCCTTGAGGATAATGACATCATTATTATCTTCGTATTTGCAGATGGAGAAACTGAGACACAAACTTTATGTAACTTTCCCAGATTATAAAATGAGTGAACATTAGAGTTGGGATTTGAAATCAGGCTTTGGGCTCTAGAATTTAATCTCATAACCACTACTATACACACATGCGAACATCTCTCAGGAGATACAAGCCCAAATCCCTCACCTTACAAATAAGTAAAGCAACAGCTATTAGTAAAGTCGCCCTTACAGCAGCAAAGGAGGACCCTGAACATGAGAGTGAAATTGCATTTCTTTTCACCACTAAGCCATGGCAACAGCAGATTCTTTACAGTTAGGTAAGCCAGAATGTGTTTCTAAACATAGTAGCTTAAGACCTTTCCTTTTGGTAATGTAACATGTTAGCATTAGCCTTGTCTCCTGTATAAGTTGCTTTCCAAATCCTGTATCTGTTCTTGAAACCACAGGCAACATGTTGCAGCACATGTAAGAAGTTGAGAGAGGAAGGTAAAACCTTTGACTCTGAGACCTCCAATCAACCGGTTCCTTAGTCTTGCAGCAATCAAACGAATAATGTTGCTCCCGTTAATTGCAGAGCACGCCTTCCTGCTGTGGTTTGCACATTTCCCGCTGCTTCAGCATCATCAATCAGTCTGGAAACGAGCTGTGCTCATAAATCTCTATCGGCGCAAGCAGTTTTAGCAGCCACACATCCCACATGCTGATTGTTCACTTTTCTCCCTAAATCACAAGCTAGGTATTACAGAATTACATTTCTTATCACAACCACCTTCTGTAAAAGAAATGGGAGTATAGGTATATAGACACGGTGCTTACCCATGACTTCTATTCTCGGCCTCTTTGCTGTCTTCTCTAATCTAACTGAATTTAGCTTGGACTAGGAACTTGACTCTGCTTTTTAAAAAAAATTGGTGAAAAATGAATCTTGAAACAGAAAATCTTATCAGGTGTGAGAGAAATGTCCCAGATGGCTCAACTATGACTCCAGGATACTTTTTGCTGCAATCTTTTCACCAGACCAATGAGAAGTTAGTTCCTGTCCCTTTTGAACACTGGCAAAATATGTCATTGAGTGAGTGGGTGAATTTAAGAAAGAAATGAGGAGGGAAAGAGGGAGGGAGAGAGAGAGACAGACAGACAGACAGACAGACAGACAGACAGACAGAGACAGAGAGACAGAGAGAGACAGAGAGAGAACAGGCTGGAGAGGAAGTGGGAAGTGAGAGAGCAGAACAAAAAGAGAAATTGAAACTAGATTTTTTCTGCTTCATATTTAATAAGACTTTTAAAATATATATATACTGGAATTAAGAAAGGATTCTACTTTTAAACAATCTCATGTCCACAGGGATCTACAAATAGTAATTGAATTGAATCGTAACTGCAATGTGTCCTTATTAGGAATCCATCAAAGAATGTTGGATGCCTCTGGTAAACCCGTGGGAGCATGATATAGTACAATAAAGCCCATAGGATACTTTCTCCACTTAGAAAAGCTTCACAGTTTTTAAGCTGTATTATGAAACTACTGATTTCTTTAAAAAAAAAAACATTGCATTAAAAATCCAGAAAACAGATTTATTCTTCTTTATGATAAACCATACTGCATGCTTCTTCATTTTATTCTTTGTGGAAACAACACTCCCTGAGAAGTGGTTCATTTTCTGAGCAAAGGGATTGGAGTCCAAGTGAATAGCCACGTGACTATGTTTAAGAGAGTTCAAAAGCACGTAGAGGTGTGGTGTAAAATCGATGGAGGGCAGCAAGAAAATAAAAATTAAAACATTTAATGCATATAACAGCAGTCATTGGAAAAGAGGCCATAAGTTTAAAAGAACATGAAGGGGTACATGGAGAGAGAAATAGGAAGGATTATATAATTATTTTCTAATCTCAAAAAGAAGAGCAAAAAAGAAAATATTGTCCTTGTCATTCAGTATCATTATTTCTGTGAATTACATATGGCAATAGGACAAATACAATTCAAAAACACATATTTGTTTCACTGTCAATATGATGTTATAATTCTCTCATGGATCTCAAGTGAATTTAGACAAAATAATTGCTGTGGTTATAATTGACTGAGGAATGATTTTTATGGAAACTCATACTGATTTCTAATGTTGGGATTCAGTTTAATTTTACAGGAATTCTGTGGGATTAGTCATGAAAGGTACACAGTCTCTGTTTGTGATATGTGTTTAACACGAGGAAAAAAAAAACTTAAAAACAACAAAATGCCACATGGTGTTACTAGAGTGATGAAAGAGAAAACCAGAGTAAAAGTTACCCGCTACTGTACATATATCTACCTATATCAACCTCAAATCCCCAATGTTGAAAGTGCTTGGGAAGATAACCAATATGGCTCAAATAATGCTAGATAATCATCCATAGATGTGAGATGCACATTTAAAGTTATTTGATATTGTTACTTCACATAAAACCAATAAATGTAATTATATTTTTCACAATTAGTTACTTTAGAAATACATGGTAATATTTAATTCATATGGTGTCATACCTTTTTCTAAGTGTGTTATGGGTACTGACTCATTTACTTGTGAAAAGATTTTTAAGTAATAAGTTAGTGATACTTTCATCTCTCCACTACAGACAAACAAGAAATAGGATCTCTGAGACATTAAGTAACTGGCCCAAAGATTCACAACTCTTGAGTGGTGCAGCTGTGATCACAATCCCCATAGAACTTACAAATTAATCAGAAGAAACTCACAGTCCACAATCATTACTAGTAGAAGCTGTTTTATCAATGTTCAGTATGAAAGAGATCATATTAAGTAATATCCAGTACTTAAGGCGGGATTGCTCTTTTAATCTCTTATTATAACTTTATATGTATGAGTCTATACACAAATGCATTTGTGTGCACTACATTTATGCAGCATCCATAGAGTCCAGAAAGGGGCATCTGATCCTCTTGAGCTGGAATTACCGGCAGTTGTGACTCCATGTGGGTGCTGAGAACTAAACCCAGATCATCATTAGCAAGAGTAGCAAGTGTTCTTAGCCACTGAACAATCTCCCTAGTGCTGAAGTCACCATATAGATTAGACTGACTTCAAACTCATAGATATCTATCTGCCTATGCCTCCTAACTGCTGGTCTTAAAGCCATTCACCACCATGCCTGGCCAATTATTATTATTATTTTAATAATGAAATCAGAAAATTCAATTTATTCAGTGTGGATATATTGGGACATAGGACAAAGATACCCAATCATATCCTCCTTCCAAGCCCAGTTTCATGACCTAACAAGAAGTTATTTTGAAATATGTATATGTAATGTCAGTAAAAATGTCATAATAAAGTCACTACTTCTTGAATTGAATAATCTCAACCTCAAGAAACAATGTCTTGAAACTCAAAAGTTTATGAGTAAAATCAAATCAAGCCTTCAAAGGAAATAGAGAAATGATGGGAAAGTTGGGTACTTGGTGTACTTTGGAAAATACATTTAAGCCAGAAAAAGGGTGAAGATAAGGAAGCCTCGTTAAGATTTAAATATCAGCCATTGGAGTAGAACCACTAAGGGACCCAAAAGCCCTCCAAACAACACTGGAACAAAAAGCTTTATTGGAGAGACTTTTGATAACAAACAAAAAAAAAAATATGCTGTGGATACAATGGTCTTCTTCCAAATACCCAATCCTTAATCATGAAGGGTAGCAAAAGTATTAGCATTCATACTACCTTCTAGACTTTGCTTTCATTTATAAATGTGATATTTTACACATTTATGAAAAATACTGTAGAACAACTTTCTCAAGTTTTTGAGTGAATGTGTTTCTGATTGTGTTGCTCTTTGCTTAAACTAAGATCCTTATTATGACAGCCAAATCAATGTGTGCTGACTTAAATAGAATAAAACCAAATAGTCACTACATAATAGTAAGTAAGTGTCATGATAATGGAAATTAACCAAGTGTACATTATGTGCTAACCAATTTATATGTACCACAGATTCCCTTACACAATTTCATTTGGCGGAAGTGACATGAAGTCTACAATCAGGAAAAGAGTGACTGCTCAGAAAGTCTATAGCCTTGAATTCATGGGCATTGCATTAGACTTCACTTCCCAGGCTCCCTTGTGGTTAATGGTTAGTTGGATGAATGGGCTTGAGCCACTGGAATGTGATAGATTTTATTTTTAGACCAGCCTTGTCCATAAAACCTGGGCAGAACACAATGGCATGTGTTGTATTCCCAGGTATGGGCCACACCCTGAAGTATTTGTGCTTACACTTTTGCCCTTTAGTCCTGGTTGGCTTTGAGATTTTTCTTTAACTACCTGGATACGGTAGGAGGTGGTGTTGTGACAAATCTGAGCCTAAGACATAGAATTCTTGACGACTACTTTTTCTTTCTAATGTCCCTTGCCCCCTCCTCAAAGAAATCTAACTACTCTGTTGGAGAGATTGTCTATAGAAAGAGCCATGAACAGTTCACATGGAAAATAGCAAAGGCTTGCTTGTCCCAATGTCTCAACTAAACTCTTCCTTAACTAATCTCCCAGATGAATGAAGTCTTCTAATTGAACACTATCAAGTTCAGAAGCACTAACTAGTTGAATTTATCCCATGTTAGAGGTCCAGTCACGATTGCTTTAAATCCACTAAGCTTTGGAATGGTTTGTTATACATTCCTATGTAACTAAGTCACAACAATCTCTTGTGTTAAAAGTGGTAGACCCAGCCTTCTTATTTATCTCCCCCATGGGACTATGGCATAGCTCATTCCTTCTCTTTTCATGTTTCCTTGGAAAGAGAGGAAGGTGATCAAGTGGATAGTAAAATAAAAAATGATCTTTATGTATTGATTCACTGAGCATGTGGGAAGTCCTTCAGTGACAGAGCAGATAAATGTATTTTGGCATCCTTCACATTTTAAATAGTATAAACCCAAATATTAGAAATAGATAATGCTGTTATTTTTCAACACTAGAACTGCATCCCAAGATAGTATGAGGAAAATTCACTTAGATCCCTATCATTACTGATAGATTTTTTTTTTTTTTTTGGTCTGCTTAACCTCCTTTGACAGGTATCACTGAGTTTCCATTTAGACCTGAATTAATAAGACTATACATAAAGTTACAAATTGTGAAGGATATTTCCATTCATCTATTCCTTTAAGGAGCTCAGTGCAAATGTGACATCTTTTCGGTTAATCCTCGGATTGCTAAGCAGTCACGAGACTTTGTGACCAGCAAAAGCATGGGAAGATTCTGCTTTCTCTCATAGCCACCGCTTGTTTTTTCAACTGTATACCTGCTACTCCTCTTTGCATTCTAGGCACCCTGGCCTTCATCATCTTACTAGTATCCTCCTGTGGCAATTTGTGACGTGATGTGTGTTCAGGAAGAAGAGTGGTTAGATGTTTCAGATACAAAATATGCCATTAATGTAAACCATTAGGTAACTAGAATACTATTCAAGATCATGAAGCTGAAAGTCAAAACCACAGTAAACAAACACTAACATTAATGACGGTTTACCACATTCATGAATATTCTGTACTGGAGGCAGTGATTTTGCAGTTAGAGCAAGCGGTGGGGGTCATCTCATCTTAGGAAGGCAGTTTTTTGCCCAAATAGATTGTCATCCGCGAAAGCCAGAATGGCTTGTTATATTGGTTCAGCTATTGGATGGATCACAGGGCCCCCAATGGAGGGGCTAGAGAAAGTTCCCAAGGAGCTAAAGGGGTCTGCAACCCTATAGGTGGAACAACAATATGAACTAACCAGTACTCCCTGGAGCTCGTGTCTCTAGCTGCATATGTATCAGAAGATGGCCTAGTCGGCCATCAATGGAAAGAGAGGCCCATTGGACATGCAAACTTTATATGCCCCAGTACAGGGGAACGCCAGGGCCAAAAAGTGGGAGTGGGTGGGTAGGGAGTGGGGGGGAGGGTATGGGGGACTTTTGGGATAGCATTGGAAATGTAAATGAGGAAAATACCTAATAAAAATATTAAAAAAAAGAAAAAGAAAAAATAATTATTTATTTTTAGTAAAAGACTAATAGTTAATTTAGTAAAACCTTTCTTGGCAGACCAAATGAACAAGTGAAAATATAAAGCCACTATATTTCTAAACAGCAGAGCAGTGTAACTTCTTAAAACTTTACTTGTGTATTTTATGTGGGTGGGAATTTTGTCTGCATGTATATCTGTGCACCATGTGTGTGCCTGGGTTCCCACAGAGGACAAAAGAGAGTATTAGATGCCATAAGGCTGGAGTGAGAGATGGAACACTGACCCTTTGGATGCTCTTAACCACTGAGACATCTCTTTAGCCCTAATGTTTAACTTTAAGAATGTTCTCAAAAGAACTCTCCAAAGCAAAATTAGTTAGGTCAGAAATAATGACACAATTTTTCAGAAGAAATAAGAAATGCATGCTTTATCTTATGTATATGGGGGGGGTTATATCTAAATAAGGTCATTGTCTCCTGGTTTTCACAGAGAAACTGGAATGTGCTATCATTAGTTTTGATAAGGTGTAGAAAAGAACACTATTTTATTTTTCTGCAGCTGTTCTTTTTGATCATTACTTCCAAAATGAAGAACACTAGATTATAAGATTGGTTGCTGCTGGGTTTTTTTTTGGGGGGGGGTGATGATACTCAATGAAAGGACCCCCATTAAGAGTAAAATGTCACATGAACTCTCTACAGGGCAGGGCACTTATTCTGAACTGAGCAATTTCATTCCTCTCATTTATGGTATTTTGCTTCCTCAACTGCCCTTACTGCTTTGCAAAGCTGCTCTTCCCAAAAAGATTTCTTCTGTAATAAAAACTAAACCATTTTTTCAAATTTACAGAAGATTTGATGGACTTACTCCATTAACAAGTTAATTACAAGTATCACCAGAAATATGAACTTCTATTTGTTCTAATTTGTTGCCTGAGATATGCTGGACAATAGGTCTCATAGCTACTGTTTAGGATCATTTATCTTATTAAGCAGTATTAATAATTAACTCGCAAAAAGCATAAATCATAACACTTTATTTGAAGTAAGGAAAGGCAACATATGCATTTTCAGTCAAAGGTTGACAATTTATCTAAACTTCCACTTGTAGAATAATTGATCGAATAAGCTTTTTTCTTTATTAGTTAAATTAGTTCTTTAACAGTTTCAAAAATGTATATTATACATCCATTACTTTCTTCTTCTCATCTTTCTTCCCTCTTTCATCTCTGTCCAATACCCTTCTCCTCTTTGCCTATCCCTTTCCTAGATTCATGACTTTTGATTTTCTTGTGTGATCTATTTGATTTAACCAAAGCCATCTGTGTGACTAATGGAGCCTGGTGGGGTCATTAGTAGGTATACCACTGAAGGCAGTAACTCCCTCTCTCCCTTAGCCTTTCAGTAGGAAATAATTCAGCAGCGAAGAGTAGGGCACCTTGAGCTCATCTTTCATCCATGTCTGGCTGCTGCTGTTCCAAGTTGTGTGTAAGACCAGTGCACACATCTACAGTTATTATTAACTTACAATTACAATGTCTGAATTTTGGCCAAAAAAAAAAATCACCTTTCACAGGTATTTTTCCTATTGTTGGGCTTATATCTGCACTCCCCTGCCCCATCCTCCAGAATATTGTGGCCCAATAGAACTTTATATGTTCTATAACCAATATGGAAATATTGGTTATGCCTACTGTCTGACAAGGTGATCATTGCTCACACATGGCTGATGTGCATTTGAGATGTGGCCAGTAGAAATGATTAACTAAATTTAAACTTTTGCTTAAACTTAATTGCTTTCTAATTGAAATAGCTCTTGTGATGAACAACACAGATATATATAAAATCAACCAGACTCCTTGGAGTTGGGAAATCAGGCAATAATAGATATACAGAGCTCTCTTGTAGTTGGCAATCCAAGTTGAGAACCACTGTAAAGGCTTAGGGACACAATGATATGACCAAGTGACATGAATTCCATAAATTTTTTCTAGGAGGTGGTAACTTTTTTCCCAGATTTCATCAAACATTTTTTCTGAACTTTGGATTCTCTGTGTCCAGCCTCTACTACTAGTTTCTTGCGCCTGCCCATTCTCACGTGATGCATGACCTGTCTTTATGCTTTCACTGACTGATCTTGGCAAATTTCCCCCATGCTGCAGGCATAATATGACTGACCTCATTTTGAACTTGAAAGCCAGATACTCTTTTATCTCTGCCACAGGCAGCAGAAATAATCTAATAATGCTACTGATTAAGACAAGTCTCTAAACTTATCTACTCTTAATTTAAAATTCTTTTTCACATCCACAGGATTGCTCCAGCTGCCTTAAGGTGGAGACCATTTCTAATGGTAAAAGTTAAGCAGCTGACAATCTGCGCCTTTTAATTCCCTTTTATTTCTTCTTCAAAATGTTGCTGGATTGGTACTGCATAGCAGAGTGTATGCTATCCCTCATCTGCTCCTTCTGTGCTTGTTACTTGAATTGAACTGATTTGTAGAATTGTAGTTTCAAAGAGGGCTGTGAGGCCTCAGTGATCAGCTTTGAATTCTAACTTTGTCTTTTCTGATTTACCCACCATTCTAAGTGTCACTTACTTGCTACATAAAATGAGATGAAAATGTAAAAATGAACATAATTTTATCGTAAGTGAAATGGAGCCACATATTCTCCTCAGCCCAGATTTTTATGTCTCTCACACATATGTGCAAAAAGTAAGTAAATAAATTAATAAATTAACACTATCTTAGAATAAAAAAATTAGTAAGACTCAGAATCTAGAAGCATCCATAATGGTCTACATTTAGGCATACCATTTTTCTATTGACTTACTGATAATTACAACTGTTGCCACCTAATATGTCCCCATGATCACCACTGATTTGTGCACTTGTATCTTCTCTTTAGTGATGTTTGATGCCTTTTCCCTTGTTAACAATTCATCTACAGGTACAATCTTTTTCATGTAAAGAACTATAAAATGACCAGCCATTAGCACCATGAGAGTTTAAAGGCAGCACAGCTATTCATAGTACACAGTGAGTCGTTTTCATCAGTAGCTCACAGCAAGGATAAAACAAGCAGAGAGCTGTGTGTATTTCCAGGGGTCAAGATTTCTGGGGCAATAAGAAATATCTTGTGGATAGAACTTGTACCTACTATTATCCCTAGCCTTTACAGCTTTGACCCCAAGTCTTTTTTTTTTTTTAACAAGGAATATATTAACATTATCTCCCCCATCTCTTGCTCGTGTGTGTGTGTGTGTGTGTGTGTGTGTGTGTTTACAGATGAAGAAATTGGGGCAAAGGAAGAAAAAGAAACTTGTCCCCTGATAGACTGAAAGGGGCTTGGATTCAAATGTAGGGATCTTATGCTACTATTCTGTGCTGCCTTTCCACATTTCTTTCCTAATCAAGACAGTTTTCAGAATGACTACAAGTGCAAGGCAGCTTTACGCTCCTTCTCAAGCCTCTCTTCTTCAATTTTCTTGTAAAGTCTAGTTTTAAAGTTTGTAACTTACCTATGATGAGAAGTATGTCCAGCACATATACAGTGGCATTCCTTGGATTTGGGATGGCAACTGTTCCACAGTTTAGCAAACTACAATCCTGGCCATATTCATCCCAAATTTTGTTTGCTTGTTTATCTCTTTGTTTGTTTGTAAATCAAGTTTTATTGGAATACAGACATATCCAGTCATGTCTGTATTTCCTTGACTGTTTTCCTAATATAATGACATTGTTCAGTTCACAATAAAGCCTGAATGATTTGCAAAATTTTGCTTACTTTTTTGCTGAAAAACTATCTAAAACAATCACCAGACATATGACAGAGAAGATGGATACTAATGTTTCATGGAGTGTTTTACTATTCTAAAAGCAAAATAAAGTTATCTTTTTTAATTAGTTATATTATTTACTTACATTTCAAATGTTATTCCTTCCCAATTTTCCCCTCCACAAACTCCCTATCCCCTTCCTCCAACCCCTGCCTCAATGAGGGTGCTCCCCCCACTCACTCCTGTCTCAGTGCCCTAGCATTCCCCTACTCTGGATCATCGATCATCCTCAGGACCAAGAGGATTCCCTACTATTTGTGCCAGAAAAGCCAATCCTCTGCTACATATCCAGCTGGAGATATGGGTTCCCCCATGTGTACTCTTTGATTGGTGTTTTAGATCCTAGGGGCTTTGAGGGATATGATTGGTTCAAATTGTTATTCTTCCTAAAATTTTATTTTAAAACATCTATGCACATAAAAGTAGACAGATTCATAACATCACAGGCTTGGGTATTTCATATTATACTCATTAAGAATCAGCAGGTTTCATGAGTGGCCACCTATGCTGGAGTGGGCATTTCAGCAATATAGATGCTTTTGAGTTACTATAATTAATCCCAATAAACAGAGTGGTTCACCATGCTCATCTAGGGAAGAACAAATTCATTGGTATATTGTTAGTGCCTTATCTAAGATAAAAAGATATTTGTTCATGTCTCCCCAGGAAAAGTCATGCAATATCCCTATATAGGGACATTACTAATGAAACAGAACAGAGCATCAAATAAACAAGTAAGTAAAACCTTCTAAAATAAAATTATATGTATCCTATGGGTGCTATATGGAATGAGCTTAAACATGACCTTGAGAAATCTATTTTGTGTTAAAGAAAATAAACTGGTTTTTTGAAGGTCTCGAGTAACCTAGACACTTGACATACGTAGATAATCACAGGGGATGTCTAACTTAGGGAGGGGAGAGGAGGGGTAGGGATGTTTAAATGTCAGCTCATTTCCCAGAAAAGTCTAACGTCATAGATACCACCTCCTATGTAACCATCACATTCACTCTCCATCTCTCACATTTCAGCTATTTGCTTTTTAAACACTGGAATGCTATTTGACTCTCCTAATTTGTGCCTTTGCTATCTGGTCAGAATGTAGACTTCCAAGGCCAGAGATAAAGCCTAGTAGAGAACAGCTTTTACATTTTGTGCCTTTGTATATTTGTTGGTTGAAAGGTAGTTTGGAGGAAAACAGCGATTCTACATCTACCCAGAACGCTATTTGTTCCTGTTACGTGGAAACAAGAGCAGCAGGGAATATTTATATTGAGGACATTTGTTTTAAAGTAGCTAAAACCACTTCCAGTAAAAAATGAAAAAAAAATCTTGCTTCTCAGCTTCTCTTATTAAGTGGCAAACATGTAAAGGGGGAAATTGAAATGGGAGAAAGCAATTTACAGAGTCACACCAGGTAAGACATAAAAACAAGCTGTCTTGTTCTTCTAGTTGCTGCTTTTTAGGGGGGTGTTTTTACTCAATATACTATTTTTAAAATAATACATCAAAAGGTGTTTCATAGAGCTCCCTAGGAACTTATGTTTTGATGCATATGTGTCCTCTGAGCAATGCAATACATAGAAACCTAGGTTTTAAAAAGCAAATTGTAAAAATAATAGAGAGACTTGATGGATTGTAATGAAACAAATGGAAGTAACTTTTTGAGGTAAATTGAACATTTTTAAGTGTGAAATTTACTGCATTGTTGGGAATATTTAAATTCTATAGCCCCCTCATCACCTTAGGGACAAAGTGCCTAATATTACCCAATATTACTTACAACTTATGTTTCTATCACCCCAATACTTGAAAAGCAGTAGTAGTAACCTGGCATTGACTATATGTGAAGTCATACAATGAGTGGCCAATTTATGTCTGGTTTCTTAAAGATTACATGATTTTGAGATGTCTCAGTGTTCCAGCATTTATCATCCCCTAATTCTTATAGTAAAATAATATAGAGTACATTTATATGTTTCTTTGTTATTTCTACTCTTTAGCCATTATGAATAAAGCTCTTGTGAATACTCACAAACAAGTTCTTGTGTGAACATCATTTTGATTCTCTCTCTCTCTCTCTCTCTCTCTCTCTCTCTCTCTCTCTCTCTCTCTCTCTGGGTGTGTTTTAAATATATAAGGGTGTCATTGTTGGATCACATATTAACTATATCTACATGCAAAAACAAAATGAAAAAAAATTTAACCAACATGACTCCAAACATTAAGAATTGGAAATACATTTTCTTTCTTTCTTACTTTTTTTTTTTTTAGTATTTCATGTCACAATTTTATTCATTTATTTATTTATTTATTTATTTATTTATTTATTTAGATATTTTCTTCACTTACATTTCAAATGCTATCCTGAAAGTCCCCTATACCCCCCCACCCCCCTGCTCCCCACCTACCCACTCCTGTTTCCTGGTCCTGGTAAGAAATAAAATTTCTATAGCATTTCTTAAAATAGAGATATCATCAAGTATGGAAAAATCCATAATATCTAGGCTTCATATACATTGGCCACTAGAGCTA
Organism: Mus caroli; assembly: GCF_978045245.1. Taxonomy (NCBI): domain Eukaryota; kingdom Metazoa; phylum Chordata; class Mammalia; order Rodentia; family Muridae; genus Mus; species Mus caroli. The sequence goes on from NW_028227260.1 coordinate 2,703,941, forward strand.
TGGCCAAGCTAAGAAAATGTACAAAATACTAATGTTTCCATTTGATTTCATATACTAATGATCATGAATGACTTGAAATTTTAAAAGATTTCTAGGGCTAATTTCTTTAAAAAAATGAGCCTTATCCTAGGTACAACCAAAAGCAGGTAAACTATATTTTAATATCAATAAGTTGTTAATATTTAGCACAGAGATTTATATGTTAAAATACAGTTCATCTTTAGCTGAGATATTGTTCCCTACATGGTGAAATAATCTAGAAACAAAGTACTGCACAGAATGGCTCAGAAGCCTTGTTTTAATTACTCTCATGCCCTTTAAATGTATTGCTCTTTGAATGAATTCAGAAGAACTTAATATCACTTACAAGATAATTATTCTATAGATTGTGTGCTGTTAGAAACAGAGTCAAGCAAAAAGGATGACCATGGGATGTCTTTCTGGCTTTGTGTAATATCACAAATGTTGAGAAATAATGAAAAACCAATGAGACAAATAGTGCAGAAGATACCCATGCATGGATTCCTAGAAACTAGAAATCTATGAATATAGGAATATGTTACCTTGCCTAACAAAGGGAACTTTATATGTATTTCTTTACATATGCAACTTTGACATGTGGCAAATCTGCTAGTTTATCCAGATGTACTCACTCTAACTACATGAGTAAACCTTTTCCAGCAGAACAGAGAGAGGAAAATGGTACCACTGAAGAAGGGTCAGAGAGATGTGGTATTGGCTTTGAAGAGGAAAGAAGTTTATAAGTCAGGGAAAGGATGTTCCAGAAGCAATCTACATTACTTGGATTCCTAGTACCTGATCTTATAAAAGTTACACCTCTAGTGGGAGACTAAGGTATCAGGTACACTACATCCCAATACAACTCCTAAAGGTAACATAAAAGTATGGTTTCTTCAGCATTGAATATACATTATCTTTCACAGTAAAAGTATTTGGCTGTTTATTAGCTTTCTATTACTAGAAAGAGTAATACAATAAAAATATTTTCTACAGTGATTGAGACTCTTCCAGGTACCACCTAAGTTTGCTATTGAATAGCATTTTCTATTACTTCCTGTTTCTATACGTTCTATTGTGAGAAAAAAATGCAACTAAATACTGCTGTCTGTCTGAAAATAATACTGAATAATAATGTTTTATTTATATCCCACACTGGAAATTTCAAAGCTCTGATCACATTATCCTATGGACATTTTTAAACACACATTTTCAAATCATTTCTCTAATACATGAATATATTTAACTCTTCAGTCTTTTAATAAGGATAAGGTTACAACTAACAAAGCTAAGAGTTTTGAATGCTTATCTCATGCCATCCCATGCTAAGTACTTCATGTTAAAAGTCTCACGCAGGTATTTAGGAATATATATGTATATATATATATATATATATATATATATATATATATATATATAAAACAGCAATTAATTTTGAGAAAGGCTATTGATTAGAAAGACAGCAATGAATATATAGGAGAGGGTTTGGAGGGATGAAAAGGAAGAAAAAATATAATTAAATAATAATCTCAAAGGAAGTCTACAAATCAGGGAAGGTAATGAAGTTTTTAAAAAAGAAATGATATTTTTAAAAAAGAAACTCATTTATTGGCTGGAGCACAGGGCCTGGTTTAGTTCAGCCACCTACATGGTGGCACACAACTACATATAACTCCATGTCCAACCCCATTTGCCATCCAAATGTAGATAGGGGCAATCTTATGTCCTACACTTAGATGAATGACTACAAGCACAAGTAATAACTGTCTATAGAAGGAGTATTAATTCTCCCCCCTCAGGGTGAGCACTGCCCCTTCAACTGGTTATCCAATACCAAGTAGTTGGCCCTAAAAGTATGTATGTATGATCATCACTGAATAGATTCAGCAGGTTGTATATTTTTATTTTTATAAGTATATGTAACAATAGTTGCTAAAGAAGAGGGGGACACAAATTTAGGACAGAGAGGGAGGCATGTTTGGGAGGGGTAGGAGAGAAGGAAGGGATAGGGAAATGATGTAATTATGTTTAATTTAATAAAAGGAAAAATAGGCTGGCACTTTCCTCCTATGCCCTAGCATCCTAGATGAATCATTAGGCTGTTCTTGATTTTTGTGTTTTAGGACACTTCAGAGAGGCACTATTTCATTGGAATCTGTCTGAAATGTCACAGAAAGAAGACTATGGTTTTCTTTAGCTTTGGCCATTACTTCAGAAGTCACATGGCACCACACTCATGCCACAGACTATTTTAATAGTAAAGAGACATAGCTACAATAAATTGTTAGAGCTGCAGGCCTACCTTAAAATTTACGATATTTCAGGTAGCAGTTTTGGTGTACTTACTCAAAATGTAACTCTGAACAGCTTCAGCCTCCCGAGCACTGGGCACTCTGTGTCCATAGACCCGGTTGAGGCTTAAACCAAGCTTCCAGCTAGATCCCATAAAAACGCAACTGTACCACCTTCCATGCCAAGAAAGACATAACTAATCAATCTCTGTCCTGTAGAGTCCAAGCAGGGCCTCTCAACACCCTACTGATGCCAAGTAAGAGTGGCTTCATTGAAAACGCTGTCTTTTTTCCACTGGATATGCCAGCAAGATTTTGCCAAAAGGACCCTGATATAGCAGTCTCCAGTGAGGCTAAGCCAGTGCCTGGCAAATACAGAAGTGAATGCTCACAGTCAACTATAGGATGGAACACAGGGCCCCCAATAGAGAAGCTAGAGAAAGTACCCAAGGAGCTGAAGGGGTCTGCAACCCTATAGGTGGAACAACAATATGAACTAACCAGTACCCCCAGAGCTTGTGTCTCTAGCTACATATGTAGCAGAAGATGGCCATTATTGGGAAGAGGTATTGCAAACTTTATATGCCCCAGTACAGGGGAATGCCAGGGCCAAGAAGTGGGAGTGGGTGGGTAGGGGGGCAGGGAGGGGGGAGGGTATAGGGAACTTTCGGGATAGCATTTGAAATGTAAATAAAGAAAATATGTAATAAAATAAAATAAAATGTGGCTGAAATTTCATGTGTGCACCACCACATGTACCAATTCTAAACATTCCAGTTATAAGACTATTTATAAAATATCCAAGTTATATTTACAAAAGTATTCACTTGAGAGCCAGCAAGATGGTCCAGAGTATAAAATGAGTTGAGGTTTAGGTCTGATACCCTGAGTTTGATGTCCATACTCTATAGAGTAAAGATAGAACTTACTCCTAAAAGTTATCTTCTGATACCCTCACATGGGCTGTACCAAACATGTACAAAACTAACAGACATGCATCTCTCTCTCTCTCTCTCTCTCTCTCTCTCTCTCTCTCTCTCTCTCTCTCTCTCTCTCTCTCACACACACACACACACACACACACACACACACACACATATGAAAGAAAAAATAAGATTCTATCTTCAACATCATCTTCAATTGTCAAAATATCAACAATAGGCTAGGTGTGGTACCCACTTCCAATCATAATATGCAAAAGACAGTCCTAAAATCATCATTAATTTGATATCAGAGCCAGATATCTAGTGAGATATTCGAACAAAACCAACAACAAAATAGAAAACCCTTCTAAAGAAACAGAAATATATGCATATATTCACCAGAAGATATATGGCAAAATGTTCATAGCATCATTATTCTCAATGTCCACAAACCATAAATAGTAAAATGTTCATTGAAACAGAAAGGATATATTGTTGCTTACTCACATAATGGAAAGCTACAGGACAATGAGGATGAAAAAAGATAAACTCCTCCAACCACTTAAATCAACACATATGAATCCCACTGATATCACATTGACACAAAAGCCAGCATATCATCTCATCAATGCAAATTCGCAAAACAAGATAAATCGGTCTTAAGGGTGAAAAGTCAGAATAGGTGGTATTTTGAGGGGAGAAGCAACTAGATAAACTTCAGGGTCTTAGGTTGCCTCTGCTTTTGGCACACATAGTTTCATTTTGTAGATATTATTTAGTTGTAAAATTGCATAACATATGTACTTTATTACAGACATATTAAGTGTTACCAATATCTAAATATAACATTAAAACATGTTATCAATAACCATATCATATTTAATTATATGATGAGTGATATTAATAACCTAGGTGTCTATCAATGTGCAATTGACTATGTGAATTCTGGGATATCTATTCAATCTAATTCTGTATAGGCATGAAGGAAAAAGGATGCAGGTTTTCTGGTATAAACTTGAAGAGTTGCCAACTATACATAAAGCTAATAAAGTTGCAGAATGGTATAAGGTGTCTTATTTCTCACAAAGATCAGAAATTATCTTCCTAGATATAAATAATGGCTTTGACTTGATGGTGAGATTCTTAAGGGCATTCTGCCACATATATATCTATGTTATGGAAAGTCTATTTAAAAACATGAGTTATGTTTGTACTAAGAAATAAAAGAACCCCCCAATTTTGAAGAACAAAAATGTCCTAAGTTTGAGATTCTTATTGTCTTATTTGTGAGGATTGGAGCTTTTGATGGATGAAGGAAATGATAATGGAATAAACATAGTGCCTTGCCTTCAGGGTTACTAAGTGAACCCACGGATGGAGGTCACATTGGTTGGTTGCTGGCAATCTTAGCAATTGATTCAAATTAGCACTTGTGTGCTCCACATTCAAATCTAGTTGTGGTGTGGTCACCGCAAACAAGATTCTTGGCCACACAAAGAATGTGTCTACAAAATGGCAAAACAACTGGATTTGTTTGATTAAATGAGCAAAACCATATACTCAGAGAGAGGGAACAAAAATCAAAACAGCTACACCCAAAGTAACCCAGTCAGATGGGTGTTCACAAAATGCACCATTTCATTGAATCAACATGTTAGCAGCCTCACATGGACTCTGAGAAACACAGTTTCAAAGAAATGTTTGTAAATAAACCAAGAGGCTATGAAAGACACATTTTACCCATCGTCAGCAAATGTTCTCTGAGTGTTTGTTGTGGATCTGCCATGTGTTAGAGGTCTGAAGATATGATATTACTTTCATAATCAGTAATGATGTTTTGTTGGTTACTCTTACTATAACCCATGACACTGAATAACAATCTCCAAAGGAGAAAAATAAAACATTGACTTGGGCAGAACTGATTAAAACATAGTTTTCCTTATGAAGTAAAAATTTAACAGACAAGTAGAACAGCTTGTTCATAATAAGTCATCTCAACTCTGACTACACATTATATTCAACAGAAAGAAAAGTTCTAGAAATAGCACCTAGTCATCAATACTTTTCCAAACTCCTCTGGTCACTGAAAATCACAGAACAGATGAAAACCTTGCTTGGTCTAATTAAATGAGAAACTGGGTGGGTGGAAAGTAACCCAGACATAAATGTCTTCAAAAGCTCCCCAAATGATTCTTAAAGGTAATGAGCACTAAATATCACTGCTTCTAAATAGAAGTTGAGGGTAACCTTTCAAGCAGTGCTCTGTAGATATTCAGTGCTACCCGACATTCCTTTGTGTCCAGTTTCAGTAGATATTCAATCATGTTATGCCTTCATGTATTATGCAAGTTACATACAAATGTTCAACATAAAATGTGGTTATATTCTCATGAGTTTATTGTAATGTAAAAGCATCATAAGTCAAAAGAATTGATGCACATAATCTGTACAATATCCTTGCCCACCATACCTTAAGAATGTTTTAAATACTATCTCCAGCTGAAGCCGACTGGCTCATTTTGCTTTTTTTTGTGCATGATTTTAAGGATATGACTCCTTAGGTTGTTCAGTAGTAGAGCTCTTATACAGCATGCTTGATGCCCTAGGTTCTATCTGTTAGTGACATTACAGAAAAAGAAAGAGGAGAGGAAGGGAGGGAAAAGGAGAGAAAGAAAGGAGAAAGAAAGGAAAGAGGATAAAGGAATACTATTAAAGTGGGTGAGGTGAAGAGGGGAGAGAAGAGGAAGGGGAGGAGAGGACAATGACAAAGAATTAATGTCATGTTCACGCACTGACTTTACAGAATTTCTAAGGCCCAGTACTCCCTCTCTGTCTTCCACTCCCGAGACTGTTAGATTAGCAGGGTATGATCAAACAGTGATTGCCTACTTGTTTTCATTAGCCACGGTATAAATCAAATCTCATGCTTCCTTTTGCTGTTCAAGGAGTGTTTATAGCCCGCAGAATGATTTTAAAGCTGACTTACGTTAAACTCCTAGAGAACTATTAACATATTCTTATGGCTGTAGCATGGGAAAGCTCACATTTAAATTTAGACATTTTACATACTGTTCATACCATAGTTCCAGCCTTTTAAGTGAAGATAAAAACCACTGGCATAGATTGCTACTTCACTTTATTTTAAAATAGCAATATTTGTATAATTTATTCATTTAAAATTGCATTAGACTTTTTGTTTATTGTTTTACTTTGTGTGTCCATGGATGAATTATGTGTCAGTGTACATTGGTAGGTCAGAGAACAACTTGTTGGAGGTAGTTCTGCTTTCCAACATGTGGGTTCATAGGGATAGGACTGAGATCATCAGACTTGGTAAAGTGCCTTTACCTGATCAGCCATCTCATCAGCCAGAATTTACTTGTCCTTTTAACTTGTTTCCTATATGTAATTTTTTTAAAGAAAAAACTTATTAGTTGACTATTTCATCCATGTATATAATGCAATCTGATCACATTCATGTCTCACTCTTTCTTATGCTTTCCCATCCTCTACCAATACCCAAACCCTCCTCACAAAAATTGACCTGTTTTTTTTTTCAGCAAACTGAAAATTACATAATTTAATCTTCAAGTTATTTCATGAACTTTCATCTCCCAGATAATTTTCATTTGAATAATTCTTTGTTTTCCCCATTTATCCGTCTAGTCTTATTTTAAATGATAGAGTATCTGTTATTTACTTTTTTGATAATTTCATACATGAAAACCATTGATTGATTATTTCCTTTTAAATGAATCAGAACATTAGAAATGAAGACAGGAACTGTGGAGTTTCAGAGACCCTTTGTAGTAACACAGAGGTCTAGGACCCCAGTCGTCTACATACCACCCAATATATAGCTCAGTTCATCTTAGAACTACAATTCTTCACTCAGGACAATTGGTCTCTTTTGGACATGTGTCATGTCTGGAGACAGTTTTAGCTTGTCATATTTTGGTGGATGGGATTGAGATGATGTGAGGTGTTGCTACAGGAATATGGGGAGAAGAGGTCACAGATGCTGCCAAATATACCACAGTGAATGATTGGCTAACCCCAAATATTAAGTGTGCCAGAAATTTTCAGAGATCTGGTTTTCAAGCATACGTTGTATGACTCCATACATTAAATATTAAAAGCAGAAAAATCCATAGAGGCTGAAAATCCATAGAGAATGAAAGTAGGAGGTTTCCTGGGAATCAGGAGTCAAGGCAAAAGGTAAATGACTGTTTGCAGATAATGAAAATATTTGAAAATTAGATTATGTCGATGGTTAGAAAGTGGTCTGCAACTCTATAGGTGGAACAACAATATGAACTAACCAGTACCCCCAGAGCTTGTGCCTCTAGCTGCAAATGTAGCAGAAGATGGCCTAGTCAGCCATCACTGGGAAGAGAGACCACTTGGTATTGTCATCTTTATATGCCTCAGTACAGGGGAATGCCAGGGCCAGGAAGTGGGAGTGAGTGGGTAGGGGAGCAGGGTGGAGGGAGGGTATAGGGATAGCATTTGAAATGTATATAAAGAAAATATCTAATAAAAATAAATAAATATTTTTTTAAATTATGAATTACTCCAATAATATTTTACTGAGTACTTCCTATGTGCTAGATTTATTTTTTAAAAAAGTCCATCAAGATACTAAGACTATTAGAAATCATTCAATTGCAGATTCTGAAGTCAATTTCATGCTATGTAAATTATATAACAATAAAATGATTTTCATCCTTTTCACGTTTCATTTGTTTTTGTTCTTTACTACACCAGAACTCATTTCATGCAGTAATATCTAGTTTGCTCTGGACAGTAATCTCTAGCAACAGATCTTATTTGCAGCCTGATATTTTCTATGAAAGTTATTAGGTACGTTCTTTACTTTTTATACACATGTGTTATCACTTTGTCCAAGACCCTTAGATATGCAAAGTGTATATGCTATGCCATTTTTGTCCAAGAACAATAGGAAAAAACTCTATATATTAAAATATGGATGGAAATTTCCAACCTTTTGACTGTATTTTTCCTTTTCTTTCATTCAATTTTCTACTTTTAATTTTCCTAGAATTATTAAAATTGTTACTCTAGAAGAGGGCAGAGGTCTTTTCATTCTAGTACTAGAGGGAAGACTCTGATGGCAACTTGAACTAGGTATCAAGTTCCAATCTCACCAGTACTACTACAAAGTAAGACCTTGACTTGAGAAAACAAAACAAAACAAATTGTCCCTTTTTAGCTGGAAGAAGCTGAGGAGGAGGGCAACCCTGTAGGAGGAACAGCAGTCCCAACTAACCAGGACCCCTGAGATCACTAAGACAATGGGCCACCAACCAGGCAGCATACAGCAGCTAATATGAGGCCCCTGACACATATACAGCAGAGGACTGCTGGATCTGGGCTTAGTCAGAGAAGATGGACCTAACCCTCAAGAGACTAGAGGCCCAAGGGAGTGAGGAGGTCTGGTGGGGTGGGGATTGGGGGTTGGGGACATGCTTGTGGAGACTGGGGAGTGGGGCAGAGGAGGTATGGGATGTGGAACAGTAAGAGGGTGGAAAGGGAGGGAGATAAAATTAGGAGTGAAGAAAAAAAGATTAAATAGAATTATTTAAAAATTTAAAAAAGCATATTTGAGATTGAATAATATAAGCAACCTCTTATTTAGTAATTCTCACTTTCCAATCACTATGGCAAATGTTCAAAGGACTCAGGTACACAGGCCAAGGTCAGGCACAATGGATCCATGGCCCAGTCATAATTCTGACCTAGTCTATTCTCTGCCAAACAGCAAGTTTGTCCCTGCCCTTGACATCATAGAAACTACTGGTCAATGTATGTGTGCATTGGGCAGAAATAGAAAAGTAAAATGTATTTTGTTGTATTGTGTTATACAAAGCTTATTTTTACACTATTATTTTACCTCTGTTAACTCAGGTATAACATTTTCACGCCTGACAATTACCAGCTAATTATAACCCAAACAACATCCTCCTATCTGCATATAATTTCCTTCATTGAACGTTATTCCACCAGATACTTAGCAAATAAATGCCTGCAGACTTTCCAAATTACAAGCTATATGAATTCTTTCTGTGGGTATTTATATTATTAAGGTATTATCTACATGTAATCAAAAAGGGTTTCCTCATTTTAAAGGTACTGTGTTTTTATCTGATTTTTTATTTAACCTTTCCCCACTCCCAAGGAGCATTAAAGAACACAGAGTCTATGAAATATTGGATATATTATGTTCTCATCAATCCTGCTGAACAGGAATGAAAAAATGCTATGCCCCAAATGTCTTTTATTCTTTTGTGGTTTATAGAATACACAGATCACTTTAAAGGATGAAATGGAATCCCGGGAAGCCGAGGTGTTCAGAAATGAGTTCCTTACATAACTACTGTTAATTTTTTTAGTAAACATCTGCAAAAATTGAGATAAGAAGGAAGGGAGGAAGGTTTGAGGTAGGAAGGTCTATGAAGATAGGCGATCTTTCCTAGCTAGTCAAGTACCTTGCTTAAATTACTGTAGCATTTGCCTATGAAGAATTCACACTAAGCCACATTATTTTCTAGATTTTCACAATTTCATGGATAGCTTTGACATTTTCTTTAACCAGTATCTACTATCTTGTATCTACTTTATATAAGTTATCAAAAGTCCTCCAAGGAAGTATAAGACACAGTACACTCCAAGGGTTGCAATGGAGGAAAAGTAGCCAATGTTTGCCAGAATCAGTAAGTGGTGATGTACCTAAATGCTGACAAGGGTACAACTTCAATTATATCCCAGAAAATATCCTTCCATGAAAATTATATTTTCTATTTTTTGGAAATTAGAGTTTTGAGAATTTCTCACATGAGTATATTATATCTGAATTTCCCACCACCTATCCTCCCAAGTCTTGTGTTTCCCAAACCATGTGCTCTCTAATTCTTGAGCTAGTCCAGTATTTGCATGAGCTTAGGGCTGACTTTTTTTTCTTTATTTTTCTTAGATATTTTCTTCATTTACATTTCAAATGCTATCCCCAAATTCCCCTATACCATCCCCCTTCCCTGCTCCCCAACATACCCACTCTCGCATCCTGGACCTGGCATTCTCCTGTACTGGGGCATATGATCCTCGAAATACCAAGGGCCTCTCCTCCAATTGATGGCCGACTAGGCCATCCTCTGCTACATATGCAGCTAGAGACACTAGCTCGGGGGGGGGGGGAGGGGTTACTGGTTAGTTCATATTGTTGTTCCACCTATAGGGTTGCAGACCCCTTCAGTTCTTTGGGTACTTCCTCTAGTTCCTCCTTTAGGGGCCCTGTGTTCCATCCAATAGATGACTGTGAGCATCCACTTCTGTATTTGCCAGACATTGGCATAGCCTCACAAGAGATAGCTATATCAGGGTCCTTTCAGCAAAATCTTTCTGGCATATGCAATAGTGTCTGGGTTTGGTGGTTATATATGAGATGGCTTCTTAGAATTGGGTCATACCTTTAAAAGAAGGAAAAAAAAGAACATGGCTCTCTCTCCTTTTGTATCCATTGTCATTGTCTGTAGCTCTTTACCTAGTGATGGGGTCTTTTGAATTTTCTTCTATCCATGGGGACATTGCATTTTCTTATGAGTGGATGTCTACAAAGTAGGCATTTAAAAGCTCACTTTGGTTCCAATTACCTAAAAATAGTTAATCTTGGAACAATTCTATAATATTTGACAATCAATCACATGTCTTCTTTAAGAGAAAGTTTGAGATTTGAGGTGTTATACAGCTGACATAAAAGGTCTGCAGTATTCACAATACCTATTTCTCCAACGACCATTCTCATATATCAAAAGCTGTTGAGACTCAGAAAGTAAGCCAGAAGACAGAATCCTAAAGTGACAATAGAAAACACCCTCCCAGAAGTCACCATTCAATGTTATATTCTTCAGCATTTCTCACAGGTCACCCCCTCATCCCTCATGAGCAGGCCATGCTTGTTGAGAATATTTCCTTGCTTGCAGTTGACAGATATCTCTAACTAACTTGAGCCTACGGTTTCTTAGCAGACCCTAAATCAGAATCAGCTAATTAAAAGGGGGAAACTTGCTAGCATAAGCAAAACTTGATAAGTTGCAATCAAAGAAAGGAATAACAACAACTAAAAAGGGCAAAGGAATTATTATAATTTAGAAGGGTATTTATTCACTGATCCCTTCCAAAGAGAGTGCTTAGAAGTGGTAATAAATTTATGTATTATTTGTTCTCTATTATAACAAGAACAGCCTGCATTTCTTGTATTCAACACATATATATGCACAAACAGATATTTGGAATGAATGTATAACCAAATAAAGACATATTTGGATTTCATATCCTTACACATGTCTCAGAGATATCACAATACAGAAAAATAATTTATGCTTAAAATAGTGACTTAAAAAGAACAAAGATATACTTAACATCAAAAGGCAAGAGTAAAAAGAATATTCTGGAAATGTTATAGATTCTGTAACAAAATAAATAATTTATTAATTTATTAAATAAATAATTTGTGTTTTCCAAAGCCAACTTATAAAAATTAAATAATTACTTGTTGACACAATATTAATTGAAATATTCTTTTTCTTAAAACACTTGGTAATCTTTGTGTATTGAGAGTAGAATGCATCAGTAAGCATATTATTGGAGTACAGTGTGGTATGAAGCACTACATGACCAGTATGCACTGATCAGTAATTAGCATTTTCTTTTCCTAATAATGTATTTATGGTTTAAGCCTTTGAGGTCCTCTCTCCAAGTACATAAAACATATATAGGTGATGTGAATTATTATTATCCTATTGTTCTGTGATGAACCAAAATTTTATTTCCTCTATCTAACTGTGTTTTGTTATATGCTATCTAACATTCCCATTCCTGCCTAGCTTCTAGGAATCAGTATTCTGCATTCAAATTAATATTTATAGCTTCTTCTATACTTGACTTTTTTCACTTAACATGATTTCACTTTTTTCCCCACTATTTTTTTATTGGGTATTTATTTAATTTACATTTCCAATGCTGTCCCAAAAGTCCCCCACCCACTTCCCCACCCACCCACTCCTACTTCTTGGCCCTGGCATTCCCCTGTACTGAGGCATATAAAGTTTCCACTGATGGCTGACTAGGCCATCTTCTGATTCATATGCAGCTAGAGACAAGAGCTCCGGGGGGGGTACTGGTTAGTTCATATTATTGTTCCACCTATAGGGTTGCAGACCCCTGTAGCTCCTTGGGTACTTTCTCTAGCTCCTCCATTGGTGGCCCTGTGATCCATCCAATAGCTGACTGTGAGCATCCACTTCTGTGTTTGCTAGACCCCGGCATAGTCTCACAAGAGACAGCTATATCTGGGTCCTTTCAGCAAAATCTTGATAGTGTATGCAATGGTGTCAGCATTTGGAAGCTGATTATGGGATGGATCCCCGGATATGGAAGATCTCTAGATGGTCCATCCTTCCGTCTCAGCTCCAAACTTTGTCTCTGTAACTTCTTCCATGGGTATTTTGTTCCCAATTCTAAGAAGGGGCAAAGTGTCCACACTTTGGTCTTGGTTCTTCTTGAGTTTAATGCATTTAGCAAATTGTATCTTATATCTTGGGTATTGTAAGTTTCTGGGCTAATATTCACTTATCAGTGAGTACATATTGTGTGAGTTCCTTTGTGATTGGGTTACCTCACTCAGGATGATGCCCTCAGATTTCACTTTTTAAAAAAATTTTATTAGATATTTTCTCTATATACATTTCAAATGCTATCCCGAAAGTTCCCTTTACCCTACCCCTGCCCTGCTCCCCTACCCACCCACTGCCACTTCTTGGCCCTGACATTCCCCTGTACTGGGGCATATAAAGTTTGCAATACCAAGGGGCCTCTCTTCCCAGTGATGGCCGACTAGCCCATCTTCTGCTACATATGTAGCTAGAGACACAAGCTCTGGGGGTACTGGTTAGTTCATATTGTTGTTCGACCTATAGTGTTGCAGACCCCTTCATCTCCTTGGGTACTTTCTCTAGCTTCTCCATTGTGGACCCTTTGTTCCATCTTATAGATTACTATGCTCTATTTGCCAGGCACTGGCATAGCCTCATATGAGACAGCTAAACCAGGGTCTCTTCAGCAAAATCTTGCTGGCATATACAATAGTGTCTGTGTTTGGTGACTGATTATGGGATGGATCACCAGGTGACTGCCTTTTAGTTCCACTCTCTTTTTCTGCTGTAAATGGCATGATTTCACTCTTCATTATGATACAGCATTTTGTACATATACTTTATTAATCCATTCATCTGTTGATAAATATCTATGCTGCCTCTATATCATGAGCATTATAAATAGTGCCACAAAAACACCTGGAAGTGCAGTTGTATCTTTGAATTAATGAATTCATTTTCTTTGGATGTATGCATAGGTGTGTAAATATGGATCACAGAAAAGGTCCATTTTCAGTGTTCTTTCCACCCTTGACAGACTTTGCTGCTTCTTATCCCCTTTCAACTTTGCTTCTGATATATATGTTTCAGCAATAAACATGTTCACAAATAAATACATACCTTGGACACATTGAATTTTTAGAGACATATTCTGTGTTCACTTTCCTGCGTACATTTGACTTATTATGTCCTTATACTACTACTCTTCCAGACTGAATGATGTACCTTTCATAATGATGTTCAGCTGTCCTTACTAATTTATTCTCAAAGATAATATTAGAACTTAGACCACATTAGATCTTACTATTAGCATCCTTTAAATACTTGTCACTTTCAGGGTCATAGAGGTGTGGAATGGTCAGTGAAGAGCTTTCAATTACCCTGCATACATCTCTGACCTAATTTTTATACCCATCTTCTTAGGTAGATTGTATTATTATCCCTGTCCTACAGATAAGGAAATTGTGGTGAATCCGGAGTCAGAATTAACATTGCTTAAGTTCAATATTGTCATGAAAAGTATACATTACACAATTTAATAATGTTCCTGTATTATCAATTGAAGAATCTGTAGAAAGTATGTATATATGTAGCTACAGAAAAGTGTGCATATTTATATAAATGTATAAACTCAGTTATTCAAAAGATCCAACTCTATCACCAGTTACATGAACATTTTCTGCAGTGATTCAGTATTGATGCAAAACCTAATAGTTCCTGTCACTAATTATACATTTATTTCTTAAATGATAAAATTGCAGAATATAGTAAAACCAACCCATGCTTTATTACAGTAAAGAAGTAAAAATACTTGTAAACTTAGCTCAATCAGCAGTCCCTGCAGGTGATCTGACTTGGTCAATGTTGCTTAAACAAAGCAGAGACTGCTGAAAACATGAGGCATTTCTCTGAAATGTGAAGGGAATTTCAGTTTGCAATATAAGAAACTGGGATTGGTATGGTCTAGAAAATACTTGAGCAGTGGTTCTCAGTCTTTCTAATGCTGAGAGCCTTTAATATGGTTCCCCATGCTGTGGTAACCCCCAACCATAAAATTATTTTTGTTGTTATGTCACAACAATAATTTTGCTACTGATATGAAATGTAATGTAAATATCTGTGTTTTCCAATGGTCTTAGGCGACCCATGTCAAAGGGTCATTTGACCCCCCTTCCCCCAAGGGGTCATGACTGACAGTTTGGGAACGACTGGATTAGAAAGAAGCCAAATGGTTCTGTAGTAAAATCAGGGTGATATTTTCTGTAGCACGCTTGTAAGTATTCAAGTAGATTTTCAAGCACATTGTATGGTTTGTGACATTTGTTAACTTTGTCTTTTGTGGCATTAGAGTAAGTGTTGCTACTGTAATAGTCTTGAGGTCGTGGCTGTTTGCATGACAGGTGGTTTTCTAGACTGGAGTGGTGATAGAGGACAGAAGGGACAGAGAAAATATCTGTGACAGAAGCAGAGAAAGAACACCATCGATTGTGGAATTTTGGGCGAACTTTGGATTTTTACAAGAATGGGGATTCAATCCATGCATCTTGATATGAAAAATCTGGAGAACCTTAACTAACTGTTTTGAGTACACTGGAGAAACTTGACCATTCATTTAAAAAAAAAAAAAAAGTAACGTTAATTGCTAGAACTGAGACGTAGACAATGGCATAGCACTTTCTTAAAAATGAATTTAAATATATCAGCATATGCAGTCAACTAATTTGCTGACTTGAAGACAGCTTCCCAAACCTATTATTGCCTGTAATGAACGACTATATGCACTAATCACAACATGCAGTCTTAACAGTGCTCACGGCATCTAAAAAAATCATGATACAGGGATTTTTCTTTAGACTCAACACATTTTTCATTTAGAAACCTGATTGGCTGTTCGAAGTGCCCTGCATGATATAAATTGGGGCACAGAGTTGGAAGAAACCATCGGATCAAGCATCCCTGAGCTTCAGACAGAAACTCACTGAGCATACACTCAAAGGTATGTGGATTTCATTCATAATTTACCATCTCCACTGTGGTCATTTCTTTCTCTGAATTTCATGTTTCAAATGTGTGAATGAATTGCACATTTCTAATTCTTTGTGCCATCCACACCATATGTACTTTTTTAGTTTTACTATAATTAAATTATAGACTTAAATCATTGAAATGAAGTTTTAACTTTATAGTACAGTAATGTGTTTGTATGTACTTCTGTAAATTTTAGGTCAAGCATTCCAAAGCCTTTTGGTAGCCAGATTTGATACAAAAAAGTGTATTTGCTTTTTAGTTAAGATACTGTTTTAACAGGCTGAGGGCTACTTCTTTACAAAATCTTGTTAAATCCTGTGAATCCTTTTTCTTATTAACTCAACCTTTGGGGGGAAAAGGTTTAGATGTTAGAAATCCTCAATGTACTTTTCATAGCTAACACCAATGCATTTTACATTCATATCCTAAATTTACTTTCAAGGTGTTGTCAAAAACCAATGTCATATTTCAGGATAGGTAGTTTTTGCTTCATGTTTCAAGGGCCTTAATATGTAGAAGAAATACAGTATAGTTGACAAGCAAGAAGAGGGTGATACTGGCTTAAGACAGAACTCTTTAGGTAGAAATCATTCCACAACCCTTAAAGAAGCTTAGAACGGTAGCACTGTTCTCTTTCTTTGGATGAAGCATGTCTTCTGCTTCAAACCTGGAGTTTAAAGGCATTATGAGAGATTCTTGCCTAAAATTCTACAAGTGGACCTAAACCCACTCTACCATTAATCCATTCTGTAAAATTATTCAATATTTTTCTCAAATAATTACTCTATGTATTTAACAGTAGCAATGCTCAAGTGGGATATGCCACCAAAAAGAAAAACAACATTTCTATCTTTTCCTGTTACAAAAGTATAAAAACCATGTTCATTTGATTATCTCTCCAACTTTTATACTCAACCCAATTCTTTTAATCATTTTTTTATTGATTCCATCTATCTTCTAGGCATCCTTAGGCTGTATAGCATAGAAAATGGTTTGCAACATCATTATTGTAGATCACTTTTGGTCCTCTAACCCGTTAACCTTCAGTTTCAGCTTAGTTTTTAAACAAATAAACACATTGCAATATTAGGACTCCAGAAGCAATGATACATATTGACAATTGGAACTTCCATATGAATGTCACTTTACCAATAAGGACCGCACCTTCTTTTTGATTAGCAAGACATTAATGTGGATTATATACATGTATGAAGCATAATTATATTCATGTTTTTAAACGTTTTTAAATGGTTGGTATTGATTTACATTTCAGAACCATCAAGAAATGGGGACCTGGATTTTGTTTGCCTGCCTCCTGGGAGCAGCTTTTGCTATGCCCGTGAGTAAAACACTCCATTTACTAATTGCATCCAATTAAATAAGCTTGGAACTAGAAATCTGCTCCCATAGTTGGTAATTTTCACTATGTAACACAGTGCAGGATCTTATATCCCCAGGTATCTAAGTGTTGAAGAAATCATTTTTGAGTTTGTTAAAAAGAAAATCAGGAATGTCTCCACCTTAGACTGTGATTCAGTACAACTGAAGTGGGACCAAGCACTCAAGATTTTAACAAGCATTTGAGCCCCAGGAGATTTTCCTGTAACGATTAGCTTGTAAATAACACTGCCCATCTCTACAAAGAGTTATCTATTTGAAGGGACCCTTGAAAGGCTTCCAGAGAGTGTTTACTTGTTTTAGGCAAATATAACAGCCAAAAAAAAAAAATCTCTAAGGCTTAATTACTCAGAAGTTCCAAAATTTCTTCTTGCCCTACAGATGCCACTGCTGTTGTCTTAAGGGGGTAATATTTATACATTAAAAATTCTCTTCTTGTGCCAGTTCAATGAAGCTCTCTACCTTTGGTGGATCTGGATACTCCTTATATAGGATTTGGCATTAGCAAGATACTGGAATCCTGCCTGCCTGTGCCAAATACACATTGACAGCATGCAAATACAGTACCAGATCTGTACCAAAGACCAAGAAGTCTGGTCCATTCTCTAGACACAAGTACATAATGGCAGAAGGCTTAGATCACATGCCAGCAATACTCTTCAATGGTATAAAGAGCAATTGAAACTACTCTTGTATACCAGTAAGCTTGTGTATTAGCCACACTTTTCTCACACATAAAACCAAGATTTTGTGCTCTGCATTCCTGAAATCCTAGTCCTCCAAGGTGCTCCTGCATTTACAAACTCGACTCTCTCAACACAAAACTCTCAGAGAACTTATATCAATACAGTTTAGGGAAAACAGTTACCCAACTGATGGAATTAACATTCAGATGAGAGTGAATAAATTAGTTTGCAAAACATGAGCATTTTGAAACAGTAAAGTTGAAGTAACCCTTAAGCAGCTTTGTGTCTGAGGGAGGTTTTCAGCTTTATGCTCACAGCTTTCTGTTTCCTGCCCCCATCACCAGGTGAGGGCATAAGAAACTCCATAAAACAAGCACTAGTCAGGCCTCTACTTTGGGAAGCACAGAGAGTCCTGGTTTAGAAAATTGTTGAGGTTGATTTTTATTTGGGACTTCTAAATTTCTGCCATAAATAATTGACAATAATAAAAAGGGTTGGCTTTGAACTTCAATAAATCAATTATTTTATTGTCCAAGGGATGGATTTAGAATATTTATATTTTATTAGTCTTGTCTTGTTCTCACATTGAACAATGGAGTTAGTGTGTTATTTATTTACTCTGCATGTTAATTACTAGGAATCCCTTTGATTCTTGAACATTTAACCAGCTGATCTATAAAAGAACCTTCTGTGAAACAATTCCTGGCTTATTGTTCATTTTAAATTGTGCCACAGAAACAGACCTCTTTTCTTAACACAGAGTTTGATCAACAAGTAAATGGGTGGGCACAACAGGGAGGGGTCCTTCGATAGTTGATGGGTTTAACCCAGTGATCTCTGGAGGTGAAATGTATGATGCTTTCTGCATCTAGGTCTCCCTAGAAGACTATGGACCATGGGGAAATTAGTTATTCATACCCTTTAAAATGAGAAGGTTCCTCCTTCACAGCATACATGCTCAGACTAAAAGTAGACCTCAAATACATTCTGCAAACTTTGTGTGTGTGTATATATATGCATATATATACATATATATATTAAAATAGCTTTAGACACCTTAATATGAACAATTGCATATTGACTTAACCTCTTTCTTTTTCTTCCTCTTTCTCCTTCTCCCTCCCTTTCTCTTTCACTTTGCCTTCTCTCCTTTCTAAAAAAAGCTACCACCTCATCCTGGAAGCCCTGGTTATATCAACTTAAGCTATGAGGTAATTTTTCTATTTACTAATTTTGACTATTATTTGAGTTAAAGATTCCATGAGTTCTGTAAAGAGTGGTGTATTGATTCTTCATTCAAGATGTCTTCAAATGGTCACACTTTTTCAGTTCCCACCAGCAGCTTTAAGCCCTGACTGATGTCCTCAAACCTGCATTTCTCCGCACCTTCCTACCTGGTCACTCTGACTCAGCCTCTACTTTTAAACCTAGCTATAAATGTATCCACCATGAACTACCACTCAGGAAGGCTCCATGATAGGGCAGAGAGTGAACTCAGCTTCAACAGTCTTGTTCTATGCCAGCCTATAAAATTCAAGGAGTAAGTAAGATGTTAAAATCTTTTCTAGCTGGAAAAAAATGCTGATTCAAAGACATCCACACACACTGTGTGTGTTTCTCATTGGCTATGCTAAGTGATCAATGAAAAGTGGTTTACCAAAGTCTCTACGGAGTGATGGAAAGCAGAAATGTTCTAGAAACAGGATTCGGGGTTCTCCTAAACTGCCTGCAAACTATATGACCCTGGGAAAATCAGTTCCCCACTCTGTAACTTTGGCTTCCTCACCTAAACAAGGGAAACAATAAGTACATTTCCAAAAAAAAAATATATCATCCAGAAGAGCTTGAAAAGTGCTATGTCACTCATAACTTGAGTAAGGTTAATAGCTTTTTGTTGTATTGGTTAAATGATGCATTATATGAAAGAGCTATCTGAGACTAATTAATAAGACTATACTGTCCAGAAGGAATGAAACTCTTTACTTATCTCATGGGATCAGATAAAAAACCTAAGTCTGTTAACTAATGTATGCAGAAGAAAAATGTCATAAGGATATGAAGCAAATTTTAGTGTTTTATCTGAAAAGGTTGATTGATATATTTGACCAAGAAATCTATGTCTGAAGGATGAAAGACAATGTTTCTACCTCACTTTTCCATTGATATCAAATAAACAAGTAATGATTATTATATCACATTATTATAAGTTTTCAATTGTTTTGCTCTTGCAATGAAGAGGATTAAATTGAATTACTGCTTTTGTTACTTCAGCTGAGTGAATGAACCTACCTGAGTTTTCATAACATTACCTATAAAAGTGAAGGTGATACCTGCCTCCAATCATGCGAGAAAGCATGAAAAGTGTATGGGATGGACAGTGCCTGACACATAGAAAGCATCCTACAAATGTTTACCTTCTTCTTTCTTTTGTAGAAGTCACATTCTCAGGCTATCAATACTGACAGGACTGCATTAGTGAGTCTATATTTCATACTGCATTAGTGAGTTTAGTATTTAGTTCATATGTAATTAAACTGAATCAAATGCATTCTAATGTCTCTTTCTCTTAAGGTGCTTACCCCTTTGAAGTGGTACCAGAGCATGATAAGGCAGCCGGTATGTAAACATTTTGTTCTTCCTTCCCTTAAGAGAATAGAAATGTGTTTTAAGTCCCTTTTTAACTGAAATATCATATCTACTCCACTTTCAAACACTAATGGGAATTTTAGTTTGTAAAAGGTCATATCTGTGTACACTGTTAGAAATTCTTGCAAAGGAAAAATGACTAAAATATTCATAAGGTCATAATAACAAACACTACTGCTACTTCTCCAGTTAGAAATCAACTGAGCCAATGGTAAACCTGACTCTTTGTTTCTCACCAGTATCCTTCCTATGGTTACGAACCCATGGGTGGATGGCTGCACCACCAAATCATCCCTGTGCTGTCTCAACAGCATCCCCCGAGTCACACCCTTCAGCCTCATCACCACCTTCCCGTGGTGCCAGCTCAACAGCCCGTGGCCCCCCAGCAACCAATGATGCCAGTTCCTGGCCACCACTCCATGACTCCAACCCAACACCATCAGCCAAACATCCCTCCATCCGCCCAGCAGCCCTTCCAGCAGCCCTTCCAGCCCCAGGCCATTCCACCCCAGTCTCATCAGCCCATGCAGCCCCAGTCACCTCTGCATCCCATGCAGCCCCTGGCACCACAGCCACCTCTGCCTCCACTGTTCTCCATGCAGCCCCTGTCCCCCATTCTTCCTGAGCTGCCTCTGGAAGCTTGGCCAGCGACAGACAAGACCAAGCGGGAAGAAGTGGTGAGTATACCTTGAAACCAGCAAAAGACAAACCCTTGGAAAGTGACTTAACAGAATTGGTCCCAGAGTTCTAAGTTTCAAAATGAATCGGAGCCCAGAGTTGCAGAAACCATAGATTTTTGCCTTTCTTAATCCAAGTATACATTATATCGGTTTTGTTTTTACAAATGAATTTGGTGACATGGCTTCATAATTAACACTATGGGTCTTATGGTATATTTAAATTCTAATTATAGAATTCTTACCAGTGTATGCATTACTGAAATGCATCCATTTTAAGAGTAACAGAAGATGTTAAAATCATGTTACACACACACACACACACACACACACACACACACACAAACACATCAAAGGCTTGAGTAGTTGCTAAAACTGCAAGAGGAATATAAAAGGAGTAGTTTTGAGAGCAAGGAGGACAGATATTTGAACAAGCTGAAAGAGGTAGATGGAAACTATCTTTCAAGACATAAAGGGAGATTGCCTGTCTAAAGTGATCATTCAACTTGAAAGTGGCTATAGGCAATGCTGTTAGGTTCCTTTTCCGTACTAGGATTCCATAGACTAAGCATTTGACAAGAGTTTCTCAGAATTTAGCATTAAATACTCCTATGTTACAGAAAGCTCTTATTAAACAAGGAAAAAGTAGTTAATAAAATGATCCTTATACACACACTCACACACACACACACACACACACACACAAGTAACATATAAGAAATAATTTGATTATACTATGCACATGTACCCAAATCTGATTCCAATATTTTAGGTGCTATTAATGATTTGCTACTCAGAATCAGAAAGGAGTGAGGGAGGCATGGCCTAGCTTGTCCTTAGAACCAGGACATCTAGGTTCTAGCCCTAGCTTTTCCCTCAAAAATAAAAAATAAAAAATAAAAAAAGAGAGATGATAAAGTGCCATGTTACTTCCATTTTGAGGGTGTTTTCCCTCTTTAAGGTAAGAAAAGGAAAAAAAAACAGATAACTTCTAAAACTTAGAATTAATGCCAACATTTCCTTATACACTATCATGAATGTCTTCACAATTGTAAGCCTGTCTATGGAAATGATGCAAAACTTTTGAGAATTGACTAGAATTGAATGACTTGGTAGCTAGCACAGATTATCCTAGACTAAGGTACATGCTCTATGTTTGCATGCAAAGTGGGTTTATTTGTGTCTTTACTAATGATTAACACTGTAGATTTGATCATGGGTTTTATCTTGCCAAACATATTTGTGTAAAAGTGAATTTGGGTAGGTAGTTTGACCATTTTAAACTCAGTATCCTCCTGTTTAAAATTAGAGTAAAATTATTGATGATTGCCTAGAGTTGCCCTATGGAAAATAAAATAAAGTAATGACATTATAGCAGGCAACAATTGATGCAAGGTGGCAGCTACTAATATATTATTAATATGCCTTAGTGATTTCAACATAGAGAACTTCTATTTAATGACAAGACAAGAAACTTCAGAAATTACAAAATCAAGTTAATGGTTGTACATTGTTTTGAAAAAACTGAAGCCATAACTTATTATTGTAAATGGTATTCACTAGGAATGTTTGTAAATTATGTTAATTGTTCCTTTTGCTATATTTTTTCAGGATTAAAAAAATCAGAAAATGAGAGAACCGAAGTGGATACTTTGGTTGTTTTTAGGAATAACTCAAGAACACAATGATTTGTGCCTACAATCACTTAGTAAATTCTGTAACTAAAAATAAGTATCATTAGCAGATAATAAAATATTTGAAAAATCATTCATGTCTTTGTGTTGAATTAAATTTAAATTTTCCTATCACTTGAGAGAAGAACTTATAAGTGAATATTTGTGAATAATATAGGGACTGGTCATTTGCTCCTACAAATTGACCATTTAGCAGGCAAATCATGACTATGTCTTCTTAGAGAACTTTTATATTATCTGTAATGTTTTCTTAAAATAGAAATTTGTACATCATTAACAATAGCTGAGAAAGTTAACAGAAATAGTTAAGCATGGATAGGCACTGAACCTGAACCAAATGAAGGCAAGTTTAGAAGAAATATTCTTTACATTGAAAAAGCTAAACTTTAAGGAATGTTTATATTCTAAATCAAATTAAGACTTGGAACTTTAGCTTTATTCTTCACACCACATCAGTAACCAAAATCTGGTCTTTTGATCTCATTCTATAGAAAAATATTTTGAGTGAAATTATGTGATATATATGGTAATTCACTGAAATTGAAATTATTAAAATAATTATTTTTCCTAAGAAAATTAATAACGGAGCCTCAAACAGAGAATTGCAGTGATTTTATACACAAGTCATTTCTTTCACTTCATAATCTTTAAGCTGATTAAGTCTACCACATGGTCTTCAAAACGTTAACAGATGCGTAAAATGGACTCAAAACAAGTTTTCTTTCCCACTCATATTTATATTTGAATCATTTTTCCTCTTACACCCACACAAAATTGTAAACAGTCTTTGCAGGATTTATGTTACACAGCACCCACAGTAACTTTATTCCAGTACCTTCATGATTAAGGTCTCTCTTAATCATTTTCTGGAATGAATAAACATAGCTTTCTCTGAGAAGATGTCAATATGCAAACAAATTAGTTGATTTTAAAGAACTAAAATGCAGTAATAAAGGTCAAAAAAAGCATTTAATGAATTAGCATAGGCCACTTCTAATCAACTGAATAAATATTTCTCAAGCACTCACTAGACTGGGTATTACTGTATGTGATAGTGAAAACAGTAATTCCTTATCCTTAGGGTTCTAGAATCCACCAAAGGGATGCAATAACCTAGGCCATCAATAGTAAAGGATGTTCAAATGGCATTAATCCTGTGGCATAAGTAAAGTCAAAACTCTATGGCACATAGCAGTCACTATTAGTAGCTGTTCATCAGCTTGCTCAGAACTCATTACTCACTGGTAGAGCTGGAACTGATCCCAGCATGTGGCCTTTCACCTACTTAGGATTGAGATGTGCAATCTCTACTACCCAGAGAGTGGAGGTCCATTCATCCACACTAACTATAACATCAGTTTCTATACTTCTTTTCTGTTATTAGTTGAGGGATAGGTTGTGGTCGACCATGAATATAGAATGAGGGCAAAGGACAAGTTTTCTGGGAAAGAAAAAAAATCTTAGGGATTAGTCTTCCCTTTTCTTAAAGGATGTATGGATACACCCTAGAGAAAAAACTGATGTTCTTTTGATCATTTGTTTGAAGTTGTGATTCATGAAGCTGTGTCTGCTGTCTTGTGATCAAAAGCTGGAAGTAGAAAAATACAAACTCGTTGGGATCTTGGTGGAATCATTGTGTCCTGAAATTCCCCATCCCTGGGACCACTTAGAGCTCCATGCTTTCCTATTTCAATGAGAAGCATGAACTGTGGAACTTAAAAAGAATTCCCATTTTTGTAGCCCTGTTGCATAATGTGACTCTAACTCTTCATGACTCTTTCTAAAAGATGAGGGTATTGGTACTTGCCTCAGATCATGGACAACTTATGGAATGTGCTGCATTATTAGTGACATAATACTTGACATAGGAGCCTTGGACTTGTATTTAGCTGCTTTCTTTTGTAGAACTCACATTCTCAGGCTATCAGTACTGACAGGACTGCATTAGTGAGTATATATTTCATACTGCATTAGTGAGTTTAGTATTTAGTTCATATGAAACAAAACTAAATCAACTGCATTCTAATGTCTCTTTCTCTTAAGGCGTTTTCTCCTATGAAGTGGTACCAGGGCATGACAAGGCAACCGGTATGTAGACAATTTTCTTTTTTTTTTACTTTAAGTTAACAAGCATGCATTTCAAATATCCGTATTAATTCAAATACTTTTATTCCAATGTATACACTTAAGAGTAACACTGCTTATATTCTGTTGGAGGTGAAATGGTTTCAAAGGCCATAGAATTCACAGGCATATTATAATATCTATGTGGTAAACCTGCAAAACTTGAGGGTTTACAATAACTTTTGATATTAATGAACATCCACCTTCAATAATGCCTAAATCATTGCTCACATTAACCATCCAAACTTTGCTTTTAGGCTTCTATGTACTTTTTTGTAAGCTTTATAATATTGGGTTTGTACCATACTGAAGAGTTCAACTTCTATAAATGATTCTAATTGATAGAATTGTGCATAGCTCATATATTAGAAAATAAAATGGAAGATATAACCTAATAATCTAATTTCAACTGATATTTCTATAAATATTCATCTTTTTAGCAAAAATCAGGGATGGATATTTTTAAAAATTCTGGAAGTAACTATCATTTATCAAAGATGGTAGTGGTTGCCATACTACTATACTCAAAATGGAGATACATAGGTTCAAAATGCAATAGAATGTTTAAACCAGAGCTATACATTAAGTGGTAATTAGGTTTTATACCAGTGATGTCCAACACATTAGTCATGTGTGGGCATTTATATCTTAATGAACTAAAAAGGAATAAAATGTAAAACTTAGTTTTTTGACTATAGTTGATATATTCTAAGTGCTCAGGACCCACACTAGGCAAATAACTGCCATATTGGACAACACTGCTAATAGAACTGAGAGTTTTATCACTGTTTCTCTATACATTACTTTCTGAGTCAGACAAAGCAATTTATTAATTCCAAGATTTGAAACCAAAGATGACACAAAACAGATTAACAGATTGGTTAAATGTGAAACTTTTCAGTTCTCCATAAGACGTTATTTCCTAAGCATGTCAGTAATCATTGTCATGAAAGAGGATTTTCCTAAGAACTAGAGTATTCTTTTTCTTTCTATTGTCAAACCATATACACTATGATGGTTTTTCCTCTAGTTCCCTTCCAAAACAGGCAAATCTGGAATTGAAATAAATTCATTTCCCTGTTTGTAATAGAATTGTTTAGCACCAAATGAATGGTGTTTCAGACTTTGAACCAGCCACATCTGGACTGGAGGTAGGTTAGGTCTGACCTTGACCTGCAGCTTTACTGGCAAGAGGTGAAGTTTAAGCTAATTAAAAAAACTGAAACACCACAATTTTTTTTTTTTACTCATTTCTGAGAGAGATTTATTGGCTGTAACTGCTAGAAAAATTTGCATTCTCTTTTGTTTCATTGTTCAAAAATTACAGCATTATTAGGGCACACACAGGTTTGCACATACACATGTCCATTGGGTTTACCTATAGAAAAAAGCACATGTGTGGAGACAGGTAATATTTGAGCAACTTGAAATTTTAAATGTCTTTTCCTCATTCCAACCACTTAGAGAATATATAGGGATGACATTATCTATTACTAACAAGACATATTACAGTTTATCTAATAAAATTTTGGGAAATAAATCAAGATGCTCATTTTCCCCCATGAAACATGTTTATATCTACTTTTGTAACTCCATACAAAATGTATCTATAGACTCTCACCATAAACCTGATGTCTGCCCCTTGGTAGGACACAATAGCAGAAAACACCAAGTTTGAATGCAAATACAAAACTTTAAAAGGTATGTGAAATATTAAATACTTGTGTTGATTATAAAAGTAATATGATGTTCTACTTATCTTAACAGCTTAACATGGAAAGCACAACAGAAAAATGATTCCAACCACTCTCCTATCCTCCCAGAACATAATGGCATGTAGTAGTGTTCAATATTGCCTTAATAAAATTCTCATCGGCTTACATTTGTTGTGGATTTCTTATTACTTGGAGGATTTCTTTTGGGGAGATTTAGTTTCTAACCCATGTCTGTTCAAAAAAAAAAAAGAAACAAAAACAAAACAAGAAAACAAACTGTAACCTTATCAATAGGGGTTATTGGCTGAAATTTAGTTATTCAAAAAGCTAGCTGTGAAGAGTCCACAGGAGATTCGTGTAACACACCTGAAACTTACAAAAGATAAATAACAATTGAGGCTTATAGGAGAGAAAGGGTAAAGGCTAAATAATATCCACCTCCTTTGTTTACAAAACCAAAATCAGTAAAGCGCTCCTACCGACATCCCTGTCCTTTAATGGAAAAGTGAAAGGAAAGAGGGAAGGAAGAGAGGGAAGAAACCACTGTGGGGTTAAGTATGTATCCTTTTTTTATGAGTTAAAAATACCTTACTTCAACACCATAAAACATCCATAATCCTAATCCATTATCCTGTATTTGGGTGTGGAATGTGAGTATACTGGGGCTATTCAAGTGTCCACCCAAATTCAATGATGGTTTCCAGTGTAGTGACTTTACAAGCAGAGCTTCTGATTCATAACTATGACCATAGCTGTGGAAAGTTGGATAAATCTCTTGTCCCTGTGTCTCAATTTCTTCACCTATAAAATGTACTCATATCTTTCTTTTAGTCTTTTTTGGGTGGAGGGGAATAGAATCTTCTCTCATACAATACATCCTGACCACAGTTTCCCCTCACTCCACTTCTCCTAGCTCATGCAACCTCCTCTCTCCCCCAGATCTACTTCCCTTCTCTTTCCCTTTAGAAAAGAGCAGGCCTTCAAGAAACAACAACTAAACATAACTAAATAAAATACAATAAGACAAGGTGAAATCCCTCATATTGAGGCTAGACAAGGCAGCCCAATAGAGGAAAAGAATCCTAAGAGCAGGCAAAAGAGTCAGCAGCACACTGCATCTCACTATTAGAGAAGTCTCATATAACCAGAAAGCTAACAGCTATAATGTCCACTAAATTCAATCCCTGCTGGATGCAATTAATTTAGGTGTGTGTGTGTGTGTGTATGAGTGTGTCTGTATATGTAACGTGTGTATGTGCATGTGCAAATGTGTGCACATTTATATGAATATATTTATATTTATACATTTTCCTTACTCACTGTGACCTTTCATGATCTCCACCACATCTGATCTTCCAGATGCTGTTTTGTCTACCCCCAATGCCAACCTCACTTTCGATTCCCCACCCTAGGGTATGGTATAATTTCATCATGTGTACATAGATCAATTTCTGATTATTTTTCTATGTGGACCCCAAGCTTATCATTGAATGGGGAAACCATGGTATTTGTTTGATATAGAAGTATTCACAACACATCTTGTGAAAGATCTCTGCTGAGAATTAAAGCTCCCAGTGATGCACAAGGATGAATGCTCTCCTGATACATGGTACGTGGAGACAAGTAGAAAGGATGTTAATTTCATTTTCAGGAGTATCTTGAGTTATGCATAGGCCCTTGTCTTTCTTGATTCCACTGGATAAACTGTAAACTTATGCAAGGCCAGTCTCAAAGGAAATAAAAGGAACCATCTTTCATTGGTTAGTTCTGAGAACACTACAGTGTGAAATAAGTATGTCTTTTTGAAAATATATCATTGCCACTTTCCAGTCTTCCTTCTGCAGTCATGTACAGCACATACTTAAAGGCTTTTAAGTGATTCTAAGAAATGCACCAGGATGTGCATAATGAAAATGCCATTGAAATGTTCCTAGCATGACAGTGAATCAGAACTAATTGGCTAATATATTCTCTCTACTTGAAAGTTAAATGCTCAGAAAGGAATATAAGAAAAAGTTCAAATATCTAGTTAGCACACACAGAAAGGGGGGAATGAGAGAGAGAGAGAGAGAGAGAGAGAGAGAGAGAGAGAGAGAGAGAGAGAGAGAGAGAGAGAGAGAGAGGCTTTGACTTTGGTTCCTGATTTGTAGCCTCCACAAATGTTAGCTAGTGCGGCAATGGTCCAAACTGGCTCCTTCCACAGGGTTCTGACTGAAGAAGGAAAGGAGGAAATGTGTGCAAGTTTGCACAGCTGCATGCAATAACAAACTCAGGCTCTACAGGTTTACAAAATCTCATTTTCTGCCTATGATGAGGAACTTGGCCTCAACCTGGTTTCCACCAATGATTTTTTTTTTTTACATCCAAAAATAGGTACATCAGAAAACTTCAAAACCTACTTCCTTTTTTTCCCTTAAGACAGCACTAAGTTTTCAAATACTTATATTGCTACTAAAAGGTGCAGTTTCTGTCCACAGGATTTGCAGAGATAGTTAGAAATCAAAAACGTTTTTCTGCCTTTGTGGCTCATTCAGGTAGAAAACAAATATTTCCAACAAAGAATAATCAGAAAGCAGGAAATCAAGTTCACAAGGTGAGTCAATTGATGACTGTTATTATCAGTAATCAGAAACAGAATATAAAATCTTTCCTGCCAAATGGAATCATTCAACAACATGCAAACAATATCAGACTTGTAAGAGCAGAGAATTTTTTTCAGAAACAACTTGTCATTTAATAACCTACAGTGTACATATGTAAAGTATACATATAGTATAGTGGTCTGTGCACATGTTAAGAAAAACAAAACTATATGTGAATGAATTGAAATGAAATGCTCATATTGTTTGATATCATACATAACCGATCGTTAGAAAAGCTTCTGATTTTTTTTATTTTATTTATTTTTTTATTACGTATTTTCCTCAATTACATTTCCAATGCTATCCCAAAAGTCCCCCATACCCCCCCCCACTTCCCTACCCACCCATTCCCATTCTTTTGGCCCTGGCATTCCCCTGTATTGGGGCATATAAAGTTTGCAAGTCCAATGGGCCTCTCTTTCCAGTGATGGCCAACTAGGCCATCTTTCGATATATATGCAGCTAGAGACAAGAGCTCCGGGGTACCGTTTAGTTCATATTGTTGTTCCAACTATAGGGTTGCAGATCCCTTTAGCTCCTTGGGTACTTTCTCTAGCTTCTCCATTGGGAGCCCTGTGATCCATCCAATAGCTGACTGTGAGCATCCACTTCTGTGTTTGCTAGACCCCGGCATAGTCTCACAAGAGACAGCTATATCTGGGTCCTTTCAGCAAAATCTTGATAGTGTATGCAATGGTGTCTGCATTTGGAAGCTGATTATGGGATGGATCCCCGGATATGGAAGGTCTCTAGATGGTCCATCCTTCCGTCTCAGCTCCAAACTTTGTCTCTGTAACTCCTTCCATGGGTGTTTTGTTCCCAATTCTAAGAAGGGGCACAGTGTCCACACTTTGGTCTTCATTCTTCTTGAGTTTCATGCGTTTAGCAAATTGTATCTTATATCTTGGGTATCCTACGTTTTGGGCTAATATCCACTTATCAGTGACTACATATTGTGTGAGTTCCTTTGTGATTTGTTACCTCACTCAAGATGATGCCCTCCAGGTCCATCCATTTGGCTAGGAATTTCATAAATTCATTCTTTTTAATAGCTGAGTAGTACTCCATTGTGTAAATGTACCATATTTTCTGTATCCATTCCTCTGTTGAGGGGCATCTGGGTTCTTTCCAGCTTCTGGCTATTATAAATAAGGCTGCTATGAACATAGTGGAACATGTGTCCTTCTTACCGGTTGGGACATCTTCTGGATATATGCCCATGAGAGGTATTGCTGGATCCTCCGGTAGTACTATGTCCAATTTTCTGAGGAACCGCCAGACTGATTTCCAGAGTGGTTGTACAAGCTTGCAATCCCACCAACAATGGAGGAGTGTTCCTCTTTCTCCACATCCTTGCCAGCATCTGCTGTCACCTGAATTTTGATCTTAGCCATTCTGACTGGTGTGAGGTGGAATCTCAGGGTTGTTTTGATTTGTATTTCCCTGATGATTAAGGATGTTGAACATTTTTTCAGGTGTTTAAAAAATCCAACAAACAAATATTTGCTGTTACTTCAGGAGTCATAGAAACGTGTGTGTGTGTGTGTGTGTGTGTGTGTGTGTGTGTGTGTGTGTGATAAAAGCAAGGACTTTTAGCTTATTGAACATTTTGGTAATGTTCTAAACTATCTAAGAAAGTATTACGTTTTTAGATTTTCTCTGAAGTCAGAAAATAGGGCATATGTAAATGAGAAACAGTAAGGTATGTTCCAAAGGCTGCCTCTATCACATACACAAGGTTTTCTGAATCAACCACCTGCTTTTCTTCATGAAGTGGCCACAAGGAAGGTGACAGGCCACATTTTATGGTTAGCGTCAGAATACAGTGTAAGTTTATGATGTCACAAAATCAGCAGCACCTGTGGCAACACTTTCTCTTGTCATCTATTATCATTATTATTCAGTAGTCAAACACAGAAACTCAAAAGTTCTCAGCAGCCATGGTACTTAGTGTCATTTCTGTTATGGACTGTTCAGGTTGACACTGCCAAATCTGATCATTAGGACTCTGTTTACTTATTTGTGACTGAAAACTATTAAACTAGAAGACCATTGGGGCATTCACAATATAGTGAAACACTATGTATTTGAAAGTCAAATATGGACAAGTTTGAAATGCTGAAGAAATAACTCAGAAGAGAAATGAAGAATCCTTCTTAAGATTTGTTGACATTCCATTCCAGTTAGCCTTGCTTGAAAACCCCAGACCTTAGTTTAGAGCAGCAGTTCTGAACCTGTGGGTAGCAGCCCCTTGGTCAAACGATCCTTTCAGAGGACTCACATATCAGATATCCTGCATATCACATATCTACATTATGATTTGTAACAGTAACAAGATTACAATTATGAAGTAGCAGTAAAAATATTTTTATGGTTGTGGGTCACCACAACATGGGGAATTGTATTAAATTGTTGCAGCATTAGAAACGTTGAGTTCATCATATGAGACAGCTATAACAGGGTCCCTTCAGCAAAATCTTTCTGGCATTGGGTAATAGTGTCTGGGTTTGGTGGCTGATTATGAGTCCATCCTATTGTCTTCCAAACTTTGTCTCTGTAACTCTTTTCATGGCTATTTTGTTCCCTATTCTAAGGAGGAATGAAGTATCCACTCATTGGTCTTCCCTCTTCTTGATTTTCTTGTGTTTTGCAAATTGTATCTTGGGTGTTCTATGTTTCTGGGCTAATATCCACTTATCAGTGAGTACATGCCTGGCAAATACAGAAGTGAATGTTCACAGTCATGTGTAAGATGGAACACAGGGCCTCCAATGTAGAAGCTAGAGAAAGCACCCAAGGAGCTGAAGGGGTCTGCAACCCTATAGGTGGAACAACAATATGAACTAACCAGTACCCCCAGAGCTCATATCTCTAGTTGCATATGTAGCAGAAGATGGCCTAGTTGGCCATTGGGAAGAGAGGCCCCTTGGTCTTGCAAACTTTGTATGCCCCAGTACAGGGGAACGCCAGGGCCAAGAAGTGGGAGTGAGTGGGTAGGGGAGCAGGGCAGAGGGAGGGTATAGGGAATTTTTGGGATAGCATTTGAAATGTATATAAAGAAAATATCTAATAAGAAAGAAAGAAAGAAAGAAAGAAAGAAAGAAAGAAAGAAAGAAAGAAAGAAAGAAAGAAAGGAAGGAAGGAAGGAAGGAAGGAAGGAAGGAAGGAAGAAAGAAAGGTTGAGTTCCACTGTTCTAGAGCAACAGGAAGAGAGAAATCTGAACAGTCATCAAAACCTTCTGAACCTAGAACTTAGAGGAGATGCAAATGCTGGAGTGAGCTAATTCAAGATAATCCTTCCAGTATAATTGCATCTCTCTTTTCCCACTTTATCCCCTTTCTTCTATGGGATCCTTACTTCATGAAGACTTCCATATAATGCTGGCTATGGACTTTGTTTTTCACAGGAGGTACAACACAAAGACTCTGAAACACACATGCCATATCTTCTTACCTCTTTGGGGCCTTTACATCTCAGCAGCAACAGCAGCTCCAGACAGAAATGAACCCCCCCCCCATACTCTCCACACAGAGTTCCTGTCCAGTGTGGGGCAGAGAAGGAAACAGGAGGCAAGGGTATTAGCTCAGTGCTAAAGGAGCCAGCCAGCCAGGCTCCCAGGCTGGAATGCATGGCAAGAGGCCCTGGGAGAGAGAAGGCCTTGGGTCACTGTGATCCTCTGAGTCAGAAACCCTGGGGATCTCTCTGCTCTGAAAGGCCTTCCTAGGCATATAAAGCCAATAGATCCAGAAGAACATCTAAATGTTAAAATCTTGAAGCAAGTGATTTAATAAACATATGGTCATTTAGAGGAGACCCTAGAAACGCAATATGAATGTTGGAAGAAGAACAAAGCATTTAGATGAAATGCTTGCACACATACATAAGGGATTCCCATTCAGAACACATAAAATCACTCTTGCGACTGAGAAAGAGTAAAAGGGCTTAAAGAAAATGGGAGAAGGATCTAAACTGGTATTCCTCTGAAAAAATGCACAGGTAGCCAATAAGCTCAGGAAAAGGTGTTCAGCATCAGGAGCTATCAAAATCATTAGAGATAACTCACACACACACTGAAATTATTTACAAAAGAATTGGTGAGGATGTGACACTCTTAGACTGCACTGCTAGTGGGAATGTAAAATGCTTTAGAAAACAGTTTGGTGGCTTCTCAAAATATTCAACAGAATTCTGTGACTCAACAGTTCAGCTCTAGCGTATAAACTCAACAGAGCTGAGGATGTAGATTTGTATCAAAACAAGTATGTGTGTGAACAGTAGAGTAGCATCATGCATAATAGCCCTACAGGGAAACAATCAAAATATTCATCAACTAATGAATGGATAGATAAATCGTGGCACATATTATACATATATATGTATATGATCTATGTATATATAATGCAGTATCATTAGGCCATTATGGGAAATTAGGGCTGAAACAGGCTACAATGTAGACCAGCCTTGACAACATAATGTTGATTGAAAAGTGTCAGGCCCAAAACATCAGATTGTGTGATTCCATTTCCAAGAAATTTTCAAAACAGGTACATTTATAGTGACAGGTCAATGGTTGCTAGGGATTCAAGGAATGGGCAGAAGACAGGGATGATGAACAGATGCAGCTATTTTTTAGGAGTGATGAAATTGTTCTACAATAGAGTGTGGCAGTGATCCTGTGGATATAACAATGAGTTATTCAGTTTAAATGGATAAGTTGTATGATATGTCAATTTTATTTTGGTAAAGCTATTTCATTTAAAAAACAAAGAATGAAATGCTTTCTTATTCCCTCACAACAACCCTTGCCTAATGATGTGAGGCTATTCAGAAATTTCCATTGCTCCTGCAAATTCAAGGGCCACAAAAGCAGGCTTCTATTTGATGATAGAGAAGTACAACAACTTGCACTGAGAAGTAGGAATTGGAGGCCTTCTTCTCAGTCACTGAGAGTAAGGATTCTGCTTCAGCTCCATAGTTCATCTCTGCCTCTTCCTGATGCCTCCAACCAGGAACATCATCTCCCATTCTGCATGCACACAGCTTCATCGATGAGAGTCCTTTAGAACACACAGTTATTCATGATTTTTTTAAGTTGTGGATTGAATGACATTTAGTTCCAGTGGAACAGCTCAGTGTTGAAATTGAGCAACTTATTATTTTGCCTTAAGTTATATTTACTTATTAGCAAGGAAAGAATCTACTTTTTAAACATTGTTTAAATTGATTTTGTGTATGTTTGCATGTGTGTGTGTGTGTGTGTGTGTGTGTATTTGTTTAGGTGAGAAGGCATCTCTGGTTGTCATTTTTTTTTCCACTACATATATCCCCTTTGGTCAACTCAATCATCAGGCTAGGCATCAAGCACCTTTATCTTCTGATCCATCTAACAAACCCCATGAATCTACTCTTTCATTTTTTTTAAGTTAGAGCATTGCCTCCAGGAGCCAGTGTCTATGTTAACAATTTTAAATTGCAAAGAAACTAGCAAAAGGTAACAATGAAGGGAGCAGTCACTGAGTTCAGAAAAACCCTGACATCCTTATTTAAGTCTATCATTCACTGGAACTACAGCTGAGCTTATGAAACATTTATTAAAATTACATTTATTTCCATTATATTTATTAGTATTATTTGTTTGCTTTTTAGTCTTTATCTCTTCAAGTGATTCTTGGGCATACAGGATTACTGCTTATAAATATGAGTTTACTAGTGCTACCTTGTCCATTCTAACTTGCAGTGCAGATTTTGCTTAAAAGTATCTTCTACTAATAGGGTTAACACCTCAAGGGAGCAGCTTCCTAGTCACTGCAGTTAACCATAAGGCATGGCTTCAGGAATTTATCACATCTGTGCAATAGCACAGATATGTAACTGTTACCTATTCTGGATCAGTCTTCAATGTTTCCACCATAATGGCCCTTGATATTATCTGTCTTTTGAAAGATGATTCCACTGCCTTAGAAAAGATATTGTTGGATGGAAAAAGTACACTTTCCTTGAGGAAGGCTATAAAAAACAGTGTTGCCGAGACAGTTCCTCTGTGTCCCTGTTTTCACTGAAGCAACCATACAAGCTTTTTCTCAAGCAAACCAAAGTGTTGTATATATAGTAGATGCTGAATAACAAAACTCTGAGGCACATGCTATCTTACTTTTTAGGGCAAAATAGGGGAAAATCAAAGAGTTTAATAATTTTATTCATTGGCATATATTCAGTGAGTCAGAAAATTTGGCCAGTACTCAAGTTTGAAATTTTCTATGGAAAATGAGCTGTGTTTGGCAAGCTTCACGAAATATGAGATTGATAAAAATGTTTCATGCTTTCTCAAGACCTTATGCCACTAACTGTGTGGGATTGGAAAATATTGTTTAAATGTCCATTTAAACACCATCAATAAACAATTTTCTTTATCTGTAAAAATTAATGAAATTCTGTTTATTTCAAAGCGTAACTTGAACTAAGCTTCTTTGAACTTAGATTAGGAGATAGTATTTCACAGACTCCACAGACATGGATCAATCTAGTTCAAAAGAGTTCACGTCAAAGTCAAAAGTGTTGATAGAGTACTTTATTTTACATTGTGGAGAATTTTAACTGGAAATTCCATTGATACTTAGGTTGTTAGGTCGTGAACTAACAAGAAAAGATGAAATCAAAAGAGATAAAAAATATTGTTGTAACTTCCCGAACCATTATATAAAAGAACATGATGATGAATTCCACTGCAAAGTTCATGACTCTTAAATATTATCACCTCTAAGTCAATCATCTCTTTTTTTTTTTAATGGAATTGTCTATCCAACTGCATTCTTGACCCTCCCACCTGGCCTGGTATCTCAGGTCATATCAAACTCCTTTCTTTGCTTTCTGGCAAATTTCTTTATATCCCACCCTCCCACATCTTGAGAAGTGTTGATTGTTGATGAAGCATTTATCACTATTCCTGGTTTGTAGTGCCTTATCAAGAATAGTTACAGTTGTTGATGGTAATGACTATCACTGAAGATAAAATGATGATGATTCTCAAGTTTTACAACATAACAACAGGCAAGGAGGGAAAGAATCAATGGGTTTCTATTGCATTTAGAACAAAATTCATCCATACAGAGCCTCCCTGTACAAAAACATCTGGCTACCTTCTTCACCCTTTTGTCTGTTGCTTATCTTTCCCCTTATCCTTTTTCTTTATTAATTAATTATTTTATTTATTTACATCTCAACTGTCGCCTTCCCTCCTGGTCCCCCATCTCAGAGTTCTTTCCACCTTCCCCATCTCCTCTGATAGGGTCTCCCCCCAGGTATCCCTCTTCCCCTGGAGCATTAAGTCTCTACAGGATTAGGCATGTCCTCTCCCCCTGAGGCCAAACAAGGAATCCCTGTGCTACATATGTGCCAGGGGCCTCGGAATAGCCCATGCATGTTCTTTGGTTGTTGGCTCAGTCTCTGGGAGCTTCCAGGGATTGAGGCTAATTGACACTGTTGGTCTTCCTATGGGGTTGCCATCTCCTCCAGTTCATTCAATCCTTCCCCTAACCCTTCCGTAGGGGTCCCTGACATCTGACCCTGACATCTTGGTTTGTGAGTATTTGCATCTCTCAGTCAGGTGTTGGTAAAGCCTCTCAGAAGACAGCTATGTTAGGCTCCTGTATGGAAGCATAACATAGCATCTGTAATAACATTGTAATAAGTGTAAGAGTTTGGTGTGCACACATGGGATGGATCCCAAGGTGGGCCAGTCACTGGTGTGCCTTTTTCAGTCACTTTTCCATTTTTGACCCTGAATTTCTTTTAGGCAGGAACAATTTTTGGTCAAAAAATTTGAAGGTGGGTTGGTATCCTTACACCTAAACTGGGGGGCCTGTCTAACTACTGGAGGTGGTCTCTTCAGTTTCCATATCCCTACTGTTGGGCATTTCAGATAAGGTCACCCACATTGAGTCCTGGTTTCTAAGACTTTCTAGAGGTTCCCCTAACCCCAGGTAGCTGCATATTTCCATTCATTCTCCTGGCCCTCTGGGCTTCTCTCCTGTCTCCCCAACCTGCCAAATAGATCATATTACCCTTCCCCATCCCCCCTCCTCCTCTCTCCCACCCATTTCCCTCCCACCCATCCCCCCCCTCCTCCTCTCTCCCACCCATTTCCCTCCCACCCATTGCCTCCCAAGACCATTTTTTTTCCCTTTTCTAAGTGGGATTCCTTCTTGTTTAACTTCAAGAGTCTGTGAGGTATATCATGGATATTCTGTACTTTTTTGCTAATATCAACTTATCAGTGAGTACATACCTACATGTCCTTTTGGGTCTGGGTCACCTCACTCAGGATGATATTTTCTAGTTCTATCCACTTGCCTAAAAAACTCATGATGTCCTTGTTTTTAATGGCTGAATAGTATTCCATTGTGTAAATGAACCACATTTTCTGTATCCATTCTTAAAGCACTTGGTTAGGGCCAACACAAGTTCTGGCCTGCTTAGGGATTTCCTCTTTTCCTTGCTTCCTATGTCTAGGCTGCCTTTTCATGACATTTTCCCATGGCTGGTTCCTCTTTCATTACATCTCTGCTTAAATCTCATTGGTTCAAGAAAGCATTCTCTGACCTTCCCAATCTGAAGTCAATGCTCCCAAGTTTTTCAATCTCAACCTTTTGTTCATTTCTTATTAGCACTTATCTCAACGTATAATTGCTTTTGGTGATTGTCCATTAATTTATTGATTTCCCATTGGATTGAAAGCTTCACAATGAAAAAGAGTCTCACCTCACTGTATGTTTACCCTGTAACATTCTGTTTTATAAATAATTGGTATTGAGAATTTTGAGAAATAACTCAATGAGCAGAAGAATATTTTGGTGATAGGAAATATCTACATAGACTCAAGGTTCTCCAAAGGTAGACAGAGGTTGGACACAATTAACCTGGTTAAGGTCTACATCCCTAAGCTAAGCACTTACTTTAGAAGCCATCACTTTGTCTCTCCAAAAATTTGTACAATCTTGGTTTGAAGATGATTCGGCAACAATTAATTTATTGGATTCTAGATTGGTCATAGTTTTTAAGTAGACATTATGTGTGTACAGGATTACTGGCTAATGGAACAGAATGTACACTATTATATTCCACAAATATGCTATTTTGAAAATACTAGTAATAGTGACACTGATATATATATGCAGGTATACATTTACATTAATTAAAAAAGAAGACAGGAAGTATCCTCCCAGCTTTACGAAGAAGACAATGTTTTGGTTTTGCTTCCTCTCTCCTCTCTCTCTCTCTCTCTCTCTCTCTCTCTCTCTCTCTCTCTCTCTCTCTCTCTCTGTTTTTCGAGAGAGGGTTTCTCTGTATAGCCCTGGCTGTCCTGGAACTCACTTTGTAGACCAGGCTGGCCTCGAATTCAGAAATCCGCCTACCTCTGCCTTCCAAGGGCTGGAATTAAAGGCATGTGCCACCATGCCCAGCTTTGCTTTCTCTTTTAGGGAAGTAACTCACATTCCAAAATATATGAGATAAGAGCTTAAGCTAGAAGTAAAAGAACAAGGGAACAAATAGTCATCTTTTTGAAGTCACAAAAGTATCACTTACATGTTCAAAGAACAAAGCTATCTCATGAGAACTTGCTGTTTCCATTTTTCTATATGTTCCCTTATCTTCCCCCAAACCTGCAGATCTTTCAACCCGAAACTCATTTAACACTAACACAAGCTTGAGAACTGTTCTTCTGTCATTTTTGGTGATGTTCATGCCATCAAGTAACTTCCATAACTGCTCAGCACTTGGCAGGTCTATCATGCCTCTCAGTAAAATATTGCAGACTTTCTATGTCTTGAACCCAAACCACCATTCAATCTGTATTTAGTGATCTTCCTCCAGGAAACCTACATTCCAGCCAAACAGAAGTTTACATTCTGTAGATTCTCATTTCACTTTTCTTTCTTGTCCAACTGTGAATTTCCCTCTCTTTATCACCCATCTAGGAAGATTCTCCTCTTCTTTTAAAAAACAATTTTATTAGATATTTTCTTAGAATACCTATACCCTCCCCCTGCCCTGTTCCCCTACCCACCCACTCCTGCTTCCTGGCCCTGGTGTTCCCCTGTACTAGGGAATATAATCTTTGCAAGACCAAGAGCCTCTCCTCCCAATGATGGCCGACTAGGCTATCTTCTGAGCCTACAGCTAGAAACATGAGCCCTGGAGGTATTGGTTAGTTCATATTGCTGTTCCTCCTATATGGTTACAGATACTTTCAATTCCTTGGGTACTTTCTCTAGCTGCTCCATTGGGGGCCCTGTGTTCCATCCAATAGATGACTGTGAGCATCTACTTCTGTATTTGCCAGGCACTGGCATAGCCTCAGAAGAGACAGCTATATCAGGGTCATGTCAGCAAATCTTGCTGGTATATGCAATAGTGTCTGTGTTTGGTGGCTGGTTGTGGTATGAATCCCTGGGTGGGGGCAGTCTCTGGATAGTCTGTCCTTCCGTCTCAGCTCCAAACTTTGTCTCTGTAACTCCTTCCATGGGTATTTTGTTTCCCATTCTAAGGAGGGACAAAGTATCCACACTCTGTTCTTCCTTCTTCTTGAGTTTCATGTGTTTTGCAAATTGTATCTTGGATATTCTAAGTTTCTGGGCTAATATCCACTTATCAGTGAGTTCATATCATGTGAGTTCTTTTGTGATTGGGTTACCTCACTCAGGATGATATCCTCCAGATCCATCCATTTGCCAAAGAATTTCATACATTCATTGTTTTTAATAGCTGAGTAGTATTCCTGTGCCTAAACCATCCGGTGGAAAAAAGACAGCATTTTCAACAAATGGTGCTGGCTTAACTGGTGGTTATCACATAGAAGAATGCAAATTGATCCATTCTTATCTCCTTGTACAAAGCTCAAGTCTAAGTGGATCAAATAACTCCACATAAAACCAGAGACACTAAAACTTATAGAGAAGAAAGTGGGGAAAAGCCTCAAAGATATGGGCACAGAAGGAAAAATTCCTGAACAGAACAGCAATGGCTTGTGCTGTAAGATCGACCTCATAAAATTGCAAAGCTTCTATAAGGCAAAGGACACTGTCAATAAGACAAAAAGGCCATCAACAGATTGGGAAAGGATTTTCACCCATCCTAAATCTGATAGGGGACTAATATCCAATATATACAAATAACTCAAGAAGCTGGATTCCAGAAAATCAAATAACCCCATTAAAAATGGGGCTCAGAGCTAAACAAAGAATTCTCAACTGAGGAATACCAAATGGCTGAGAAGCACCTGAAAAAATGTTCAACATCATTAATCATCAGGGAAATACAAATCAAAACAACCCTGAGATTCCACCTCACATCAGTCAGAATGTCTAAGATAAAAAATTCAGGTGACAGCAGATGCTGGCAAGGATGTGGAGAAAGAAGAATGCTCCTAAAATTGCTAGTGGGATTTCAAGCTTGTACAACCACTCTGGAAATCAGTCAGTTCCTCAGAAACTTGGACATAGTACTACCGGAGGATCCAGCAGCACCTCTCTTGAGCTTATACCCAGAAGATATTCCAACTCATAATAAGAACACATGCTCCATTATGTTCATAACAGCCTTATTTATAATAGCCCAAAGCTGGAAAGAACCCAGATGTCCCTCAACAGAGGAATGGATACAGAAAATGTGGTACATTTTCACAATGGAGTACTACTAAAAACAATGAATTTATGAAATTTTTAGGCAAATGCATGGATCTGGAAGTTTCCCCTCGATTCCCTCATTAACATAGAACAGCTTGTCTAATATTAGATGTTGAACTCCCAATGCCTTCTCTTCCACTTTAATTACTCAGGGACATCCATCTCTCAAGCTGTTTTGTTCTGCACCATACATATTCTCACTTCAAATTAACTGTCTTATCAGCATTAAGATATGTTGTGCAATACTCTATCATACAAAATCTCTTCAAAAGCTATTGTTCACTTTCAGACCTGCCACCCCATTTTACTCTTTTACACAATTAAAGTCCTTTTAAACATTCTCTCTCTCTCTCTCTCTCTCTCTCTCTCTCTCTCTCTCTCTCTCTCTCTCTCTCTCACACACACACACACACACACACACACCTTCCACATCCATTCTTCTGATTCTTTTACCTCCACCACTCATTCCTTTCTTTCTTTCCTTCTCTTTCCATGTCTCTCTCTCTGTTTCTCTCTGTTTTTCTCTTCCTTCCTTCCTTCCTTCCTTCCTTCCTTCCTTCCTTCCTTCCTTCCTTCCTTCCTTCCTCCCCCTCTCTCTCTCTCTCTCTCTCTCTCTCTCTCTCTCTCTCTCTCTCTCTCTCTCTCTCTCTCTTTCTTTCTTTCTTTCACATTACAGAGGAATTTAAATTTGGTACTCATGCATGCAGGCAAACTTTTTACCACTGAACCACAACCTCAGCCATACCCTTACCTTATTAATGTTATCCAGTAACCTCCACATTACTAACTCCAAGCCATTATCAAGCTGCCACCTACTTTACCCAAAATCAGGGTAACTACATAATTTTTGCAAATCAGAATTCTTCAAAGCATGAAAATAAATGTTACTGATAATTATATTAATTTGTAACTATGCATTATCTTGGACTATATTTGGTCAACTGAAGCATACTTCCACCTACCCACTGGAATCATAGGTAATTATTCACTCCATTTAAAATGTTGTCATCAGCTGGCTTTCTGAGTGGTCACTCAGTGAGACTCACTCTCCTTCTGCTATCCTGCCACCTTAAAGTCCCTGAATGTAGTATAGTGCTAGAATTTTTTCATGTCTTTAGATTTTCCTTTACCTAAATAAGTGGCAACTCAAACCTCCTCGTGTCATCATGTTTCTAATCATCTTATACAGGTAATCTGCCAATAAATTCCATTGTGCTGCCTTCAAACCATACCTACATCTGACCTTTTCTCATCTCGCTCTTCTCTTTAGTTGCAGCATGGTCTATCCTGCTATTCCTCACCCCAAGGAAGGAATGACTCAATATATGCAGAAGCTGCAAAAATCTTTGGTTTAAAAGTTGCCATTTCTCCTACTTGAATATGATTTGTCATGAAGAAATTATCTCGATAAACAACTTGAGTCACCGTTTATTCTACAAAGGTCTTGAGGCAGATAAGACAGAAAAATACAGGAGCAGAAAAGTTACACAGAATCCCACAGGAAGAACTTGAAATGCTAATTAAAAGAGTGTTTATTCTTTGGTGGTTAACAATGCTGTTAATGATACCCAAATTCTCCTTTCTCACTCATAAAGGAAGTAGTATGAGTATATATTGGTCTATTGCTGTTCTTATTGACAGAGTATAGAACAGCTAAATCCCAGGCACTTGGGAACTAAGAAAGCTAATCTTGTAAATATTGCCTTTTCTGTCCACAATTAACCCCCAAATCATGGTTTAAGGCCATCAGACCTCTCTTGTCACCTGGAGCCCACAGCCCATAGGAGAATGATGGTTGGAGGTTTCTAGAAAATGTTTCCTTAACCCTAAGCAATCAATTCAGAAAATGTCACATTTCTTTCTCTATGCCAGAATTCTTCAGTCTCACGAATATATGCATGCTTACACTTTGATGGTTATTTCTTTGTGGGTGTTATCTTAAGCATTGTAGAATATTTACAAGCATTTGTGTTCTCAGACAACAAATTACATTAATATCTTTATTAGTTGTGGATTGAAAAATTCTCCAAATATTTGCTAGATATAACATGTTAGAGTTACCCCCATAATTGCTGATCAGGACATTGACATAGTTTTCTTCAAACTGTCTCACCTTTTCTTGATATTAGCCTAGAGACAAAATTTAGAAGAATATTTGAAGAAGTGAAAAAAATTGGGTCAAGCTAAGAGTTCTCAATAGCACATAGGTCTCAATCCCGAATTCAGCCAGTTTCATTTATTCCTCTGTTACCAGCTAGGGGCATTTGAGTGATCCAGGACATACCATCCCAACTCAGGGTTTATGAACATTTCATAGCTTAGAGAGAAATGATCAAGGCAGACCATTACAGGGAAAGTTTTATGCGAGAGATGCCAAATAAAGTAGATCAATTTTCACTTGATAATTATTGATCATCCATGCTTATTTAGGATTTTCAGAATCTTAGAGCCAGACAGAATTGTATGGGGGGAAAAGAGAAGGTAACACAATTGGCTGTTTTTTATCTTCAGAAATAAAGAGGCCTTCAAAATAGTTTCAAGCCTCATGCCTCTGAATATTAGGGAAACTGCCATTATCCACCACTAAACACTTCCTGAGCATGACCAATTACCATAATCTTGGGTTAAAATAAAGACAAACATTTCCTTAAAGCTATAAACCTTAAACAGTGCCTCCTCCTTAAATGGAAACTCTGTGTGGTTTAATAGCAATCATCTATTTTCAGCAGGCTCTCTCTCTTTCCAAATGGTAGTCACCATTTAATTATACTATCACCACGAAATGCTGTTTTTAATGTAAAAACTAGTGAAAAGGGTGCCAGCCTAACATGTAGACTAGTAAATTCAGACTTTAGTATGAAAACTGAGAAAATAAAAATTTATAATCCATTGATTTTTATTATCTCTATCATTTCATAGTTCTTAATTTGTACTGACTTTGGTCATTGTAAGAGCAATGCAAGCAATATGGTCAATATCAAGACCAGCCCTTATTTAAGAATCAAAAGCC
This sequence comes from Mus caroli, assembly GCF_978045245.1. Lineage (NCBI taxonomy): Eukaryota > Metazoa > Chordata > Mammalia > Rodentia > Muridae > Mus > Mus caroli. The sequence goes on from NW_028227260.1 coordinate 2,747,926, forward strand.
CAGTGAATGTTTTTATTTTAATTTTGAAATTTCCTTCCAAATTATTAACTTACTACTTTATGATGTATTTAATTGTGTGTCTCATGTATTTAGTGGTGGCTCAGTCATCTCCATTATAAATAGTGCTTGATATGAATGGTAGGCTGAAAGTAAATTATACATGTTTAAAAACAAAAATAAAGCAGTGGTGGGGAAACCAACATGATGGTATTCAAACAACATGAACCAATATATAGTATTCTAGCCTGTATATCCAGTTATCAAAATTGCCAGACCTATCAACCAATGGAGCAAGGACACAGAGCAGCACCACTGACTGGGACTCAAAAGAAGATGAGACCAGTGCTACAGAGACAAAACTGTCCCGGCAGCAAACTTGATGGAGAAACAGTTAAGTGACCTTAATTGGGAGGCAGTTAACAAATAAACCCTAAACCTGTTTATAAGTTCTCAGTTTATAAGTCATAAACCCATTGACTGAGAAAATAATAGGTTTTATCTAGTCATACAATAAGTTCAAAATAGTTTGTCCTCCACAAAAATCCTGAAATAATAATTCTAAATATCCATGTAGTTATGTACCTATACCTGTATTTTAAGTCACATGTGTATTGATCCATATAACTCCTCCTAAATATACACTTGGAGCTGACCCATGCCTCACCTATTCATCTGCTTATCTATTCACTCATGTTGAAGTGGTTCTCAAATAGGAATGTGAAACCAAATCCTCTAGAGGGCTTACAATCCAAGACCTGTTTCAGAATTTTTGATTCTGTCTATAGGTACAAGTATAAGCATGTAACCTGTAACTTTATCACTAAGTACTATTTTCTATCTTCCAGCAGATCATTTATATAGTATGCACAATAGTGTCACATAGTACACAAAGTCAATATCATAGCTTTTTGAAATTTCTCCTCTCTGGAATGCACCTAGCCTTACAGAGACTTGCTGTACCAGGGTGAGGGCAACTCAGGGAGGTCCCCAGCTGCTCAGAGGAGAAGGGGAGGGAGATGTAGGGAAGGATTGTGGGAGGGGGTGACTGAGAGGGGTCAGTGAGTGAGATGTAAAGTGAATAAGTTAAGAAATTAAAATGTACAACCTACAAAAAAGAGAGATTTCTCCTCTCTTAATAATAAAAACTAAAAGATGAAAAAATATAACCATGTATTTTCCATTCAGGACAATAGTGAAATTTGGGGCCATCTTTTGATTGTACTTGGTTTCATTACCATTTGCTTTTAGGTTGATGCATTTATGTCTTAACCGCATTGAGATATATTTTACAAACACTAACATGAAACAGGGACGACTCAAAGGAAGCTTCATTTTGAAATTGGCTAGAATTTTGTAAACATGCTTTTGACAGAGCAATTTATGATTCTCTAAACAGCTGTGGGGATATCACACAGAAAAGCATATGTTAGTCTTCTAACTTTGCTGTTTAGGGGTCTACAATCATTGTCTACAGCACTGTATTCGCTGCATCACTTAGTGTGAATGTTAGTTTTTCTAGATTTCAACCACATTACCCATATGGGGGACCTAGGCCAGAGAACAAAGCTTTATAGAGACAGCTCTGCATCTTGTTTTCTCATGTTAGTTTGACAGCGCTTGGTTTAAAGACTGTGCTGGTTCATATTTGCAGTGTGTAGAGGAACACTATTTAACAGATGGCAACACTAACCTAAATAAAGGCGAGAGTCAATTTAAAAATGTGAACTGTACTGTCTCAGACCACAGTGAGTTCTAATCAGTGAGAGAGAAGACATGAACACAAAGGGATGCTATCAATGATTTTAATGAATGAAAAGCTAGAGTGCTGACTGGGGAGGGTAAAGGGGATCAGTTTTCACCGTGTGATGGAGAAAACTTTATATTACATTTTTCAAATCTTGAATAACTGAAGTAATTTCTCTAGAAAGCAAAGAGCAGACACCGAAATCAAAGATACATTTTTACAAATGGAGTGAAAACAAAGACTACTTGGACCTAGGAGTTAATGTGTGACTAGCAGAGGAATGGTGTTCATGGAGGAACAAAAGCACTACTTAGATGATTATAAACTGCAGCTTCTTAAAACCCATTACAGAGCAAATTGTTTTCATGGCATCAGAGCAGAACAGGGAGGACAAGGAAAAGAACACAAACAAGACAAGACAAGACAAAAGAAACAAACCCTGCTCATTCCCTACTGGAGAAAGAAAAACTGTATATTTTGGCCAAATCAAAGAAAATGTCTCCTTCCTCGTTTACTATGTACACTACATTCACAGAGAATATGAAATAATTCCAATTTATATATAAGGTCTCTTTGTTCATAGCAACATTACCACTAAGTGCAAATATTTCAACTAATGGACATTGAATGAATGATATAGTCAAAAATATTGAGATAAAGCTTTCCTTTTAAAGATTCACAGAACAAAAAAAAATGTTGCCACCATTTAAAAAGACCTGCACTTAAATATAAATTTATTTTATTTGATTTGGGTGATAAGTATACATCTAACATGATCAATATATTTTTCAAATTGTGCCCCAATGGTAACTTATTGTAAAGCAATATAATAGGATAACTGAGCACTGTGGTCTGTGATTCTATGCAGTTAATGGTTTTATTTAATTAGCCCCAGGTTTGGTGGCTCAAAATAGTAATCCCAAACATGGGGAAGCAAAGACATTGGGATCCCTGTCAAGTTTCAGGCCAGTTGAGCTACATAGCAATTTCCAAGTCAATCTGGGATTATGTGTGAGGCTGTGTCTAAAGACGGGGGGGGGGGGGGTGAGAGGAGGTGGTTGCAGAGGAGGAAAGTAAGGAGGAGGAGAGTGAGGAAGAAGAGAGTGAGGAGGAGGGTGAGGAGGATGAAAGTAAGGAGGAGGAGAGTGAGAAGGAGGGGAGTGAGGAGGAGGAGGAGGAGAGTGGGAAGGAGAGGAGTGAGGAGGAGGAGGAGAGTGGGAAGGAGGGTGAAGAGGAGGGAGAGTAATAGGGTGAGGAGGAGTAGGTAGTTGAGGAGGAAGAGGGTAAGACAGAGGTGGAAGAGGAAGATGATGAGGAGAGACAAACAACAGGAAAATGTTCAACTGAACACAAATTTTATTGCAGAAGTGAAATCTGATATAAAGTATTATAAATACAGAAAATGTGAACTCAGAATGAATATTTTTTGTTTTCAATTATATGCTAGACACAAAGAAAAGTACCAGACTGCTGGCTTGGCCTCTGGTGGGATAAGAGGCTTCTGCTGAAGGTGTGGGCTGGGATATGGTAGAGAAACTGGACACCAACCAAACAAAATAGCCCAATTAAAATCTAGGTGCAAATATAAACAGAGAATTCTCAATAGAGGAATCTGAAATGGTTTGGAAACACTTAGAGAAATGTTCTACATCCTTAGCCATCAGGGAAACACAGATAAAACACCTTGGAAGTTCCATCTTGTACACATCAGAATGGCTAAGACACAAACTCCTGCTGGCGAGGATGAGGAGCAAGGGAAACACTCCTCCATTGCTGCTGGGAATGCAAACTTATACAGCCACTTTGGAAATAAATATGGAGGTTTAACTTAGAAAATTGACAATTTATCTACATAAAGATCTAGCCATACCACTCCTGGGCATAAACACAAAGGACGCTTCATCCTTCCAACAGGACACTTGTTCACCCATGTTCATAGCAGCTTTATTCATGATATCAGAAACTGGAAACAACCTAGATGTCCCTTAACTGAAGAATACATTTATTTAAAAAATGTTGTATATTTACACAATGGAGTATTACTCAGATGTTAAAATAAATGACATCATAAAAATTGCTGGCAAATGAATGGAACTAGAAAAAAAAATCACCCTGACAGGGGTAACCCAGACCCAGGAAGACAAAAATTCTATGCACTTACTTTTAAGTAAAAGATAGCCATGCTACAATCCATAGACTCGGGTAAGCAGAGAAGCAAGAAGGCCTTAAGGACCTCCCTGGGAAGGGGAAATAGAATAGATTTTGATGGTGGATTGGTGGTGGGTAGGGATGGGAACAGGAGTAATCAGGTAGCAGGTAGGGGTGTGGGGGGGAGAACACCAGAATTGGGGTGGGGGGAGGATTTCAAGGGCAAGGTAGAAATCTAGTCCAATGGAAATTTTATAGAATATATGAGGGTGGCACTAGCAAAGACTCCTAGTAATGTGGGACATGGACAGACCCTAAACCAGCCATTCCTCCGTAACCAGGCAAGGCCACAAGTAGAGGGATTGGGACACCAACCCAGAAAGAAAACTTCTGACCTATAGTTTGTCATGCCTGCAGGATGTGCTGAGAACAGAGGCAAGCATACTAGTCATCGGAAACACCAGAGAGCCTTCATCCAGCAACTGATGGGAGCTGATGCAGAGTCCCACAGCCAAACATTAGGGGAAGCTTGGGGAAACACCAGAGAGCCTTCATCCAGCAACTGATGGGAGCTGATGCAGAGTCCCACAGCCAAACAGTAGGGGAAGCTTGGGGAGTCCTATGGAGGATGGGGAGGAAGGATTTCAAGAACCATAGGGGTGAGGGACACCACAAGAACAAATTGGGATGTAAAGTGAATAAATAAATGTATTTTAAAAAATAAATCATACGTTTTTGTGTGCTATAATAAGACATATGCATTATTTAGTATGATGGTTGACATACCACTGAAATAGCGTTGGAGATATGATCATTACAAATTGTCTTAGGTTCCAAGAACATCTCAAGAACAGAAGAATAAAGAGTAAATTTTAATTAAAAAACAAAATGTCCCAAAGTCCCTGCACAGTATTCTAAAATACAGTAAAATCCTACCAAGTGTATTCATTATACACATCACTGGCATGCAATGTTTCCTTCAGTGAGAGGAAAGGTTCTGCAGAAGTTTCAACATAATTTTCCTCTGTGTTGTCTGGTTTTAGAAGTTCTTATTGAAAGGAAGGCACTAAGGCACAGAGAAAAAGAGACTAGCGTGAGGTCAGACTGCAAGAAACACATTAAAAGGGCACAGAACTCCATCGGTCCTCTCTTTATGTAATTTATTATTGACACCTTAAACTCCTATCACTGCTTTCCATGATATTACATACATTATAAATGAGATGTTTACAAACAACCTATTCATGTCATTTAAATATAATATTGGGGTAACATTGCTAAGCATAGTAGGCCACAGAATTCTGACGTATGATATTAGCTATCTGAATAATCTAGATAAATATTGGTATTTTCTATTAACCACTCAAGAATTAACTGGAAAACTTCTTTGTAGGATATTCTAGCTTTTAATCTGTTGCTGTGATAGAATACCTTGACAAAGGGATACTTTTGGGAAAAGAGTTTATTTTACCTCTCAAATCCATCATTGATGAGAAGTCAAAGCCAGGCCTACTACTACTGACTTCACATTTTCCATTCTTCCACCATTTAGGATCCAACCCAGGATCCAACCCAGGAATTAGTGTTAAGTAAGATTTGTTACTTTTAGAACTTAGTAGGACTTTCAAGCAAACAGAACGAAATAACGTGTGAAAAACAATAGGTAGATAGCCGAACTTACAATATTGGATTTTTGAGACAATAGTCCTTTGTGTAGCCCAGCTTGACTTAGAATACCCAAGATATAAGATACAATTTGCAAAACACATGAAACTCAAGAAGAACGAGGACCAAAGTGTGGACACTTTGCCCCTTCTTAGAATTGGGAACAAAACACCCGTGGAAGGAGTTACAGAGACAAACTTTGGAGCTGAGATGAAAGGATGGACCACCTAGAGACTGTCATATCCGGGGATCCATTCCATAACCAGCCTCCAAACACTGACACCATTGCATACACTAGCAAGATTTTGCTGAAAGGACCCAGATATAGCTGTCTCTTGTGAGACGATGCCGGGGACTAGCAAACACAGAAGTGGATGCTCACAGTCAGCTATTGGATGTATCACAGGGCTCCCAATGGAGGAGCTAGAGAAAGTACCCAAGGAGCTAAAGGGATCTGCAACCCTATAGTTGGAACAACATGATGTACTAACCAGAACCCCAGAGCTCTTGTCTCTAGCTGCATATGTATCAAAAGATAGCCTAGTCGGCCATCACTGGAAAGAGAGGCCCATTGGACTTGCAAACTTTCTATGCCCCAGTACAGGGGAACGCCAGGGCCAAGAAGTGGGAGTGGGTGGGTAGGGGAGTGAGGGGAGGGTATGGGGGACTTTTGGGATAGCACTGAAAATGCAAATGAAGAAAATACATAATAAATAAAAGAAAAAATCAGTGTCTAGCTAACTTAGCATCTGTACTGCTGGCATAATAAGTGTACACCTTCAGGTGGGAAAACTGACAATTTTAAAATCTAAAATATTAATACTACAAACCAGGAAAATAGGCACAATTTGTTGTCTGTTTTGAAATGTGATTACATTGTTTAATGATAATGGAACTCTGAAAATTACAGTGCATTTACAGACAACACAGAGGAATTATTCAAATTACCCAAGAAATGTTGGAAATTTTTAAGTCTAATTATTGAGCAAGTCAAATGGGAGCAACAAGCTTACTTAAATAATGCAGAATCAAATATGAAAACTATTATTATTTTTCTCAATTGATCATTCCTTTGTATAGTTGTCTAATAAAGATGATTCATTTATCATTAAATGTAATCATATTATCATACCAAAAGAACATATTTCATAGAAATAAATGCACAAATCATAAAACAGATTTTTAATCTTTAAATTATAGAAATTATTATTTCAAAAATAATGTCATTGTGTTATTTATACTCCTTTGCAGATAACTATGTGAAATCTAATGTTTTTGGCTTCTGCAAATTATTTATTTATAATTAAAATTATAATTATCTCAAATATGCATCATCTAAAAGAGAAATGTATTCTACATCAAAGTCTTTTGGAAAATAGTTATGGTTTTCTTGATAGATTATTTGTTCTCAACTAGGGATGACTTTGCACCTACTAGGGAGCTTAGAGATGCCTGGAAGTATTTTCCTTTGTTACAGCTGGAGGGAGGGTGTCATTGACACTGAGTTGATGACAACTAGAACCATGGCTAATGGTCCTGTAATATCTAGGACAGAAAAGAATGATTAGGATTCAAATGTCAATTGAGATGACATAGAGATCTCTTTTATGCTAAAAAAAAATAGTGCCCCAGTTAAACATGTACAACAAGCCATGAACCATCCAATTCCGGTTAGTACATCAAAAGCATCCATTTAGATACATATTTTATCAGAGGGATATTTATTCTTCCATTGCTAGTTGAATTTAAAAGCACTCCTTCTTGGCAGTTCAGGGGAAAAATGCAATGGATGGCTGAAGCATAACACATTGCTTTGATATTGACTCAAAGTAACACCCTTACTGCAAAATAGCAATCACTTGACATGCTATGAAAAATCCATCATACAAATCAATACAGCTAAATCTAGAGCAACAAGGTTGACTAATTCTTTTTTTTTTTTTTTTTTCATTTGATGTCAAAAACAAAGATAGTCTCTTTTTCTTGGGAGGTACTAGGAAAACAGAGTTTTAAAAAGGAATTATTTATTTACACATTTATTTTCCATAAAACTAAGTCAAGGCAGAGTAATGAACATTTATACTGTGAATGCCTTATTCTGAATTAACAGAGTTATTAAATTTGGATCAGATTTCTCTTTAGTGACTTACAGTATCATTTCCAAATAGGACTTTTTAAATATTTCATTAAATAAAGCCAAAGTAGATCACTTTATTTATTTATTTATTTATTTATTCATTCATTTATTTATTATTATTGTATTCAGGTAACATGTTTGACACAAATAATACATGGATCACATGGTAATCATACATCAGACAAATCCCACATTACTCAATATAAATTGCCTTATAATTTTTATTAGGTTCTAGCATTGTGCAAATTATTTGTGATTTACTAAACCATAAAATAAAGTTGAAAACGTCACGTTAGAGGGGGAAAAAACCTATTTTCTGTGTATATAATTCTCCATGTTTGTACTCATGATTTTGTTTACATTATATATTATTAACATTTCAGAAATGTCAAGATTCTAGAGTGGAGCACATTTACAGACGTGCTAGTGGGATAACCAGATTCTGCTTCTTTACTATTTTTTTATTTTGAAAGGGCCTTAATATGTAGTCCTGACTAACCAGGAACTCTCAAAGATCTGCCTGATCCTGCCTCCTGAGTTCTGGGATTAAATGCATGCACATCTGACCAGAACTTGGATTCTAATCTTGTTACATCATTTATTAAATAATGTGAGAAAAAGTTATCTGTTTGCTATGGTTTTCATTTGTATGAAGAATAAGTTCTATGCGAATGCATGCATAGTACTTAGAAACAAATAACAACAGGTAACTGAATATTTGTGTCTGAGCACCACTCTCCTCTATCAAGAGTCAGTATATTCTGCCTTATTGGCTAAAATCTAAGGGATGCTCAACATTTCAGTCAAGGTCTAATGATAAGCAAGTGCCTAACCCATAGAAATTCTAGTCCCTCTTCTCTGTTCTTGAGTATTTATGAGAAAATGTTCATTTTTATAGTTTTGTGATATTTTATTTCTTTATCAATAAAGATTTTTGAGAAACTCATTTCTATGTTTAGAGCAGTGGTTTTCAACCTCCCTAATGCTGCAACCCTAAGATGTAATCCCTTATGTTGTGGTGCTGCCTCAACCATAAAGATATTTTCATTGCTACTTCACAACCATAATGTTTCTACTGTTATAAATCATAATGTGGATATATATTATGAAGGATATCTTATATGTGAAAGGACCATTCAACCCCCAAAGGTTAGGAACCACCAGGTGAGAGCCTCTGGTCTATATTATTGCCTCAATGTTACTAAAAGACACCAGAGACATTGGGATATGAAATTCTAACTCAGTTCAATTTTCAGTGTGTTCAATCCTAAGAATATTATTCCCCACAGGCTGAGTATTTTGAAACTAAGTGTAAAGATTTAAAATTTGTCATGTTATGAAATAGCTAATTTTACAATCATACAGGCATTCCAGTGACTCATTAGAAGGGGCAATAATTTGAAATGAGCTTTCCCTCTAAATGCCAGCTTCATCATCTTCACAATTCTTCTGAAACCATTACACCTACTTGGGAACAGATTCCAAACTTTACTATGTAATGAACTTCATGGAGGCTGAGAAGCCTGGGACATAAGAGCCTCAGAATTATGAGATGATTATGGGAAGTTTCTGGATTTGATGATGGGAAGTGATTCTTTGGCTTTCAATGAGATGGTAAAGATTAACAGGCCCACCCTGAAACAATCATCTACTGATATTTTGAATGTCTGATTGTAGTATTCCATAACTAAACATTATAAGTAGCAGGAACCACTTGTTTAGCACAGGATAACTAATAAGAGAGAAAACCAGAAAAATTTAAGTCAGTTTTTCCATAAGCTAGATAAAATTAAGAAATAAAAAGATGGTAACTGTTTCAGTAAGTTATCTAATTAAATTAAACTAGCCAACTCTAATTTCTGTCATCAACATCCATATACTTCCAACAAATTGATCAAGAAACATATTTTTTCTGTTAAAATGTATTCACAAGCACACCCTGATCATCATTTTATGATAACATTAGTACAAACTCAGCCACAACTTACAAAATGAAAACTGACCATTATTTAGAACTTCTTAAGCAACAGCTATTGTTCTACACACATACCATAATGTTTTATCACTCTGATTAAAGTAAGCTTGGAGGATTGGGCCAGCACAGTCAAACATCAGAGCCTCAGTGTTTTATAGAGATCTGTTGCACAAGACAGTAAATATAGCTAACAATCAAGTAGTGTACATTTCAAAATGCGTAAGAGTAAATTTGAGTGTTTTTATCACAAAAGATAAATAGTTGACATGATCAGTATGTTTCCTACCTTAAGTCCATCATTCCCCGATTGTATTCAAACTTGTTATATCAACTTGTGCATTATGCATGTATCAAATTACAATTGCCAATGTGTGAGTTTTAGAAAATACCCCATTGGGTGTATTAAATACTTATATCACCTCTATGATTGAAATATCTAAGAAGAAACAATTTGAAGGTGGGAGAGATTTATTTTCCATCTCAGTTTAAATAAATAAAGCCTATCATAGTAGGGAAGATATTGCACTAAATGAATTCATGACCGCATGGTGCCTTGCTCACATTTTGGTGGACCAGGATGCAGAGAGAGATGAATGTTAACTCTAGGCTCATTTCCTCAATTTTCATCTTTCATTTCATGTAAGTGCCATGCCATGGTCTTTTTTCTAAGTAAATTCTTTCTGAAGCATCCACATAACATCCTGAGAGGTATTCCTCAATCTCCTAGGTGATCCTAAATCCATTCCAGATGATAATGAAAATTAAGTGCCACAGAGCAACTACCACATTTCTTAATGATTAATGAGACACTTGTGAGTCATAAAATGCTTGCCCTCTTGACATCTCTGAAGACAGTGATCTCAAATTGGAAGCCAAATAAACTCATTCCTTTATGTAATCTCTAAATATTAACAAAAAGGTCTTTTGGTATCAGGCACAAGGCTCTGTCTGTGCTCTATATGTACCCACTCATTATATCTTCACAGCAGCACTTTAATTTCCATCTATAACAAAGAAGGTGGAAAATTTTGCCTAGAGACCCATAGTAAGATAGCAAAATAAAAATGGAGACTTAAAACTTAGGAAATCATTCTGACTCATGCAAAGAAAACTCGCATCATACAGGCATCACATGCTTCAAAAGCCTATCTCCTCTCTGGGCGCCTCTGTATTCCTGTCCAATTTTCTTGAAGGATATTTTCCCTTATTTTTCTCTGTTCTCATAGTCTTACCTTGGCCAAGGCCCATATATACTTTAAAAATACATTGCACGTATCAAATTCACTTAACATAAAACTAACCATTTGAAGATGTACAAATGAGTGGCATTTAGTTCAATCACACTGTTAAGCAACCTCTGCTTCTATCTAGTTGCAGAATAGTCTATCATATTAAAATGGATGCTGGATACCATTAATCAGTCTTTAACCATTCATTCTCTCTGCTTTCAGTCCTTGGTAACCACTGACTTACTTTTTGTCTCCATTTTCCTATTCTGGATATTTCTTACACATGTGATATGTGAACTTTCATGACTTTCACTTAGCAGAATGTGTTCTTGGATCTGTGCAAGTTATATAATGTACAGTGCTTATATTAGGCATTATTTCATTAATGGGCATGTAGGCTGCTTTCAGTTTCTAGCTTATAACCAACAAAAGCCAGAAGTAGCATTCCCATAGAAGCACTTTCTGATTACTTGCTTTCAAAACATGTAGCTAGGAGAATTGCTTCTTTTTGAGAATATGCTGAGGAATGAGATTATTGGGTCATGCAACAAGTTTATGCTTCACTTTTTTATGTGAGCTGATACATGAAATCTCAGACCTCATGCACACTAGGCAGGTACTCAATTGTTGATCCACACCACTAGACACATACGTAGTTTTCTGAGAAAGTCTTTGTAAGGTTTTGCAAAGACTTGTGTGATAAGATGATTTTCTTGCCCCAAGTCTCCCCTTCTCTATTCATTCCTGTTCCCTGACAAGATCATCTTTCATAATCAGAATTTTCACAATGCCATTCCCTAGTAATATATTTGTAGTAGTTCCTCAGTGTGCACAGGGACACTCAAAAATCTCTACAGGGTTTCACAGAGCTCCGTAGATTTAATGTAATATATATTTATATATATTCTGAGATTTCTTCTCCCGCTCTCCCACATCTTCTTTCCTACTTTCTTACATTGGATGGCATACACTCTTTCATGAATAGGAACCAATTAGACCAACTAGCTATGACGTCCTGATACATCTATGAGATCTCTTCCAATACCATCCCTTAAAGGCAGCATTTCTCAATACTCCTATCCTTTCCCTAACTGGAGAGAAAGCCCCCCTGTGTCTGCTCTTACCTAGATATTTCATCTGTGCCACTTTGGGCACATTTTCCTTCTTTGTGTACAGTTCTCATTTTCCTCATATCATGATCCTTCCTTTCTTGAGTGTTTGAATCTTCTGTCATGATGTTTTAAACAAACATGGTTTCCACTTAAAGAATGTTTGCTAAAAGGACTCAGGGAAGGCATGAAGCCAGTTGATACATTGCCATTATGTCAGGTGCATCTTCTTTGTTTTGTGACTCAGCTTCATCAATTAGGTCTGCCTTAGGACCCTAGCCAAACACAGGAATATCTGATCAGAAAAACTGCTGACTGCAAACTGATCTTGAAAAGCTTTGGGAAAGGAGCCCATCCTTTCTTAGCCTCAGCTTCCTGACCTGTAAAGTTAAAAGATCCCGACAAAGAGTAAAAAATTATTTAAGCCTGTAGACCTATGTCCAAAATAGCCCCATTGTTCCAGGATGCCAGGTGTTTGCGTTTTTGCCAGGTGTTTGTGATTTTTGCCTTTCTATAGCCCAATGCCAGGTGTTTGCTGTTTTTGTGTCTTTATAAACCCCTTACCCCTTGAGCTCGTTGTCCTCCACTCCTCTACTCCATCATGGGATACGAGTTGTCCCCAGTGCACTGATCTTCCCCGAATAAACCTCTTGCAGTTTGCATCAATACCGATTCTCATGAGTGATTTGGGGTGTTGCCTCTCCTGAGTCAGAACGTGGGGGAGTCCTCACGTTGTGGGACTTTCATTTGGTGCGTTGGCTGGGAACCTCGATTACCCCTCACACCCGAGAATTGACTTGGAGGTATGGGATCCCCTCTGGAATGTGTGCTGTGCCAGCCGGTGTTTCTGTTCTGAGTGTCTGTTTTCTGTTTTCTGAACATGCACTTATTGTGTTGGTTTATTTATCTGTGTTTCTTCCAGGATAGCGCGACCACCCTCGTCTCTGAAGACCCACTTGGAGGTGAGATTTCTTGTCTGAAACTGTTTCTGTGTGCTGACAAAGTGGAAGTTTCTGTTTGCAGTCACGACATCTCACAGGAGATGGAGAGCCGAGTCTCGAGAAGAAACCCAGAGTGTGATCAGCAGACATGCTAGGATCACCAACTGCCACTCTGGGGGATCGCCTTGGAGCCAGGGGAAGGACTCCAGGAGTGCAACTGGGACAGGGGTGAGGACCAGTCCGACCTTCTGCATCTTTGGATTGGTTTTGTATATTTGTCAGTCTTTGTGTGGGTATCTCTTGTGTCTGTTTTATGTTTTTTATGACTTGGATGATGGGACAGACTGTGACAACCCCTCTAAGTTTGACATTAGATCAATGGACTGAAGTTAGGTCGAGGGCCCACAACCTTTCAGTGGAAATTAAGAAGGGACCTTGGCAGACATTTTGTGCTTCTGAGTGGCCAACATTTGACGTGAGCTGGCCACGGGGTGGGGGAGGGGGGCCTTTGACTTGACTGTAATCTTTGAAGTTAAAGCCTTTGTCTTTCAGGACGAACCTGGGTCCTACCTGGACCAGCAGCCCTACATAACTGTGTGGCAAGACCTCATCCAGAATCCACCCCCATGGATCAAACTGTGGATCCTGTAGCAGAAGCCAGGCTCCCAAGCCCTGGCTCTCCAAGGACCAAAAGTGAAACCGAAGGTTCCTCCCAAAATGGAGACTTCGCCTTGGCCCTCAGCTACCCCCAAGATCTATCTTGAGATTGAGGGGCCTCCTGAGTGGCCAGAACCTCCTCCTCCTCCGTATCCCTTGCCCCCTCCGGTTCCTGTGCCTCCAAGACATCTAGAGGCCACCCCTGGGGCTGGTGGTGGCACAGTTGGAGGACTGGCAACTGGGACCAGAAGCCATCAAGCGCACAGCGTTCATTCGAAGATGAGGTTCTCAACACCACATCTGCCTTTCCTTTGTGAATAGTGGGGGCACCTGTGGACTCTCACTCTCTACAGACTTTTCAGTGCTGGCCATTCTCGTCAGCTGATCTCTATAACTGGATGTTCTCTCATCAGCTCACTTGGAATGATTGCTAACAGCTTCTGCATGTTCTTTTCACCACAGAAGAGAAGGAAAGAACTCTCTTAGAGGCCTGGAAGAACGTCCCAGGGATTAATGAGGCTTCGGCCAATTAGCCCAATGAGATAAATGCAGGGTTCCCTCTCAACAGACCTGACTGGGACTACAACACAGCTCAAGGTAGGGAGAGGTTTACCGACAGGCTCTGATGGCAGGTTTCAAGGGAGTGGCAAGATGCCCCACCAATTTGGCAAAGGTAAGAAAAGTAATGCAAGGGCCAACTGAGCCCCCGTCTGTTTTCCTAGAGAGGTTAATGGAGGCTTACAGATGCTACACTCCCTTTGACCTGACCTCTGAGCGTCAATAAGCCGCGGTAGCTATGGCTTTTATAGGGCAGTCAGCACCAGATATTAAAAGAAAGTTACAGAGACTGGAAGGGCTACATGCCATGGCTTTACAGGACTTAGTTAAAGAGTCAGAGAAAGTGTTTAACTGGAGAGAGACTGAGGAACAAAAGAAAGAGAGGGAAAAGCACAAGGAAGAAGAAAGGGAAAATAGGAGAGATCGAAGGCAGGAGAGAAACTTAAGCAGGATTCTGGCTGCAGTAGTAGGAGAGCATGAGGGAAGAGGTAGATCTGAAAATAGATGGACAGGGTACCTGGGCAACAGGGAATCTAAACCTGGTGGAAGAAGACCCATTCAGAAAACTTTGGAAAAAGATCTATGTGCATACTGCAAAGAGAAAGGACACTGGGCACGAGAATGCCCTAAAAAGAAGGGGAAGGCCCCTAAAGTCCTGGCTCTAGAGGATGATGATTAGGGGAGATGGGGCTCAGACCCCCCATCCCGAGCCTAGGGTAACCCTTACTGTGGAGGGGACCCCTATGGACTTTCTAGTAGACACCGGGGCAGAACACTCCGTGTTGAAACAACCATTGGGAAAACTCAAAAACAACAACACAACACAACAACAAAAACAAAGTAATTGGAGCCACAGGCCAGGCACAATACCCTTAGACCACTGCATGTACTGTAGACTTAGGCAAAGGACAAGTGAGTCACTCTTTCTTGGACACCGATTCTGGGGAGAGACCTTTTGACTCAACTGAAGGCCCAGATCAGATTCACTCAAAAAGGGCCAAGAATAAGTTGGAAATCTCCTGGCTCCATGATCCTGGCCCTACAACTTGAGGAAGAGTAGCGCCTGCATAAATGTACGAAGCAAGCAGAGGGGCCAGACCTAAGAGACTGGCTGAATGCCTTCCCTAGGGCATGGGCAGAGACTGGGGGTATGGGGATGGCTGTCAAAGTACCCCCCCTCCGTGGTTGTGGGACTGAAGATGGATGCTACCCCTACCACTATTGTTCTTTAGAGGTTAGCTTCAACTACACCCCAGAAGACTATCAACAAGTGAATAAATTAGGCTTCACGTTTGAAAATCCATATGGCCTGAGAGAAGCTAAAGATGGAAAAGTGATTTTGCCCCAAAAATAAGGACATCAATTAACCCATCTAGGGGCCAAGCATCTACAGGCTTTGGTTAAGTCTTCCAACTATTATGTTTTAGGACTCTCCAATGTGGCGGAGGCTGTACTCAGAAATTGTGTACCATGTGCCATGACTAATGCAGGACATTCAAGATACCCTCCAGGAAGATGACTATGAGAGACCATCCTGGAGCCTATTGGGAAAAAAAAAAAAAAAAAAAAGAAACCGCCAATGTCATGGTCAAGAAGATCCTGGAGGAAATTTTTCCACGATTTGGGATTCCCAAGGTAGTAGGGTGTGACAACGTACCCGACTTTGTTGCCCAGGTAAGTCAAGGACTGGCAACCCAACTGGGAATTAATTGGAAATTACATTGTGCTTATAGACCCCAGAGTTCAGGACAGCTAGAGAGGATGAATAGAACCTTAAAAGAGACCTTAACCGAATTGACCATAGAGACCGGTGGGAAAGACTGGATAGCTCTCCTTCCCTTCACCTTGTTCCATGTTAGGAACACCCCAGGAAAGTTTAAGCTCACTCCCTATGAAATCCTTTATGGAGGGCCTTCCCCACTCATCGAGGCGGGGGAGTGTTAGAATTTAACTCTAGTCCTTCATTGTTTGCACATATGAAAGCCCTAGAAGTCCTAGAAGTGGTCAGAAATACGGCCTGGGAATAGCTTAAAGAGTCTTATGAACCAGGACATTTGATGGTGCCAAGAGTGACAACCTGCATCAGCCCATGACTCTCACTTGGCAGGTACTATCCCTATTAGGGAAAATAATTTTTGCCCCTTCAAAAACGGAACCCCCGGGGGCGTGGTGGCTGAAGGCCTCTTTAATAACCACCCTCATTTCCGCTTTGATGGAATCTTTTTGCTACTAACGTTTGGCCCGCTGATTCTTAATAGGTTAGTGACCTTTGTAAGAGAAAGGATTAGTGCGGTCCAGCTGTTGGTGCTGAGACAATAGTGCCAGTCTCTGCAGAACCTTGAAGAGGAGATTGAAGTGCAGTTCTAAGATTAGAACTAGTAACTAGAAGAAGTGGGGAATAAAAGATCCTGACAGAGAGTAAAAAATTATTTAAGCCCCTAGACCTGTGTCCAAAATCGCCCCATTGTTCCAGGATGCCAGATGTTTGTGTTTTTTGCCAGGTGGTTGTGTGTTTTGCTTTTCTATAGCCTAATGCCAAGTGTTTGTGGTTTTTGTGTCTTTATATACCCTTTACCCCTTGAGCTCATCGTTCTCGACTCCTCTACTCCTTCGTGGGATATGAGTCGTCCCCAGTGCACTGATCTTCCCCGAATAAACCTCTTGTAGTTTGCATCAATACTGAGTTTTTTTTTTTTTTAGTGATTTGGGGTGTCACCTCTCCTGAGTCAGAACGTGGGGGAGTCCTCACGCTGTGGGTCTTTCAAAGTAAAACCAATACAGGTTTGTTTTGAGGATAAAAATGAGCTAACAAAAAATATCCCATATGCAACTCTTAGAATAAATAATCATGGCATTTGTTCTGGATGTTTAAGTTTGTTAAATAAAAGAATTTAAAGAAATGAACTGACTTCACAGAATAATTGAGTAAATTCATGCCTAAGATATGCAAACAAAACCCATAACTCTATAAGCTGCAAAACTGAAAGCATTCATTCAGGTACTGGGATGGTGAATTTTCATTCCTAGCTTGATTGGATTGAGGTCGATCCCTATCTATCTGTCTGTATCTATATCATCTATCTATCTATCTATCTATCTATCTATCTATCTATCTATCTATCACACTTCCATCTATATCTATCTATCATCTATCTGTCTGTCTGTCAATGTGTGTGTTAGTGTTTCTAGAGAGCATTGGCTGAGGGGAGAGGGGCAACATTGAATGAGCTGAGATCCTCAAATGAATAATATAAAGGAAAGAAGAAAGCTAATGAGCACACACCATCTCTCTGCTTTGGTTTCCAATCCACCTAGGTGTAAGTAGCTACATACTGCTGCTACCATAGCTGCAAGTCTCTCCAGCTACCATGGGCTTCCCATCCATAAAGGACCATATCCCTTCAAATCATGAACCAAAACAAATTCTCCTTGTCTTAAAAAGAAAGTTGTTTCTTGTCCAGCATTTTGTTACAATGATGGCATATGGCACAAGGATTCACTAAAGTCCTTCATATGAAGTCAGTATTGTTACTACATGTTACCCTTCTGATATGTTATCTAGGAAGAGTTTGAAGACAGCCCAAAGAGGTTCTTTCAGTCTAGTGCTGGCATCTCAGTTCATGCAATGCTGCATGAGTAAGATAACTCATAACTATTTGTTGACTGGGCTTCCCTAGATAAGTGAAAGTGAATAGAGAAATCATAGCCTTATCTTCCTCTGCATATTTAATAATTAACCATGAATCTATGTGTAAACAACCAACAAAACTGAGCAAATTGCTCAACTGATGAAAGTGAAGTACCTAAGAATGAGAATATTTTCAAGTGATACATTTACTATCATACACTAATCTCTTCACTTCCTTTATTAAATTTTAAAGACTTAGCTACAGTGCTTTTCAAGAATGAAACTCCATGTTCATACTCAGTGACCCTTTTTATGCTACTTTCATTCTCAAGAAAAATGTTCCTCTCAGATCCATCTCTTAGAAACATGCCTTCTTAGAATAAATTCAAATTATCTAGTTCCCTTTTTTGTATACTTCATTCACAGCTTCCCAAGACATTTATTTTAGTACAGATGAATCTTAGATGTGGGGTTATATTTATTCATCTTCATTTGCAATATTTTTCTCCTGGTAACAAACATAAGGCAAGAACACAAAATGTAGATAATTTGGAATTAAGCTGTAAGTAGCTCAAGAGCACAAGGTGGACAAATAACAGAAAGCCACTGAAACTCTATGTGACTGGACTTGTGGCAAAACTGGTGATGTCTATCATTCTTGTACCTACTTATGAGTGTGTTAACCAGTTAAGTACTCAACCTGGACTATTTAAATTCCAAATTAACCCTACAATTTAAAAAAAATGCTGTTTTTTAGACACAGACTACCTCCCTGTGAAGAAATTGGTGGAAATTGAATGTTATCACTGATCATAATTATGAGACTTTTATCTTCTGAATATTACCCTCCTTAAAAATCAGTATAAGAATTCAAACAAACTGTATTTTTGGCAAGGGGCCCTAATGCTTTGTCTGCATTTTACAGCTTCCTTTGCACCTGGGTGTAGATATTTTAGGACTGTCTAGACAACTACCCCAGCTTGAAAGGTCCTTTCCTTTCTCTTTCCACAGTTACTGCATAGGAGGTGAAAATTAGATGATGATGTCACTATCTTGTCCAAGACACTATTCAGACAGAGACAGAAATAAGAATATTTTTGATTTGTCACAAAATTAAGAGGGCTTAAGGGATATCCCTACACTTTGCAGACTGTTCAGGTTGCAGACCCATCTACCGGGAAGCTCTTCCACCAGTCATTTTCCTGTAGAACGTGGGTAGGAAATCATCCTTTTTTTTTTTTAATTATTGAACTGAGTGAAATGGCTACTATGACAGATTTGGGCTAATAAAAATGGCAATCTCAAATGATTCCAACTAAGAGATTTGAGGAGGAAAATTGGAATAGTCTGCTTTCATTCCCCAAATTCAGTTTCCAACCAGGCAACATTCATCTGAGCTAAAACAATGAGTGACGAAACTCCTCTGAGCCAAGCCATTTTAGGATTGTGCCCCCTTTCAAAAGATCACCCTAGATGAGTTTTTTGTAAGTTTATTCCTTACATAGAGGGATAGAGTAGGGTATGATTTTCTCATCTGAATATCTAGTTATTCCTGACCATCTTGCAAATCTGCACCTCCCATGGGGGAGGGGCTAAGATACATATAGGTTTGTGAAGACTCTAGCAGGTACTCCACTTAGGCTGCTATTGAGGAGCTCTTATCCCTGCTGGGTAAAGCTTTCCTGGTGTGGCTGATTGGAGGATTGCCCACACCCTTTCCCAATTCTCACTAAAGAAATCTAATAAAATAATTGTTTCTCTAGAGTGAACTATGGTGAAATCATGCTTCCATTTGTCATTGGGACCTTAGGAGAAGGAATAGACGGTGCCTGTGTCACTTCTTTGGGGAGGAATTTTGACAAAAATGACCCACTTCTGCAAGTCACTTTTGTCACTGCATGGTGAAAAATTATGCAATCAAGCAAGATTACCAATCCAAGGATATTTCTCATGCGCTTGCCATCAGTAATTGTACTGCATTGTTAAACAACATCCTGGAAAGATGTACATGGAAAACTTGTGTAATCCTTTTTTTTTCAAGAGGTAACAGACAAATCTTTACAGGACTGCTAGGGTCCACTTGTCCCCAAATTATTCAATGTGTTCTGAGAATCCTTTCTGATCACTAAACATTTGGGAATCTTTATGTTGGGAAAGTATGAGAGTAAAATACTTTTTTTGGAGGAATTAACATCCATGTGCACATACATACGTACATACAGAGAGACAGAGACAGAGAGACAGTGAGACAGGGGCAGAATTTCATATAAGAACACTCATGAAAGAGAATTTTGCCTGTGTCAGTTTCAGGCTAACTATAATGGCAGTGAAAGGAATAATGCATAGACTAAAACCCCCATCTCTATACAAGCACATCGTAATACTATAGAGGAATAAAGCTATGGAACTAAGTGGGGCAAACCTATTGTAAAGATATGAATTCAAAATCAAGGTAACATAGGCCAGTAACATTGCAAGGCAATCAGTTACTTAACTGTCCCCATTTTACTCCCTTTTGAAAATGAGTTAATAATATTTCTGATCTGACTTTTGTTTGCACTTGCCATGATGAGATGCATATTGAAAATTATATGTCAGAATGAACATGACTGTCAAATTTGAAATGATCAATAACACACATTTAGTGATTGCTCCTTTTGTTCTTATACTTCATTGTACTGTGAGCAATTTTGATCTTGTATGGTATTATCATTTTCTCCTTTTTGATGAATACATTAGGCTATAAGAAGCTAATCTCACCACTTCCAGAAGACTCTTTGCTACAAAACAGCTACATTCAGAAAAATAACTAGGTCCCATGCTGATGGTAAAATTTTCCAGTTGAAAATTTCTCACTTTCCAATTGCTAATGCCCTATCTATGTGATTTTCTACTTCATAGCCACCTTTTTACCATAACCCAATCTGTTTTCTAATTTCAATATTCAGATTGGTTAAAATCGCTAAAACTGTCACATTTGTTTTCTACTCAATTCCTGAAGCACCATTAAATTGAGTTCACTATTCAGTTTGCTATCTTCACTCTGCTACATCACAGTTTTTACTATTTGCTTAAACTTCATTTCTTTGAACTTTACTAGCCATTTTCTATAGGGTCTTTGTCACTCTCCTTCGACACTTAGACTTCCAAGTGTTCCCAATATCAGGACAACCCAATATCAGGTCACCATCTCTTCATCATTCTTTCTCATGATGTGACTTTCAAGGATCTTTGAATCTCTTAAAGCAGACCCATGAAGGGAAGCACTTTTCCATATAAACCACTGAATTCCTATTTCTAGAAGTCTAATCCTCAATGTGTTTAATATGTATTCATCAATAAAATACATTGACTGGAATGGTTGTTAAAATGCATGCTGAAGTTCTAAATCAGAATCACTGCCCATCTGAATGTCAAAGTCCTGGTCTTCTGCAACACAACCCTCTTTTTCTGTTATTCTATTTACCTAATACCCTCTTCACTGCCCTCATATGTGAGGAAAGCTTTCCTGCTTGCTATCACTCAGATTAGTTTATCGAACCTTTCCTTTGTGCATGCCATGCAACTCTCATTTCCCACAAATCTAGCAGTTTCAGGAAGATATGCTTCTAGTCTTGTACGTGTTTCCTCAATCACATCCCATTTCTTTACTATGCCATACTCTGCCTTCTAGAATGGAACAGATTGATAATATGACTTATATCAATAATGCTATGTTAACAGATCAAAATGTATTAACACATATATGCATTATACAAATGATATCACAAATAATTAAAACTAAATGATACTACAGATTTTTCTTTAGCTGCAATCTACCTTCCGAATTGTAAATACAAGTCTATTTAGAAGTGTTGCACCTCTATCTGACTATCTAAAGAGTTTTCTGTTTTAACCTGTTCTTCGAAATCTTTATGTATGATACTGAACAATCTTGATTCTATCTTAATATGTTTTTCATATTGGTAAATTGATAGCCACAAAATTGTTGAGGCAAGAAAAGACTTGGATTCACATTTGTCTCCCTCTGAGTTCAATGCTCATCCCACTTCAATGTAATGATGTTCCTGTAAAAACTAGAATTATGTACAAACCTTAAGTATTCTGTACCTGTCTGCCCTCAACACCTCATGCATTGTTCTAATCTCTCAAGAGAATTCTGTCTCTACTTGGTCTTCTGTTTCCTCTACATGCAGCAATTTTCTCCTGTTGTTAACTTTACATAG
Source organism: Mus caroli (assembly GCF_978045245.1). NCBI lineage: Eukaryota > Metazoa > Chordata > Mammalia > Rodentia > Muridae > Mus > Mus caroli. The sequence goes on from NW_028227260.1 coordinate 2,769,943, forward strand.
TTGGCTTCTTACCATCCTCTGCTTCTCCAATTTAAAGGATGCTCTAGAGCAACTACATCTAATGCCATCTAAATCAGAGTTTGCCTTCTAATATCTGTTATCATATCAATCTGCCTAATCTTTATTCAACTATTACTACAATTTGGAATTACCCAATTAATTTGGTTTATTATCTTATTTCTTTATTTTGTTTTATTGGATATTTTCTTTATTTACATTTCAAATGTTATCCTCTTTCTTGGTTTCCCCTCTGAAGAACACCCTCCCCCATCCCTTTCTGTCTCCCCCTGCTCACCCCTGCTTCCTGGCCCTGGCATTCCCCCACACTGGGTCATAGAACCTTCATAGTACAAAGGGCCTATCCTACAATTGATGGCCGATTAGGCCATCCTCTGCTGCATATACAGCTGGAGCCATGAGTCCCACCATGTGTGCTCTTTGGTTGGTGGTTTAGCGCCTGGGAGCTCTGGGTTACTGTCTAGTTCATATTGCTGTTCCTCCTATGGGGCTGCAAACCCCTTCGACTCCTTGAGTACTTTCTCTAGCTCCTTCATTGGCAATCCTATGATCAGTCCAATGGATGGCTGTGAGCATCCACCTCTGTATTTGTGAGGCACTGGCAGAGCCTTTCAGGAGACAGCTATATCAGGCTCCTGTCGGCAAGCACTTGTTGGCATCCACAACAGTGTTTGGGTTTGGTGACTGTAAATGGGATGGATCCCCAGGTGAGTCAGTCTCTAGATGGTCATTTATTCAGTCTCTGCTCCATAGTTTTTCTCTGAAACTCCTTCCATTGGATCCCCCCACCACCCTTCTAAGATGGATACGTATCCACACTTTGGTTGTCCTTCTTGAGTTTCATGTGGTTTGTGAATTGTATCTTGCCTCATTTCATTTTGTTTGCCATTTCATCAGTAGATTTGCATATAGGAATCTTAGTGAACAGCTTTTTCATGAATGAGTTTAGTGGAAAACACAGGAAAGAGTAAAAGTTATATTAAGATCATTTTTAACAGCTCAAATGATTGCCAGCAGCCAAAGCGGATGGGGGATGACAATAAAGAGGCATCATGAGGAAATATGGAGTCTATGATAAAACTCTTCTGGATCCTGACCAGTGGTGTATAGTATCAGTTCTATGTACTTATCAAAAATCATTGAATGGGGTCAGTGAGTTGGCTTAGCAATTGCTGCCAAGCCAGATGAAATGAGCTGAGGTGGATCCACGGAACCTGTATGGTAGGAGACACCCATAGCCTACAAGTTGTTTTTAAATTTTGCACATCTACCATGGTGTGTACACAAACATGTATACATATGCTCACACGCACACACACAAGTGAATGTAGTAAAAATTTCTTTAAAAATCATGGGATTGTGTCCTTCAAAAAAGTTCAGTTTTAAGAACAAGTAAATAAAATTGTTACAATTCTCTAACTCATGTCAACCCCAAACCTAGAATCTATGGTTCACAGGTTTTGCTTTTGTATATTTTGGGCAGGTGGTGGGGAGAATGGGTTGGAGTCAGTTAACTTCCTGTATTCATGGTCAAGTACTGACTCAAAACTTACTTCCCCATTTTCCATTTATCAGTTAAAAGAAAGGAAATGGGAAACAAAATAAAGATGTGAAAGATAAACAATGTAAGAAGAGACATGGTGGTAAAATAATATTGAAAATCGTCATGTGATAAAATGTCAGCATTTATTTGTGACATTTGGCTCTGTTTGTTTTGGATCACCTCACTGCTGCAGTGGCTGATGGTTGATTTCATAACAGTACCTCCCACAGATACACCCACAGTTGACCTCTGTTTTGTGTGGTTGGTAATGACTAAACTGCACATATTATGCTGGCAATATCTACCCCTTCCCTGGAGGGCTGTTACACACAGGGAATTCATAGGGAGTTTCATAGCTGAACAATGTTTCTTTCTCAAAATGCATCACGATCAACTTCATTAGAACAAAGTTATATGGGCTGATAAATTGCTGTCTTTTGCCAAAGTATTACTCATCACTGTATATTCGCCCAGCATATGCCACTGAAAAACCCCATCCTATCAGGGGAGAGAAGGATGTGGGGATATTATTAGATTCTTTAAACACAAGTTGCATTGTCTCTGGCAAGCACATGATATACACATTGCATCTTATGATTTCCCCCCACCCGCCCCCACAGCTGACTTTCATCCATTAGAACATGTTGATGGATATACCATTTCAAAATGAAATATTTGGATATCTGACTCTGATTTAGGGAAAGGGAAATGGTGAGCTAATTTCCTCTTTTATCAAGCTGAATCACTCAGTTCACTCTGTTGCCATGCACGCACAAGGAATGTCATAGCAACCTCTGGGCTTGCTCTTAAACACACAACAGTAGAACCACATTCACAGGCACTTTTTTTAAATCTAAGATTTAAATTCTTTGAGAAGTTTAAATTTTATACCATATTCTATACTATAGGATCATTTAGTTCCTCTTTGAGAGTCTTCTTGCTGACCACCATTTGTATCAGCATCACTGCAACTGAAAGGCTTAGTTAGATGTAAAATTCTTCTGGTAGCTCACTTCTTTATTCTCAACCTGTAAACTCATAGCTGAAAATTTGAACATTGGCAGCACAGTTTGGATGATCTCTATAATGATGCTAAGTTTATTTTTAATAACTTTAAATTTTTCTGTGTGTTTTTTTCTTTTTTGTTACTTCTTTTATTTTTTGAGAAGATTGTATAATTATATTTCTTACCTTTCCTCCCTTTCAACCCTCTCATACACTCTTCCTTGCTCTCTTTCAAATTCATGGCCTCTTTCTTGATTAATTGTTGTATATTTATACACATATATGTATATATACTTGGTCTGTATGTATTGCATATTTATATGCCAACACACACACACACACACACACACACTTTTTTTTTTCCAGGGCTGAGCACTTAGTATTGGATGGGCATCTGGTGTGCTCTTTTCAAGGGAATACTATTTCTCCCACTGTGGTATTTCTTAGTGGACTGGAGTTCTTTATGTAAGGTTGACATTTAGTGGTCTTTGATTTATTTTATGTATATAAATGTTTTGTCTGCATATGTGTATATATGTGTGTGTGTGTGTGTGTGTGTGTGTGTGTGTGTGCCTGATAACTATGAAGGTCAAAATGGTGCAAGGTATGCTGTAACAGGATACCTTGAGATGATTGTGAGCTAACATATAGGTACTGAGAATTAAGACCAGGTCCTCAACAAGATCAAGTGCTCTTAACCCCTGAGCTATCTCTCTAGCTCCTAATTCTAAATTAAATTTGATTTTAATATATGACTTTAGTATCATGGACTATAGAAATACATACATTTCTTATTTACCTATAGTTAGAATCTTTTTTTTTGTTGCTATGATACAACACCTGAGTCAGGGTAATTTATAAAAATTATTGTTATTTCACTAGTGGTTATCACTGCAAGAGTTTCTGTTTAGCTGAATTCTCTTTTCTTGCAAAATCATTAATGTTATCACTGGTACTCTAGCTTCAAATATCATTGATACACAAATTTGGGAATTAAATTTCTAATATACAAACTTATAGAACTCAAACCATAGCAGTTATTTAAGTAAAATTCTGATAAAATATAAGTATTACTTGACACTGAGTAAGAAATACAGCAAAGTTGTAGAAAGAAGTGACAAATTGTCATTATTCAGATTTCTGAACACATTTAAATGTCAGAGATAAAAATAAACTATATTTTTCTCCATACTCTTCTTGCCTTAAGAATAATGGGGTAAGTACTAAATTACCAGATAATCATGTAGAAGATACCTCTAGTTATGTCTAAAGAGTGTTTCAAGAAAGTTTTGACTGAGGAGGGAAGAGCAACCATAGATACATGTTGTTGCATCCCATATTTCAGAGTCTCAGATTGAACAAATAGTAAGATAGAAGAACACAGGCCAAGTACAGCATTCATGCCTTCAGATGGAATGTGATCAGTTACTTCATGCTCCTGCCACCTCACCTAGAGCTATTCTCACTACCATGTCCTCTCCACTATGAATGACAGTCCCTCACACTATGAGCCCAAGGAAACCAGTCTTTTCTAGACTACCTTTTGTTGCAATGTATTGTCACAGCATTGAGGAAAGTTAACTGATACACACACCAAAATCTGAGTATACTAACTTGCTTTCACAAAACATCATCTCAGTCACTGTTGTCTGTTGTCAATGGCCAACTGACTTGATTTTGAAATGACGGATGCAAGTTTCAGACTTCATATTTTACTATTGTTCTTCCACCTTAGCCAACATTTCGGACATTGGAAATATAATACGTGACATGTTTTAAAGAGGGAAAACATTTCACTGAAATTTAAGTATATCATTTATCCTTTGATAGCCATATGTTAATCAATTCAAATCTAAGAGGAGTTTTGTGTGGACCATTTCTCTATTAAGCATCTACTTACAAATATGGATCATACCTTTTCAGTACTATAGAAAATAACAACTTTTCTTACTGAATGGGAATGTCTCATTATAACTAGCATTGTTCCATTTTTGATCAGATGGAAAGCTGTCCATTTTCAATTCTATACTTGTTTTTACATAAAGTTTTTAACAGTTGGTCTTAGAAGTTAGACCAAAGGGCTTGATATCATAGGCGTCTTCTGATTACAGTTGCATCACTTCAGGGCCCTCTGTGCTCCTTTTTTTAAGAATCATATTTCAAGTTGTTCCTGTATTATGATAAAGTACATTTTGTATCCTATTAACTTGAAGTATTCACAAATGCTTCCTAGGGTTAATATTTCACTGAAAATCTAATTGGGATACATTCTTTATATCACTGATTATCAAATTGTGGTCTCTAAGCTAGACATGTATGCTTATCTGGAAATTGTAGAAGTACAAGTGTTTGAAATCTAATTCAGGCTCATGGATAAGGATGAGGTCCATGGTTTCTACAAGTTCTGCTGGACCTTTCAGTGGGTATCTTTTAAGAACTATCTACATATTTAAAAAGCTCCATATATTTAAGTTGAGAAATGAAAACCTTTCTTCTCAATATTGCTGCCTTTGTCTGTTTTGTTGTTTTGTGTTACATTTGATATTTGTAGGAGGGTAATGAAAATATTTAATATATAAATGTCTGGTAATCCTTACATGGTTATAATACATAACACAAGTTTTGGTAAAATGAAAAGCCATTTTCAACATTTTAGATTTGACGAGTAAGCTGTTTAAAATTAATTTTAATAGTGAGGCTTCAATAAGACATTGACTTATTTGAATTTAGAGTTAGAAAAACTTCAGTTCATTATTTGTCAGCCAAATCCAAGTTCCTCAGTTGCAGCATCCTTGAGTCTGGTGGCCATTTAATTCAATGATGCTGTAGAGTACTTAGCAGCATCCATGGCTTCTTTTCAGTATATGTTTGTAATTCCCTTCACCATTTGGGGAAATCAAATTTTCCAATGTTCAAATGTTTTCTGGGAGATGAATAGCCTTCAGTTGAGAACAATGGGGTTCAATGGTTTAGACAAGGTCTGCTGATTCATTGGGGTTTTCAACCTCAATCTCACAGTAGAATCATTTAAATATACTGTTGCTAATGGTCTATTTCAACACTGTTTGTATCAACTCTTTGTGGGGCTCAGGAATGGTACTTTTATAAATCTTGTTGGGAGGTGCTAAGGTGAATCTATTACAGACAACAAAATGCCTTAATTTCTTTATGTGGGAGATATTATAATACCACTTATTCTAACCACCACTCAGGATGAGTAGATACAGCATTCTGGAAAGCATCTGAACAACAAACTAATGACTGTGTTAGAGGCGGCAGAGAAAAGAATGCATTTTTTAAAGTTACCATGGAAATCTTTAAAAAGCTGCATTTAGCCCTTGATTATGAATTAGGATGATTTGTATTCATTGTGCCATAAAAGAACATGCCATTCCCAATATGGAGAAGATATAGGGCATTGTCAAAGGCTCTTCTGAGTGTGGGCTCATGGTAATATTTAAACCTCAGTGAAAGAAAGTCACATAGATAATACCAAATCAGTTACAATGAACAACAAAAAATACCCTAGATACAGCAAATATAAAATATAATTAATTATTATATCTTGATCTCAACAATTCATGTTAATAAGTGGAAAACAAAAGTAGAGCCTGAATATATTATTACAATTGGAAAAATTTTTATATGGCAAAGGTTTCATCTATATCTATAATGTACTTTTTAAAAAGTATGAAAATAAAGAAGGTAAACAATAGCAAAGGCTAATCATTATTCAATCTGACTAACTAATTAACTAATACACACACACACACAAACATTAGTTTTTCTATATTTTTCTTTTTGTACTTTTCTATACTTCCGTTTGTACTATATGATTATACTTAGGATATTGAAGTCCACTTGGACAAAACACAAGAGAATATGTCCCAGGAAGAAAGAAGCATTTACTCTTTAGTTTGAAGTGAGTATAGGTCCCTATATGAATGAAGAGTTAGTAGGGGCAAAGTTCTTCCATCCCATAGTGTCTTATTTATACTCTGGGTTTATGTAAAAATAGCATTAGAACTTGGACACCCAAAAGTTGCTCTAATTTTCTCTTCTTTTTGGGGGTGTGTGTGTGGTTTTTTTGAGACAGGGTTTCTCTGTATAGCCCTGACTGTCCTGGAACTCACTTTGTAGACCAGGCTGGCCTTGAACTCAGAAATCCGCCTGCCTCTGCCTCCCGAGTGCTGGGATTAAAGGTGTGCGCCACCACTCCTGGCTCATAATTTTCTCTTCTTAAATGAAATCTTAGAATTAGATTTCTCAGATATTCTACCAGCTTTTAAATAAAGAAACTTAATTCTGAAGTATCTGTCTTTCTAGTTAATGAGTCAAGAAATGTATGTAACCTCTGCATTTTCTTTCAATAGAAAGCAATATGGTATCAAATAGGACCTTTTCAAAACAGACATTATGAGTGGATAGTTTTCAGGCACTTGTTTTCAAATAATGCATTTGCCTGAAGCCCTACACTTTTTGGGGATTGAGGGGAGGTGTAAGCAGATTAAACACACCAAAATACTTTTCTTCCAGATTAGGAGCTCGTCCACTATAGCCCACTGACTCAGTATCTGTTTCTGTGACCAATTTAATACATTCTGGTCATAATCATATGCCCATGTTACATAAAGTTGTCAAAAACTATTCTTCCCAAGAACTTATTATGAAGATTCTATTTGGAAGGTTTGATGCATTAATATGTAAGAAGAGCTACGGGACATTTTTGGTAATGAGACAAAGGCTTTTAGGGTTTTGTCATAACAATTCAAAGTGAAATACATACTATATTTTGCTTTTAATATAAAAAAGTATAAGACCCAATTAATATACCTTTGATCCCATGGAAGCAGATGTGATCTAGAAGAAACCCTAATATAGCATGTGTTATCAATATTTGAACATCATGCTGTGAATCAGAAATGTCCATCTATTCCACTCTTGATCATATACCCAAAGGATGCTTTATCCTACCACAGAAACACTCAGTCAGGTTTATTCCTGCCATATTCATAATAGCCAGAAATTGCAAAGAACTTAGATGTTCCTCTACAGAATAGATAAAAATGTGGTATATTTACTTATATAATTGAGTATTATTCAGCTATTTAAAAAATTGTAATCATAAAATTCACAGGCAAATGGATGGATCTAGAAATAAAAAAAAAAAACAAAAAAAAACCCAACAAAACAAAACAAAACAAAACAAAACAAAACAAAACAAAACAAAACAAAACAAAAAAAAAATCCCAAGTAAGGTAGCTCTGATCGAGAAAGAGAAACATGGTATGAATTCAGGTATATGTGGATATTAGCTGTTACGATAATGATAAAAAAGCTACAATTCATAGAACCACAAAGGTTGGGTATAGAGGATGAGACTAGGGGAGACAGAAACGAGAAAGAAAAGAAAAATAGAAAAGATAGTTATATATGCATAGGGTGAGGATGGAACAGGGGAATCAATTAAGGGCCATTTGAGGGGTAAAACAGAAACCTAATACAGTATGTATTCCTAAAATATATGCATATCTGGAGATGATAGAAATGAAACTATCAAATAATTGGGCAGACTGAGCACCAATTAGCCATCTTTTGCCATCAAATAAAGCTTCTAATCCAAAGATTGGATTATATCTAATTGAGTTGTTGGTCAAAGGAATCCCATGAGAATACCCAACCAGCCAAGGCTGTTGCCAAGACTGTAGGTTGCTCTCTGCCAAGTGACAACAAGGACCCATTGCTGAAGACAACATCTACAGGACTCATTGAAAATGGAGAAGTCAAGCTGATGCCTACATAGAGCCTTCACCTTATGTTCCAATGTCTTTGGTACAGAAAAGTACTCTGCACACTACCAAAAGAGAAATGTAAAGACCAACCCAACTACAAACACATGGATCTACAATGGTGTCCTGTCTGCAAGATATCCTCCGTCAAAGGCGGCACAGAACTTGTGGGTAACCAATGAAAGTGATTTGACTTAATGCCCACTCCACAAGATAACAGCCATACACAACATTGCTTTGGTGACCAAGAACCTGAGATTAGATATCCCAGGGATCTAAAGTCAAACAAACTACTATTGTTCTTTAAAAACAAGACCAAAAATGCAGTAATAAAATGACTCCTAATGACATTCTGCTATACTGAGATCAGTGCTTTGCTTCCTCCTATAGCAGATAAAAATACAGAGACCCATAGTCAGATATTATGCAGAGAGTGAGAGACCTTGGAACACTCAGTCCTAAATGGGATATCTCCATTGAATCCCTCCCCTCACAACTCTTCTGAGAAGTCTGCAGAAGTTGAGGCAGAAATTAAGAGCAAGAGGTGATGGAGGACATTAAGAAAACAAGGTCCTCTGAGTCAACATGAGCAATGCATATTTTTTAACTCGCAGAGACAAAAGCCTGTGAATATGTAGGGCCTGCATGGTTCTACTCCAGCTTATCTCTGGGGTGTGTGTGTGTGTGTGTGTGTGTGTCTGTGACAGCTTTCCAATTCAGTTTTTTAAGGGATTCCTGAGTGGGCAAACCAATGAAAGTATCTCTGTGCCTTGTGCCTTTTGGGCACTTTCTCTTCTGTTTGTTTTGTCCAATTCCAATGTACTAGCTTTTGATATATCCTATTGTATATATCAATATACACTATATTATATTTGATTATCATTTCTTAGAAAACTGTTTTTTGCTATAATGAGAAACAGACAGAGAGTTGATCCTGATTTTTCATTTTGTCTTTTTTATCCCCTTTGAAGGCTGTGAACCCTTCAAGAGTTGGAACCTGGATGATAGATATAGGTCAGTAGAGAAAGACCTTGAAAGTTGCATCAACTCCTGGTTTCTTAGCATGCTATTCAGCTGTCTTACACTCCCATGGCTCTAGAGAGCGTGCCTTCCACTACATACCCTCCTTGGTCTGATGAACTATGAACCTCTGAAGCCATGAGCAAAAATAACCCTTTCTGGCCTAAAGTTGCTTCTGTCAGGTATTTTGGTCCCAGTGGTGAGAAAAGCAACTAACATAGAAAATAAAAATTAAATACTGCAGAGAATCTATCAATCTGGTCATTTCCCAGAATAAACCCATTTTTTGGTATACATATTTGTACTGAATAACTGTATTTCAAACAAAAATACTTTAAAAATTACTAACCCCAAATCTTCCCCTTTAAAGAAAGCCAAAATCCATATTTTATGCATAAGAAAAATATCAAAAAATGGTTTTTTACTCTTTTAAAACTAATTAGCTCTACAGAGAGCCCAAATATTTAAATTTGATTCAGTAATAGCCTATTTTTACATTGCTTCTTATATCTGAATGTTTCAGCATTTCAGGAAAAATTAAGAAAAGAAGATGATTTTATAGCTATATAAAATTGTATCATTCCCAGCTGCCTCAATACATCATATTTTGAAAGTGATATTTTAATGATATTTCCCCTTTGCTTCTCCTCCAAATGATACTAAAATAAGAAAACAGTAAGCAATAAAACAAAGCAAGTGCAGAGCTATAGTTGCTAAGGTAACCATAATCCTATTTTCTTAAACTGTGGTAGAGCAGCTACTGCAGTTCAATTTAAGTTCATGTTTTCTTCGTAAGCTTATATATGTTCAAGTACTTGTTGTACACAACAGTATTACTCCAACCAAACAGGTGAAAATGGGAGTGAAACAGAAATACTCACAACATTCAGATTATTAAAGATAAATAGGAAATAATACTTGCTAAAATTTGAGATGCCATGAAAATATCTAATAAAAATGCAATACACACACACACACACACACACATATATATATATATGTATATATATGTACATATATGATGTATATGATGTATATAAAAGAAAACAGTTCCTCCACTTCTACTTCACTTGGCCTAGAAGCTCCAAAAAGAAATTGATACTCACCTATATGGAACTGTGTTGATTCTAACATTAAACTCTGAGTTTTACTCAGAGTTGATGCAGTAAACACAGGTTAAGTGAACTGCAATCCTCTAAAACAGACCTCACCCTCAGAATATGTAAAAAAAAAAAATAATGTGGTATGGGCATTCTATGAACTAACATTTTTATGCTAAAATGGCTCATGTTTATGACGATTAGTTTGTCTTCCTTCTAAAGAAACATACCATTTTTCATACATGTTTGAAGATACTGCCATCATTAACTTGTATCCTATTTCATGTTGCCCTTGGGACTGACAGGAGTTTTACTCCCAAAGGTTTTCCAATATCTTAGAGATGGCCAGAAGAGGTAGTCATATTGAGCCATACATGATTTTTGCTCAGATTTTCTAACTCAGTTACTCCTTCAATATGGTTTAATAATGGAGAATCTACCTTCATTTTCCCAACAGAAATGACACATGGTGGTTTCACAGGCCATCTCATGTAGAACCATTTCAACCATGATGTATTTAAAAGACAAAGAGTATAAATATGAATGTAAATGAGAACTACCTTTTTACTTTTTTGAGATCATGGAAAGAATGGAGACACCAAGTCATGGGATAGAGGAATAAATGCTGGGTTGGAATCAAAGATTCTGTATCAGTTTCTTCTGGAAGCTTCTTGGCCAGAAATCATTTCATAGGAGGCTCCGTAGAGTCTGTTTTTGATCAAGCTCAGTAGCCTGACTCAGCGTGGGAACAAAATTCATCATTTGCTGAACCAATGAAACAATAAAGCCTATGAAGTCTGGGTAGTGATTTCAGTACTTCAGACCCTCCATCACCTCCTCTAGTTGAAAGAAGACCAGGCCAAGTGACATGATTGGTTGGGTTTGTTTTTTTTTTTTTTTTTGGTCCAACATTATTGGCCTTAGATCCATGTAGAACTCCTAGTAGTCATGTTTTCTTTTGTATAATAAGGATGACATGGGCTTCAAAAGAATGGTGTGGGAGGCAGAGCTGTAAAGATGAAATAGTTGAAAGACAATTTTAATTTCATGTTGAAATCATCCTTTTGTGTTTATGACTATGTCCTAAAATAGAATCCTAGAAAAAGAAATGTGTATTTTAGAAACACGAAGAGATCTCTCAACAATTCAGCACTTAAGGTGATGTATAATTTTAATTCATCATTCTTTTCTAAATTTCTGCATTTTATTTCCACAGACGGCATGAACTTCACAGTGCATAACTCATAAAAAAAAGGAAAAATATTTAATTATTTTACACCCTGTAAGACAAGTTTAATGCAGCTCTTACCTAACAGAGGGGATTTAGTATCAAAATTATTTACTAGTTTCCAATTTACAAATTAATTTTATAGAATTTTAAGTATAAGTCAACTAACTACTGAGGTTGGGGATATGGCATAGTGGCAGAGTACTTGCCTAGCATATGTGAGTCCCCAGGAACTCTAAGGTCAAATTTAAAATGAAGAGCTTCTTGAGAAGAAAAGTGTTTTCATTCTCATATTCCTTCATACTTCACTTAAATATTTCTAAACAAATAGGTGAAAAATATCTTCCAATTGCCAACATAGTTTTTAATTTCTAAAATCATATCTTGATGTAAATAAACAACACACTTCAGAGAGAGGGGCGAGAGAGGGGGGAGAGGAAGGGAGGGAGGGAGGGAGAGAGAGAGAGAGAGAGAGAGAGAGAGAGAATGTGTGTTTTAGAGAGAGAAAACTCCACCCACTTGCCTAAGTACCTCCCCTATAAAGAGAATAGAACCTTTTGCTGCAACTGTGCACACCCATTCTATTTGCATAAAATAATAGTTTTAAACCATTAAAGAAGCACATGAGCAATTTAAGCTGAAATGATTAAAAATAGATTTTAAAAATCTAAAACATCAGACTTAAATTCTAATATTTTATTACCTAAACAAAGAGACAATATTATAAATATCCACAACACATAATTCAATACAGGTGACCTAGAAACACCAAACTTACAAATATTTTGTACATGGGACCAGTCAATCCGACACAATCAGATCAGCAACAGAGCAGGCTCTCTCTAGATTGCAAGTTGAGGGATGTGGTCCCCTAGGAGTCACCCTGGTCTCTTCTCACTGGATACTGAAGTTGGTAATGATTAGAGTGAAAACATTAAATAGGAAGTCATATTCCTCTGCCACTGCTGGACACTCTTCCCACCATTCTCACCAAGGAATCCATTTCCCATAAGTGTTACAAAGACTGCCTTGGTTCCCAGGCCGGCCCATCAGAAGTCCACTGGGCCTGCAGTTCAGCTGGAACTGTGCTATTAATACTAGGCTGACTTCCCATTTGGAAACTAATGCTAGCCCTGACAGTGCTGCTGGTCAGCTCTGTTATGGTTAAATGGATTTGTGGGCGGTCCTGGGAGCCTGCCAGTTAGAACATCCTTTCTGTGGGAAAATTCCTTTCGAGGCCTAAACAACTCACTGTCAAACATGGGTTTCAGCTACAAGTTGGGAAGGGCCTCAGGCATTGACAAATCAATCCACACCTTTCTTTTTCTGGAAATGTTTGGATAAGCATTGCAGTAAAATAACACAGACAAGTGTAAAGTAAATTCAAAACTGAACACACAATATGCTCCATGGTAAAGAATGGATATATTTTACTGACAATGCTAATGTAGAAATATATCAGCTCTACACACACACACACACACACACACACACACACACACACACACACTCATGCACATGCACACACACATGCACACACATACACACAAACACACACAATGCACAACTGTACATTTCATCATATGATGCAAAAGTATTGTCCTTAATGCAGAATTGGTATCTTTATTGTAAAAAAGATTCAACTATGACTCAGGTCCCACTTCTATGCTATAACTTCTGTTCGCATCTGGGTGTTGATTTAAACTCATTCTCAAGTCTCAATTGGTTCAGACAAAAATGACATCAGTACAATAACTCGATAAAATCTGGGTGAAAAAGTTGTAACTAGCAATAAATAGCCTTGGGCCTTAGGATCATCATATTTAAATCAACCAAGAGATTCACTAATAATATAAAAGTCTTCCTAAATGTATGGGACAAATGTCTACAAAGGATGCTGTTCTCATCAATAACAAATAAATCATTTGGTACAACTTGGTGATCTATAGATTCCAATAGTTTTCCCACACAAACAATAATAATAATGAAACAGAGACAATACTGATGTTAGGATAGCAGATTGTAATTTGGTAGGAGATATCCGCTGCCTAGGAAACTGAAAACAGCACTGTTAACAAAGGCAAATAAAGCAATGGTCATAGTGAATCTATCCCATGGAGGAAAGCATCAGTGCATTCAGCAGGACCAGGACAAATTCTTCCAAATTAATTTAAAGACAGCACAAAAAGAAGTGCAGACAAGAGTACTGAATGAATAATATATCAGCTTGGCACTCTAGTTTCCCTAGTTAATCATTCCCAAGTATAAAATAGTCCAGGACCCACGGGAAATCTGAAATCAAGTAATAGAAGATTTGAGTGGGTTCCTTAAAATAAATGCCTGAGAATGATCTTTCAATTGGCCTATAAAATATACTCACTCATAGGAAGACTATATCATCTATAAATACTTGTTAGAATATGGTAGTTTAAACTCCATGTTCTATAGATCAAAGAAACTGACTAAATTGGTGATGTTAGTGTCGTGGTTTGAATAGGAATGGTCCTCACAGACTCAAGTGTTTGAATGCTTGGCCCATAGGAAATGACACTCCTAGGAGGTATGGCCTTGGTGGAGTAGGTGTGGCCTTGCTGGAGGAAGTGGGCCACTGTTCGGAGGTCTTTGAGGTTTGATATTCACAAGCTAGCCTTTTATGTCACATAGTCCCTTTCTGCAGCCTTCAGATCATGATGAGGGACTCTCAGCTACTTCTCCAGCACCACATCTGCCATTCTTCCCAACATGACAGTAATTTACTAAACTCTGAACCTGTAAACCAGCTCCAATTAATTGTTTTCCTCCTTCTAAGAGTTGCCATGGTCATGGCGTCTCTTCAAAGCAATGTAAACCCTAATTAAGACAGTCTGAAAAAAATAATATTTCTGTGAAAACCTTTTTTTCCATTCAGGAATGCATAATTACTCAGTTCACCCATGAGAAGAGATTTCATTAAACCATAAGGGAAAGGGGAAATTATATTTACTTGACATATTAATCCTATAAGTTATATTATAATTCTATAAAAATTGAAGGTAACCCAAACAATTTCACTTTGTTTATACATTTTGTCAATAATTCATTTAATCTATAATAAGATTTATTAACATGTATATCAGTACCAAGTCTCTTGTCACTATATTGCAATTCATTGGTTATGATTAAATTAGCATAACTTATGTTAGACAGTGTAGTATTGTTTTGGCTTCACCCTTAAAAATACATCTGCACTTTTGTCTTTAACAAGGCCTTCCACTGATCTTACAGGTTCCAGATTTGTTTTCCCTCTCTTGCTTCCTTCAGCACCTAGGAAACGGTTTCACTAAATCCAGTTATCTATTTACTACTCAGTTACATGGATACTATTTGCCATTGAATTCTATGTACTTATATGTATGTAATGATAACTGTTTTCCTTCAATATCTCACTTTGAATAGCTATTGAAACAAGAAAAAATGCATGCCATCTGTATGTGCAGCCTTCTGTGTGTGAATGTGAGTGGCCATGAAGGTTAGAAGTGGCTGCTAGACTCCTTGGAGCTAGAGTTATGGGCAGTTAAACTACCTTATGTGGGTAGTGGGAGATGAACTCATGTCCTCTGGAAGAGCAGTGTGTCCTACTAATTAATGAGCTGCCTCTGAAGCTCACTGTTTGCTTTTCTAAGATGTCTACTCCATGCTACAATAATAAGGCCAATCAAAATGCTTGAACCAAAGCACTTTGAAATCAAAATGCTGAACACTATCTTCTAAAGTAAGTTAAGGGAAGTGAAACTTCTTGGGTCATCACTCATTTGATGTTAACAAGAAAACCCACATACATTCTGCACTAGAGCTTGTTTATTAGATTGGATTCTGTTGTGACGATTACATGCTATTTCAATTTTTAGCTCAGACAAGCAAATTTTCTCACACCATTACCCACAGCCAAATATATAACTTTCAGATGGCGTTCTCAACACTCTTTATTCAAAGTGAGGATAATATTTACTTAAAGGATTCTTACCAAATACAAAAAGCTACTGGCCATTTGCATGTTTGGATGAAGGAATTAATAAAGTGATGCATGTGTGGCAGTTGGTTTATTATCACAGAGACACAAAGCATTTTATCAATCAAATGTTGACTAAGCTTGGTTTATAAAGATTTCTTCATTACCCAGATGCAGCCAAAGAAATATGAGCAAACTTTCTGAATTTTCCTTTCAAGAAAATAAAAATAGGAAGGAATGACTTGCACATCTTCCTGTGTTCATTGTCACATCTCAATGTGGTTGTCTAAAACTAATCCAACCCCTCACGCCACCAGCCTGAGCATAGCATGAAAAGCACACACAGAAGGATAGATCCCCACAGCCTATATATAGATTCTCTTACATGCTCTACTTTGGCTTCTGTTACATTACAATTTTGAGGCTGATTAATCTCCTGAGAGGGTGGAATGTTCTCTTACTTGCAGATGAATAGCTCCTAATTCATGTGGCCCATCTAATCAAGCTTCCAATTTTAAAGACAGTAAATTCCACTACCACCCTTGTTATATGATGCTACAAGTTAAAATTTTTAGAATTGTGAATGAACAAATTGTATATGTATATATATGATGTGTGTGTTCACATGTGCAGCATACATGCCAGCTACAGTACACTCTTGGAGGTAATAAGACAGCATTTGGAATCAGTTCTTTTCTTCCACTGTGAATTCCAGGGATAAAACTGAGATATAAAAATTCAGGCTTGGCTAGGCTTATCTATGGAACCATCTCACCCCACCCCCCAATTGCTATTTAATCACTTTAGTCGATACATATCTCAATGACTGTCTTTAGAATATTAAGCAATGGGGATTACTAGAATGATGTATTGTTATCTTTGGTCCCAAAATAAAAAGTAGTAAAACAATTACAAAATTCATTGCATATATCGGATTCCCAATCATTAAAAGACCTTTGTTCATTTATATCGAGTGTAGAAAGTCACATTGATTTTCTCCATTAGGTAGTCAAAATAAACAATTACAATGGTTTTGATTATTGTTTTTGTCACTTACTGGAACTGTGATATACAGCAAACAATTCACACTGAAAGATGAGCTTCTTTTTATATTAGGGGCAATAAGCTGGATAGATTACTCAGGAGTTAAGGATACATACTGCTGTTGTAAAAGACTCAAGATTAATTCAAGGACCCATAATGGGCGATTCAAAATTACCTATATTGCCCCATTCAAAGGACCTGATGCCTCTGTTCTCTGTGGGCACATTCACTCATGTATACATACCTACACAGGTACAAAGACCTGTGTAGATACAAATACACAGATACAAAGACCTACACAGAATTAAAAATACAATTTGAAAAGGTAGAAATGTAAGAAGGAGGAGGGATACTTTTTTCCTTAGCTTCTTAGGCTGCCACAACAAATAACATTGAGTGGCTTGCTTGGTTTAAATGATAAGCCATAGATTTCTCACAGTTCTCTGAACGGAAATCCTGAGATCAAGGTATTAGTATAGTCAAGTTTTAGTGAAGATATTTTCTGATGTGCAGACAGCTGCTGCCTGTCCTCTGTGTCTAAACATGGCAGAAAAACTCTGCATTATTCTAAGAACACTCAGCTCATCATGATCACACCCTCCTTACCACAATCTAAACCAAATCACCTGTTATATGCTCCATCTAAAATCTCACCCCACTCAGAGACAGAATTACAGAAATTCAGGAAGGTGCACAAGTATTCAGTTCCTTACACCATCTTTTCTAAGGTGTATGTCAAGGTTAAAGGCAACATAAAGGGTAATCATAAGTGTTATAACATTTTACTTAATAAGTGGCACTGGTTGTGTCACTAGCAACCATTGAGGACATAGAGAAGTCAAAGTATATAATTGAAATGTTCATTCATCACTCCATTCAGATATATAGATAAGCCTCCAAATTTCAAAAACACTAAAGGCAAAATGAAGTTTATAACAGTCTTCTAAGCTGAAGAATAAAGGGTACATGCCAAAGAATAATAAAGTAGAAACTAGCACACAAGAGATGATACAAATATACAGAAACCAGGATAGAGGGGGTTGCGGGGAAAGAAGACTAGAGTGAAGTAGGAAGTGAGAGAGTTTAGCAGTGAGCTATGCCTTGGAGGACTGTGTGCAATGCTATTTCATTTTTCACAAAGGCTAAAATGTGATTTTTCTCTTACATTCTTTCCCTTGTATTTTTACAATGGTGTTGTCATGCTTGAAATAGTGAAGCCTGACTGTAGCATTGAAACTGCAGTCACTGACAGGGTGAAATAAATGCATCTACTATGACAGGATAGGGGATCTGTGATGGAAATGTGCTTAAGAAGCAGATGAGAAATTCAATGCTTGCAGGGAAGACCACAACATAGTATTTAGAAAGATAAGAGTAGAAATAAAAGGGAACTGTGGGGATAAAAAGGAACAAAGTTTGACAGAAAGAAGCATTTGCAGGTTGGAGAGATGGCTCAATGGTTAAGAGCACTGGCTCGTCTTCCTAAAGAACCTGGGTTCAATTCCCAACACCCACATTGCAGCTTATAACTGTAACTCCACTTACAGAAGATCTGGCACTCTTGCCCAGAGACAGACATTCAGGCAAAACATCAGTGCTCATAAAAAAAAAATACATTTGTCAAAAAAATCATTTTGAAGAAGCAGAAGAAGGAGCAGCAGCAGAGGCATTTGGCTTGAAAGGCTACAGAGTTTAAATGCAGTAAGAAGTCAGCTTATGACTTTGGAGGTGATGGCTCCCACAAACTGGAGAAAAAGAGACACAAAAGAATGAAGCTACAGAAGATACCTTGGCAGAGGGCTGAAGAAAAGACAAGGATCATATATAAGCCATCCTAAATAGATATTCAGCTGTAAAAGGGAACGGGTTTTAGAAGAGGTTTTTTGTTTGTTTGTTTGGTTGGTTGGTTGGCTGATTTTTGGTATTTTGTTTGTTTGGATTTTGCCAAGGCAGAGACTTAACATGAGAGAACAGTAAAGAAAAACAATTTTGAAGCTACAGGTACAATTGGATGATAGGAAGCAGGACTATATAGAATTTGAATAAAATGACATACATTTTCTTCTGAGATCAGAGGAATTGAGATCTGTAGTGCCTGTGTTTGATTCATATATGATAACTCTTTTATTATAATGACAAGTTGACCCAGTACGTTCATCTGCAACTAAAAGGAATAGAATAGTAAGGCTGTCAAAAAAAACTTGTTTTAACGTTACAAAGCATGTAATACATCATGGTTATAGCTTTTAATAATTTGCCATGAGTTGTTGCACTTTCTGGATCTTGAACCCATTATCACAAGAGCATTGATGTGGCTGAGCTTCTGGAAGTGACTGACAGATCTTGTGCTCATAGCTGGTTAATGAATCACCCAGGAAGCACGAGAGGCCAGGATGTTACCTCCTCCAGACCGTGGGGCTTTCAGGCATCTGCCCTATCAGGCAGGCACATCTGCTTCTCCACAAGAAGGAAACAAAGCTAGAATAGAGGGTTAGCTGGCAAAGCCACAAGGTCAAGCCTTGGCCTCTCCTTCCTGACTTCCCGCATTGACCTGGACCAAGCTACATGACCTGCCTTGTAGCAACTCTGCACACTGCAAAAGAACTGAATCAGGAGCCACTGTAAGTTCCTCTTTCCAAACTTGCAGAATATCCTCTGATTCACTTACTCACAAACCTCAGCCGGCCTCATCCTATGTGTCAGACACTGCCCTAGGCTCAGAAAAAAAGGATAGTGCTTACAGAAAAACGTTTCTGTGTAGTATTGATCGCCACAGTTCTTGCACAGGGACTAATTATTAATAAGGCCTCTTACTGTTTATCTAAATGGATGCATCTGTAACCCTTGTGCAGCATATTGGATTACTGTTTACAGAGGGTGAGCTTGCTGTTTACTTCTCAGCATGGAAGATACACATGTTGTACTTTTCATTTACAAGGTACAGCTCAGAGAAAACAAAGCCCCAGAAAAAAATCCTTCTTTCTAAAATCCACAGAGGATGATGAGCACCGAAACTGACAAGTGTTATAATTTTTATTATGCCCATTCAGATAAGGGAGAGTAATTTTATTGTGACATTACCTCGAATTGCATTCTCACGCCTCCTTTATTACCTTTCCAATCTGTCTTGTTACCATATTTGGATTTGTCTTTCAGGAATTCATTTAAAGTTGTCTTCAAGTTTGTACATTTGACTTGAAGTGTAATTAGGCTATCACCCAGAAAACATGGTAATTAACACTGCCTTTGACATTTCTGATCTTAAGCTAACTACATTGATAAAACAAAGCATGTTAATATTTTATCTATTGAATTGAAATCATGAATTCTAGAATGCTTTACAAGTATTGTAGAGAATTGCTTTTTTTTACTTTATAAGATTTTACCCATTTAGATGTCTCTGTGCTAGTTTTAAAAAACTCCAAAGCATGTGGATTGAACAGGTATTTTCTAACTTGCATGTACAGGTATTTTGCCTTATTTTTTAAATGTGTTATATCAAAAGCAACAAAGCACACAGATTTTAGAAACAGGTAGAAAGCACAAGAAGTAAATTGCTTACAATAATTTAAATTAACCATAAGGTCTTTTAATTTTTTTTCTTGCTTTTATTAATGTTGTACTGTCCACAGATCATGGTGCTATTTCCATAATTTAAAATAATAACTGGATAACCTTCTCTTAATTCAAGCATACACATTTTAAAGCAAATGATTTTTATCAGAGTTTTAGATGATCAAATTTGATACAAAGATATATAGATAGAATTCTTGACTTTAAAAAGTGTGTGCATTTTAAATTTATATATTATATCACTTCCAAAGATACAGGATACAAATACAATCCAGATGTTCACATAAGGCATGGCTTCCATTATGTTAACTATTATTTTCTAGTAATGTTTTCTAACACACATTGGACATCCCTATTCAGAAAATCTCAAATCACAAAATATTCTGAACTTTTAAAAGTCTATACAAATACTCCCTAATATGGAAACCTCTCAAATATATACCATCAAAGAAGACATACATAGTGTGCATTGCTATAGTCAAACTTATACTCCCATATTCTATCCTGTATACTTCTCTATTCTCGTACCTTCTAAAATAAATAGTAAAGGAGGAAGGCCTTTAGTAAATATTTGCATAGAAAAATAACAAAATGTCTCCAACATATGGATGAGAGAGAGCTGGTGGGCTGGCCAACTCAGCTACCGCCCAGGCCCAGATCCAGGCTTTGAACTGTCCTACCCCAACATCTACCCCATTTATGAGCTGCAGGAGCACGTGAAGGGGCTGATGCTGCTGAACCAAAGCTGCAGGATCTCCATTACTCAGTCTGACAGCAGGATATCAGAGAGGAGTACTGGGGAGGATCCAGTATTAAAATTGTGTTATATCAATTATAAATGTGTTATATCAAAAGCAACAAAGCACACAGATTTTAGAAACAGGTAGAAAGCACAAGAAGTAAATTGCCTACAATAATTTAAATTAACCATAAGGTCTTTTAATTTTTTCTTGCTTTTATTAATGTTGTACTGTCCACAGATCATGGTGCTATTTCCATAATTTAAAATAATAACTGGATAACCATCTCTTAATTCAAGCATGCACATTTTAAAGCAAATGATTTTTATCAGAGTCTTAGATGATCAAATTTGATACAAAGATATATACATAGAATTCTTGGCTTTAAAAAGTGTGTGCATTTTAAAATGGGAAGCTATGCAATGAATGAAAAATTCCCAAAGTATCAATGACTTGTTCATGCAAAAAAAGGATATAGGGCTTGACACATTGCAGCTTCCCATGCCAGCATGACAAACAATGTGATAGAAGGGGGTGAGGGAAGTGGAGGAGAATGATACATGTACAACAGAAGAAGAGATTCCTGTGATGGGGGTTAGAAAAGGCTATGGTTGATAGAGGAGCTGGTCATTGCCCAGAAGGGTCAGTGAGATAGGAATTTTGTTGTTGCTTTTTAATTTTTTTTTTAAAAAGTTTTGGGATGAGGTTACAAGGAAGAAGAGTAGATATGGAAGGACTGGAAACTGAGTGGGATTGAAGTGCACGATGTAAAATTTCCAAAGTGTCAATGAAAATTATGTTTTAAAAAATAGCAAAATGTAATTGTCACCCTCTAATTTCTATATACTTTCAATTTCCCATCTACTTGTTTTCAGGTGTTTTATAGACTCCTGAATCCTGTTCTTTGATAACTTCTCACCAAATAGGAATGTATTATCACTTCCTGCTCAAGTCTCTTTACTGAGATCAAAATATAGATTTCAGGAGTAGAGAAGTCCCTGTCTACAGAGCATTGTGGCAGTTCCTGTTTATCTTGCCTCCCAGTCCCCTTTTTTGATGCTCAACTGTTTCTATGACTCTTCAGGCCACTGATCAGGACATTTAGAAGAGCATAGAACTGTGCTTTGTAAATACCAGTGTGCTTATGATGCCAAGAAATCATTTTCTGTTCATCATGTCTGGAAGAAAGATACTGGTACAGCGGGTCTCAGAGCAAAACATTGAATAGTGTCTGTAAGTTTTCCTACTTAGAACCCAAGTATGATGATATACTACCACTCAAACACCAAGTAGAAGCCTCAGCACTGAGGTCAAATCTCAATCTCATCAGTTATTTTCAGTGCAATTTAAGGTATAGAAGTAACAACTATCTAAAATTCATGATGTAAGGATTAAATGAGATACCAAATATAAAATACTACTTTCCTTATCCACTATAAATATTTTTAAAATGATGGTAGTTGAAATTGCTATCAATGTAATCTCTAGAGTGCATTTTGATTTCTTCTCTTTTCCATTTGATTCAGTGCATCCCTGCCATTTCCCCCATTTTCTTTAAAGCATGAAATGTTATTTAGATAAACATCACAGAGTAGTGAGCAGAAGCACATTATGACAAGTACCTCAAAAGAGTGAATGTGCTAAATTGTAATGTGTTAGGTACATATACAAATACCAGTCAAGGTTGAGGCAGATTCGCAGGTAAAACAAGGGCAAGCCTCTTGCCTGAGGGTTGCTGGCAAACTATTGACTGTTCATAGTTTATCTATGTTTATCTCTTAGCTAGATTCAATTCCCTGGGCCAAGGCTGCCTCTCATACATTACATGTGACAGTCACAGTTGCTAAAAGCAACTTAACTGCATCTACCATTAGAAACCACAGTGCTACCTGCAGAAAAAAATCAGGATAACTATTAGGAAAATAGGTATATTGAAAAGTGTCTCCTCTTTTCCTAATTGAGTGTCATGTAGCAAAATCAATTTCAACTTTACTTCCTTTTTTCCTTCAACCTCTCAGAAGGACCTTTGTTTCAACTTACATAAAATAACAGTATTCAAAGAGCATCTTATAAAATGTAGTGAGAACTAAGTATGCGGGATCAAAATCATTACTATTGTTATCATTATTGTAATCTTCTTCCTCATGTTAAAGGAAATTTCAAGCTATAATATTTCTCTTTCTTGTGATGTCAGTTTTTATGTCAGACCTGAGTTTTTTCCCCAGTATAGTTAATAGAAGAGGAAAAGTAAAATTAGAAACTTGGAACATTTTTCTTACCAGAAAATTAATCTTCTTAGCCTGTATTTCCTTCTGATACCCATTTTTTATAACTGTCCAGTTAATATTCTTCCAACATTACCTCCAGGAACCTGATCCTGTCTAGAATCAGCCCAGCTCTAAGAACCCAGATAGTAGCCACCATCTGAAAACAAAGTGGTGGATTGGGGAAAGGTTGGTTGAGGGATGCTAGGAAGAGAGGGGTGAGGTTTTTGAGTCAAGGCCATTTAGACATGGGACTACACTGAGGATGCCAATCAACAGGTTTTTTTTTCCACCTGCTTCATCTCTCAGCCTCAGGAGAGGTATTAACTGTATTATCTCCATTTCTAGCCTCCCAGCTGTCCTGAGCCAAATCTGCCATTGGAGGTGTCATCCCTGTATTATTCCTCCTTGTTCCAAGACATGGTGCATGGGGGAGGAAGGGGTAGAGCCTTCGTCTCTGAATGTCCAAAAACAGTCCCAATTCCCACTCAGCCTCCAAACTTGGAAAGATGTGCTTCCACCTGGGTGTTTGGACTACTCCACAGAGGGCAGGTTACATCCTTGCCTCTTCCACTTTCCCCCTACCCTTGGTTTGTTCATTCCCTACCTTTCTATTTTGTGTTGAACTTGTTTTGTTGTTGTTATTCACATTGAAAAGATGGCACTGTCCCAAGAGCCAAAAATAAGTGCGAATTGGAAGAAAGGGGGGCATTAATCACAGGGACATGACTCAGTTGACAAAGTTCTTGCTTCATAAGCACGAGGACCTGAGTTCAGACGCCCAGCACTCAGAAAAAATACCTGAGTGTACACACACTTGTTATCTCAGTTCTGGGAACGCAAGACAGGAGAATCCCTGTGGTTATATTATATTATATTATTATATTATTCAGCAATGAATATGAGGAGATGAATCACTTAGATGAGAGATCATGGAACTCTATTGGAGAGTGTTTCCCCATGTTTATCATGAGCTATAGGACATGGCTCCACCATGCATTAAATATGGCAATACTTGTCAACTGATATCTGATCATTCACAAAGTATGCCTAAAATGTGTTAGGAATAAAGATTGGCCATACTGTCATCTGATAGAGGAAAGAGACTATTTATATAGAAAATATAACAAACATTTTTATTCTGCTAAGTTTGCATCTTACACTGACACATCTCATTTGGTAGATAAATCTCAAAATTCTTTAGCAAAGGAGAAAAATAACAAGCAAATTCCATTACCTGATTGGAGTGGTTCTTGTTTTCTAGAAAATATGCATCCAGGACATTAGTAGCATTAAAATGAACCTGCTCCATCATGTGTATCTTTCATCAAATTGGTTCAACAAGTAAACAGCCATTTATCCTCTAAGCCAAAGGTCAGCACACTATAACCCACAGATCAAGCCCATATCTTGTTAGTGTACATAAAGTGTTAATGGAGTCACCAAAATACATTCATTCATATATCATCTATGTGCAAAGATGTTGGTGTTTTGACAAAGACTATATAATTGGAAAAGCATAAAATGTTTTACAACCAATCTAAACAAACTAAAATGTACATCATAAACACACACAAAAATCCACCCCACAATAACAACCATAAGAAAATATACTTGCCTTGAAATTTAACTAATCCATTTTGACATTTTAATAACTTAGAATTATAGAAACCTTAATAGTGACATATGGAGATGACACAAAGAGGTTATTACTAGATATATTTATTCAAAATCTCTTTAATGCATGGTTAGTCACTGAAAAATAAATGAAATATTATCTATCAGAAACAGAATTCTTAGTTTTGCACATTTGCATGTATGGTATAATAAATGTACATAGAAAAACAATGTTTCTTATCTCCACTAGTATATCATAAAGGAAATATTAGTACTTCTGCTTTTGTTCAACTCTGAAGTACCTACATAATAATTAGGAGCAAGTGAACTGAACCAAAAGTCTTTCCTGTAAGTACCACAAGAATTGTCTCCATAAAAGTATATTATAACCTTGACTTAGACTTAATGTACCTCATTGTATATGTTAAGCAATAAAAAAATAGGTAATATTTTGAAGACCTAAAACAGATAAAGAAAATTATATTTAATCTGAGAAGGGACTCGTCTTTGTGTTCTGCTCTAGTTGATTATAAGATGTGAATATTTACATTAAAACAAAAGGAGAAAAAAAGCCATCTGCCGTGAAAAGTTGTGCAACTTCTCTCCATACTACATTCTATCATAGAATCTCTCTTCTCCTTCAGAGTTTTTTAGGTATCAGCTTTGGTTTTATTACTACAAAGTATTGACATATATAATTATAATCAAATGACAAATTCAATAATATTTTCCATAATTAGCAAAGTACTGATGAATATATATGCTTATATTTTCCCCACTTTGTATTAACATGCAAAAGTTGACATTTCTTTTTTACAAATATTTCTGATCAAGTGATTTACTATATATCAAGTGGATAAGGAATAATTACATTCTAAGAAAATTTCAAATTCACATTATATTTAGTACTTTGAGCTTACATTTCTCATTTCCTGTATTTTTAAATTAATAGCTCAAAGTAATTAGTGACAATTAATTAGTAATTAATTGGGACAATAGTTTACCATTGCTGCTATGTTAAAATGGCAAAAATTATTTTGGAAATTCAAAAGCCAAAATATTAGTAAAGGACCACTTACCACGTAAATTTTGAAAATGTTTATATAAATGCTATAAAGTGTAGAGACTCTAATAATCCTGAAATGTTTAACATTAACATTCTTAAAATGTTCAACTTTATTTTACATGTATGGATGTGTTCTGCTTATCTGTCTTTTAACACAGAGACCAGAAAAGTCGGATCTCCTGGGAATTGGAGTTACAGAGAATTGTGAGGCTGCCATGTTAGTGCTGGGAATTGAACACAAGTCCTTTGCAAGAGCAGTAAGTGCTTTTAACCAGTAAGCAATCCCTTTAGCTCCAAATCTCTAATTTTGATATCCCTTTTTTTACTGAAAAATGTTTTTGACAATCTCATACATGTATATAATGTGTTATTACCCTCACTCCCACCCTTTCTCACCTTCTCTCCACCCCTTAGTACCTCCCGTTCCTTTAGGTCACATTTTCTATATTCGTCTTTTGTTATTTTGTTCTGTGACCCACTGATATTTAACCAGAGCTGTCAGTATGATCATGGGGTTTTGAACTATACACTGGAGCCAAGGGGGTTCCTGCAAAGAACTACTGTTCCTCCCTCATGATACATCAGTAACCAATAACTCAAGAAGAAGAAGTAGGGCCCCTTGAGCCCCTTCCAGATCCATACTTGCCTATAATAGTCGCAGTTCTTTCCAGCCCTAGTGCAGTTGTTATGACATCATGACTACAGTGCTGTGCCCTTCCCCGAAGTCATATAACCCTTCTTCCTGTCTTCTGGCTCTTAGATTCTTTCCACAACCTCTTCTGCAATCTTCCCGAACCTTACAGGAGGTGGATTAAATGTTCTATTTAGGGTTTTTTTTTAACAGTTCTTAATAAAAATTAGGATTTAAAACTCTGCCTGTCTTCATTAGTCTTTTAAAAAGCTTATGATTGCCAATACTCAATCCAAAAATACACAGATGGAAGTAGGTGACATAACAGCCCAGCAAATTCCTGTGTGCTGAGTACAATGAAAAGTAAAATATGAAATAAGAAAGCTTGTTTTCTCCACTTTGGGGAAAAATAACCTTCTAAATTTGATAGCAAACACAAAGATTCATGTGGATCCCTAACAACTGGAGTGGGGACTATCCCAAAAGCTGTTGCCTGTCCCTGGGATAGGTTCTAGCTGGGCTGCCTTTTCTGGCCTCAGTGGGAGAGGAAGTGCCTAGCCTCACAAAGACTTGATGTGCCAGGGTTGGGGGATACCCAGGAGGGTCTCACCTGCACAGAGGAGAAAGGGAAGAGGGGATGGGGTGGGGGATGGGATAAGGGAGTGTGCAAGAGGGGAGCAGTGATGGGGATATAAAGTGAATAAGTAGAAAAGAAGTGAAGGGAGAAGAGGGAAGGGTAGGGGAAAGAGGGGAGGAAACAGGAGGTTGAGATTTACCCAGCTAGTTTTACTGAAGAGCTACCTAACTTATCTTGCCTATATGGACTTGGAAAATGGAAGGTTTGAGTTTCAACCATGAAAATACTACACGGGAATCATCTTCAGTTTGCAAAATGACTCAAACCCAAAATGGTAACATTCTAAAGGACCTACTTTCAGGATGGAAGTTGAGCAAAGCATAAAGATTACACATATTTCCTTACCTGGGCTTCATTGGACTGTAAGGATTGAACAAGTGTGAACAACTAGGTAACATGGGCATAGCAAGGGTTAGAGAAGTCAGCCTGCTTGTGATTTTATTTTCCTTGGGACACTAGGTGCTAAAAAAATATAAAACATTGTTTATAATCAAATGTGTTCAAAATTCAATTTAATCTATCATTGCTCTACACAAATATTAACATCCCAATTTGGAAGCTGTTTCTTATTGAGATCAAGAAATTATCATACTTTTGGCTATATAACATATAACAATAGTGTTACAACTAAAAACTTATCTAATGTAAAGATGCAAACACAACCTAAAAAGACTGTATCATTAGGTCTGCTGATTCAAAGGACTATAATTCTTAAGCAAACTGACATACAGTTGTGCTCTTTGTGAGAGTAGGCATGTAGTGGTCGTAAGAATGCCGTGTTTTGAAAATTCATAAGAATATTCAGCAAGGCTATAACTTACTCTTACAGGTACATGGAAGGTTTTAGCTTCTGGGAATAAAACGGAGGCCTAGCTTATGCTAGGTAAACCCACTGATTCTGAGTCATAGTCCCACTGTAATGTGGATTGTAAGGAAGTCTTAGATAGTCATTCCTTCACTCGTGGTAGCCTTTATTTAGGGTAGTGAGTCAGTCTTTGGTCCTTGGAACAGTCAAGAAACAGAGGCTGGGTGGTCATAAAGGAAAATCTTGACTCTTTCCAGAGAAGCAGGTCAGAGCCATACTCAGCTATCATCACAGAGGTTCCTCCTTTAGCTGACGTGAACAAAGAGTGAGGCCCCCAGCCAGACATTATGCAGAGAATACGAGATCATAGAACACTCAGCCCTAATATGGATATCTCTATTAAATTCCTACCCTCAAGGGCTTAGCAAACCCCACAGAAGAGTATAAGATGCAGAGGGGATGGAGGGCACCAAGAAGACAAGGCCCTATAAATCAATAAGATTGTGACACATGAACTCACAGAGGCTGAGGCAACATGCAAAAGGCCTGCAAGGGTCAGCAGCACATGGTGTTCTAGAGCTGAAAGGAGAAGTGGGCACATGCCCCTGTCCCTAACTGAGAGATGTCTCCAGTTGATATCCACTTGCAAATAGAATTTATATGTCTCCAATGGAGTCTCACCAGGAAAACAAACTACTCATAAGGTTAGGCTGCATGCTCATCAGTAAATGGACAACAGAAAACAAACTTAATAGCATCTATGGAGTTTCCTTGTCTCATAACGTTGGGGATCCTTTATCATCATCATGATCATGAATTTTTAGTTATTTTAATTTAATTTAATTTTACCTTTATTTATGTTTCTATTTACCCTATAAGTTTTTGTGTATATATTATGGCTTCAAGTTTCATGTTTTTATGGGATTCCTGAGTATGCAAATAAGATGCTCCATGCTGCTATTTTCCTTCTGTTTAGTCCTGTTCCAATGTGTTAGCTTTAATTTTATCATATATCATAATATAATTATCCCTTAGAAGACATTATTTTCTAATGAGGGACAGAAAGGGGATAGATCTAGATGAGAAGGAAGTCTGGAGGAACTGGGAGAAATAGAGGGAAGGGGAGCCATAAACATGATATAGAATATGAAAAAACTCTATTTTCAACACAATAAAAATGAATATTAGCATTTCAGAAAAATTTCAAAGGAGGGTTAATAAGGGCAAGGTGCTCATTAAGTATCTCTAGCACCATGAAACGTTATAGTTAGACAGTGGTGTCTTAGTGAGAACCCATTAAACTGTAAGGAGTTAGCATTTTACAAGAGCTTCTTTTTTTAAAGTAGGTCTGCAATCATTTATTCCCTTAACTCCTTAGGCATGGGCAATCTAATACCACTTTTAGAGCTTCTAATTTAATAGATAATTGTATGTTTGTTTAGTCCAATTGGAAAAACAAACAAATCTGAACGTTTGTGTTCCCTACAATGTGCTAATTTCTAGTTACTTCTGGCTCTGCACAAAACCTTACACTAAAACCAAACCAGTTCTTCACATTAACTGACAAAAGGGCTTTGTCTGACTATCTAAATTGACTTCCCACACAGGAACCTAAGTGATAGCAAGCTGTTAACAGCAGTTGACTCATCCTTTAAATATCAGCTTCCTGCTTAAGTCATATCTCTGATGAAATGTCACCTCTGAGAAAGCTTCTTAACAATTCAAACAACTCCCCTGCATCATTCTAGCCTATCTTCTTTATTGCCAGCTGAAATACTACATATCCATCAGTGTGTGATACTCCCAATTTTACAGTGTGGTTTTTTTCAGAAGAACTAATTATTTTACCGATGTATCTAGCATGTCAAGAACAATGTCTATATTTTTATTAACTTTATGTATGCTTAATAAATGCTTTTGAATGAATTTATAAAGAAAAATCCAAAAGCTAAATGCCATATTTTACACACACACACACACACACATTCTTTGAGAAGAAAATGTACTAGATTATATTGTGAACACATTATTAGGTCTGTGGCCTAAAAAGTTGAAGAATTCGAGTTACACACAAATATAACCCATTATCAATCTCATTATCTTCCCATTATCAATAAGTTTATTTCCTGCAAAGTTGCTAAATGAAAATTCTGAAAAAATGTTCATTAAAATTTTGATAAAACATGCCTTTTGTTAGAATCAGAGAATATATACGTAATATGAGACAGCGATGATTTAGAGTACTTAGACTTTGAATACTTAGTTATTAGTAACTGATTTTTTTTGTCAGAAAATTGACACAAAAAGACTCCATTCATATTGGATCATTTATATTATTTCAGATTTGTTTTGAAGAATTGTTATTTAAGGCGTCTTTGAGTTTATCTAGGTATGATTAATGAGTGTGTACCTTTCTGGTTTCAAGGCTTCCTGATGAGATGTTAGTGGAGGTTCAAACGATGTAAAGTTTGGTTGTGGAGTGCAGAGGCTTCTCAGGTGCACCTCAACAAGAATGGCTGTGATTCTCAGCACCAATAGTTTGTTCTACTACATATAATATCATGGCTTCTCTGCGCACCAAACTATTAACTGCACAGTGAAGGCTGAAATAACCACAAAAGTTAAACAATGTCTGCCTGGAGAGATAAGAATTCTGGGTGCGAATGAGGGTTAAAAGGGGAAGCTGGGAAAAGACAGAAAAAGACATTGGTTAATTCTGGGTTAAAAAAAAAAAGTTCAAATTGCCTCAAAGGAAAGTGATTAAACAAATTCAATTACAGCAGATGATATGACAGTATATATAAGTGACCCTAAAAATTCCACCAGAGAACTCCTAAGCGTGATAAACAGCTTCAATGAAGTAACTGGATATAAAATTAACTCAAACAAGTCAATGGCCTTTCACTACACAAAGGATAAACAGGCTGAGAAAGAAATTAGGGAAACAAAACCCTTCTCAAAAGTCACAAATAAAATAAAATACCTTGGCATGACTCTAACTAAGGAAGTGAAAGATCTGTATGATAAGAACTTCAAGTCTCTGAAGAAAGAAATTAAAGAAGATCTCAGAAGATGGAAAGATCCCCCATGCTCATGGATTGGCAGGATCAACATTGTAAAAATGACTATCTTGCCAAAAGCAATCTACAGATTCAATGCAATCCCCATCAAAATTCCAACTCAATTCTTCAACGAATTAGAAAGGGCAATCTGCAGATTCATCTGGAATAACAAAAAACCTAGGATAGAAAAAACTCTTCTCAAGGATAAAAGAACCTCTGGTGGAATCACCATGCCGGACCTAAAGCTGTACTACAGAGCAATTGTGATAAAAACTCCATGGTATTGGTATAGTGACAGACAAGTAGAGCAATGGAACAAAATTGAAGACCCAGAGATGAACCCACACACCTATGGTCACTTGATCTTTGACAAAGGAGCTAAAACCATCCAGTGGAAATAAGACAGCATTTTCAACGAATGGTGCTGGCACAACTGGCGGTTATCATGTAGAAAAATGAGAATTGATCCATTTCTATCTCCTTGTACAAAGCTCAAGTGTAAGTGGATCAAAGATATCCACATAAAACCAGAGACACTGAAATTAATTGAGGAGAAAGTAGGGAAAAGCCTCGAAGATATGGGCACAGGGGAAAAATTCCTGAATAGAACAGCAAAGGCTTGTGCTGTAAGATTGAGAATCGATAAATGGGACCTCATAAAATTGCAAAGCTTCTGCAAGGCAAAAGACACCGTCAATAAGACAAAAAGGCCACCAACAGATTGGGAAAGGATCTTTACCTATCCCAAATCGGATAGGGGACTAATATCCAATATATATAAAGAACTCAAGAAGGTGGACTCCAGAAAATCAAATAACCCCATTAAAAATGGGGCTCAGATCTGAACAAAGAATTCTCACCTGAAGAATACCGAATGGCTGAGAAACACCTGAGAAAATGTTCAACATCCTTAATCATCAGGGAAATGCAAATCAAAACAACCCTGAGATTCCACTTCACTCCAGTCAGAATGGCTAAGATAAAAAATTCAGGTGACAGCAGATGCTGGCGAGGATGTGGAGAAAGAGAAACACTCCTCCATTGTTGGTGGGATTGCAAGCTTGTACAACACCTCTGGAAATCAGTCTGGCGGTTCCTCAGAAAATTGGACATAGTACTACCTGAGGATCCAGCATTACCACTCCTGGGCATATATCCAGAAGATGTCCCAACAGGTAAGAAGGACACATGCTCTACTATGTTCATAGCAGCCTTATTTATAATAGCCAGAAGCTAGAAAGAACCCAAATGCCCCTCAACAGAGGAATGGATACAGAAAATGTGGTACATTTACACAATGGAGTACTACACAGCTATTAAAAGGAATGAATTTATGAAATCCCTAGGCAAATGGATGGACCTGGAGGGCATCATCCTGAGTGAGGTAACCCAATCACAAAGGAACTCACACAATATGTACTCACTGATAAGTGGATATTAGCCCAGAAACTTAGGATACCCAAGATATAAGATACAATTTGCTAAACGCATGAAATTCAAGAAGAATGAAGACCAAAGTGTGGACACTTTGCCCCTTTTTAGAAATGGGAACAAAACACCCATGGAAGGAGTTACAGAGACAAAATTTGGAGCTGTGATGAAAGGATGGACCATCTAGTGATTGCCATATGCAGGGATCCATCCCATAATCAGCTTCCAAACGCTGACACCATTGCATATACTAGCAAGATTTTGCTGAAAGGACCCAGATATAGCTGTCTCTTGTGAGGCTATGCCGGGGCCTAGCAAACACAGAAGTGGATGATCACAGTCAGCTATTGGATGGATCACACGGCCCCCAATGGAGGAGCTAGAGAAATTACCCAAGGAGCTAAAGGGAACTGCAAGCCTATAGGTGGAACAACAATATGAACTAACCAGTACCCTGGAGCTCTTGTCTCTATCTGCATATGTATCAAAAGATGGCCTAGTCGGCCATCACTGCAAAGAGAGGCCCATTGGACTTGCAAACTTTATATGCCCCAGTACAGGGGAACCCCAGGGCCAAAAAGGGGGAGTGGGTGGGTAGGGGATTGGGGGGGTGGGTATGGGGGACTTTTGGGATAGCATTGAAAATGTAAACGAGGAAAATACCTAATAAAAAATAAATTAAAAAGAAAGATATGTGTTAGGGAAAGAAATTGTGTTACAAAGTGTTATAAAAAAATTAAAGAGAAATAAATAATTGCAGAAAAAAAAAGAACAAGATGATAAAAAAGAAGTTCAAAACAGGTCCCAAATGCCAACTTATGTGGATTACAAAGAAAATGTGAAAGAGAGAGAGAAAAAAAAAGTAAAATAAAAAGGTATTAAACCATACAATAGCATGAAAACATAAAATAAAATGGGGTATAAATATAGAAGAGAAAAATAGACTTGATCATATAGTCACAAACAGAGTGGGGTACAGTGCAGGAGAGAAATACCTCAAACTTGTGTTTTGGCAACCATGGTGTGGCGGTCACAATAAAGGTTCCCAAAGATATCAATATACCAATCCCTAAAGCCCAGAAAAATATTGCCCTGTATTGTAATGGCTGTAATAGTTCTCAGCCTTCCTAATGTTGAGGCCCTTTAGTACAGTCCCTCATGCTGTGGTGACCCAAACCAGAAATTTGTTTTCAGTGCTACTTCATGACTGTAACTGTTATGGATTGTAATGTAAAAAATAGGGGCTTTGCCTGTGTAACTTAATGCATGGACCCTAAAGGGCAGGTGTTCAGGACTATCCAGTTGGGGCCACTCTAATCCAATGGGTCTTTAAAGGAGAAAAATTGTCCCATTGGAATCTTCCAGAGAGATAAAAATAAATGCACAAAGGCTGACAGACCATGCAGCTCAATGGCTGAATACACACACACACACACACACACACACACACACACACAAAGAGACTTTTATTGCTAAATAAACTTGTTATTCAAAGATAACATTGATAGAACTCAGCCTTCTTTGATTTCCTTTGGATGAGAATTCATCTACAAAATTTCAACTCCACAGTTCTCATGGGAACAAAAAACTCTTAGTGTGTTTCTTTCAAAATTTGTCACATATTTGGCATTATTTTTCCCAAGAAAAACTCATTGCCTTATCTCTCTCCTCCCACCACTGTGTCCTTTCTCTCTCTTAAACTTGCTTCCTAGACCCAAATATCTAAACAGATGATTCTGTTAAAAAATGTGTTTTAAATTCTTAGAGTGAATATTTATGTGCAATTGTATTGTTATTCTCTTTAAATATTAAAAGAAATTGTTTTTCTAATTAATATACAACATTAAAATTAAAGGATAAAGATGATGAGGAAAATAATTTTAAAGAAATGTTAATACAGTTTTATTAATGCTACTAGTATCATGAAGATGATAACTAAATCAGTTGATTAAGATGAGCAATTAATTTTTATAATGTGAAAAAGTTATGAAAATCAGTATTTTTAAGTCAAGATGTCAGATTAGATACATGTATCTACCTTCCTTCTTTTCTGTATACAATCAATCAAAAACATTTTCAGGAAGGGTGAAATCAGAAGAGCAGGAATTCCAAGAAGACAGAACATTTACTGATGAAGCCAAAGACTCCTGAGAGGTTCACTAGGTTTCAAAGGGGAAGATACAAAGAGATTTCAGTGATATATGTGTTTAACACTAAGGCAAGACATGGACCTGGAGCAATTGGAAGAGTTCTGAATGAATAATATACAGAAGAGCTGAGTTTCTTGTATGTCCTGCTCAACACTCTCCTGTGTATACAAAAAAACTAGCAGTATTAGCACTTCTGTGAAACTAAAACTCTTGGCTTATTGAATGTGGGCATTGGAATCTTCATTAAAAGATATGGATGTCAGACTGTTACTGAGACAATAGGTAGCTCTCTACAAACTGACAGCAAGGCCCACTGCTGAAGACAACACCTATTCAACTCATTGAACATGGGTAGGTCAGTGGGTGCCTACATAGAATCTTTACCCTAATGTTCTAGTGTCTATGACATGGAAAGGTACTCTGTAGTTTACCCAAAGTGAAAAGTAGACATCAATCCAACCATTAACCCTTTGATCAACAAGTTATCTTACCTGCAAAATATGCCAGGGCAATAGTGGCACAAACCCTGTGGAAGTTGCTAACTGTTGTTCTATTTTACTTAGGCCCATGAGCTCTAACCCATACCTGACACTGCTTGGGTTACCAAGCACCAAAGCTTAGAGCAAACCCAAATACTACTGGTCTAAAAAAAAGTAACAATAAAAAGACTCCTAATGATATTGTTATATTCATACATTGGCACCTTATACATTGGCACCTTATTCAGCCATCATCAGAGAGGCTTCCTTGTGCAGCAGATGGAATACAGAGATCCACAGCCAGACATAATACAGACATGTTCTCTCTCTCTCTCTCTCTCTCTCTCTCTCTCTCTCTCTCTCTCTCTCTCTCTCACACACACACACACACACACACACACACACACACACACACACACAAATACACACAGAGGGGAGGCAAAGAGGAAAAAAGAGAGCAGAGAAACAGAGACAGAGACAAGGAGAGTCCTTGGAACATACAGTTCGAAATGAGATGTCTTTGTCAAATCCCACCAGTCAGAGTCCAGAGAAACCTGTGGAATAGGAGACAGAAGGAGCTGGGCAGAATAAGGCCCTCTAAAACAACTGAGAAAAGCTCATAGACACTCACAGAGACTGAAGCAGAAATCACAGGGCATGGGCCTACACCAGGTAGGTCCTCTGCATATATACTGCATATATAGCTTTTAGTTAGTACTTTTATCAGGCTCCTGAGTATGTTAACAAGTGGGTCTCTGATTCTTGTGTTTCTCTTGGGGCTTATTTTTCCATTGGACCAGCTTGTCCAACTTCAATATGATGATTTTCATTTTATTATATTCTATTTTGTTATGTTTTCTTGTTATGTCTTAGAAGCGTGTACTTCCTAATGAGAGACAGAAAGGGGGTGGGTGAGAAAGGAAGTGGGGAGGAACTGGGAAGAGTAGAAGGAGGGAAACCTGGATTCAGATTACATTCTATGGGAAAACCATCTATAGTTAATAAAAGGATAAAAACAGCAAAACACAATGCTTCAGAAAATCAAATCCATTTAAAAAGCACATTCTTCACATTGAATAATGAAGGCATTTTCATCCTTTCAAAAAAAGCTTTATCTTTAAGTTCTGTGTGGATGGGCATGTCCACGTCTGTGTTTGTGCATATGAATGTCAATAAATTCTTTTTGTTCTTTAAAAGGATATAGTTATGAAGCATGGGAATCTGAGTTTGGATCCCCAGAACCCATGTAAAAATCCAAACATGGAGGCAAACATCTGCAATGCTAGGATTGAGAAATCAACAATAGAATATTGGAACCTTTGGGGCCAGCTAGTCCTACTGAATTGTTGAGTTCAATGTTTCGTGAGAATCTGTCTCAAAATTAAGGTGGAGAGAAATGAGACAAAGAAGACATGCCAACCATTGGCCTCCTCACACAGAAATGTATGTTCATCTCACACACACACACATGCACACAGAGAGAGACAGAGACAGACAGACAGAGAGTCAGAGAGAGAGGATTAACATTTGTCAATAAAATTAAAAGAACATTGAAGCCTACTTTATTTTATGGTTTCAGAAAGTGAGGGCAAAAATGAATCAAAGGCCTTCTTTCTTCTGTTATTTTTCTGAGGTTACAAGATGGTGCAACCCCCCTATCTTCTCCTAATATCTTTTCTACTAACTGGTGTTACAACTGCCCTTTTCTCCATTTCACCAAATAGGAGTAGTTGTGTGTTATACGAGTATATAGTGCATATAGTCCTTCCATCCACAAAATAAGCTTGCCACTAGTCATTGTGTCTAAGTCTCTCACTGGTCTTCTACTCACTTAACTAAATAAAATTTCCTGCTGCTGAAATAATAAAACCAGAGCTGTGATGCGTGACTTTGAACCCCTCCCATTAAGAAATGAGTAAGCCAGTTGTTAGACTCGGCTGTTTTAAATTGTATTATCCAGAGGCACTGTAGACAGACCTTTACTATAGATCAATAATCATTACTTATGAGTAAGCACTGCATTTCTGGCCCCTTAAAGTACAAAAGGAGTTGCTGATATCCAGTGAATTACTTGTGGAAAAAAATATTCCCTTAAAAAATAAAGGCAATGATGATTTTTATAAAAATAAGAAAACACCCAGCTATTTTTCTCTTAAAATATGCATTGCTATGAATTATCATTCTTAACACATGCGCCGTGTGAGTAGAAATGACATGAAAACAATGGTTCCATCACAGTGCTCATTACAAATTCCATTCTGCATGGCAAACAGACTTTGCCTCTAAAGGTGAACACAAGAGGTATTAAAAAGCTTCAGAGAAGTCCCATTTCATTACCACAATTTCTTCCATTCAATGTGCTATTTAAGCACCGAAATACTCTGTATTTTTCTCTATTTTGCCATTTGGGTTCCCTTCCATTGTTTCTTGGTCACTGTTGCACTTGGCATTGGAAAGGGTAAAGCGTTCCAGAAGCTGGAATCTACCCTTCAAAGATGACAAGAAGGAATCTGCAAACAAATTATGTTCTTGAGAGGGTGGAATTCTATGAACTCACACCAGCTATAAAAATATGTGCCATGAGATTTCACAAATAAAATCCTTTAGCAACAAATGGCAATATTTATATTTTCAAGCTCTGTAAAAGTTGGGTCAAAAATGCCTCCATTTAATTCAATTGCCTGCTATTTAGTGACTTTAAGTATCCAGAATATGATTTTAAAACCGGAAGTAACACTGAAGTTTTCTCATGAACTTTCCTCCCAAGATAGGGAAGTTCTGGGACAACCACCCCCCCAGGGCCACAGTTGATGGGTTTCAAGTTGTGTTTATAACTAAGGTTATTTAATGAGCTGGTTATCTAGTTTCCTGCGGTAGCCTTCAATTTTGCCTTCAGTTAGAGCCAAGAGCAGGAATCTGGGAGCTGGGATAGTAAAAAGAAGAATGTACGTAATTGGGACTCAGCCAATATCCATACACATGTTCATGCTCTCCGAAAGACTCCCTCTATTCAGCAGAGTTTTCCTAAGTAACTTCCTCCACAGGTAAGGCTCATGTACATAAAGGAGGCTCCATCTCCATCTTGATTCAGAAGGAGCAAAACTGGTGTGAATCCTGAGCCCTCAAACTCATCCAGACTGAGTCCTGCCCCACAGTCTGCAGAGCTTCTGGATCAGCTTATTGGCAGAATGTGGGCAACTCAAATGCTACAAGTAGGTTTCAGTCTTGGCTGTAGTCAACCCTGAGATAGATGTGTAACTTGTATTTCTTAAATAGGTACTTCACTTCCTGTGAAATATTCTTTTGGATTTCTATGCTAATAATTTTGAGGAAAATGGAATGCAGCCTTAAAGAAAAGAATTTTAATTATCATGAAAACTGTTACAGCCATTTCCCTGGTAGTCTCTTCTCACTGAAGACTCATTCCGAATCACATTTACTTCATTACTCATATCTTCAAATTCTCAGCTAGGGAAGTGATTTGACTCTTCTAATTTCATCTAGTTGAATCGTAGCACCATGCACAGAGGTGAATAAGCAGACTGCTTAAGTTCTTGTCGCATTTCTGCATACGTTACTCATACTTCTGATTACTTAGCAGAATGAAATATTTACATAAAATTTCTGCCATAAAACGATTAAATCATAATTAAGATGAATCCATTTAATTTTTTATATTAAAAAGTTACAAATACTGGGCTAAACTTGGCATTTTTGAAAACCAGCATTACTGTGCATCCCAGCAATTTGGGATCCCAGTATAAAAGGCCATTCATTGGGCCTATCTCTCCTTGAAAGATGATTGTATATTAATAGTTGTTGTGGAGGGAGATTGTCATTCTCTTCAGTGATATAGCATAGATAAATTGTCCTTGCTCCAGTAAACAATCTTCCATGCTCAGATAGGAAATGAATTAAACTCAGCGAGTGGGCTACATTAAAGAGATTACATGAAAGATAGGAGGAGGATGACAGAGGTGAATGGAGGGTGAAATAACTAAATTTCACTATACAAATGGACTAAAATTTAACAATATAAAAGTTCAAAAGCTGCACAAATAGAGAAGATATGTATGAGATCTATTTGGGTGTTTTTCGTAAATCAGAAAATCAATGTGATTTTCAAATTTAATATTCAGTAGCCCTGTCCTCCTCTGGGACTTTATAAAATTCAATATTAAGGTTAATTGTCAGTAAAATTCAAACCAAACTTGTGTATGTTTTGAAATTTGTGAGCCTAGATTGAGTTTCTAAGACTTCTCTACTGCTGTAGAGAAAACAAGAAGAAAAAGATTTTCCCTTCCTAGATTTTCAGCTGGGCATGGTTCTTGGATTTGTAATTACACTGATTTCCCCATGAGTCACACTTGTTCCTAATATATGCCAGACTTTCCTCTCTTGGATGCTTGAAGAGAAACTTCTATGTAATAATGGAACACTGCGTAGTGATGAGGAAACCATCAAGAGTGTCCAGCTCAAGCAGACACACAGACACAAGGCAGCCTGGCATTTTAGAGTAGAGATTCTTTGGTGTGCATGTATGGAAAGGACCTAAGGGACTTGTAAATCATGTGTTCCTGGGGGCCATTCCTTAAGAGTTGTGGGTTCACTGGGGGTTTGATGGGGCTTGTGATTCAATATGTGTTGCAGATGCTGCTGCTTCCTAGACCAACCATGTTTGCAACAGCATTGGCCTCTCAGCCTTAACACTACAATCTTTTGCACTCAGGAAAGTCTTCATTATAGTAGCATTAATTCAGTAACATCCCATTATTGCCGAGCACTAGATGCTCCAGCCATCACCCTTTAAAATGCTTCCACACTTATTCCAATGCCCTCTGGGAACCAAACTGTTTTTGCTGAGAGTTTCTGGCTCAGTGACTTAGAGTACAGACTCCAAAAAAGAGGGAGGATAATCTAAAGAAGAATGTATTCTCACCATTATGCTGCCACTGTAGTTCTGTATAGCAGGATACCTTCTGTTAAGGTAAGGGTGTTATTGTTCATTTCCCATAGAACTAGTAGAAGCACAGATTAAATGGGATATATTTAATCATGTGGCTTGGACTTTAGATGCCAGACTTTTCCCTCTTGGATGCTTGGAGAGAAACTGTGTATTTTCTGTATTTGTACAGGTTTTAACGTATTCATTGCTGACCACTTCACTCACTCATATATTGAAATTTCCCTAACTAATCTCCTTCTACTTTCATATCTTCTTTTTGTATGTGGCCCACGCACCAAGTTTTATTCATTTCTTATCTGAGTGTGGGTGACTTTCCTCATTTAGATGCTTGGATTTCCCAAACCAGCATTAGATCAGAATTTGTGAATGTTGAGTCAAAAACAGTCCTTGAATGACTCTACTCTCTAGATGTTGTGACCATAGACAGATAATCTTCTAGCCATTGGTTAGAAGTAAAACAACACGAAACTTAAGTATGTCTCTAGGATTTATAATTTCTATCAGTGGCAATAAGATAAACCCAGTATATACTTCTGTTATCAAAAATTCTAAAACCCAGTTTCATGGCTAAAATGTAGAACATGTGATTATCCTGAAACTTTTGATTTTAAGACATAGATACATTTTTCTAGTTGTCTGTAAAACCATGTGCTATGCCATTTTTTCTAATATCATTTATCAAAACCACACTAGATGATAAGAGTCATCTGCTATTCAAAGAACAAAAGCCAACGAGCCAAGGAGCCATGAAATTTTGCGAAACCTGGCCAAAAGGTTAAGGCAACATTCACCCCAAACCTTATCAATAGCCTCCACCAAAGAGCACCACTGTCAATTTGACACTTGGCCACCAGGGGGAGCACAGAACGCTCTCACACAGGCACGGAACACTTATCAGATGGGAATTAAAGAGACTGACTAGAGTTGAATAAATCGTTTAGTTACTTCCTAACAGGATAAAAATAGCTGCTGGCATAAATTCAGGAGCAAAGGCTGTACCGATCACTTCTGTATACAAAGTTTTTTAAAGTTTTTTTTATTCCAAACACTGCGCAACAGCTATTTTTGATCCTGGAAGACAACAGATGACAAAGTTAACTGTCTTGGTTTTCTGTCTTCCTGTTGTAAGATGAAACAAGTAAAAATTGTTGTGTAAGATAAAGGTCTGAAATTTGGACAGCACAAAACTATATCATCAGTAACCAACAGGTGTTTGTTGCAAGGAAGAGGACAAACTAGTGTGACTTGACAAAATAGAAATAAGTATCCATTTAGCTTCTTCAAACCAAATATTAAATAATGACAAGGAAAATGAAAACAATGGTAATGACAATAATCGTTGATGAAACAAGGGAGTTGGTTGGTGTTGTTATGGCAATAATGAAGATGAGGAGGAGGACGTCGAGGTGGCTTAATCAAACTTTCCTATAATAAAATGGATCATAGGCTATGCTATTTGCAGTAGTAGCTAATAAAAATTATCATCTTCACTGTTAAAATTATAGAGATTATCTTAACTTCATTCTAGATGTATTTTTAAATGTTACAATTGGGATCAAAAGCCTCTCAATGTGTGTCATAGCAAAGATAAGCAAAGATGTAGGAATGATGTTGTTAACAACATATTAATGCTTATTTCATAGAAAATGCTTTTATGTTCAGACACACCTCCAAAGAGCTATATTGATGAAAGCTGCTTCTACATTTGATGAGTTTTGGTCCATTTTCACTGACATCTGGAAAGAATAAGCCAAGAATACATATACTATATGGATGGCTTCATGTCATACACTAGGGTATATTTATTATCACTCACTATGTATAATTCTTTCTATAATTGGAGACCTTCTCACTGTCAACCACCTAGCTTTGACATGGTAGAACTAAAGATGTGGCTGCTCAGGACACGCCCAGAATAAATACTATCCACACCTACAAGTTCAAAACATAGAATCTGTATTTGCTAAACTATTAAATCACAGGAGTCACTGAAATCTCACCCAAACAAGTCAAAATACAAATCAAACCATCACCAACAAAAAACGAAAAAAGAAAATTCACCTATACTGAATGTCAAACCTAGCAAGACCAAAGCAGGTTATGTTGATATCACATTTGCCTTAGATTCACTGGCTAGAAATATACCTGAATGGAGGAGTGTATACAGAGCCTTCAGTCACATTACTACCAATGATAATTATGTTTGTGTCTATATATGTAAACTTGATGTTGTTTATTAGATATCATGGTTTCTCTTGGCAAACATCACTCTGAGCCTTTAGCCAAAGTCTCCTCTACACAAATGGCATCAATTGGGATAGCATTCACCAGAACATTCCAAAATCAATAAGGCTTGTCATTTTAAGAGCCTTATTGCAGGATATCTTTAGATCAGCCAATGAATTTCTAAGGAGCAGGAACGGAAGTCCC
Organism: Mus caroli; assembly: GCF_978045245.1. NCBI lineage: Eukaryota > Metazoa > Chordata > Mammalia > Rodentia > Muridae > Mus > Mus caroli. The sequence goes on from NW_028227260.1 coordinate 2,812,529, forward strand.
ACAAGAAAGCATCAGGCTTCACAGTTCCCTGTGGAGAAAAAAAATCTGAAAACTCTCATGGCAATGGTATTCTTGATCTAAAGTGAGTTAATAGGCCCAGGACTGGCTCAGTATGGGCAACGGCTCCATGGGTAAAGGCATTTGCCATGCAAGCCTGACAACTTGACTTCCATCCTCATGACCCACAGTCAAAGCAGAGAATCAGTCCCCAAATGTTGTCCTCCAACATGCATGACTGAATGCATGCAACACACACAATAATTATATATGATTTAAAAACAACAGCAAAATCGAAGGATCCCAAAGAGGAGTAATCCTGGGATTGCAAGGGCTTGCCTGGTGCCTTCTTAAATTGGATGCTCCAACTAAGAAGAGAGAGATCTAAGATCAAGCTGATTAGCTGGGTTACCTTGTCTGTTTCATCCATTACCTGTCTCTGCACACCAGTTGAGGAGAAACACAAACCTTACAAAGAGTAATAGTTATTACCCAGTTTTTAGTTTGAGTCTTGACCTGTGCTACTTGCCATAAGTAGCTTTCTTGTTTGGATATGAATATCAGATCCAGACACTGAATTTTACACACTAATTTTCAACCACTATAATTGTGGGGAAAGTGGTTCTTCTCATACTGCTCTGCCCCTTTGAAAATGACATCAAGCATCACTTAATTCTTTTTTCACTTTGGGTATAAAATGCAGTTGGTTTTTGGCCTATGAAGCAGTAGGCTAAGGAGTGAGGACAAGTCAGAAATGTGAGAATGGCAAAATGATGCAACAACAAAAGGAGATAGAGGTGGAACCTGAGAAAGAGAATAGGATCTTTCCACTTGCTTTTGAGCATAAACTAGAAAAACTATTAAAACATAAACTGTAGATACATAGTTATCCTAGTTCACAGCTCAGAATGGGACTAAGAGTAAGTAAAGAGATCTTGGAAATTTAATGATTAGAAAAATGCAAAGACTAGTTCAATAGAAAAAAATTCAGTTTAAAGGATAAAAATCTCTTAGAAGGACAAAGAGATGCATAAAATTATGTAAATGAACTCTAAACTTCAGTTCCAGTCAAGATTAGGAGTCCAAGTTCTCCTTCTACCAATAACCTGATATGTCTCTAGTCATATACACAGCCAAAACATATGGATATAAATAGAACTTTTTCTAATAAAGAGGAGAAGAGGCTGTGGGCAGTGCTCAGTTACTAGACTGCTTGTGTGACATGCACAACATCCTGGGTTTTATCCCCAGCACCACAGAAATCCGGGATGTGCCACCATGGCTATCAATCATCTCACTATGCAGAATTTCAAGGTCATTTGGGGCTACACAATGAGTAAGCTAGCCTGGGATAAATGATACTTTGTCAAAAAAATTAAAATAAAAAAGAATATTGCACCTGGGTAGTGGTGGGGTAGTGGTGGTGGTGATGGTACATGCCTTATTCCTATATCCCAGCATGTAAGAGGCAGATGCCGGAGGATCTGTCTGAGGTCGAGGCCAGCCTGGTCTATAGACAGAGAAAGTTCCAGGACAGCCAGCACTACACAGAGAAACCCTGTCCTGAAAAACTCAGAGAGAGAGAGAGAGAGAGAGAGAGAGAATAACAAGGAATTTCCACAAATCATAATCATTTTGCAATGATTGTGATAGACAATATTGGAGAAAATGCCATGAGTTTTAGTAATGAGATAATTTATTATTTTTCCTCTGATAAATTGCCAGAAGAAACCTTTTTCTGGTGCAGCATCACAGACATACACACAAGGATGCCAAAGGGTCAAAGGGTACACAGGGCTTGGGGAAAGGCCAGCAAGGTAGTTAGAGGGCAGGTGAGTAGCTCATCTTGCAGGATGGTGAAAGGTGAATCCAGACATGATGAGATGCCTAAGGCCTGGGAGGGTTTGCCACGCCCAGATCTACTGACCATAATAGGAACCTTGGAGCCCTGCAGACATGAGGTGTCACATGTTAATACTCAGGTTTGGCCACAGGGCCCTTTTAAATAACACACAAACCAAGTTTGCAATTCTGAAGAGAAAAATAACAGGCAGATGGGGACCAAAAGAGCAAACAGATCATGGTCAAGGAAATAAAATAGACTCTGCCGGACTCTCTTCTGACAATCTTGAAGCACACTTAAGGATTCACAAAATGTGAGCATGTCATGTAAGGATGGAAAAAATCAATAGGAGGAAGCACAAAGAAAAAGAAAATCTATAAATAGCAATAAGGAAAAAATAGACATGAGTGGTGATGGGAAGTGAGGATAATAATCTGCTGGCAGAGGAATAAAGACCTATTCAAAAACAATCAAGGTGTTTTTCCAGGTGGAATGAGGTTAACAGTTGCCATGTAGGATTGTAAGTAGGTAACAAGCAAAATAAGGCCAAGAATGAAGTGGACTAGCTTGCACCAGCAGCTTTCTTTCTTTCTTTCTTTCTTTCTTTCTTTCTTTCTTTCTTTCTTTCTTTCTTTCTTTCTTTCTTTCTTTCTTTCTTTCTTTCTTCCTTTCTTTCTTTCTTTCTTTTTTTTTGCTAGTGTATGTTACAGGAGAGTACTTTTGTCCTCTTTTCTCGTTTCCCCTCTTTTTATTAAAAATAGGGTTTTTTTTCATACAATGTATCCTGATTACAGTTTCCCTACCCTTCCCTCCACTCCTTCCAGAACCTCCCTCTTCCCCTTCCATCCTGGTCTAATCCTGTTTTGTCTCTGAGGAAAGAACAGGCTTCTAAGAGATAAGAACAAAACATAACAAATGTATACATATATTGCAATAGAACAAGCACCATCATATGAAAAGTAAACAATCAAACCAACAGAAGGAGAACAGAAAACTCAGGCAACACACACCTAGCACATGGTAGCTCACAATCATCTGTGACTCCAGTCCCAGGGAATCCTCAACCCTCCTCTGGACTGCTCAGGAACTGCATGCTCGTAGTGCACAGCCATTCATGCAGAAGAAAGCCGTGTGTGTGTGTGTGTGTGTGTGTATGTGTGTGTGTTCTGTAATATATAATGAAAGTATTTTAAAAGAAAAATCTGCCAGAAAAATGAAATATTAAAAATGCAGAAACAGACAAGTAAATTTAAAAGAAATGTACCATGACCTTAATACCAGACAAGACTAAATTCTGGGTAAAGACTTCAGTGAATTAAAAATCACTTCAAAATCTTGTAGACTGAGATCAAAATGGAGAGATAGTATTTCACTTCCTACATCATCAGTTTTTCTTTATGGTGATTGCACAAGGGATATGTATGCATGTGTTGGTGTGGTGGGCCCATGAATGCTTGTGCACTAGAAGTCAGATGTCTATGTCAGGTGTCTTTGTCAAATGCACTCTGGTTTTGTTTTGTTTTGTTTTGTTTGCTTCTTTGTTCTGTTTTTCAATTGAGAGTTTCTCTGTGTAACAGCTCTGGCTATCCTGGAACTCAATTAGTCAACCAAGCTGGCTGGCCTCAAACTCACAGAGATCTGACTGCTTCTGCTGTGCCCATGCTAGGATGAAAGGCATGTGCAAACAAGCTGAGCTCCCTACTGAGTTTTGAAACAAATTCCATCACTGAATATCTCAGGACATCCCTTGACTCCCTGGATCTTTGTATCTCCACTTGACACCCGGCTCCATCAGCCCTATGTTTGGAGATGTCTACTGCAACTACATTGCCTGAACTTTTTACACGATGTTGAGAATTAAAGGGGAAAATGCATGCAAGCCAAATACAGGCATATATTTTAAAACCAGCAGCTTTCTTAAAGGCTTGGATATAACTAAAAGAAATATATTTGTCAAAAACATTTGGTTCAAAAAAATGAAAAATAACCTGAAAGAATAGGCTGGAGTCTGATGAGCATGGTCTGAAGAAAGCAGCCTGTAGGTGAATGGGGGAAGATATCAACAAAGGGTAAGACATTACAACTAGTCATACCTCCCACAGTACCCTGAAGCTCAATATTTACCTGTTCCCCACCCTGCACAAATAAAGCTGGCCTTTCTGGGGCTTGGATTGGAGAATTAGGTCACTTATAATCCCACATGATTTCAATGTATAACCTAGTCTCCCGTAACCTACTGTTTTGTACATCCAGAAGGAAAACTTAAAATCACGCATCAGTAGAATAGTAGGCCCAAGCAGCTGCTTGCATATGAAGAGTCTCCAATCACTGCAGCCAGTAATTTTCTTATTTGACCTTGGTAGATAAATGACTCATTTTCCACCTTGCTTAAAGAGCTTTAAAATGCAGAAAGAAAATACTTTCTTAACTCAGAAAGAAAGGGGGGAGGGAATATGTTTGTGTACTTTGTAAAGAGGCAATTATTTTAAACATTCGAAACCATCTTTAAATAGAAATCCAATGTACCATGCTTTTCAAGCTTACTGCAATTCACACAGGCACAAGAATTAGTGACAATAGAAGCTGTGACAGTTTGGATGTGAAATGTCACCTAGAGCCTCAGACTAGGTCCACAGTTGTTTGGGGAGGATGCAGGACATCTGGTTGCTGGGACTCTGTCTGGCCAAAGTAGGCCACTAAGAAGGGCCTTGAAGACTGTATTAGTGATGTGAAGAGCCTTATGCTCCCACTGCCCATGATGGAGCTACCTTGCCAGTATATCTTCCCAGCCAAGATAAAATGAAATCCCTATAAAATCATCATCCGAAGTACATCTTTCCTCAAATGAGTTGTTCTGTCAGGTGACCATTGTGACAAAGAATGCCACCAAAATGAAGAGTGCCTTGCTTAGACAGGAACACATGGACAGATTTGTTTTCTGTTTCCATCTAGTCTCAAGATCAGGAGCAATCAACTGGAGGCAATTTTGTTCTCTCAAAGGACATTTGACAACATCTCAGACATTTTCTATTGTTATAAATAGGGGTTTGGACTGGCGCCTAATGGGTAGAATCCAGGGACATATTAAATAAACATTCTATAATACATCAGCTATGCCTCAAAACAAATAATTATCTAGCTCAAATGTTAATGGTACCTTGGATGATAAACCCTGCTCTAGATAATATGGTTAATGTTTTTGCAGATAATAATAGATACTCCCTGCCTTTCAATTGGAATATGAATAAAATAAGCTTCTCTGTGTACAATTTGTATTCTGATTTCAGGAAAAATGAAAATGCCTCTCGCTGAAAACAAAATTGCTAAGAACATTTTCTTGTGGGTTTACAAAAATTCAAAATTGAGAACTTCAGAATTAGGACCTTGGGCTGCCAACATAAGGCAGTAAAAATTACATATGAAATTCAATTAAATTATTGAAACTAAGCTCATCTCAGATAAATTGAGAATTCTTTAAATGATGTCTAAATAGAGTACTTTATCACCAATATTAAACTAATAATGTCATAGTAAAATAGCCATTTGATATATCTTTAAAATCCTTAATCATATATTTGTAGAAAAAAACCACATGCTTTGCAAATTATCCAATTATATTCATTGCTTCCAAGCTACTTATATTTTCATGCTTTATGGAAATCAAATTAAACCTGGGATATTAAGATTTTTTCAAAGTTGTCATGCACATGTATGCAAGCAATAATAGGACTCTCAGTATGACGACATGGGTGAGGTAGGGTTCCCCCAAGACTCTTATCTAGTTTAGAAAAACAAAGAAAACTAATCATCTAAATACTCGATCTGTGGGGAGCCATGTTAAATGGGTACTAGAGAACAATTTTAAAGAAATATTTACACATTATTGAGACTATTAATTCTAAGCCAGGCAACAGTTAAATATGAGTCCAGATTCTAAAACATTTTAGACAAACAATTTAGACAACTATTTTCTATGTTTTGATAGTTATCAGTGATTGGGGACCTAAGTGTAGGAAGAAGCAAGCTACTGACCAAGAAACCTGGTTGCATATTCTGATCAATTAATAATCAACAGCATCACAACATTATGCCTCAGCCTCTTTCCCAGACCAAATAACTCAAAGTTTCTAGAAATTAGCCTGATCTTTGCCCCAGTACTATATAGCACATTGCAGGTGAGCTACCTTGGGGTGTTTTCTGAAATTTGGATTCAGATTGAACAGTTCTGGGATTAGCCTGCACTCTACATCACTGGATGTCAGCAGTGATGGTCTAAAGACCATACTTTGAATAGTGAGGTATGAAAATGGATGATTCAAACATGCAGTTAGCACTGAGAAATAGCAGTGTCCAAGCACCTATTTGGGGGTTACGGGATATATGAGCATAGAAACAATATAGAAAATGTCCTCAAAGAAAATATTATACAACCCTAAAACACTGCCATGCAGTACGCATATCTTTGGTTAACGTCCACAAGAAAATGAAAAGGTCAGGTTTTTTTAATAGGAACAAATTTTAGCCTGGTTACTCTTTTAGAAGCAGACATCGATTGATCTTCAGTTTGCTCTTTCATCAGTGAGGACAACATAGCCTGTCCTTAGCCTTTACTGTTCTTTTTTCTGTAAGATTTTCTTTCTGGTCATTCGGGGCTCTTCCTGTATTACTACTCACAACATCCACCTTCTACTTCCATTTCCATAGCTTAAAGTTTTTTTTTTCATTTTATCATGACTTAATTTATTGATAACAGTGATTGAATACTGAGCTCATCAAAACCTAGCCAGACTCTCAGGAGAAAAATCAGAAGGGATGAGTTGTGGCAAATTATTGTAATAAAAATTATACTGGCTGACATTTAGTAGACTCTTTACATTCTGAGACTAATCTCACACCAATTATCTCGTTTGCCACTCTAGGTAAAATTAATAAAGCACAGTGGAAAATGTCCCCATTCTTAAGACAGAAAAAGAAAATGAGTTTTTAAAATTTAAAAGTGAGCCAGGTGTGGTGGCGCATGCCTTTAATCCCAGCACTCAGGAGGCAGAGGCAGGCGGATTTCTGAGTTTGAGGCCAGCCTGGTATAAAAAGTGAGTTCCAGGGCAGCCAGGGCTATACAGAGAAGCCCTGTCTTTAAAAAAAATGAGTTTTTAAAGTACAAATTTAATACAAGTAAAATAGAAGGCAAATCTCTGGATGCAAAGTCTAATGTCTCTCAAGTTCTTCTAATAGTTTCCTTTGTTTTTACAATGTAATCTTAGAAACAAAAATAAAACAAAACAACAAAACAAACAAACAAAAAACCAAAAAAACCCAAATCCCTAGAATATATATATATATATGAATATATATATATATATGAATATATATATGAATATATATATATGAATATATATATATATATATATATATATATATATATATATATATATATATAAAACCTTGATATTCTGAGAGAAAGCTTAACACATCACAGTCTACAATGGGATAGTAAAGGTTTACAGCTTTTGGTATGTTGGTTTCAGTTGTATTTCTAAGTTTCTCTCTGTGGTTTTTAGGGTGGTTCCTTTGTCATTATACAGATAGGCAGCTCAATGGAAATCCTTAAGTAAACACAGCCAAATTTAAGAATTAATCAATTTATATCATGTGTGGTTGATAAAGAGATTTTTTATTACAGGGAAATAAGTTAATTTTTTATTAATTCTAAGAATTATCAATATTAATATATGAGGTTACTTAATAATGATTACAAATCTACTGAGTTAAAATTAGAAGTACTATATTGGAAGAAAAAGAAATAAACCAGATACAAGTGGTCCTAATTCTCCCTGGTTATTGATTATCTGATCTTATGCCTAGAAAACTCACCATTCCTGACCAAAAGACTCAAAGAAATACTATCAGTGAAGAATCAGACTTCAAACAACATACATTAAATTTACTAAGACAGCAATCAGAACAACAATCTCATTCACAATATCATTTAAAAGTTAATAAAATAATGACTTCATAGTGAAAACTACAGGACAATGAAGGAGAAATCTAAAGAAAACTTTTGAAAGATCTCCACTTTCAAGGATTGGCAATTAATATGGTGATGGTGATAATATTACCCAAAAGAATTAAGATCTTGAATAATGCAATCTCCATTCAAATTCTAATGAAATTCCTCACAGGACTTGAAAACTTAATCCTTAAATTCATGTAAAAACACAAAAGACTCCAAATAATCAAAGGAATCTTTCACAAAGAAGCAAAAAATGCTGGAGGCATCACAATATCCTATTTCACATTATACTGCAGAGATAGTTTAAAATAGCAAAACAGACACATAGGCTAATGGAATAGAACACAGTACTCAGAAATAAAACCACACAGTTCCAGCCAACTGATATTTGGCAAATTCTAAAGACATACAAAAGATAAAATGTGTCTTTTTCACCACTTCAGCCAGTACTGGGAAAGCTGGATATCGACATGCTGGAGAAGGAACCTAAATCCTTACTTCTTCCTCTGCACAAAGTCATCTCCATTGGGGATGGAGCATGATGAGGGTGAAAAGAAGGATTAGAGACAGGGAATGGAGATCAGGGAAGATGATGTAATTATATACTTATTACTTCCAAATAAGATATTTTACATAGAAAATGTGGCATATATCCACGGTGGATTTGTCTTCAGCATGAAAAATGAAATTATGCTATTTTTAGAAAAATGGATAGAACCAGGAAATGAAAATAGCCTAGATGAGTGAATGGATAATAACAATATTGTAACATTTACACAACAAAATATCAAACAGCTCTTAGGAAAAAGAAAATTATGAAAGTTGCAGGTTTATGGATAAAGCTAGAATCCATCATTTTGGGTGATATGATACAGACTCAAAAAGTTAGCTTTGAATCATTAGATAAGTGTGTTTTATTTGCAATACTCACATAGGTCAGGAAATGACTATGGAGCAATGGGCAGACAAGGCTTTTAAGAGATGGGAGAGAGAACACTGGGATATAAAGATGGAAAGAAGAAATTATGGAATGAGAAAGTTAAATGAGGTGGAGGGTTGGGATACATGGTAAAGGAGGAATCAGTAAAAAAGACCTTGTGAAAACCCACTAATGCAGATGCTTCTGAGAATATAGCACCTACATATATAAAAGGACTTTAAATTAATTGTCCCTGTAATTGGACAACAATGTCCTTACTAAAAACAACAGCCTATCAAAAAAAAAAAATTCCCAAGTTGGGAATTGGTTACCTCCTTTGGAGTTGTATGCCAGTTAGGTCTCATAGAACCCCTAAATACATCAATCTATTGCCACTAACTACTCTTGGTTACCCACCAGAATTTGGCGACAAGACCTGATTTCAGACAGTATCAGATACTTGATTCATTGGAAAGAGAGGCCCCTTGGTCTTGCAAACTTTATATGCCCCAGTACAGGGGAACGCCACGGCCAAGAAGCAGGAGTGGTTGGGTTGGGGAGCAGCGTAGTGGGAGGGTATACGGGACTTTTGGAATGGCATTTGAAATGTAAATGAAGAAAATATCTAATAAAAAATTTTAAAAAGAAAAATTTTCATAGAAAAATCAAGCTGGTATTGAGCTGTGAGCTTCATTTTTACTGGCTAGATTTCACAGTGCTGGAAGGTACTATGCATATTCCTGGGGAAGAAAAAATAATTGCCAATCATACTCAGCTGCGTATCCTGCCAACTATGTAATAATGACCTGCCTGTCAGGACCTGCACACTGGTGCAGTCTTGGCATGGATGTTATTTTATATTATATAATTTCTATTTAAAAATTTTGCCTTCATCAAAAACATTTCTTTGTGCAGTGGGCAGTAGAAACTCACAACTCATCAAAATGCAGAGTATACTTGTGAGGAGTACTCAGCCACAAATGAGACATCTCTATCACACCTCCCAAGGCTTGGGTATCATTGAGGAAAAGGAGTTGACAGAAAAAAAAAATGTAAGGACCAGAGATCAGAGAGGTATGTAGAGATACAGCATCTTCTGGACATGACAGGACTATTGAACTCAGCTGCTGTTGTGGTTGCCTGCAAAAGTTCAACCCTGTCAATATTCTTGCAAGGAAGAAGAAAGGTTCATAAGCCCCCACAGGTAACCAAGGTGCTATTGATATATGATGGCATTTAAAGAAGGTAGAAATGATTTTCTTTAAGGTTGTAGCCCTGGTAGATTGAACACTCCACTGGATGGACCATATACCTGTGAGTAAAAGGGCAGCACAGATTGTACTTAGTGAGCTATTTAAACAAAAGGAGAACATGGGAATGCGGGGCTAGATCTCAGAAGAATTAGGGTAAGTGATGGGGGAGGAGTATGATCAAAAAATTTTTGTGAAATTTTCAAAGAATTAATATATGCTATTAAAACTCTATATTTTTATACATTTATATAATTCATTCTGGCTATTCACCTGACCTGCTCTTATTTCCCTTCCATCCCTATTATCTGAAACCTCTTCCCTACAAATATATTTCCCACATTAATGACTGTTTGTTGTTCTGTTTAATGTCACACTGAGGTTGACCCTAGCCATCTGCATGACCATTGGCTTGGAACTATCGATTGGAGCCTGGTGGCTCACCAGCAGCTACAGGATGCAACACTACACCTCCCCCTCTACTAGAATCTATTAGTTGGCCATAGTTAAACAGTACACAATAGGGCCTCATGAATGCATCCTCTAAACACAGATGACTCTTGACCAGGCCAGTCTTGTATAGGTCCAGTGCCAGGAGGCACAATTATTGTGAGCTATGACCACAGCTTACGTGGAAGATGGCATGCCACAGCCTTTCTCTCTGTCTTCAGACTCTTACATTCTTTCTGTCTCTTTTTTTTAAACTATCTCTCAGCCTTAATAACTAGACAAAGCTAGTTCTAAAAACAATGGTTCCCTAAACAAAATCTCCAATGCCAAGTGAGAAATAACACCATAGAAGTTATTACTTAGGAGGCCGCAGAGGTCCCCCAAACCAATTCAGACTCTTACAATTACTTTGAGTTGCTAAGGAGAATGACTTGACCTGACCTGTTGCTGAAGACTCCACATATTGGATTGTAATACTTTTAAGTCCCATATCAAACTGCGAATATAACTCATTGGTAGAGTGCTTGCTTAATGTTTAAGGTCCTGAGTTCAGTCCCCAGCACCATAAAAATACTAAACAAAGTATGAATTCACATTCATAAGACAATAAAAGAGTCCTGACCCGTAAATGTAGAATTAAGCTACATTCAAACTTAGTGCCTAATATTATAACTTTTTTTCTTGCACTGATTCCTTGAAGAAATAAAAATATAATAAATGGGAAAAGACATCGTCTTTCAAGTCGTTATTCAAAATTCTCTGCGATCTAAGAAAGTATCCATCTGTGGTTAATACAGCAACATCTCACTGATCTAAAAAACGGACTTCTAAAACATTCAACTCTCTAAAATCAGAAGGAAAAAAATAGACATCTGAATAACAATCAGAATTGGCAACTGAACTTGGGGTTGAATTCCTAAGCAAAAGGAATAAGCAGGATCTCGGGCCCAACAAACACCAAGAAGTTCAGGATAGCCACATCTAAGCAACTGCACAGGACAACTGTCTGCAAAACTGGCAACTGAAGTATCTGCCACAAAAGTTCAAACCATGACCATGAGCTGTATGTAAAAACCTTATTCTCTACAAGAGGTAGTCATATGCTGATAAATTGTTTTAACTGTGGTTCTCTATAGAAAAAGTACAGTTTGGAGCATTTGTCAATTTTCATGATACTTTATGGCCGATTTCAAGGCACCAAGATAGGACATGGACCATGGGCCTTTGAAGAGATTTACACAATTGGTTTTCCAGGCACTGCAAGCTGAAATGAGGAAAACATTAGTTGTTACAGGAAATACAAGGCAGGCCTGAGGCCCAGGAGGAGAAATAAATTTCCCTTATAAAACATTTTGTTCCAAGGATTCACAAAGACAGAAGGTAACTGTTGCTATGTGCTAAAATAAGATATTAATTCCAGTGGCAAAATCATCTTGGATAATCAAAAACTGAGTACATGACTATTTACCTTGTCATTTTCTTCCAAAAATAATTATATGACTAATTTCACTATTCATGACTACATGATATATATATATATATATATATATATAGATATATATATATATATTGTTTTTAAAAGGGAAGGCATGTCCAAGTAGAAAATATTTCCTTTCTCTTCTCATACCCACATGCCCTGTAGGTGTGTTGTCATTCCAGAAAACTGGAATCCTTATTCTTTATAGTAAAAGTACAAGACTTCACTAGGAATTCTATTGCTTTCCCTAGAAAGGAACATACATGTGGAAATGTAATCTGTTCAGATCATCACAGTACAGTCTGAGAAACCCTAACCCCAACAATAGCTCTCATTTTCAAACCTCTCAAAAGTGAAGCAGTCAGCCAGATTCTAGCTATCATCATGGCACTACGGAAGGGCCTTCCTAGTGTTTTCTAAAGTAGCAGACATCTTGTTTACTCAGTATGGTATGGATTTCAAAACTCCTCTTCAATTATCCTTCTATTACCTAGAGACAAAATAAAGAATTTGAGATGACTGTGTGTACTCACTCCCTACTCTCAAATAGGTAAAAGGTAAAGTTACCTTTTTGCACTATAAAAACTGTGTACTTTTAAAACTGTATTCAAGCACTTTATTTTCCCAAAGGTATTTACTGAGTGCTTACAATATCCAAGAGTATTTTATTATTCTTCTTAAATAGGAAACCTAATGCTGACCTAGTACTTTATGCTGTGACTACAACATAGCCTATTTATAAATAAGTTCTAAAATAAATTCCAAGATAAGATGCATTATTTTAAATTAACTAAAGCCTATATACTATGTATTATTCTTGTTACATTTGCTTGATATAAGGTTATTGTTTTAAAACAATATTTCAGAGCCAATTTGGAGATGTTTAGTTTTAAGACAGTATATTTTCTGACTTTATACCTTGCTGGTACAAGCACGTGTAATGCTCTACTAAATTTAAAATAGTAAAGGAAGTCTAAAAATTTATTAGGATCCACTACTTTATACAATTAAACACATATTTTACACACACACACATACACACACACATGCACACACACTATTATTATAATAAACTGACACTGCTAGAATGGATTTGTAAGATTGCTTCATTGCTACTGTGCTTACTGTGCAGACATAAGGATGTGAGTTTGATTCCCAGCACCTACAGAAAAGCATACACACCAGGTGCTGTGCGAATCTGGAACCAGTGCTGAGGAAATGAGACAAGCAAATGGCTGAAGTTACTTGAGAATTTCAAAGCCCTAGACTCAGTGAGAGACCTTTTTGAGAGAAAATGAGGAATATATCCAACATTAATGCCTGGCCTCGACAGACACACGTGGCATACAGATTCACAAGGAGAGAAAAGAAGAGAAGAGGAGAGGAGAGGAGAGGAGAGGAGAGGAGAGGAGAGGAGAGGAGAGGAGAGGAGAGGAGAGGAGAGGAGAGGAGAGGAGAGGAGAGGAGAGGAGAGAAGAGAAGAGAAGAGAAGAGAAGAGAAGAGAAGAGAAGAGAAGAGAAGAGAAGAGAAGAGAAGAGAAGAGAAGAGAAGAGAAGAGAAAAACGAAAAATACTATGGGATATCCATCCCTATAACAATGTGCATAGGAAACTCCATTTGGCTGAAGCTGCTGTCAGTACAGTGTCAAGATGCAAAGCCATGGATATGTCTGTAGACTTTAAGTTTTCCTTCCATGGGCCATCTATGGTATTTGAATACAGCATTATATGGTTAGCCTTTCAGTAGCTGCCTCATGAAGAAGAAAGGATAATAACTTCCTGGAAAGCTAATAGCTTTGCAGTTCCTGGAAATCTAAGAGAGAGAAGCAGGGATGGTGTGCACACATTACCCAAGCTATGAAAAAGCATAAAAACAATAAAGCATTCATGTACAATACGTGCATATAAGTGGATAGGTGCATGCTATACAGTACTCTCATAATATAAAAATATTCTGTAAAGATATGACCCATCATTCATAATATTAGGTTATAGACAATCCATTATATAGACCAACAGTTCTCAACTTATGAGTTGTAAAACCTTTGGGAGTTGAGTGACCCTTTCACAGGGATCACATATCAAATATCCTGTATATAAGATATTTATTTACATTATGATTCATAGCAGTAGCAAACTTATAGGTTTTAAATAACAATAAGAATAATTTTATGATTGGGGTCACCAAAACATGAGAGACTTCATTAAAGGGTTGCAGCATGAGGAAGATTGAGAACCACTGATATGGAGCATAGACCATGTAAGTTACAATGTGTACTTTCACTACTCACACTTAATTTCATTACTGTCCTAAGCTATGTGAAAACCCTGCAGAAAAGTTTCTTCTGAAATCTGGAATAATAGCAGCCCTTCAAACTCCAAATTGGTCTAAATTCAAAGACACCTCTCTTTGGGAGAGATAAGAGCAGTCATCGTGACACCAAATGGCAAGTAGTTACATTAACATTCTGGTTAATCTCAGGCAAATAACTAAAGCACTTAGGACCTTAATCTTCAAAATGAAGACAGCTGTTACCCATGTCCCCTAGGGTTGAACCTTCAAGAAGTCAGGATTGGTCCCATTCTAAACCCAGTGCTGGGCAAGCTTCAAGCTCTGCATAAGTGCTGTAAAAGCAATCACAGGGGAACAGTGTGTTGTTCTGTGGTGGTCACAGAAGCAATAAGACTTTCCTTCCTCTTACGTAATATGAACACAACTCATTCTCAGCTTTTTCTTTAACATAAACTTCTTTCAAAGTTCGACCTAGCTGTAGAACTTTTAATCATTAAAACTCATGTGACTTACACCGTGGAATAACAAATGCCATTCTGGTGATTGTATAAGGTATCAATGAGTTACTTCCCTAAACACACACCTGGTCTGGGATGAAAGTTGTTGCAATTTTATGTTGAACAGTTAAGCACTCAGAGGAAAACAATTTAATGCTGTTGTTATATCACTTAAACAGAAGAATATGAAGTGTGTTAATAATCATATTCCTATGTTTACAGAATTATACCTTCGGGTGGTATAGCTGGGCTTTCATTTTATGTTTGTAACCCAATGCAGGCTATTATTAACATGACTTTGGGTTTCAAAAATACCAAGTGAGAGTTGCAGAAATACAAATACAAAATGATGTTACCTGAAGATAAATACAACATATGGACAGTGTGGTTTTGAATCCTTGAGATGAACGTTCTAAGAGGTGCCTGTTCTCTGTTAACCTAGCGCTTCAAACAGGTTTTCAATCCACAGATCAACAGATTAGCACCCTTGATGACTCACTGCTTTAGAGTAATTCCCACTGGAACTCCAAAGTCACTGTTCAAAATATTGCTACCGTTTATTTCCTTAAGAATATTTGCTAAGTGGTATTGAAACACAAAAGCTCAAGAAAAATCTGAGCTTCTACATTTGGACTTAAAAGAGGACACACACAGAGATCTGTTCTTTCTCTAAAGTAGGATTTATTAAATAGTAGGCTAGAGTGATGTTTGTAAGTACAGCATTGTGGGAGGGAGACAATCAATATGAATTCTGGGAAGCCACGGCTGTACCTTGAATAGGCTGTCATTATTGCACCTGCCACTAACAAATAGGCTGCTGCGAACTGCATGTGCCTCCCCCGCTTAATGGACTGTTTTCATATTCATAGCTTTGACACTTTGTAAGTCTTACCATAGAGTAGGCGATCAAGAAACATGGTAAAATAAAGAGCAAATAAATTCCCCATTGTCCTAAGTTACTTACAGTCTAAATTGAGTGGTAAGACTAATATATGTGGTATAATTAATCTTTAGGACAATAGTGACATCAAGAGTCTCGTGCAGAACAAAATGTCAAAGAGGATGTAGAAAAATTGAAACCTTTGTATACCACTTCGAGAAATGTAAAATGGCAGCACCACTTTGGAAAAAGAGTCTACAGAGTCCTCAAAAAAAATGTTAAAGTTGGGTTGCTGTGTGAGCCAACAATTCTAGTCCTAACTACACTTTATTACATGAAAAATAAAAATTCAAATTTTTTATCCTTGCAGACAGGAGCCTAGTATAACTATCCTCTGAGATGCTCTACTCAGCATCTAACCAAAATAGATACAGAGACCCACAGCCAAACATTATCTGGAGCTCAAAGACTCTGTGGAAGAGTTGGGGAAATGACTGGTGGGCTGAAAGAGGACAGGGACTCCACAAAAAGACCAACAGAGTCAACTAACCTGAACCCTTGGGGGTTCCCAGAGATTGAACCAAAAACCAAAGAGCATACATGGGCTGGACCTACCCCCGCCCCCCCCCCCACCACACACACATCACATCACAGATGTGCAGTTCAGTCTTTTTTCTTTTTTTCCTTTTTTTATTAAATATTTTCTTTATTTACATTTCAAATATTATCCCCTTTCCTAGTTTTCCCTCTGAAAATCCCTTATCCCCTCCCCACTCCCCCTACTCCCCAACCCACGAATTCCTGCTTCCTAACCCTGGCATTCCCCTATACTGAGGCATAGAACCTTCACAGGACCAAGGGCCTCTCCTCCCACTAATGACTGACTAGGCCATCCTCTGTTACATATGCAACTAGAACCACCATATGTTTTCTTTGATTGTGGTTTAGTCCCAGGGAGCTCTGGGAACACTGGTTAGTTCATATTGTGGTTCCTCCTATGGGGCTGCAAACCCCTTCAGCTCCTTGGGTCCTTTCTCTAGCTCCTTCATTGGGGACCCTGTGCTCAGTCCCATGGATGGTTATGAGCATCCACTTCTGTATTTGTCAGGCACTGGCAGAGCCTCTCAGGAGACAGCTATATCAGGCTCCTGTCAGCAAGCTTTTGTTGGCATCTGCAGTAGTATCTGGGTTTGGTGGTTGTATATGGGATAGGTCCACTCCAGAAAACCAAATAACCCACTCCAGAAAACCAAATAACCCTATTTAAAAAATGAGGTACAGAGCTAAACAAAGAATTCTCAAGTGAGGAAAACAAAAAATTCTCAACTGAGGAATACTGAATGTCTGAGAAGCACCTGTAAACATGTTCAACATCCTCAATCATCAGGGAAATGCAAATCAAAACAACCCTGAGATTCCACTTCACACCATTCAGAATGGCTAAGATCAAAAACTCAGGGGACAGCATTGAGGATGCTGTTGAGGATGTGGAGAAAGAGGAACACTCATCCATTGCTGGTGGGATTGCAAGCTTGTACAACCACTCTGGAAACCAGTTTGGTGATTCCTCAGAAGATTGGAAATAGTACTACCTGAGGACCCAGATATAACACTCCTGGGCATATATCCAGAAGATGTTCCAACTGGTAATAAGGACACATGCTCCACTATGTTCATAGCAGCTTTATTTATAATAGCCAGAAGCTGGAAAGAACCCAGATGTCCCTCAACAGAGGAATGGATACAGAAAATGCGGTACATTTACACAATGGAGTACTATGCAGCTATTAAAAACAATGAATTTATAAAATTCTTAGACAAATAGATGGATCCTGAGTGAGGCAACCCAATCACAAAAGAAGTCACTTGATATGCACTTGCTGATAAGTGGATATTAGCCCAGAAGCTCAGAATACCCAAGATACAATTTGCAAAACACACGTAACTCAAGAAGATGGAAGGCCCCAGTGTGGATACTTCAATTCTTCTTAGAAGGGGGAACAAATTACCCATGGAAGGAGTTACAGAGACAAAGATCAGAGCAGTTCAGTCTTCGTGTGGGTCCCCGAACCACTGCATTAGGGGATGTCCCTGTCCTTGTTGCCTGCCTGTGGATTCTGTTCCCCTGGCTGGGCTGCTTTTTCTGGTCTCAATGGGAGAGTATATGCCTGGTCCTGCAGTGCCTTGATGTGTCAGGGTAGGTTGGTAACCAGGGAGTGCTCTGCCTTCTCAGAGGAGAGGGGAGGCAGGAATGGAAAGGGGCTGTGTGAGGTGGCAATGGGAGTAAGGGGGCATGCAAGCTGGATGTAAAGTGAACAAATGAATAAAGTAATGGAAAAATTCAGACATGAATGTTCACAGCAGCATTACTCAAGTGGCTCAAACATGGATAGCAGCCTATGTCTTATAACTAATGAGTACATCAATCAAATATGACATATCTATACAATGGAAAATTATTATGTCACCAAAGAAAGCGGAACAATGAAGCCCCAATAGTTATAGCCATAATGTGGATGAACCTGAAGAAACCACTGAATTGTACACTTTAAAATGGAAAATTTAATGTTTGCGAATTGCCTCTCAATAAAAGTAACATACCAAAGAGTAGTTACTTCAGGGGTTCAGTAGAAAGAGGATGATAAATTATTAATCCATTTAGGAGGCATTTAGAGACTTCCACAAAGAGGTGAGACCTGAAATATGTTCTCGGGGGTGCAAAGTGAAAAATAAAAATAGACACAAAATGTCACAAATCAAATTAACTGTCCATTAAAGGTAAAGCTGTGGAAGCAGACAGAGATGGCTTTCCTCTAGATTATCTGGCAATGGCTATAATAACTCTGTGAGTATGCTAAAACAAACCACTAAATTGTACACTTTCAAATGGGAAGTTTAATGTATGTGAATTGCATCTCAATTAAAGTCACATACTAAGGAGTAGTTACTTCAGGAGGTCAGTAGAAAGAGGATGGTCAATTAATTATTAACAAATTTAGGAGGCATTTAGAGATTTCCACAAAATGGTGAGACCTGAAATAGGTTTTGAAGGGTGTCCTGGGCTTAAGTATTTCAACTGTGAGAAAAAATGACAAAGTGAGCAGGATCATAGTTCCCATCACATAGAGGACCACCTAAACTGAAACTGCCAATGAATTTTCACTCTCCAATGCTTACAAGCATGGTTGTCTGCCTCTACTTCATGTTGAACTCACAGTGAAAGAGCAAGTAACCAAACTGCAAATTATCCCAGATTCCATTAATTACCAACAACAATTCATAAAGTAACAGTTTCCTGATTTCCAGCCCACCAGACTTCACTGAAAGAAATCCCAGAGACGTGATCTCTACTGAACATTCAGCAGGTGATGCTTATCCCATGATCATCAATTATTTTATTTGATACTATGAATTTCAAGAAGGGGGTCACCTATGTATCTAGAAGAATATGGAATAATCATAGGAGTTTCTAGCCCTATCTTTTATGGAAATCATTAGTGACATTTCTCTTGATAAGGTTTCCATAGCTTACTATATGAGGTGTTATACATCCTATCTCAATTTGGAACCAGCTTCATTCAGGAGAAGGTTTCATGGTGTTGCACATCAGACTGTGATTTTAAAATAATGTTCTCAGCACATTCATTAGCATTCAAAGAACACTCTGCTTGGCTCTGGTGATAGGATCTGAGGAAAAGCTAGCAGTGGTAAATATTTTGAGGATATTTTTGCTGATACACAGTGCTAAGGAAATAAAAGGAAAGCATAGGCTTCCTGGAATTAGAAGGACATCTTAAGAGTGAGTAATCCATCTATTCACTGCCCATCAACCAGATTCCCTGAAATGCTCCTCTTCAGGATTTTAGCACAGCTTCATGCCCAATCAACTTATGACTGTACAGTTTTTATCTTGACAGTCCTTATGGCTTGGCCAAAACCACAAATAAAAACAGATATCATAAACCCTAAAAAATGCATACTATCAAGAGCATGCTTCTCACCCTAACACTATAAACATCTGAGGCTGGATAACTTCCTGCTAAAGGGGATATCTTGTGCACTGTGGGATGTGTAATATTCCTGGCTTTTATCCACTAGATATCACTAGCACTGTATTTCAGTTGTGTTGAGCAAAATTGTCTCCAGATAGTTCCCAATGTGCCTGGGGAATGTATATTTGGGAGGGTAAAAGAACCTCCAATAGAGGCATAAAATGTGAAGCGCAACAAATGTATCATTTAATCATAATTTAATCATAAATTGACAGAAATGTATTCTTCATACTCCAATAACAAGTTCATTGTCATTATCTAAATTTAGAAAATGTTTGTCAACTTGAATGAAAAATGGCAGTACCTATTTCCTATTTTAGAATGAGAATAATTAAGTTTAACAGTTACAGCATTATATATTTTCAGTATATATGATGAATATATTATATATAGTGAAAATATATAATACAATGACATATAATTGAAAGGTATCTGATAACATGTTAAAGATTAAAACTGTAATGCTCTTTAGTCAGGCTTTCCTTTATTGCAAGTACTTTATCTACACTGTCCTACTTCATTTTGACCTCAGTTCAGAAGGGAGGTTTGCTGATGCGATCATGAGTTGATAATGCTAGGGTTCACAAAGAACTGATTGAAAGCTTCTCTGTTAATCAGTAGCCAAGTCCAGAGACCCTGCACAATTACAAAAGGAAATGAGCAGTGCCTTGAAATTTTGGATTTGTTCACCAAGCCCTTGGTCAAAAGAGTATATTGTATACAATTAGCCCATGTCTGTGGCATCTTAAGGAATTATAAATATGAATGAGAACAACTCAAATACACATGAATTTTTTCATCCATTTTGGATCCACCTTCACTGGATATTTTCAAAACATGAAAGACTGTGACTAAGCCACTCCTCAAGCCCATGCCTAATTTAAGCAAGATTTTGCATCACAGGCTAATTAACGAAGTACAAGGTTGCTCTGTGCTTCACATGCAGAACAGCATAGTAGCTCATGTTGACAAGCTTTGTCATGTAAGATTCACTTATCTTCAAGACTGGCTTTGGCTATAATTTTGATTGTATAGAGAAATCTACAAATCTTTACTTCTTGCAGCTGAGCAAGATACTGTGCTGACAGCATCAAAGCATGTTTGCAATGCAACAAACTTTGTATATAGAAGCAAAAAAAGAACCCTGTCCCTAAATGCACAAGAACGACATTTGAAATTTCTACTCCACATTTGTCTTCCACTTCTTTTTTCCCTGAGCCCTGTTACATAAAGGTTTAGGTGTTCTGGGGAATAATTGGGCATCAAGTATGGCAGGGTGTGGGAGGATACTTAGTTACCTCCATTATTACACACTTTATTTAGGAGGTGGGCAATTTCTATTTATATCACCTCAGATCAAGATACACCCCAGCAATTTGGGAGGGGGAGAGCACCAAAACAAGTGGATAATTTCATTTGAACACCTTGTACTGAGTACAAATCTGATTAGTACATTCATCTTCTTATAAAAGAACAGATAGCATTGCAAACAATGGTTTGTGTTGGCTGCTAAGTGTAGGACAGGCAATGGGTTAAAAGTTAAAGCTGAGCAGAACATAGCCACAGAAAATAGCAAGTGAACTACAATGTGAACATGTGGCTACACACTTAACCCACGTATGAAAATGTAGCAACTTAGTTTAGGAGTCAAAAAAAGCAGGGCTAGGAGTGGGAATCATATAGACAGGCAACCATTTCATTAACTTATATGAAAATTCCCCTAACATATAAAATATGTTCTTTGTTTTATTTCTAATTTACTCCTCTCTAGCCATGGTGTCAAATATTACATGGCTATTGAGTTCCAGACATGTAGCTAGTTGAAATTGAGACATACTATAAAAGCAAAATACACACTCATACTTCAATACTTGGCAAACAAGAAATATATATAATGTATTTTATTACTAAATTTTCTAATACTTACATAACAAAGTAATATTTCAGATAAATCAGGTAAAATAAAACATATTTTATTTTACAATTTTAATATTATTTAAACATGACTATTAGAAAATTTCAAATTCTCTATGTGGTTTAGTTCACATATCTATTAGACAATGCTGGTCTGAAGACTGAAAGTCACTTTAAGGCCTGATTTATGTGGAATTTGAAGGCATTTCCATGCAAAAGTGTTGCTTGATTGAATTTGGCTCCTGCACTACAAATATTAACTTTAAACATACTTGAAAACTAAAATTTCATTCACTGACATTGTGGCAAAATCTGTTAGATAAACAAATCTTTTATGCTTCTGAGACATGAAAAAGCAACTATATTTTTCCCCTTTGCAGATTTACTTAAACCATGTTAACCTCAAGATGAAACCAACTATAGTATTAAAAATAATGTGATAATTAGGTGTGGTGTCTAGAATCCTGTAATGACATAAAGAGACACATGGATGGAGAAAGGCCAGGACTGCACAAAATTCGAGAGGAAATGTTACTTATAAGAGCACACACATTGCCAACACCTAAGTTCAAACACTCAAAACTTTCCTGAGGCTCATATTTGTTTTGTTTTTAGTTTTTATATTTCTTCTCCATCTTCACTACTTTCACCTGGTGATTCACATCTGGGTCACAAGGCTAAAGCCATCCTTCCCACCTCTCGGTCTACAGTCTTTGCATCACCAAAATCTAATTAGTCATGAACCTTACTGATGAAATCCATTCTGAACATTTGACTGAAAATATGCCATGGTAGTAAACAACCTTCAGATTTACATTAATGCCAGTCTTGCATAAAGTTTTAAAATTAAACTCCACCTATGACTATTAATCCATGAAGTTCATAATGAGAATGATAACACTAATAGAAGCTAATGAAGTCAACCCTCAGTCCTCATATTGGAATATACAAAGTAAAATTTAAAAGTAGAAGCCAATACAGTTTGTAAAAAAGACAAGTAAATTAAAATAAAACAAGAAAGTATAAAGCTAACCTCTTCCATTGCCTTTGCTTAATCCATCTAAAAATTATTCCTTGTCCTTAGAACTCAGGGGAAGTAAGAATCTCTGCCCACAGAGACCAAGTTTTCTTTTCAGTTCATAAGTTTTGTGCCCTCCTAAGCCGCATCTTAAGAAGTGTTGTGTTTGTGGGTGGTTATGGACTTTTTATGATCTAGAGCTCAAAGAAAATGAGGTCAAAGAATACTGCTGTGGGTAACCACAGGAATAAAAAATGTCTACAAAAATATTAAAAAGAAAAGAGCATGTCATACTTCTTAAGGCAGACCCAGAACAGTAAATCCTCAACCATTTGGGAATGAGTCACTCGAGATAAGCACACATCCTGCTCAGCCCAGGGTTAATACTCTAACCATCTTCTATAAGAGTTTTCATTTTTAATAGAGATCCATCCATGGCTTTTTGAAAGTGCTGAACCAATTAGTTTTATAGTTGTAATTGTAGTTGAAATGCAGATCAGATGAATGGCTGAGTGAATTCTTAAAAGCAATACCATATGAAGTGAATATGTCTCCACCCAGCAACATTGACAATTCATTAGCATTGATATGCCTTGGTGTGCTGATGATCTAGATGTGAGGAATCTCTAGCTACCTCTCCAGAAAAGGTTAAAGGAGTTCCTGTCCTCAATGTTCTTCTGTCATGCCAACAGTGCGGGCATATCATTATTCCTCAGTAGATTATAACTTCTAGAACCAAATGGTCATGGGTTCCTTTCCCAGAGTCCCAGAATTCCTAAATGCTGTCTCCATCAACACTCCGCTCTTTTACGCTTTTGATACATGTTCTCCTTTTCAAAATGAGCTCATGTATCTACCACCTGTCTCCTATAAGACACATCTGTGATGAAAGCCCTGGATGCGAAGCATATCTGGATCCTAATTCTAGTCACACATATCCCCTGTTTGCTTTCTCTGAATCCCTTTGGGATAGAGGAGGGGAAATGACTCCAATCTATGGTTTAGATGGTCTATAGATAGAAAATCTATAGATGATCTAAGGGTCTACCATATGGTTATTATAGTCTCACAAAAGTACAAATAATGCTTTTAAATTTTAAATGCTGAATCACTGACACAGAAATCAGCAACCCTATGTTAGTAAACTAAACACTGATCTATTTTGCAACCAAATTCTGGTCAATTAAAAATGTCTCCTTCTGGCGCCGGGCGTGGTGGCGCACGCCTTTAATCCCAGCACTCAGGAGGCAGAGGCAGGCGGATTTCTGAGTTCGAGGCCAGCCTGGTCTACAAAGTGAGTGCCAGGACAGCCAGGGCTACACAGAGAAACCCTGTCTCGAAAAAAACAAAAACAAACAAACAAAAAAAAAAAGTCTCCTTCTCTTTCATTAACGATTAAACTTAAGTCATACCAAAGAGTAAAGTTAGTAATTTCTCCTTGGGAAGTTGACCAAAAACAAACAAAACAAACAAACAAACAAAACAAAACAAACAAACAAAAAAACACAATGTAAAGCGGTAGAGCCTGAAGACAGTCTTAGACTCACATATGAGTTCCAAACATAAGTTCAATTCCATCACATAAGAAAGATAGGAACTTTAGGAACTTAGGAAAGTTGCTTAGCCTCTATGAGACTCAGTTTCATGAACAGGAAAATAAAATGATTGGATTCACTAGAAAATTGCTGTAAGGCTTAGCTGGTATGCATGCAAGGCATTGAATGAAATGTTTGATATATACTGAGTCTAGGGACAGTGAAAATAGGACTCCGTTTACCAGAATTTCTGATATTCTGGCAACAGAAAATTACATTGAGCTTTGTCTAGGTAAGGCAATGTTTGAATAATTGAAAGCATTCAAGAATTTATTCTCCAAGATATTGATCTTTTCCCCCTTTGAAGTTCGTAGTATGATTTTTGCCTAAAGCAGTCTGACTGAGCTTGCTGCAAACACCCACCCACCCCCCACACACCCCAATCCCCACTGCCCAGCCCACACACACACGCACACACACACACACACACACACACACACACACACACACACACACACACGAGAGAGAGAGAGAGAGAGAGAGAGAGAGAGAGAGAGAGAG
This sequence comes from Mus caroli, assembly GCF_978045245.1. NCBI lineage: Eukaryota > Metazoa > Chordata > Mammalia > Rodentia > Muridae > Mus > Mus caroli. The sequence continues at coordinate 2,837,225 of NW_028227260.1, forward strand.
AGAGAGAGAGAGAGAGAGATCTCCCACAACCACCACTACTAGGACTAAAATCACCACAGCAGCCACCATGACTACTAGCTAGTTAAATAGATCACAGTACACTTGCTTACAAATGCACGTGCAAAATGCATCCTTACTTCCTGTGGTTGGCAGCTGTGGTTGTTCCCAGCATGCTAGTCTTGATTAATGTGTGGGATTTGTGGGTTCAGGAGCCTTAAAATATGCCCCAGACTCCAGCAAAAGGCTAGACTATACTCACTTAAACAACCATCACTCATTCTGTTTTGGTTTCCCAGGACATAAAATAAACTGGCTGTCAAATCCATATTGTAAGTAAACCTTAGGTACATATACGGCAAAGTATCACATAACAGGATAACTGGGGAGCTTTTGTTTCATAAGTAATTGTGAATAAGAAGACCTTACAGAAAAGAGACCATTTAACCCTATCATTGGTTGCCTTTATTTTTACAAAATATTACAAAATATTTAACCTTATTTTACAACGATTATATTGATATATAAGTCACCTATATAAAATTCACACATTCCAAGTGTCAGTTCACTGGTTGTTTATATATTCAGGGTTGTACAACCTTCACAACAACAAATTTCAGAATATATTTTTCAACTTGAAAAGAAACTCTAAAAACCAAAATCCATCTATTAACAGTCATTTTTTTTCCTACCTCACACCTAGCCCCAGCCCTAGGGAAGCACCTTGTATCAGTTTGTTTGATCTAGATGTATTTTCAAAACAGAATTTTATATCATGTGACTTTTCATAATGGGCTTCTTTCACTTAGCATAGTATTTTCAAGGATAATCTATGTCATAGAATATATTAGTACTTCAACTCTCTTATTGATGAATAATGTTCTCTTTTAAGATTAAACTATACTTTTTCTATTCATCAGTTGATGAAGACTTAGGCTGTTTTCTTTTTTTTTTTTTTACTGCTATCAGTAATGTATTTATATTCATGTGCATATTTCTCTTGTACGTGTCCCTAGGACATACACAATCTCATATAGTCACTCTATGCTTAAGTTATTGTGGAACTGAGAGACTATTTTCCAAACTGGCTGCCTCATTGAAATTCTTAGCAGCAGCTTAGGAGGGTTCTAATTTCTTCACACCCTAGCCACTTTTTATTATCTTTTTCATTGTCACCAGCCTAGTGGTTATAAACTAGTATTTCTTGTAATTTTCATTTATACTTCTCTGATGAATAATTATTTGATTTTGTGAGTGTTTATATGTTCTCTTGGTGAGTTGTATGTTTATATGAGCTTATTGTCCATTTTAGAAGTGAATGTGGAGGACCTATTATGAAATTCAACAGAGTAGCCAAGGAATCAGTTATAGGAATGGCGTTGTACAGATCAAAATATTTTGTTCTGCTAGCACAATGAACACCCTAAGGGATGTTTGAATAGTTTTCATCTTGAGAGTGGACTTTGTGAGCTATCAACCTCTTAACTGAAATATGATGGAATTATATTCAACAGAACACTGAAAATGGAACTATAAGCTATGTGTTCATTGTTCAAAGTTCTTATCACTGGCTTCTGAGTCAAAAATTAAGAACTCATTCTGGTAGCCTATTAAGCAGCAAAGGATGTGTGCATGTTTATAGGTGACTAGGATCAGGGGAAATAGAATGGTTTAATAACAGAAATGGCAACCAAGTTCTTAAAGCATGATATCTTATAAGTATTGGTGCAAGAACTATATAACATTTGGCTAACAATTCTCTTCATAATTCTGCAAGGGTCATCCTTTTAATTATTGTTCTTAATGAAAGTTTGTTTTTCTGTAACAGAGAAAAGAAACAAAGACCTTTCCACAACCATGGTCACTTCATGCTATAGTTAGCAGCCACAGAGATTTCTTTTTTTTTTTTTTTTTTTTTTTTTTGGTTTTTTGGTTTTTTGAGACAGGGTTTCTCTGTATAGCCCTGGCTGTCCTGGAACTCACTTTGTAGACCAGGCTGGCCTTGAACTCAGAAATCCGCCTACCTCTGCCTCCCAAGTGCTGAGATTAAAGGTGTGCACCACCACGCCCGGCTAAGATTTCTTAAGCATAAAACTTCACCCAAAGATTATAGAACCATCTCTAGCATTGGCTAATTGTCCTAGGGATGTTTCATAAGTAATCCAATGGTCCCCATGCAACAGGCTTGCTGTTGTTCAAATTGAAATAATAGTATTCTCTTTTGGATAGTTAACTGAGAGGTAAAACAATTTCTAACTTAACCTCTGTTGCCTGCATGTAAATCCCTTTCCCCAGCTGGCATGCCTAGTCTGGCCTTAATAGGAGAAGATGCACTAAGTCCCGATGAGACTTGATGTGTCAGAGCAGGTTGATTTGTGGGTAGGGATGGGGGAGTCTGCTTCTCTGAGGGGGAGGGGATGTTAGAAGGGATGGAAGAGTGAGATTTGGGAGAGAGGAGGAAGGGGTTGTGGTTGGGATATAAAGTGAATAAATAAATAAAACAAAATAAAAAACTACAACAAGGAATTGCTGTTCAATGAACAGAGGCAGCCAAGAGCAGAGAGGCAAGCAGGTTTATAGAAAGTAGCACCTCACAACAGGCATCCATTAATTTTTCTGATGATGGTTGAGATGATAACCAAATTTGGAGATTGCGTGGATATCCCAGCAATATAAAGACATCCTATACTGAGTGCCTTCAATTTCATTAGGTCTTTTAATAATATGAGAAAACCGATCAATACACACAAACACACTTCAAGCCAGTTAGATATTTCACATCTTCCCTTTGTTCCTAGGTCCCAATACAGTCTTCCTCCTCTGAAGCATTCAAGACTCTTGTTCTTTTTACCCACTCTAACACATCTTTCCAAAGGCCTAGTCCTTTACTCATTGTTTTTCCTACTTACTTTCTTCCATCTTCTATGCCTTTTGGCTCCTTGAGTTCTTTTCACAAATTTCTTCCTAGAGAGCATTCTTTTGTCTTCCTTGTCTACTGTGCCCTAGCAGAGGGCTCAGGTGGAAAAATCACTTTTATAAGCATAAAAGGCACGGTAAGAACCACAGTAAAGTTTAAGTGACTCTATGGTCTGCAGTGAAGTAGGTAGATCTTGCCTTAAAATATGTCCCATGATTCAGTGGCTATCTATGCCAAGTGTTCACAAAGGAGCACAAGTCGGAGCCTGTGGCCATATGCCCTCTGACCTCTCAGAGTGTTAAGGCTACACTGAAACAGAATTCTTGCCATTACCCCATAAGTGATACAAAGGTACAGCAGGGAATCCATGTTCAGGTATATATATTCAAGAATTTGAATAGGAGGAAAGGGGATCTATTTACTTCGTGAAATGGTTACTGGTAGAATATTTTAGCATTTTTTTTAAAAAAGAGAATCACAGGAAATGGGGTTGTAAAGCAAATGATCTCCTTCTAATGTGTTTTATTTCCTCCAATGAGAAAAAAAAAAAAAAGATAAGCTAGAAGTTCACAAACAACTAGGATGGCTAGGATCAAAAAGACAAAGTGTCAGCATTTGTTGTTGAGAATGTGGAAAAACTGGACCTGTTGAGGAAGTGTAAAATGATGTAGTCAGTTAGGGAAAGCAGTCTGACAGCTTCTCAAATGGGTGAGCGGAGTCACCATGATGACCCAGACAGTCAGTCCACTCTTAAAGAAATTAAACCATGCTTCTACACAAAACACATAAATGTTCATAGCAGAAAGAAGGAAAGTGGAAGCAAGACAATTGCCTGTCACTTCATGAAAGTATTAAAAGATGTGTCATATCTATAAAATGGAAGATCAGGGTTAGGGGTGTGGCTCAGTCTCTAGAGTACTTGCCTAGCATGCACTTAAAGCCCCGGATTCCTTCCTCAGAATCACAGAAAACCAGGCATGATGGCACATACCTGTGATCCCAATTCTCAGGACACGGAGGCAGGAGGATAAGAATATATATATATATATATATATATATATATATATATATATATTACCTGGCCATAAAAAGAAATTACTGGCTAATAGCATGGTCCAGCACATATCATGCTAACAGAAAGGAGTCACTGGGAAAGGATCATGTAACATATTGGCCCATTATATAAAATTAAGCAGATGAGAGACAAAAAGCAAATTATTATCTTTCAATTGCCTGAAGTGCTAGTCATCATGGAGATGAATAATAATTGCTAATAATATGGAGTTAGCTTGAGGAAGGCAAAAGTACACTAAAGTTTGTCAGTTGATATAGTTTCATAGCACTAAATATATATTCTAAAAATTACTGTATTGTACATGAAAGAAATGAACTGTATTGTTGGGAATTATCTCTCAATACAGCTGTTAAAAGGTGATTCATCCTTGGATTGACAGATGAAGATATCTCAATATTATTTTGTTTGTTGATGATGGATTACTGAGCACACAGTTCTAATTACCAGAAGGCAGTCTTACTAATTGTTATGAAAGTACAAATCCATATGAATGGAAGGACAGAGCTGAATCACCTTGGTCATGGTAAAGGAAATGGGAAATGGAAATTAGAAAAGAAAAGGAAGAAAGGAAGCAAGAAAAAAGAACGTTAGAATGAATTTTTATCACTGTGAAAGAAGAAAAGGAAAAAAATGTGTTTAAGTCTGTTTTCAGAAGAATCCTTTTAAATATACAGGAAGATATTAACAGGCCTAAGAAAATGTTAATGTCATAAGATCAAAGCCAAAACGTGCCACATAAAGTCAGTAAGAGAGAATCGTGGCTCTGTATCTATGACTTCATTTTGTAGAATATGGATATTGGCCTGTGTCACAAACAGGCTATATACATATAAGAGAAGTTCCCAAGTGTCTGTGTATATATGCATATCTGCACAACATACATAAATGTAAAAATACATATACAAACACTTGAATTTACAAGTTAATTTATCTTAAGTTTACAGTTCCATGCTTTTTAGAAAGTTCGTCAAATTGTGAAAAGCATAAGTATAATTCCGTTTTAAAACATTTTTGTCAAATCATGTAGACTATCCTTATGGTTGCTCAGATGTCTCTCTGAATTGGATTTTACAAAGCTGAACTTTTTAGAAGGCTGGTGTCTATTTCAGTGCAATGTTTCTGTGTTAACCACAGATGGGTGCTTGCTCAGATCACTGCAAAACCTGAATAATTATCACAACATGTTTCCCTCATTTATTACATTTTTATTTTCCTAAGAGAGTGTTCAAGAGTGGAAAGGGATATATTGTTATTAATGTATTTGATTGCGTAAGATCAACTCCAACACTTCATTTCTAGTACATTTTCTAGAAGAGTTTATACTTAAAGTAGTATAAGATGCATCATATTTCTAAAGAAAATGCTATTCTCCAATTGTATTCTATCTTAAAGAAATAACCATGGTCAGCATGACACTACATGAAATTGAGTCATTTCCACATTACTATGCAGAATGGCACAACTGTGAAAGGAGATAAATGTCTTTCAGTTCGGGTTTGCACCACCCAATTACCATGCTAAAAAAAAAAAAAAAAAACCCTTTCTAGAATAATCCACAGACTTCTGAGAGCAACCTTCAAACCACAGGTTGCCAGTTTCAAGTGGAGCATGCTATGGTTCTCACAAGGGTGCTGACCTGGTTTCTATTTTCAACTGGAATTTCCTCCTCTAGGGTCATTTGATTCCCGCCCTCAGGGGCATTTTTTCTAGTTCCCTGTTCCCGCCCCACCTAGCCCCTTGCTTGGAATCCAAGAGAATTCCAAGCTTAGAGTCCAGTGCAATCCAATGTGAAGACTCATGGTCATTACGCTTTAACACTTGGGGGAACTAAAACCGTGAGCCTATGGAGATCCTCTTAGGAGGTACCAAGGTGAAATTTACTCAGGAAGCTGCTGAGATCTAAGGCAAGACCTGCAGGAAATGATAGCAGGGGGCCATGTTGTAGAGCAAACGCTGTTAAGACGCCTCCATTCAAAGGGTCACAGGAATGTGAAAAAGTCAGCCAAAAGAAACAGCACAGAGTAGAAGAGCAGGCCACATCCCTTGGCAAAACACAGGCTGCACTGGCAAAACCATGAGCTCACTTACACACACATCCAGCTCTGGGGCAAAGCTGCTCTGTAAGCTAGCTATGCAGAGTTAAAAGCACAGAACATTTGCTGTGTTTATAGTGAGCATTTAGAAGCTCTTTATAATCGCTCTCTTAGAGAAGCTCTGGATATATTGATGTTAACTCTCAAATGTGTAAACAAGAAGACTGACCTTCTAAATCAACAAAAGAATGACAGTTCTCAGAGATTAATTCTCCTCTTTGACAAGATGAAAAACAGCAACCCTTAAAAATTATTTTGCCTAGAATATTTACCTAGTTAGCCATGAAAAATCCCTACCGTGTTATTTCATACTCACATTTATTTTTAACATCAATTTTATTTATGTGAAGTGGTACTCTTTTTTTTAAATGTACCAATTGTTAATGTAACAGATTTTTTTTATACAAAATAGATAGTGAAAGTATCTTAAGTTCAGCAAACACATTTACCTGCTGGTCAGTTTCTTTATGAGTCAAATCTGATTTAAACTTTTAGAAATCTCACTGCTTAAGGAGTCCTTTAGTATACTATTATAAACAAACAATCATAGCTATAATATGTATAATTCTAATATGGTATTTATAAAATTCTGTGTCTTTAGGATTTCAGCTCAAAAGAATTACCCTTTATAGTACCTAAAAAGTTTATATAAAGTTTTATGTAGTTTTAATATTACAATGTATCTTTTACAATTCTTATTTTTAATTGTATGCATATGTGTGTTTCTGTGTTCCAGTTTGCATATGAATGCAGTACACACAGGGCCATTGGAGAAGTACACACAGAAGGCATTGGAGCTCCTGGATTACTGGCAGTTGTGAGCCAATTTGTCTGCAAGGAACTCAGGTCCTCCAGGAGAACAAATGGACTCCTAACCACTGAGCAATCGGCCTGTGCCCCAAAGTTAGGGTGTTTTTGTTGTTGTTTTGTTTTGTTTTTGGTTTGTTTTTCGGTTTATTTGTTTGTTTGTTGAGACAAGATCTCCCCGTGTAACCATGACTAACTTGGAACTGTCTGTGTAGATCAGGCTGGTCTTGAAACTCATAGACATTTGCCTGCTTCAACTTTCTAAATGCTGAGATGAAATGTGTGTAGTACCACGGCAAGCCTTGATTCTAATTTTTAAAATTACTGTTTGTTTTTTTTTTTTTATCTTAAATCCAAAGGATTTTCCAGTGATATAGAAATTAAGGACGGGCCAGGCGGTGGTGGCGCATGCCTTTAATCCCAGCACTTGGGAGGCAGAGGCAGAGGCAGAGGCAGAGGCAGAGGCAGAGGCAGAGGCAGAGGCAGAGGCAGAGGCAGAGGCAGAGGCAGAGGCAGAGGCAGAGGCAGAGGCAGAGGCAGAGGCAGAGGCAGAGGCAGAGGCAGAGGCAGAGGCAGAGGCAGAGGCAGAGGCAGAGGCAGAGGCAGAGGCAGAGGCAGAGGCAGAGGCAGAGGCAGAGGCAGAGGCAGAGGCAGAGGCAGAGGCAGAGGCAGAGGCAGAGGCAGAGGCAGAGGCAGAGGCAGAGGCAGAGGCAGAGGCAGAGGCAGAGGCAGAGGCAGAGGCAGAGGCAGAGGCAGAGGCAGAGGCAGAGGCAGAGGCAGAGGCAGAGGCAGAGGCAGAGGCAGAGGCAGAGGCAGAGGCAGAGGCAGAGGCAGAGGCAGAGGCAGAGGCAGAGGCAGAGGCAGAGGCAGAGGCAGAGGCAGAGGCAGAGGCAGAGGCAGAGGCAGAGGCAGAGGCAGAGGCAGAGGCAGAGGCAGAGGCAGAGGCAGAGGCAGAGGCAGAGGCAGAGGCAGAGGCAGAGGCAGAGGCAGAGGCAGAGGCAGAGGCAGAGGCAGAGGCAGAGGCAGAGGCAGAGGCAGAGGCAGAGGCAGAGGCAGAGGCAGAGGCAGAGGCAGAGGCAGAGGCAGAGGCAGAGGCAGAGGCAGAGGCAGAGGCAGAGGCAGAGGCAGAGGCAGAGGCAGAGGCAGAGGCAGAGGCAGAGGCAGAGGCAGAGGCAGAGGCAGAGGCAGAGGCAGAGGCAGAGGCAGAGGCAGAGGCAGAGGCAGAGGCAGAGGCAGAGGCAGAGGCAGAGGCAGAGGCAGAGGCAGAGGCAGAGGCAGAGGCAGAGGCAGAGGCAGAGGCAGAGGCAGAGGCAGAGGCAGAGGCAGAGGCAGAGGCAGAGGCAGAGGCAGAGGCAGAGGCAGAGGCAGAGGCAGAGGCAGAGGCAGAGGCAGAGGCAGAGGCAGAGGCAGAGGCAGAGGCAGAGGCAGAGGCAGAGGCAGAGGCAGAGGCAGAGGCAGAGGCAGAGGCAGAGGCAGAGGCAGAGGCAGAGGCAGAGGCAGAGGCAGAGGCAGAGGCAGAGGCAGAGGCAGAGGCAGAGGCAGAGGCAGAGGCAGAGGCAGAGGCAGAGGCAGAGGCAGAGGCAGAGGCAGAGGCAGAGGCAGAAGCAGAGGCAGGCGGATTTCTGAGGTCAAGGCCAGCCTGGTCTACAAAGTGAGTTCCACGTCAGCCAGAACTACACAAAGAAACCCTGTCTCTAAAAGCCAAAAGGCCAAAAAGCCAAAAAAAAAAAAAAAAAAAAAGAAAGTTAGATTTTCATACTTCAACCTATGTATATATGTGCATTATTTTTAATGCAAGTATGACTTTATTTTTTACTTTGTACTTACATAAGATTAGACCTGTCTATGGAATCTATGGTAATTTAGACTAGAAATAAACTTTTGTGCTAAAGAGTCAGATAGCAAATATTCAAGTCTGCTTTTGCAGGCACAGACAATATGTAAATGCATGGATGGGGCTGAGTCCTAATAAAACCTTATTTATGGACCCCAAAATATTATACGGTATAATTCTCACATTACCCTAAATATTCTGATTTCTTTTTCAACCATGTAAAAATGTAAAACTTGGTCTGGCGAAATGAATTGATAGCTAAGAGCATTGGCTGTTATTTATAATAGCCAGAAGTTGGAAAGAACCCAGATGTCCCTCAACAGAGGAATGGATACAGAAAATGTGGTACATTTACACACAGGAATACTACTCAGCTATTAAAAACAATGAATGTATGAAATTCTTTGGCAAATGGATGGATCTGGAGGATATCATCCTGAGTGAGGTAACCCAATCACTAAAGAACTCACATGATATGCACTCACTGATAAGTGGATATTAGCCCAGAAACTTAGAATACCGAAAATAAAATTTGCAAAGCACATGAAACTCAAGAATAAGGAAGAGCAAAGTGTGGATACTTCGTTCCTCCTTAGAATGGAAACCAAAATACCCATAGAAGGTGTTACAGAGACAAAGTTTGGAGCTGAGACAGAAGAAAGGACCATCCAGAAACTGCACCACCCGGGGATCCATCCCATAAACAACCTCTAAACCCAGACACCATATGCCAGCAAGATTTTGTTGACAGGACCCTGATATAGCTATCTCTTGTGAGGCTATGCCAGTGCCTGGCAAATACAGAAGTGGATGCTCACAGTCATCTATTGGATGGATCACAGGGCCCCTAATGGAGGAGCTAGAGAAAGTACCCAAGGAGCTGAAGGGGTCTGTAACCCTATAGGAGGAACAGCAATATGAACTAACCAGTACCCCTCAGAGCCTCTAGTTGCATATGTAGCAGAAGATGGCCTAGTCGGTCATCATTGGGAGGAGAGGCCTTTGGTCTTGTGAAGAGTATATGCCCCCGTACAGGAGAACGCTGGGACCAGGAAGCGGGAGTGGGTGGGTTGGGGAGCAGGGCAGGGGGAGGGTACAGTGGACTTTCGGGATAACCTTTGAAATGTAAATGAAGAAAATATCTAATAAAATTGTTTAAAAAGTTGTTTTTGAAAAAAATTAGTATCAAAATTTTATAATGATGTTTATAAGCTAATGAAACTATGCAGAAATTATCAATGATATAATCATTTCACTTTATCTGAATCCAGTTTTCAGGATATTTTTGTATACAGTTTCAACATATTTGATTTGTATACAATTTCAAATTATTTGATTTGTACAACATATAGGTTTATATAAGAATATTAACTTTTCATCGTTTTTATTTTAATGGTTTTATGAGAGAAATCATGGTCCATGTTTTCATGAAAAGCCATTGCATACAATTGACACTGATTTATACTTGTTGGCTTTAAAGAAAAATGTTATTGTCATGTCAAAGAAAATGCATGTGTTCTCACTTGATACGTATCAATACCACTGATCTAATCTAATGTAGAGGACATTCAATGGACTGCTTAGATAATACATGTTTGAACACTTCAAGCAGTTATATTTTCATAAAAAAATGAAACATTTCAAATTTTATACAACATAAAAATTTCAAAATTTAATGATTAAAAGTCCATTATTATTGTTGTATTACACAATATATCATTAATAATATCAAAAAAGAGCATTGGCTGGTCCTATATAGAGGACCCTGGTTTACTTCTCGGCATTCACATAGCCTCTCACAACCATCTGTAACTCCAGTTCCAGGGAATCTGTCTTCCTCGAATACCAGGCACACACACAGTACATAGACATATATGCAGTCAAAACACACATACATATGAAATGGTAAATAAATAAAACTGTAAAACTTAGTCTTAGTTCACAAGACATATATGAAGGAGGCAACGGTCTGGACCAGTCCAGAGCCATAGTTTGCTTGATTTAAAAACTGATACTGTAGTAGCATTCGAAAGAGCGAACTAAGAGAAAAGGCATGAGCTGGCAGCAGTGCAATTTAAGTTGATTTAATGAAGGAAGACAAGACAAATTTTCTTATACTTAGGAGACAAGAGATTTTTATGTATCTGTTTTACTTTTAATTTACTTTATTCGTTTTACATGTCAGGCTGGATAGTAAATAGTCATTTTAAAATAATACCTTTTTCCAATTGTAAATCACCTCATTTGTAATTGCTTCTAGATTTTAAAACAGACACTAAGGTTATAAAAACTGCTACATGACACTAATAAATAGAAGTAAATAGAAATATCTCCTGGGAGTTGTTGGTCAAAGGACACAAATTTTCAGCTAAACAAGAGAAGCATTTAAAATTTTTATTGTTAGTACTAAGTGAAGAAAAAAATATTTTGTATTTGGAAACTGCTAACAGATAAGATGCAGTGTTCTTGCGACAAAACAAGTGTAGGTCATAGCTCTGATAGCTTTATGTATCCATTCTAGAATGCAGACATACTTAAAGATATATTGTATATCATAACCGTATTTTTTTTGCCAATTAAGAATAAATTTTGAGGGAGTGGAGAACTGGCTCAGTGGTTAAGAACACTTCTGTAGGATCCAGGTTCAATTTACAGCACCCATATATTTTCACCTAACTGTTTCTAACTCCAGTTCCAAAGGATCTGACACCCTCTCTTGGCCTCCATGGGTATTACACACATGGTTCATAGACATGCATGCAAGCAAAACACCCATACAGATCAAATAAGAATAAGCCTATATATTAAAAAGAAGAAAACTTTAACCAGCTGTGTTGGTACACATCTATAATTCTAGTACTCAAGGGGCAGAGGCAGAAGAGTGCCATGAGTCTGAGAGGAGACTAAACCAGATAGTGATTTCCAGAGCAGTGAAGGCTACAAAGTGAGTCTCCATCTCATTGCTCATAGTGAAATTATAGATGGAAGGATGAATAGATGATATATATATGTATGTATAGATAAATGATGATTATGAAGATAAATAGATAGAAACAATAAAAAGAATTTGTTAACTCTCCAAGGAAGTAATTATGAATACGTCCGTCCATTTTGCTAGTCTGAGGAACCAGAGTTACTAAAAACAAAGAAACCAGGGAAAACTGTAGCAATTCTGCTTAAACATGAACATGTTTCTATAATATTCTTTTTAAATATATTTCTATACTATTGCTGTGGGCTTGGGGTAACTGTAAGGAAATGTAAGGAAAACCAAATTCTACCTCTCCTGAAAGAATTAACTGACAAAATTGAAAGAAAAATGGGATAGATTTATTTCTATCTTCTTAAAAATATTAGTGCTCTCAGATATTTGATTAAACATCTCACTGTCTCTGTATCTCTGTCTCTGTGTCTCTGTCTCTCTCTTTCTCTCTGTCTCTCTCTTTCTGTCTCTTTGTCTCTGTCTCTGTCTCTGTCTCTCTCTCTCTCTGTCTCTCTCTCTCTCTCTCTCTCTGTGAGTGTGTGTATGTGTGTGTGTGTGTATAGTGAGTACATTCCTACATTTCTTAACTTTCCTCCCTCACCTTTTTGTCAGCTCCATCCTGAAAGGAAAGCATATTCCTCACCCAAGATAACAGTAGCTTTGTAAATGTGTTTTGCTCTGACCAATGAATGGGAAGTAAGCGAAAATAGCAATGTGCTAACCTGCATATGCCTTGAGAGTATTAAATTGATTCTACTTGTCTTCTTGTGCTTATACTTCTGTGGCTCTCCTAGGTAAACATCATCTTACAATCCTGAACTCCAGAACAGATACACATGGAGCAAGAACTCTCAATAGAGCAATGATTTCTGGGACTGACTTAAGGACCTCCAGTTAAATAGCTGAGCTCCACCTATATAAGCCAGCCCAGGTGACCCACTGATCCATGAAGATTGATGGTGGTATTTGATACCACTGAATGTCTGAGTAGTCTGTCAAACAACATTAGTATGACAATAGTTAACTGATACAAACACAATTCTACATTCATATAACACACTATAAAGTAAGTGCTATTACCACCAATCCTTTATATTGATACTGCATTTAATAGAAAAGTACAGAGAGTACAGCAGTTCTCAACCTGTGGGTCATGACCCCTTTGAGATTCCAATGATCTTTTCATAAGTGTCACCTAAGACCGTTAGAAAACACAGATATTTACATTATGAATTACAACAGTAGAAAAGTTAGAGTTATTAAGTAGCAATGAAAATAACTTTGGGGTCACCACAACATGAGGAACTGTATTAAAGCTTTAGGAAGGTTGAGAACCACTGTCCTAGAAGATCCCATAGTTCTTCAAATCTAAGCTATCCTTAGAATCTCAAGAAGAGCCTATTATTCTTTTACAAATATTTGTAATGCATGATGTTAAGGAGTTCGGGTAATGTAGTGTTAGTTGCCTACCTTACTGAAAGTAGGAGGCTAGTTCCCATATGTCTAGGTTGTAAAAATAATCTCCCTTCCCAATATGCATCAAAGCATAATCATATAGTGAAACATCCCTAACTGAAGTAAAAGTGTGCTATGTTTGCAGAATCAGACAGCATCAGCACTTGTGACACCTTTTTAAAAAAATGGTGAGAACCAAATAAATGCAGGAAGTCTTTATGGCTGTGTCCTAATGATAAGGTTTCACTCTGCAGCCATCCTGAAAGAAAAAACAGCAATTACAGGGTTTTTAAGCCAGTTAATCTTGATAAGGGACAATCTTTTCCCCAAGAGAGGTCTGTGAACTGCCACTCCCTTTAAACCAAGTGAGTAAGAATGCATGTGCGCCATGAGTGCCAGTGTTTACATGACGACTGTGCTGCCCAGAGCCACTGCAAATACACGAGGAGCTCGAGGTTGTCCTTGTTCACTTTTGGAAACCTGATGAAGAACAGCTGCCAGTTCCCATGCACCTTTTCTAGGTGACAGGGAGTTCAACCATGCCCTGTGGTGTCTTTCCTGAAACGGAGGTTCCGTTAGAGCAGTCACATAAAGAAAACAAGAGAAGCTTCAGGCAGGGTTCAATTCTGTCATATTTCAATCAAAATTACTTTTCTGGTGAGAATTATAATATCACAACAGTTAGCCAGATATATCAAAAAGAATGTCGTTCATTTCTGGTTGTGGTGGCGGTGGTAGTGGTGGTAGTTGTGGTGGTTGTTAACCAGAATAACAAAATACTGCTTACCTCTTATCAATTTACTTTCTTTTCCCTGTTATTCCTGATCAATGAGCAATGGGATCAGGAATGTTGCCAATATGGGAAGGATAGAGAGAATAATTTAAGAGATGCCATTTTATAGGGAGTAGTTCAGTACATAGATTATAGAGGCATCTTTTAAAGGATTAAGTGAAATGATATAGGTAGGCTATTAATTTTTAAAGGAAAGTATTCAACAAATATTGTCTATCATCATGACTACGGTCAAACTAAATATTTCTAAAAGATAAAAACATAAAACTATTGATTAATTTCTTTGACAGTAATGCATGTATCAAGCATATATCAGGCACATGCTACAAGTGGTCAAGTAAGCAGAGTCAGGATATGGTCCATGGTTCTGGCCTCTGCATCTTCTTTCATATGTTCCAATGTTTTTTGTATGTTATATTCAAAGAAACAATTAGAAGCAAGAAAGATATCATAAATATGTGTGTGTGTGTTTTAAGCTATTTGTTTTCCTAATTTGATCTGACACAAACTTACATAGCCATTTTCCTGCAATTGTTATTACTGTGCCTTTTGGAAGCTGCATAAAATTCCATTAAATATGTGTGCCTCATTTTTGTTAGCCATTTCTGGCTATTGTGAATGGTGCAACAAGAAGCATAGATATTCAAATGTCTACTTGCTATGTCAACATCACATAGTAATTCTAGTTTTGACTTTTTTCTTTTTTAAGAAGGCTCCATACACATTCCCACAGTGGCTGTATCAGTTTATTTTCCCACTGTAAGTTCATAATGGTTGTTCCTTCCCTACAATCTCACGAACATTTGTTGGCCTTTGTCTTTTCTGTTGCTTGTTGTTGTTATGATAAGCTATTCTGAACACAGTAAAATGGAGTCTCAAAGCAATTTTAGTTTTTATTTCCATGATAGCTAAAGCTCTTGTCTCTGTCTCTCCCTTTGAGCATTTATTGGCCATTTGTATTTTTTTCTTCTTAGAACTATTGAGTTCATTAGCCCATTTACTAACTGGATCATTTTGTGTTTAATTTTGCAGTCTTCATATAAACTAAGTGTCAACTCTCTGTCTAATATATAATTGGCAAGATATATATATATATATATATATATATATATATATATGTATGTATCTTGCACGGTAAAGAAAATCATTACAAAATGAAAAGGCCAGCTCACAGAATGAGGTAAAAGATCTCAAAAATTGTAATTTTCCCTTTGCCAAATTAACTAGGTTACAAGGGGGCCCAACTGCAGTCTTTGGCTGCAACTAGTCCATAACTGAAAGACATAAGTAACAATACTTTAAAGCTAAAAACTAAAACTATACTTCTCAATTGGAAAAGACTAAATTAATTCTTTGTTTTCCACTGTTTAGAAAACACAATACATTAGACTAGTGTCATGAGCTTAGAGGGAAAATGGTCCATTTTAGTTTTGTTTTTATTAATAAAATTAGTTCAGAGCACTCTTGATAGTGTTCTTCTGTTTTATATATATATATATATATGTATGTGTATATATATAAAATTTCATAACATAAGTGAATATTAGATCCTTAAATGAATACTTACTGGGATATATAGTGTAGGTCAGTGGAGTTTGCATAATACATGAATAGTTTAAACATTCTAATTAACACTTTAAGAAATTTTGAAGCCCTCCGAAAGAATATAGGATCTATCATGAATAAGTAACTCCTAAGGCATCATGCACTCAAGTTGGTTATCTCTGTTTGCCAACAAGTTCCCCTCCACATACAACAACAAAAGAAAAAACACCCATCTACTCTCTGTTGGGGGGGGGGGTGGTGTTCTTTCTTACACACTTATCTCAGTAGGATATTTGGGCTGCTTCAAGAAGGAGATAGGAAAATAAAAAACCAAGATGTCAGGGGTTGGATGGATTATTTCCCTCTGCTTTTGCTTCTCCAGATTTTGCCTTGTGAACACATTGGTAGTATCTCTTCCAATCAGTGCTAAAAGTCACTGGGTTCTCATACTGTTGCTCCTTCCAGGACAAGAGTTCCACAGAGCTTATTCCTGAGTGCCTTGCCACCCTTCATTGCCTGCCTCACTTCTGCCAACATGTCAAAAATAGTTCACTCCTCAAGTTGAGCATTCTGAGTTCCTTTCTGTTTGGATGTTAACACTATGATTTCCTTTATGATTCAATAGCTTAAAGTAAGAGGAAAAGTGTCATTTCTTTTGAAATGTAAGTCAAGGCTTTTTTGTTCAGACCATCATTTGACATTTTCTTCAGACCATCAACGCCAAGATCATAGCACCTAGTAGACATCTGAAAGTCGTATGCATACATACAGAAATAACACTGAGTGTCACTGTTTCAAATCATTCCGCAAACTCAACATTCCATCTCTTTGCTACAGTTCTATTACTTGGTGAGTGTAGCTAAAGTGGTAACACCATAATAGGGATCTCTTGCATTATACAGGGCTTTGTGCCTATATGAGGCAATGCCCACCTAACACAAAGTTGTTCAGGAAACACAGAGCCAGACACTCTCCATGCTAACAAGATGCCTTTATTACTTGTACTTAGGCAATTTCTTCACCCGATATTTCAGTCAACTGTGTAAAGGGGTCATTAAAAAATATTGTTAGAGTTAATCTTCAAGAGTTCTGTTGGTGTTCCCATAGCAACTTTCCTTCAAATTCTGAAAATTCATGCTAGAAATCTAGTTTATTTGACACCACAAATGATCACATTTTATTATAAATTGTTAATTAGAAAGTTCTAAGAATATATCAGTGAAGAAGGAAAGGAAATCCTGAAGGATTTTTATTTCAAAGGGTCATGACACCTTTTAAGAAAAGCAAAGAAGTTAAGCCATATTTAAGTGAACAAAGATCTTATTTGAACTGGTCAAATTCCTGGTAGTATGCCATATCCCTTATTCATATAAAGTAATATGGATATAACTCAATGGGTGGAGTGGCAGCCTACCTACCATACCACATTCACAGCAAAGCAACCTGCCTCAACCTTCATAGAGAAAGAACTACCATATATTTATAGTGATAACAATACTTGTTCTTTTTGTCCTATTTGTTTAAAAAGAGAAAATGTGTGCTTGGGACAACTGGTGACTGCAGTGCAAAATTCAACAAGTTGATAGTAATTTGATTTGTTACTTGCCCAATCATTTAGGAGCTTACAGTATGAAACAAGTTGTGCTAATTATCATTAAGTGATATGGCCAGAGGTTTAGAAAAGTTCCCTAGAATCATCTCAATGGCAGAAAAGATAAATCACCAACCATGGGGTAGCCAGTGGTTGTTCAGATGAGATAGAGGAAGAAGATTTGGAAGCCACAGTCTACCCCCTCCATCCTTTTCTTCCTTTCAGTGCCTCTTGCTTTTTAGTTCATAGCAAAGGGTCTACCATCACAACCCCAGCCACTGGACAAAAAAAAAAACAAAAAAAAACAACAACAAAAAAAAAACCACAGCCTCATGTCTTGTTGTCAGACTGTTGCAGGTCTGTTGTCCACCAATAAAGGTTTTCTGAGAACACTTCACATCTTTTCACAATTATACCTTCAAATTTTAGGCACAGACTTACAAAATTTGAGCAATTTACACTCTTCTAAGTCCAGACAAAGGCAACATACCAGGTAAGGCTGATAGATGTTAATGCATAAAGAAGATAGCTACAGAAAATATGTTTTAATCTCAGAATCTGAAAGAACATTGGTACTGAGAAATCAATAAGTAAAAGTCCCAAGGTATCAAGATATCTATTATGACAATACTCTTTTCAGTATCAGCACTTTATGGCATAAAAATATGCTGTTTATAGTGGTTACTGAATCTAGCCAGTCAACTCTTATCTTTCATTTTGTCAATACTGACTATTAAAAAGCAGAGAAACCTGCAGATATTTTGAGGTATGTCATACAAAATGTTTCTCCAAACACATTAAAGACTTTGATTTCTCTATAAGAACATCTTAGCTGGGGCTCCAGGTACTCAGCAGAATTGACACTTGGAACTGGGCTATGCATCATTAGGATACATACCTGTACCTCATATCTCTATATATTACATACCAAGAGAAACTCCTGCTAGTAGTGAGCAAAAAATGCCTTGAGACATTATCAGGTCCCTCTTAGAGAACTACTGACATAAATTAAAATGAAACCTGAGGGATATATTAGAATTCTGCAATTTGTAGAGAAAGGCACATTTCTATGTCCCCAATATCTTTAGAGAGTTTGGCTGAAATGAATACTAGGCTCTAAAACCAGGTACCTCTCTGGAAAGCTGTACTCTAGTACTTTGAAGTCACATTAATAATAATACTGTACTGTCTAGAGCTGCCTAGATCTTGAGTCCTAGCTTTTAACAGATTTGAATTTTTGTTTGCTTCAGGAGTAAGTGGTGAGCTAAGTGAGTCAGTACCAATAGTTTCCAAACATGGCTGATACCAGAGTCACCCCTAAATATTTTCTGAGTATTAATTTCAAGTCTGGTACTTGGCGAAACTCATTTAGTAGGAATTGGGCAAAAAGATGAAGGGAACATTTTTTCCAGTATTCTCTCTATCCCTAATCCACTAAATAACCAACAAAGAGTTAACTTTGGAAAGTCCTGTTATAGTCTATGTAAAAACAGAATTCAACTTGTGCCACTGTCTACTCTAGGCAGTAAAGATATGATGGGAAATGTATTTTTGGATGCCTGTCCTGAACAAGTTTACACATCAGCTTAGGAAAATGGGCGCTGAATATAAAATATAATATAAGTTCAATTAAAGCTCTTGTGATATTATCAATGGTAACTGAGTACAGTCAAAAACACTTTGAAGAGAGTCATCAGAGAAGGTGACTCTCCCCTACGATGCAGACTAATGTGCTACATGTGCTATATGAAGAACATACTAGACATAAATGACAAACAAAATGCCTCTGCAGAAATAAAATGGTCAGTTTTGTAGATCTTCGTAGATGATAAAAGATTACAGCTAGACTGGGAAAGGGTGATAAGAGTCAGAAAAGACCATGAAAGAGGACTTAGATGGTTGAAGTCAAGTATGAATATTACTCTACATGTAATAGAGACAAATGATAGAACTTCAAGCACTGAAATTTCACTGTACCATTTTGATTCTTCTCAATACATGGCAATGCAATGGCAGAGTCTGGAAACTATCTAGGGGGAAATTAGGAACCAAGAATACAGCAAATAATTGTTATGATTGGATCATACACTTACAACCAATTTGAAAATAAAACCCATTCAGTACAGGCTTATCACATTATGAGGGAAGAAGTATGCCCCCAAAAAATGCAAATTAAAATTAAGCAACACGTGGTAACTGTTTCAAAATGATTGGTTGATATCTTTACTATACAGCACCCAATGGGAACCTGGTTGTCCAATAACAGTGATGCTTAATAAGAAATTAGAAAAATGAAAGGTGTGACTTCTTTAAAAAGTAGTTTTTCCAAACTAAATAGGCCCCATCCAAGAAAGAATATCACAGAAAAACTCAATTTGGGAAGACATGAGATTAGAAAGGATGTTTATAATTAGAGGAGTGTTCATTGAGAGGATTTAGTGAGCACTTATTTATTTCTAAGTTGAAGAAATTTTATTTGTATGGTTGGTTGATTGGTTGGTTGGATTTAATTTTTGCTTCTATTGGGATATAGATGAAAACCAAATGGTAATATCTGCTCAATTTCTTAGCTGACTTCACTGGCAGCATTGATGGATAATAACTGATTCCTGTCTGTAAAGAAGCTCAGGTTCTGACATCTTTGGAATTACCAAATTACCAAAGAGTATCCTGTATTCAACATTACTAAATCATGAAACAACCTTCTAAGTCTATGGAACGTGAATGTTTCTGGAGGGAACAAATGGAACATTTTGTACTGAGAACTCCACCATTCTGTGTGAAGAGAAGGCTCATTATGAAGTAAAAGGCTTAATCCTTTGGGTGGGCTCCTTAGGACAGGGTTAAGTGGAACTGGTTATAGTCAACATTTGATTACAAGGTTGTAGTCAAAAACAGATGGCAGAGCAAGCATACCAAACAGGAAGTGAGGTCAGCAGCAAACCTGCTAAGAAGTCTACTGAGTGAAATGGAAGAGAATGAGAGGCTTGGAATGACTACAATTAGGTCTCACCTACTGGATTCATGCAGCCCAGCATGTTCAACAAGCACTTACTGAACCCCAAGCACTGTGCTTGCTACTGATATGACAGCAGGGATGAGATACACCCAATCCTCCACAGAGCTTTACTTACCAGTGAAACAGAAAAGAATGTTCTCAGTTCAGGGCCTTTCATGTTGACTATACTGAGAATTTTATCTGTCTTTCTTTGTCCTGCTCAAGGGGAACACAGGATGAGGGGTCAACAAAGAAGAATAAACATGGAGAAAGCTCTGAAAAGTCAGAGAAGTAATTTTCAATCATATCTTTTTCTAATGTTTTTTGGGGGATATGTAAAATTTGGAATTTTGTCTATACTAGTCAGATTATGGCGGTATTTGGCCATGTCGTTTCCCAATACGGGTGAACATAGCAAATTACTAAAAGCCTCATATTTCATTGTTAGATCATTACCTGAACAGATGGAGATGGAAAGAGGAATAATTGGGGTTAACTGTTCCAACTATATAAATGACACAAAAGAATTTTGTCAATTAAGGGCACCTGGGTAATGTCTTGGTTCTGTCACTATTTCTGTACCACCTTCAATTTTCCTGCCTGTCCTTTGGATTTCTTTAATCAGGAGATAGGGAAAAACTTTGCCTAGTTAGTCCACCAGTCAGATTTAAGTCTGACTCAAATTATCGCCAATCACATTGAAATTTGAATAAGATATGAAGGTATGATGATCCTTTTTTTTTTTTTCAGATACTAGAAGAGGGCATCTGTTCTGTTACAGATGGCTGTGAGCCACCATGTGGTAGCTGGGAATTGAACTTAGGACCTTCGGAAGAACAGACAGTGCTCTTAACCACTGAGCCATCTCTCCAGCCAGGTATGATGATTCTATGATAGCCTGTAGTTTCTTCAGAATTGTGACCAAAAAATGTTGGTTCATTAATTATATCCTTGTTACTTATACTCTATTTCCTACAAACCCCACCCAAACTAAGTCTGATAGGTCTGATTTCCTAAGCCTCTCTGCAATACATCAACTGTTTGCTACATCCTTCCTAGCTACGGACAATACAGCTCATCTCTCCCATCTACGTTAGAATAAACTATGCATTTAAGATATACCTAGTTCGGACTTCAATTTGGAGCCAGAGCAAGCATCTCAAAATCTGATCAAGTCACCAAGAGGTATCAAGGACAACATGCAGGTGGAATTATGGGATAGCCAAAAACTGAATGTGGAAAAACCACAGAAGGAACAGTTTGAATAAAAACATAAACTGCTATCACCTTCTACTGTGAAGATAAAGAAAAACATTGTGGTACCATACTTTGAAAATGATACTATACATGTTCGATGTTCTTATTAATTAGGCATTTTTCTCAGTGATGCTTAAAAGTGAATTTTAAGAGGCAAATGAAGTGTCCTGTGTCTGGGAAATTGCTCAAATACCTATCACACAATAGACACTCCACATATTTTTTTCCCTGAGTGAATAAATGGTAAACACTTGTTTAGTATATGGAGTCTACTTTGGACAGAAAATAAAAAGCTCTGAAGAAAGTATATTAACTATTTATCTCCTGTGCTTTATTTCAGGGGAGTGTGAGTGAAGGGGTACTAAAGACAGATAGAAAGGAATTATTTTCCAGAAAAGCCATAGTGCAGCCAAACCACATAAAGCAAAGCAAGAGTATTTGAGCTGAAGGACAAAACCAAGCCTAGAATTATTAGAAATTCAAATTAGTAAGGTACATAGAGTCCAGCACTGACTCTTAAGCCATTAATGGTCTTGCTAGTATGAAAAGCCACAGGTTGTACTTTATAAAGAACATTTTTCCACCTATGATGCTTTTGAGGCTGCTGAATACAACTGCTTTATCATTATAAAGGATATATAGAAATATTTAGAGCCCAGTTGATTTCTCTCAGTAAATTCTTTCTAAAATGTTCCCCTTTCTTGTCTTAATACAAAATACATGTGCACGGTGACTTATGCTAGTCCAAAGGGCTGTTTACTAGCAAATACTCAGAGCCTCAGAGAAAACGTATTACTAGGAGGTTGAGCATGAGTTTATTATTTTAGGAGAGAGATGAATTAAAATAACAATATAAAATTCTTGAGTTGTGTTAATATATTTGTATATAGAGGGAAAAACCATTCATTGAATGGTTATATAGGTTGTTAAGTAAGGAGCCAGTTGTCACCTTTCCTCGCCCCCCCCCCCAGCTCTCTAAGTAGGGCCTCAAAACAACCTGTAATCACAAATCAAAAGGCACCAGGATACAACTCAAAATATGAAAACTATGGGGAAGCCAGACGACGAGAGAGCACAAATAACGATCGCAGAAACCTGATTATCCTTATGACCACTTTAAAAGGTCAATCTTGGAGCGGCCAGTGTCTCTGCAGAAATAAACAAGCATCAGTAACTGAACAAGAGTCTCACTTGACTTTTCCAGACAAACAACTACGGCTAAACCAGAGAAAGAACTGTTTCTTGTTCCTTGAACCTTGGCTTTGGAAAGAAACTTAACAATTTCCTAGCTCAGAGCCTCACCTTTCCATTGGAGGAAAGTGGCATTCAAGACATACTCGATTTGCCCTGGTGGCTGATCCAGGACCAGCTGAGGAAGCTTCTGGACCACTCAGACCCACATCAAATCCTTCCTTTAAATCAAAAATAGATTTAGTTTTAATATAGAAAGTGGATTGGGAAGATGTGAATTCTAGACAGCTAACTGCCTTTGCCTTACTATAAATATTGATTTTTTTTTTTTACTTGTCAGCTCTCTGTCTTGTCTGTATCTCTCCAGGTTTTTTTTTTTTTAATTGGCAGTCAAATGTTCGATCTCAACAGTGAAACGCATGTCAGGGAAAGCTCAGTAAACTAGCAGAGAGCAGAACAACAGTGAGGTTTCACCTCAAAACTACTGATTTTCAAAATTGAAAATAAAATATCCAAAACCTGCTGCCTGTCCCCCTCCTGGCAATCTTCAGAAGTAGTGCTCATTGGTCAAATACCTTTGTAATTCCCTCTTGCTTGCTTTCCTTCGTCTCAAAAAAAAAAAAAATTAAGCTTAATCTAGAATCTTGTTTGGTTAGCCATTAACGTGAAACCTTGACTCCTTCAAAGGACACACGTTCAATGAGATTTCTGTCTAGCACATATGCTGGGGTAGGTACCTACAGCGCCTAGAACAATGTTCAGCACAAAATAAGTCTCCAGTAAATATTTGTGGGACACTTAAGTCAACAGAGGGAAGAGAGATCACCGTGAGATAAAAGAAGACTCCAACAGAGGACTCTCTGGTATTAAGCAGATAGTTGGCAACCTTCTGTCCCTTTGCAAACTCCTAGGGAAATGCACAGACTCCTTCCAAGGAGTAAACTCGGTACACTCAAAGCTCCCTGCGACATCTCTTCAGCAACTCCACTGTGTTCAGATCAGTGGGCAGCCTTTACTTTTTTTTTTTAGCTCGATTCTAGTCCTTCCATTAAATCTGACCGAAGGCTAGCCACGCCCCAGAAGACCTACATTTTAGTCCTAAACAGCGAGGTAGTAATGAGGTCCAGGCCCATGTAGTGGACTAAGTGACCACTGCTCAAGTCACAGGAACAGGGACACTCAGCACACAGACTCTTACTCAGGGATTTTGAGAAGCATGGTTGACTTAGTTCTGGAGCAGGTGGCACTCCTGGATGAGGTACCCGGCACACCCAATTCCCGAACCCTATTCCCAAGCCAAAAGACCTCTGAGAACCAAGAATCCCATCACCTCCACACAGTATCCTTTTTGCCAGCCAAGTGGCGCCCCCTTTCGTCTCCTCGCCAGTCGGGACACTCACTTACCGCGTAGTGCAGACGGGGCTTCTCGCTGTAGGACGGGTCCCCCATGTCCCTGACTGGAGGAGCAGCAGGCTCTCCAGCTCAGAAGAGGGTCCTGGCGTCTATCAAGTTGTCCCCTTACTTCACTGCCATCTCAGAGAAAGCCCTGGGCGTCAGCCCTGCTGTGCTCTGAGCGCTCTGAGCCCGAGCTTGGCTCCTAGCGTAGCTGGCACTGAGTCCTGCGGCAGAGCCTGTGGGGACCGGGAGGAGGAGGCAGCGAGCAGGGGGGAGGGAGAGGAGGAGGAGGGAGCGGCCAAGTCTGATGAGATGGGCGGGCGTTTAATTCCTTCCGCTCCTGGCGGGCCCCTGCTGAGGCAGTGGCCGCTGCCAGCTGTTGGAGGCTGCAGCCACAGAGGTCGCCCAAGACAGGTGTCAGGCTGGCCAATGTCCCGCCACCTAGCACTCAGTTCCTCCCGCTGGCCCTGAAAATCAACACTGGGGCTTCAATACCTGTAGAGAGAAGAGTTTTCCGAGAGATAATTTTGAGTAACTTTGAAGAAGCTGGGTTCCTGTCACTGGAAGGCGATTCCCACCCGTCTCAAGGGAGGGTGGAGTTGAAGGTTTTGGAAAGTCTTGATCTGAATCTCAAAGTGCTGAGACCCTTAGAGATCTCAGGTGTGTGAGAAGGATCTAAGTATTACTGTCTCCCCAGGACCTGTTGAAGCTAGGAGATCCGGACAGAGTGGCTAAGGGAGTTTACACTAGCCAAGCAGGGTAGGGAAACCCGCTGAAGGGCTAGTCCTAGAGAATTTGTTACAACAGAAGTGAGTTCACACCCTGA
This sequence comes from Mus caroli, assembly GCF_978045245.1. Taxonomy (NCBI): domain Eukaryota; kingdom Metazoa; phylum Chordata; class Mammalia; order Rodentia; family Muridae; genus Mus; species Mus caroli. The sequence continues at coordinate 2,861,982 of NW_028227260.1, forward strand.
CTGGATCTGGGCATACACTATAGGGTAGGTAAGCGGCCACATTGAACAAGGAGCTATAAAGTGGATAACTAATGGCAAACACTGCCAGGTAAACCAACTCGTTTTTAGCACACACTGGAGCTTCACAATAACTCATACAATTGGCTTCTGCTCTAAAATCCCTCCATGGAAACCTGTCCTTTAAAACACCTCATTAAAAAAGAAAATGTCACCAAGTTTCCTCAGAAAGGAATGCAGAAGAGGTATAGGGCATGGGGTAGGGTGGCAGAAGAATCTGGAGATTGAGAACCATGCAGTCAACCTATTCAGGCCCCAGATGGGTAGCTATGACATGGAAAGTGGATTTGGGGATTACTTATTCTGGTTCTTCAGTGCTTCATTATATTAAACTGCAGAAATACCCTGTGACATTCTTTTTGGAGGCAAGGAGAGGAGAGTAGGATGTGACCCCTGTGAAATCCATTTGGACAAGCTCATCCACCAACAGACATCTAATTATTTGAAAACAATCGGCAGCCTACATATCACAAACAGTGTAAGTGTGAGCACAAAGTTCAGGAATTCTGGAGATAGCTACCTGGATAATTTGACAGTGGTCCAATTACCTGGAAAACTGCATACTTCTATATATTGAAGCTAACTGCATGTCTGCCTTCTCATCTAACAATTCCATTTGCTATTATACATAGAATAATTTAAATGACCACATCAGATACAACAGTACTCATAATGCCTTCAAACATAGTTACACATAATAGAAACAGTCCAAACATATGTAAACCGATGCATATAAATCATCTGTGGGCTTTGTACACAGTAGACTACTACTCGGTGGAGATAAAAAAAAAAAAAAAGGGACAATGCACAATGCTACCAAAGTGTACAGTGTGAATCCATTCCTCAAACTTTATATGGGAGGAGGAAGTCACGGGAATCCATATTATAACATTCCAATTATTTATTCTGCAACTGAAATGCAAATATTGAACTGGAATAGACATATGTGATGCATGGTGACAGAGGTCACAATGACAGTTAGCAAGGTTGGGAATGTGATCTAGACGAGGAAGGTAGCCTATAGGAATTCATGTACTAGGGTGCTATAGATGGTCTGTATATTTATATGTAAAAATCCATTGCATCAAGAGTTTAGCTGATTGGTGCCGCTTATACTCTTTTCTATGTGTATTTTACACTGTCATAAAATATAACAAATAAACTTATAGGTCAAACCTCCTCAAACATAAATTTGCAGCCAGAATGTTGCCTGTCTTATGAACAAGACCCAGATATTCGTCTGGATTTCTCATTCTCCCTGCAGTCTACTTTGCTCAAGTCCCCTATCCCTTGCTATGAGGGAGGACAGAGTCAACCCCATTCACTTTAGAGACTTCACTGTTCAAGCATGACCAGGCAGGTCTGGGAAAAGGATGCATTCAAGTTTTCTCCTTTTACTTTCATTCTCCTCTGCTGCTGAAAAATAACCCTGAGAAGGAAGTCTTCAAAGAAAATGGAGAACTACTGCCCACTTGACAAGCTTATACCCTTCTGAGACTTGCAATGGCCAGAGCCTGGGGAGGATAGGTACATAAAAATGAGATATGATGGACTGACCATGACATGCCTGGTTTAGAAACCTTTGCTGCACTACTGTCTACCCAGATGACCTCTAAAGCAGGACATGATAGGCCGTGCTTGTAATCTCAGCTTTGGGGAGGCTGAGGCAGGAGGATTGCCATAAACTTGAGGCTATCCTCAGAAATACAGCAGGGCTCTGTTTCTTTCTTCTTTTAATTAGATATTTTCTTTATTTACATTTCAAATGTTATCCCCTTTCCTAGTTTCCCCTCAGAAAATCCCCTATCTCATCCCCCCTCTCTCTGCTCACCAACCCACTCACTCCTGCTTCCTGGGCCTGGCATTCCCTATTCTGGGGCATAGAGCCTTCACAGGACCAAGGGCCTCTCCTCCCATTGATGACCAACTAGGCCATCCTCTGCCACATATGCAGCTAGAACCATGAGTTCCACCATGTGTTTTTTTTTGATTGGTGGTTTAGTCCCAGGGAGCTCTGAGGGTACTGGTTAGTTCATATTGTTGCTCCTCCTATGGGGCTGCAAACCCCTTCAGCTCCTTGGGTACTTTCTCTAGCTCCTTCATACAAACAAACATGAACTCTATGGTTTCACAAATTTCTCTTTTGTCATATAAGCTTGGAGTTTCAGTTAAGCCCCTATTTTTATGAGGAATGTTACATTATCAATACATACAAGCAAGGAGTAAGTTACTGTTTTTATAAAACTTCTTCAACACAGTGTTTTGATTATTACTTCTGAGCAAGATACTTTTTAAAACTGAGCTGCCCCAGAATTTGCTTTAATTATGACCTTTAAAAAGTAGCCATAAAAGAGCCAGTGCTTGCCAATCTGTGCACTTACATTTTATTCATGATTTCTGTCTTCTAGAATATTCCTTGCTAAAGTGCTCTTATTAAGTTGCCATGAAGTTTTCAAATATGATGGCTCCCCAACCCCATAGTAGATGAGTTTAGTGATATAGGAAAAACATTTAAGAAAATTAATGGTTTATACCCCAGGGAAAAAAAAACTCATAAAAATAAAATATCTTGCTCATTCAAATCTCAGCTCATGTGTTCAAGGTTCAAGTCACAAAGAGGGACCTTAAAAGATTGTCCAGAACACTTAGAGGTCTGTTCAGTATGAAATAATTTAGATTCATGAATTATTTCTACTTAAGTACATTTTAAGGTCTATTTTTTAATCTCTACTCATGATGAGTATTTTTCCCATTGTTCACTTTTTCAGATGTGATAGATTATTTTGTGTATTCAATGAATTAACCCTTATGCCTTGCTATTGCTCTGGGTGAGCTGAACTGTATTTTATTGTGTCATGAAGCTTCAAAGTTCAGATTTGATCATTTAGAATAATGGGGTGGGGGTGAGACAGGAGGAAAGAAGAAACCTTTCTGCTGGGCTCAAACTTCAATCCACTACTTAGTTAAGGGATGTTAGGCTAAGACTCCCTTTTCTTCTTTTATTGTGGCACTGGAATGGAACTCAGGGCTCTGTGCATAGTAGGCAAGAATTTTTCCCTGTGCTTTATCCTCAGGCCTGGTTCCATTTAAAAATAAAGTTCTCTATATTTATAATTCTTTCCAGAGGGCACTCAAAAATAATCTCTGAGTTACTCTAACAGCATCATCTCTGAGAGAAACTGCGTGTGCCATGCTAATAGTAGAGTGCCTGTGCATTTCTGTCTCTAAACTTCATGGTACTGCTAAGACTGAACTTCATCTCCTAGACAATTTAACTTAAAATGGAGTCTGCATGCCTATAGTTTAAGGTACACATTCCCATATTTGCTGAAAACTCAAAGATGGTTGCCTTTGCTCAGGAAAGCTTCAGTTACATTTGTGAAAGAAAATTAACTGCAGAGTTTTGAAGGCACAAACAACACCCCTGACTGTGCTTCACTCCATCCCTGTTGTTGGTGGCTATGGGATCTGCTCGGGCAGGGAACTCCTGCCCCCAAATTCAGTATTTCCACTCTTCCATCCTATTATCATAACTACTCAGTCCCTTAAAATAGTTGAACAGTTTTGAAACAAACATTGTATAATGAGCAACTCACTAACTTTTACAGAACATTCCCCCATCTACCCTTCATCCAAGTCAAAGAATGGAGTGCTAAAAACACCCCAGAAACCCAGTCTTTTGGATTCATAGTCATCTTCTTCCTGAAGTGGAAGATATCCTCCTATTTTTTATGACTGGTTTATTTTCATTTTATGATGTGCATAGGTGTTTTACCTGCATGGATCTCTGTATAACATGTATGTACAGTGTTGACAGGAGCCAGAAGAGGATCTACCATACCCTGGAACTGAAGTTATAGACAGCTGTTAACTGTCATGTGGGTGCTGGGAACATGTGTTCTTAACCATTGATCTATTTCTCCAACATTATCCTTTTTTGTTTGTTTGTTTGTTTGGGTTTATTTTCTGGCTTCCCACATGGTTTCTCAAGTACAGTGTCACTGCCTTTGGGGGACTCATATTCTTTGTTGTGGAGCAGCCTTGTGGCCTATAGCATGTTTAGCAGCACCTTGATCTTTACTACTAGATACCAGTATTATTTGTTCTCCTCCAATTATGACAACCTCAAACTGCCTTCAAATATTGCCAAAGTTCCTTGGTTTAGTAGGAAGCAAAATCACACCTGGTGGAAAACAACTGTATTTTAGTAAGTAAAGTACCTAAAAATATTAGAGCCTTTTCCTAACTTTACACATATTAATGCATAGATATATTTTATTGCATCTAGCTGGTTTTGTTTGAAGGTTCACCCATATTGGAAATGTCACTGTAGCCTATTACTGCCATTGCTGTGTGGCATTCCATTGTTTGTGGTTACCATTGTTTATATTTTTAACTGCTAATGAACATTTATGGTAGTTCAGATTTAGAACTGGTGAAACCCACATAGTTTGAGCATCTTTATGCATATCCACATATGCACTTGTTAATGCCTTTTTACAGGGTAAGAAACTGCAAATAGAGTTGCTGGACTATAGGCATGCCTGAGTTTAGTGTTACTGGATAGTGCTCCACAGTTTCCCAAATGGATTGTATTAATTAAAATCTTTATTTACCCTACCATATAAATAGACTGAACATAGTTTATATAAAGGCTGAACATAGTTTAGAGTTGACTCTCTTTTAGGTTTTCTCACAAAGCTACAAAAATGAAATTAAAGAAACCAAATGCCAGAATAAGGAAGGATCACTAGGAAGTAGCTCCATGACCCCCTTTCCCCAAATCATGTCTTCTGGAATTAAAGGAGGGCCCCCCAGCTGACCCTGGTGTCAATAATACCATTGCTGATTTCACATACTCACAGGCAGGAATAAATGATACACATGGTGCTCTTTAGAAGGAGGACATTTCATTTGGTATAAGTTCAATTTGCTTGGAGGGGTGGCAATCTCAAAGAGCAAATTGTAAACATGTGTGGCACTTCAGGAATGATCAGTTTACTCTATAGTCACAATTCCTTACTTCCCTTCTTAAATCCCTAGGAGGGATCCAAAGAAGAACAAAAGGCCCTTGTTCCTTTGTCCAACTAAGTAAATGATACAACCCTCAGCCTGAAAGCAGATCTAAGGCCAAGATTAGTGCCTGAAGAATCTCTGGTGGTCCCAAGAGTATCGCTTGGAGCTGCAATCACACAGGAGAGATTAGAAGAGAGGGACATGGCTTTGACACAGCCTCATGGTACTGACTATGATTCTAATCTTCAGCACAAAGACTGTCACAGAGTTATGTGTCAATTATGGATAGGAACATGATGACCTGAGAATGCAGGGGAGAAAGGAAGCAAGGGAGAGTTGGGGTAAAGCAACCATTACAATAGGTCCCATTAAGGTCCCATTGGTTTTACTGTTCTTGTCATCTGATATGTTCACTGAAGAATTAGTACCCTGTGCCAAGGATCCCAGGAGAGTGCCCTTAAAAAGAGAGATGGTTCTAAAATAAATGTTCTATTCAAGGGTCATTAATCAAAAAAGGAGAGGCTATAATCCCTCCAGCTGTGCCTTTCCAAACTCCAGCTTGAGAATTAAGAAATAACATGGCTATTGAACTCTTGAACTAACAGCAACTTCAGTTACCTGCCCATAATCTGCACAAGACTGTGTCTGTGGGCACACTATCAAGGAGAGGGAAGGGACTCATGAAGTTCAACCTCTCCCTGGAGATCTATAGGTAATTAATGGTTCCTGGGAGAGGGAAAAACAATCTAATTAATGGTAAAGCAACTGATAAATTGCCCATGCCTTTTTATTTATTTTTCTTCTTGTCTAATGTTACTTTTTGAAATTATAATAGAATTTCTTCACTTATTTCTTCCCTTTCTTCCATTCAAACCCGCCTTCATAGTTCACCTAGCTCTCTTAAATTCAGGACATTCTCTCTCTCTCTCTCTCTCTCTCTCTCTCTCTCTCTCTCTCTCTCTCTCTCTCTCTCTCTCTCTCTCTCTCTCCCTCTCTCTCTCTGGTTTTTTGAGACAGGGTTTCTCTGTATAGCCCTGGCTGTCCTGGAACTTACTTTGTAGACCAGGCTGGCCTCGAACTCAGAAATCTGCCTGCCTCTGCCTCCTGAGTGTACATCTCTCTCTTCTCTTTAATATATATTAAATATATATAATAAAACATGTAAATGATAAATTATTTTAAATATAATATATATATTCCTAAATACATCAACAAAATCAACTCAGTCTGCATAATATTTCTTGTATGTATGTTTCCATAGCTGATATCATTTAGTACTAGATTACCAATTGTTGTGCCTTTCACTGTAGAAGATTATTTCTCCTACTCTCAACAGTCCTTGTTGACTATAGTCCTTTGTCTATGGTTGAGGCCTTATGAGCTTTCTCCTTACTGTGTTAATATGTTCTTTAAAATATCCATTCACCTATTGGTTTACAGAAGAAGAAGAGGAGGAAGAGGAGGAACAGGAACAACAAAAATATGAGGAGGAGGGAAGAAAGAAAAACAAAAGCAGAAAGAAAGATGTGTAAGTACAAATAGAAATAGAAAGGAGATTATCAGGAGTGAATGTGATTAAAACACTGTATGTACTTGTATGAAAGTCATAGTGAAACCATTATTATATATAATTAATATGGACTGATGAAAAGGAAATGACTTCACATTTATAGCCAGAATAAAGTGGTATTCCTTTCTCTAATTCCACCCTACCTTTATCTGTATAACAGCTCGAGTACCCATACTTTGCAGAGTGTCCAAGACTGTGACACTACTACAAGTGGTAGGAGGAATATTCTAAATTATATTGTTTCCACTGTTGATTGAGCACGTAAGTCGGGGGGCTCTGTGGAAATAAAAAAAACAGTATCTCTATTACATTGATATGAGGAAAGTATGATCATTTTCATTTTATTTAAAAGGAGAGTTTTCTTGTTGTACATACATAATATATGATACATATGAAATATAAATAGAAAGTTGGACACAAAAGAATTTACACAGTAATCAATCAGGTTTCAGAGTAAAGGCTCCTTCTTGTTATTATTCATGCTCCTCCATTGAATTACCAGAATCTCTATCCATATCTCTTTGGTCATTGATTCCCTACTGAAGATGATTTTACTCCTAGGGAGAAATTTAGCAATACCTAGAGTTGCCATATCCTGTTATAACTTGGGAAAACTGGCCCTTGAATCTAGTAAGTGGACAACAGAAATGGTACTAAATATTTTCCAACTGTTAGAAGGATAACTACCATCACAAAGAATGATCTGGCCTCTAATACCAAGTATGCCAGGTTGTGAACCCTTTCATAGCCATAAGGAAATTGGTCTTCAAGAATGCCTACATAGAGTGCTTACACCAAGAACATCGTTCTTCTCAGTACAGTATATTTTGTACCACCTGATGATAAAGCTCAGTACTTCAGAAGGGAAGAAATGAGCTGACTTCTGGGAACCAAGCAACATGGCAGGTTGGTGGAATTCCAGCAGATTGGCTGGCCATTTGTGGAAGCATTTGAAAGCACTTGACTATTAATCTAAACAAACCAATTTTGGAAGCTCAAAATCTCCTTACTTTCGAGGCTCAACAGTAGTGTAAATGGTGACACTGTGTTGCTGTGGTGACTGTAGTTTTCAAAACATTTTCACATGTAGCAGGACTCCCCCAATAAATCTATCTTGTGATAAATCTATCTTCATGATAAAGAGGATAATATATGAGGCCAACCTTAAAATTTTTTGTTGTCAAGCATTCAATAAAATGAGGACAATAAAACAAAATGTCCTTCTCCTGCCAAGACACTTAACCTATCTGGAGCTCTTAATCCAACAAATATGATAAGCCAGAGTGTTCCTCAATCCTGAGCGATGCCTAATGCACAGGGTCAGAGCACTAACAGTTTAGCAGCTTCTTGCCTTGCAGTATAACAAAAATGAAACAAAGGAAATTGTCCCCAACATAATTTCTTGAATTCTTTTCTGAACGACTACATTTTAGAAGGGTGGTTCCCACCACATTATCATTTAATGTGTACACTGCCCTGGACACTTTTGGTAATATGAAGCAGCTAGCATGTTTGCAAACTGGAAGCAAGGAGAGCTGCTACTGGCATCTTGTATGCACAGGGGAGAAATACTGTCTAGTATCCTATAATAAATACAGAAAACAGTATCACACACATAGAAAAATTTGGCCTGGCTGAAAATATCCAGAGTACATAAATTGAGAGATTCTAGTTTATATAGAAATTCTTCTGGTGAAAGAAACTCTAATAAATCAGGATCTAGACTAGAACTTTTTCTTTGTTTTTATTTTGGTTGTCTTTTTTTTTTTTTGCATTCTCATGCAGTACAAATGAAAAAAAAATACATGAGGATATAAGATTTTTCTTCCCCTTTAGCAGAAGATGGTACAAAAGGGAAGAAGCCAAACAGAAATAGCTAATTAGTAATCAAAAGAATGGTCCTCAGGGTGACAGGCATCAGTATACACTTGGATGTAGGCTTTAAATTATTATTGTGAAGAAAGTCCTCAAAACACACTGATCAGAATTACTTTATCCACCAGCTCAGGGCTGACATTTTAAACAAGATCTCTATGTACAACACGACTTGAGAACTGCAGAAATGGTAATGAGATGCAGAAACTGATGCTTACAAAGGCTTGTCCTTGGTCAAGAGACTTATGCAAGGTCAAGCCGGTAATATGAGACAATACTTGAAGCTATCTTAAGCACTGGACTTCATATTTCAAAAGATGTAAAAATATGCCTAGGTATATGACTAACCAGCAAGAATCAGAAACTAATGAAAAGCAATGAACCTTGCAATTAAGCCTATTCTATAGATCTCTGAGTCTACACAATAACTTGCTTTCTCCCCCCACCCCTTAACATCATCAAGTTCTCTTCCTATTGTCTTCAGGCCACATGATTTCTTTCAAAGTTCTTAAGAGAGTGGTTTATTTTTTTTAAGAAACAAAGAATTTTTTCACATTAACATGTTAAATGACAAATCTGCACATGAGACTGAACAGTTCTTGTGATTTTCCCAAGGGAAAACCCCTTTCACATCCATTGTAAAGTCTTCCTACCCAGAAAATGTTTTTTTTTTCTCTCTAATCTGGGAAGATGAAAAATTATCTGCTACTGATTGACTGTTGTTGATGGGAAAGCATTACCTTTGGAACAAATGCAAGCTGTTTTGTACATCATAACAGATATTAGAACAACTTCAAAGCTTTTTGTTTTCATCCCTGTAAGTACCATCTCTGTACTTGCAATGATTAGAACAGAAGAGAGTCAACCTGCAAAAGTTAAGGATAGACATGAAGGCAATGATGAATGATTTGAAGGGATGTCATATGCAAGAAAGAAAAGTCTTTGTTCATTTTTCTAAAGAAGCTTGGACAAAAATCAAGGGTGGAAGCTATGAAGACTTGGCTTTTGGCTGCAGGTAGGAACAAGATCTGTGTAGCCACTGCCATCAATTATAATTATATAACCAAGAGAAATGAAAGCACACATCTTCAAAACATCTTGTATATAAGTGGTCAAAGCAAAATTATTCATAATACTCAGATGTTTATCGGCTGGTGAATACATAAGAAACTGTCAATTTGATTGAAGGCCATAAAAGGGATGAGGTGCTGTAACATGCTACAATCTAAATACATCTTGAGATATTGACGGCGATGGAAAGAAGTCCATCAGAAAAGATCACATGATGTATGATTCTATTTACATGAAATATGCAGAGCAAGTAAATCTAAGCAGACTAAGAGTTCATTTGTTGCTGCCTAGAACTTGTCCACTGAGTAGTCAATAAGTAGTTGTGTGGTTAGTAAGTTAGTAAACTGAAGAATACTGTGTTTCTCTTAGTGTACATGATAATTTTCTAAAATGGGCTATATACATGATCATTCAGTTTAAGTGAGTGAATTGCATGACATATGGAGTCTACAGAAGAAAGGTGGAGAGAGGGAAAGAAGATAAGATGTACTGTTCTTTTTCCCTGGTAATATTTACATTGAGCTTAGAAGACCTACAAATGGAGATGCTGCACTATACCCTAGAGGACTAACAGCTATAAGATCTCTCAGTGTTTTCTCCCTTTGCTGTTTCCCTAGCCCAGCCTGAGTGGCCCAAGGCTAAAACTGGCTTCTATTATGCACAGAGGACATTATTTATATGTTCTTTTCATGATAACTGAAGGCAAGGTACTGAGTTATTTCTTTAGCATAGTAATACTATTATTTATTGCCTGAGGTGAAGTCATAATTGGACAAGGACTGACATGGGGGTGATTTTCAAAGACTGTGCTCCCAAAAGAAACTTGCAAGGATAGAAACAGGGCTGGGAAATGAAAGAAGTAAATTACTGGAACAATTTCTAGGGATATCCAAGCTTCAGTCTGATCCTGATCAGAGAGATTTGGAGTATAAAGAAATCCCAGAGTTTGTTCTCCTTCATGCCAAGGGACCTCTGACTTCATAGTTTCCCTCTCATCAGCCATGGTCTATGGGATGTCCCAGGATGACAGAAAACTCCCAGGAATTTCCTGTTCCTAGTGGGTACAGGAAAACTGCTCCAGAACCTCACAGGAAATCCTCTGGAGACATTCAAGTATTGTTCACTAGAAACTACAGAATAACACATAATAATAATAAACACAGGTGTATGTTTCAGATACACACACACACACACACACACACACACACACACATATATATCATGTGGGGAAATAGGTACATATGTGCATGCACATGTAGAAGCTGCAGGTCAACAGTATCAGGTGTCTTCCTGAATCATCTTTTGCCTTGGTTTTTGACACAGGTTATTTTGCTGAAACTATAACTCTCCAGTTCAGCTAGGCTGGCTGGACATAGAGCTCTAATGATCTCCTTTTCTCTCTCTGCCCAGCACCAGAATTACAGGCATATATAGTCAAACCTGGCTCTTTATACGGGTGCTGGGGGGTCTGAACTCATGCATTCATGCTTCTACAGCAAGCACTTTTGCCAATAGAAGCATCTTCCTAGGTTCTCCCTAGAAAGGTAGGAATTGGTTCAAATAAAAAGATCTGACATGTTCTGAGCAGAACTCCAAAAAGGATCAGTACATGTGTGCCTTAAATATTTAAGATGTTTTAAAAAGTAAACTATACAAGCTGTTTATTATTCTGAATCTATAGGAGGCCCTGAACATGGTAGGAGCTGGGAGCATCTATATGCATTTCCAGATTATGTGGCTCAAGCTTCCCAGGCTTGGACTCTGTACTTCTTCCATCCTTGCTAATGAATGCTTTATCTAGCATCTTTGCCCACATCGTACTTGTTCCATTTCAGAGACTGGAAGTCTTCTGAAGTAGCAGACAGAGCTGCTGGCTTATACCTCAGGCATTTCTGAGCAGCTTCAGCAGCCTTATTTACCATTTCACCACTTAGTTTGAGGTCAGACAGATTCCAAAGCTGCAAACCCATAGAAACATGTATGCCTGACTTGAGTTCTCTTGAATTAACACAAAATAGGCCTAAGATACTGACCATGTCACCACATACTCAAAGTCTGTCTGTTTCATCATTTTGTCAGTCATCATGTTAAAGGTGTTACTGAAAATTTAGCCCAGAGTCTTATACATGCTAGTCAAGCACTCCACCAGTGAGCAATATTCCAAGCCTAACATTATTTTGGTGGTGATTATTATAATGTTTTCGGTATGTATATATAAAAAATCTCAAATATTTCCTGTGCCTTCTGTGTATAGGAAAACTACTCTAAAACACCATAAGTCATTCTTTGCAAAAGCTCAAATCCTATTCACTAGAAGCAACACAATGCACAGATGTAAAATTGCTGTGTATGGTGGTGGCTGTGAAGGTATGTGGTATATATTGCATAGCCATGCCAAAGTAGACAAGGGAAAGCTTATGAGACCTAAACCCTACACAAAGAATTGCAGGCAACTAAGTGATGCTGGTAGTGGGGAAAATAGTCTTTCTCAGAGCCGAGGACATAGATTGGTTGTCCAGTGCCAAATCTTCATCTCCCTCCATATATATATATATATATATATATATATATATATATATATATATATTACAAGTAACCTTATATAGAATGAGCAGGTTGTATTTAGAGGTGTGTGTGTGTGCGTGAAATATTGTGCATGTAATAACAATTAATGGAAAAGAGGCTTTGAATTTGCAAGAGAGCAAATGGAGGGAGGAAAAGAGGGAGATATATGGATGGAGGAAAGGGAAGAATAAGTGGGATAATTATATTATAAAATCTCAAAATAAAAAACAATACTCATTAAATAGAAATAATCCATTCAGTTTCAAAGTCTTTTCTTTGGCTAGCAATATGTAGTACAGTAAACTCTTACTTAAGGTCAGCTAGCAGCAGCAAGCAACAGCTTCTGGTCATTCTTAGGTCATGAGATAAAAGGAGCAAAACTGCACAGTGTAGCATGCTGCCTAGCAAGAGGGGCTACCAGGTTCAATGTATGTTTGACTGGTGTTTTCAATGCACAATGGGTTTATTAAGATATAAATAATAGCTCAAGGAGCACACATAAATTTAAATATACACTAAAACACTGCCGAGTACATGAACGTTCTCTCTAGAAGTCTTTCTAATTAGAGGCATGTACCTTCTCACAAGCTGCATGAGAGCATCTTTGCCCTGAAAATTGTTTTGTCAACAGAGCATGACAGGTTTTCTGAGATATCTCAATTTTTACAAGTTGTTTCTACCTCCTGTTAGTCCTTACTGCACTCTTTCTCCTTATGCCCCATGAGGTTATCACAGGAGATGAGGTTTAACCAAAAATGCACTAACTACCTAATGGACTGAATAAATGAGAAATAAAAGACCTAAGGGAGCAGAAATAAAAAGAGCTCCCAGAAACTCTTGATGCATATTTGGGCGGTAAGGAGGGAGCCAGAGGGCTTTGCTCCAGAGTCTGGTTTTGTTTGTATCTATGAAAGTGCACGAGTTGAAATTCCATAAATAGAGGAGCTTCTGTACCACGTCCTATTGCTAATATTTTCTTTTCCTCTGACGTCTGTCCTCAGCATTTCAGTTCACAGTGAGTGCTTAATAAATGTATGACGACTGGTGTTGGAAAGTGTCACAGGCACAAAAAGCATGCGAGAGAAACCTAGGAAAATACCAAATTGGGGGGAGGGGGAATCATCATTCAATAAATTCTCCCAAACTTAAAAGGGCAAGGATGTTGCTTTTTAACCAGGAGTCTCAGAAAGAGCAGGCTTGTGGGGAGATGTTTGTCTCAAATTTAGCACAGGAGTGAGTTCATTTTTCAGATGGTTTGGAAAAAATCAAAGGACTGTTATTACATGACGTGTAAAAATTATTTGAAATTCAAATTCTTGCCCTGTAAATAAAGACTTCTTAGAGTGCAAACTTGCCCATTGAGTTAAGCATTTATCTATGCTACTTACTCCTTAAACTGGGGGTGCTGAGCAGCTGTTAAGGGGATTCATGAAATGGCCGACTGGATCTGGTCCTTTACTGAAAATGTTCACTGACCCTCAGATGTAAAAAGCAAAATGACACTTTTTTTCCTTTTCTCTCTTTTTCCTACTTTAGGCTTTCATTTTCTCTGTTCTGGGCTTTACAAGTCCCAAGAAGAGGGTCATATTCATTTCTATGAGCATCCCAATTGTTTATATCAGACTTAATCAAAGAAAGAACTTCCAGCCTCATATCTTCTAGAACAACACACATGAAAATCAACCACACAAAACAAATGTTTAAATGCTTTTTTGCCGCATTTCTGTTTCTAATCTAAAGCATTTGACAAAGGCTTCTCATTAGTTCCTGTGTGAAGCTTTGGTTGTGCCTTTGTTCACCTTGAAACTCCCATTCTGCTTTTGAACACATACTGGTCCCTTGGTGCTGAACCAGGCTTGTTACTTACCTGTGTTGGACTGAACTGTACAACAAGCTATGTTTTGAGACTAAAATAGCAGAAGGTTTGAGTGCACACATGCCTTACTTAGTCCTTGGAGTCCTATGGTTTCACCTTGTCCTTTAAACCCTAGGACACTCCCAGGATCTCATTTTTTAACATTTATTTTCACGGGATAAATAATTTTAATAGGCAGGCAGTGACTTTAGAAGAAGGTCATGCTGTTTAGATAAATTATACATTGTGTGTATGTATTTCAAACTAGTCAAGATTCTGAAAGGTATCCCAAAATCCAACTCACTTTCCATAACTAACTCAGTGCACATGGTATCCTCCCTTGCTGTGAATATTCTACAATGTGGCCATGCACCTTCTTGTCTTTTCATACTCTGCAAGTCAAGGTCACATGTTAAATAGGACTCCTTGCATATAAAAGGAAATTTCTCTCAGTTTATTATATCCCTCTTCCACCATAACATCCATCACCTCCTTTCCCTTCCACTTTTTCCATTTCCCCTTGGCTACTAAGGCTCTGAATAGCTTCTCTGGGGTTTCTGGAGGGACAATTCCTGATTCACATCATCAGGCTGCTATAGGAATCTCTGAAGGCATTGTACTGGCACCTTTGATAGGATCTTACTTATTTTGTTTGTTATATATTCCAAAACACCATTCTCCTCAACTCAGAGATGTCACATTAATCTTTTTTTGTTTGTTAGTTAAATTCAGGAGCCTGATCCCCTTCTTACTGTATAATAATAACTTGAAGAATATTTGTTGAGAACTTTTCTTTAACTATGACTGACTGCAGGAGACGAGAATACCATGACTGTTTACAGCTCCAACAAATCTAGAACGAATCTGGGCCAGATTTAACTGCAATTGCAGCACTTGTTCCTTTGGAGTGGCCTGGTGATGATTACAACAGAAGCATTCCTTGGGCCCACACTTCATAGATACACATATGGTTTGATCATTGCAGATAGCTAGCAACTCTCTTTCAGACACTGTGATGCGGTGTTTCAAAGGAAAAACCTTCTAAACTCAGAATTATGTTCCTTTGGAAATAATAAAGTATTTATTCAAAAAAGGAAATCCCAGGACCTTAGTTATCGTAGAGCTGCCATTTCTGGTTATGGAGTAAATGTATTAAAGGGTCACTGACAAAGGAAGTCAATGTGTCTAGGAGGTAAAGGGTCTAGCTTCCCACTCACATGCTAATGTATATAGAATTTAGTAACCAAGACTCTGTGATTTTACTACCCACAGTATACTGACTCAGTACAATCGATGAAACCCCTTTCCAAAGGGCACTTGATAACTCTGACGTCAGGACTTTGGTATTTGTGAGTGGTATATTTAGCCCTGTGCAACTCTGTCATCAGAAATGAAGCTCTGACTCCCTTCAATTCCACTCTGAGGGGTCACCATGGTGTAGAGTAACATAATATAACATTATCCAAATGCTTTGGTTCATAAACCAAGAATTCTTCTTAGCCTCAGAACATAGGAATTTTGCAACAGGATTGATATTCCAATAGCCTTAATTCACTCAAACATCTGAATGGCTATCACTTCATTCCTTACTACTAGATCTCAATATTCATAAAAACGTTAATCATACAGTATTCTCCTAAAATAATTGTATTTCTCTGAATACATAGTTCTTGAGGTGCTGCAACTGAATTGAGAGGCTATTCATAGATTATCTAAATATTCTGAGAGTCTAAGAAATAATAGCTTCAGTTTCTACTCATCACTTTTTAGGTAGCTGTTAGAATATATCTCTTGTGAGGCTATGCCAGTACCTGGCAAATACAGAAGTGGATGCTCACAGTCAGCTATTGGATGGAACACAGGGCCCCCAATGGAGGAGCTAGAGAAAGCACTGAAGGAGCTAAAGGGATCTGCAACCCTATAGGAGGAACAACAATATGAACTAACCAGTACCCCTGGAGCTTGTGTCTCTAGCTGCATATGTATCAGAAGATGGCCTAGTCGGCCATCAGTGGAAAGAGAGGCCCATTGGACTTGCAAACTTTATATGCCCCAGTACAGGGGAACGCCAGGGACAAAAATTGGGAGTGGGTGGGTTGGGGAGCAGGGTAGGGGGAGAGTATAGGGGACTTTCAGGATAGCATTTGAAATGTAAATGAAGAAAATATCTAATAAAAAAAGAATATACCAGTTCTAGAAACCGTATGCATTTCTCTGTGTATGTATGTGTGTGTATTAGCTGTACATTTATACATGTGTTCATATTTACAATATATAATTATACACATAAATATTATGATTATATTATGAAACATAATATAAATATATTTTATAATTATAAAATATAAAATATTATATAATGTATACTATATGTATATAAAATACTTATATTTATATAATGTACATATTGTATAATCTATAGCATGTATTATATAATATAAAATATATTTCTATAATTATAGTTTATATGTGTATATATTTATACATATATTTATATACATTTATAGTTATATTATATATAAACTATATTTACATATTTATATGCATTTATATATATTATATGAATATGTTACATGTACTGTACATGTGCAATAATTTATAAATAATACATGCATGTACATGCATAATATATTCTACATTGTATATAATGTATATAATATATACAGTATGTGTATATTTTATAAACTATAAGTATACATAGTGTGTATATGAACACTTCTGTAAATGTACAGATAGTCTCAGTAAGAAAAGTATTACATTTTTAAGTAAAAGATTTCGAATTATCAAAAGTTACTATATATTATATATATACACATATATACATAAGCTTTTATATTGAGTATCTATATTTATTTACAGTTACTTTATTTTAGTTTATGGATGTGTTATTTTTAAGAATGGCAATTAATCACTCTAATGCCTGGGTTATAACATCCATATCATTCATTTTTAGAATTTAATGTTTTTCTTTCTTTTTTTTTTAATAACTCCTTACTGGCATCCATGGGGTGGGATGAATTTAACTCAATATGTCAGTCAATTATTTGAGTGACTCTTTTTAAGCACCAAGTTATTTCTTCTGGCCTTCCTCCTTTAAAAAAAAAAACTGTTTCAATTTCTCCTTGGGGAGCAATAACACTTAAATCCTTTTGTAAAATCTAAAATTGATTTCTTTGAGAAGTGCACACATTCTATCCTGACTCCCACAAAAGACTGGGCATTCTGCCAGAATTTAAGAGTGCAATTGAGGCAGACAACATTTTGCATACAAACAGCTCCCCCAGTCTCCAGTATCGCTTTAAAGTTTCAACAAGTTAAGACTAAACAGAAGTGGAAAGACACTATCTTTACAAATTTCCTTCTCAGGCTCCATAAATCCCAACATGCAGCTCTCTTGGAGCCTTCACTGTCTCCTTTGGGGGAGCAAGACTGCAAACATGAGATGTGCTTAGAGATTTCATCACACATGTTTGAAACTCCACCTTTTTAGGTTTGCCATAGGATACATAGAGCTGGGAACACTGGGTCTGCCATACTTAAGTGGTGGAGACAATCTAATGAAAAGATCTGGAAACAATAAATATTCTATTTGTGACTGGGAGTAGAGTCAAAACCCAGTCCTAACCACAGGTATAGGCTTGTTGTATAGACCCACATGATTATTTTATGAGGTATACTCCATAAGTCACATTTGTAGTAAACTGGCTGAGTACAGTGCTACCAGCACTCCAACATTAAAAAGATGCCCGTTCTTTTTCTTATCTTTAGTTCTGTATTTGGAGTTTTATTGCAATCTGATATACAAGCAGATGAGTGATGAAGTAAGCACATATATCAGTACATTTTCCTAGTCTCTTCCCAATCTCAACCCCTAAATGTCACCATATACTGATTCTCAGTCCTGTTGGCTAGCTAGTCTGGCTCTGAGCTTTAGTTCATTTAGAATCATACAGTATACAGTAGACAGTTTCCTTAATTAGGTGTTTTTTGCCCATACTACATGCTGTGGCATATAATCATACTTCATATTTTCTGTTGAGAGGTATTTCATTGTATGAACAAAGCATGCCTGTCAATAGATATCAGGTTGATATCAGTTGGGAAGAACATTCTAGCAAATGCCCTTTGGTGAACATTTCCTCGTAGTTCTGTTTGGGTGTATGGCTGAAAGTGGAGCTGTTCCTTCAGAGAAAATACACATGCACCTTTTTAGAGGTATTGTACTACAATTTTCTAAATCTTCATACCAACCTATGCAGCTACCAACATACATACAGATCATAAGAAAACACAAATAAATACATACATAAATAATGAAGACCATCATTCTTTGGGTAAAAGTGGCATCATGTTTTAGATTAGAAAGACAGTTAAAGCATGTAAACAGTAGGGTAGGTTCTATAGGCAAAGGATGAAACTGGGCACCATCTTCAGTAGAGTACTGCAAAACCAGTACTTTAAAATTTGAAAATGGATACCAATGCCTCCAGGCCTACATAGCATCTTTGTGTCTTTGACATACTAGTGAGAGACTGATTGATCTGACATTTTCAGTACGTTTATAATAAAGGTTTAGGTGAAAGTAGACTGCTATCTCTTACAAACCAGAATAAAGGGATAATGTTTCTTGATTGCTATCCTTGAAGCCATATAGAACTGGACCTTCACTTCCTGTAAATGCTGCTTCCTAAGATACTATTCTAGATAAGAGAAAACTAGAAAATATTCTTCCCAAAGTAGAATCCAACTCAGCAATTTTAAAACAGCCACTTCTTGAATATTATCCATAGCCTGCCTGCTAGTTTTTTGAGCCAATGACAATACTGCAGTCAATTATTTCATTTGAGAAAAAATGGACAGGGACCATCAGGAAATAGTACATCTGCTGAATTTTATTGCAAAGCCAGATGGAAGGGCAACAAGAAATGAGGATGAAACAAAGAAATGCTTCATGATACAGGCATAAGTAAGGAAATTCCAAATAGCTAAGAAAATAGTAGCAAGAATTCAACAATAGAATCTCATGAAATTAAAATAGTCTACTATTAGCAATTACCAGCACCAGGAAGAGGGAGAGTACATTTTCCTCAAGAGTATGAGACCTAATGATCACACTCTAGTAGATGCCCAGACATCTATAAGTATATGGGTAGCACAAATTAGATTGATGGGTTTTTAAAAAGGAAGACACAAAATTGGGTCAAGTGGGGGATGTACCTGGGAAGAGGTACAGGGTAAATAAGATAAAAATTATATGAAATTCTTAGATGATTAATTAAAAGATTAATAATAAAATTAACAGAATGTAGATGATTGACATCAGGCTGAATGTGAGGACACTTTGCTGGGTAGTCACCTGTCCTAGTTTGGGTTTTTATTGCTATGATGAAACACTATGATAAAATCAACATGCAGAGATTATTACAGTTCATCATCCGTGGAAGTCAGGACAAGAATTTTAACAGGGCAGAAACCTAGAGGCAAGAGCTGATGGAAAGGCCATGGAGGAATGTTGCTTACTGATTTGTTCAACATGGCTTGCTCAGCCTACTTTCTTATAGAACACAGAGCCATCAGCCCAGGGATGGTACCATCTACAATGGCTGAGCCCTCTCCTAATAATCACTAATTAAGAAAATACCCAATAGCTGAATCTTATAGAGGCATTTTCTCAATCAAAGTTCCCTCCTTTCAGATGATTATAGCTAATGCCAATTTGACATAAACCTAGCCAGAACAACATCTGAATAGGTATTAAGATACAGATGCATGGGCTGAAGAGATGGCTTTGTGGTAAAGAGCATTGGGTGCTCTTCCAGAGAACCTGGGTTCAATTCCTAGCACCCATATGGCAGTTCACAACTCTTTGTAACTCCAAATATTGGGGATCCATTACCCTCTCACATACATAATGCAGGCAAATCACCAAAGCACATAAAATAAAAGAAAAAATTCCAGAATACAGAAAGAGCACATAAACGTAACTGCCCCAAGTAATCCAACAGGTTCTCAATATTAGAAATTTAATTGTAATTGAAGATATGAGAAACAAGTTCATCATTTTTAACCATCAGTGAGTGTGATCCAAGTCATATTTCACTGTCATTCCATCTGATATCTATCAGAATGGCTATCGATAAGAAAATAGATGATGACAGGCCCTGGTAAGGATGTGGGGCTGGGGGTAGGAAAGCCTATTCCTATTGGAAGGAATGTAAATTACTCAGGCACTATGGAACTTAGTATGGAGGTTATTAAAAAAAGCTAAAACTAAAGCTATAATAATATGATCCAGCCAATATTCAGTATTAAATATATGCCTAAAGAAATCTATGGCAGCAGGCCACAGAGATTCTTACACATTCATGTACATTGCTGCACTATTATCAATAGCCAGAAAATGGAACCAACCAAAATGTCCAACAACAGATGCATGTACAGAGAGAGAGAGAGAGAGAGAGAGAGAGAGACAGAGAGAGAGAGACAGAGAGAGAGAGAAAGAGAGGATACACAGAGAGATAAAGACACAGAGACTGTTTGTTGACTATAAAGGAGAGCATAATTATATCTTTTGCTGGAAAATGGATAATACTGGATATTTTAAGTTAAGTGAGATAAGCCAGACTCATAGAGATATGTATCATATATTTTCTCTCATATACAAAATCTAGATTTAAATGCATATGACATAAAAATAAATGCTTTCATTTCAAATGAAGCATTTGATGAGACAGTGAAAGGAGGAAAGGGGTTCCAAAATTGATGGGAGATGAATATGAGTAAAGAACGGAAACCCAAAAAACAATGTGAAGGTAAAGGCATGTGTTTGAGGAAGGTTTTAGAGATAGCATCCATGATAACTGTCATTCCATGTGAACACAGGTAGAACATATTGCAATATGAAGGGAAAGAGATTGGGGCAAAACTTTATCAGTTGTGGCAACCAGTCAGCCTTGATTTTTCTGAACGAGATCTTCAACCTCAGTTCTCCAAGCCAGGGCTTTGGTTCAAAGATCAAAGAAAGGTCCTCAGCTGCTGACAAAGAAAATGGTGGAGAAGATGGTAAATTGTATGTGCAACATTTTTGAAATGGATTCCATGAACTCCTCTCACTTTAAAAGGCAAATATGAGACAGTCACCGAGCTGTAGATTTTGTAAATTAATTCTAGCTCTTTGCACATGGTTGACCCTTACATTATCTTAGTTTTTCTCAAGGCTGAACAGCATCTTGTCTTCACATTTCTAAGTGACAGGCTGATTCTGATTACAGGTCCAAGTGCACATTTCTACCTGGAGGATATTTTTGTTTGCAGATTTTCAAAAAGACACATGCCAGTAAGCAACACAATGCAAATGTCCACTTCCAGCTTTAATGAACAGTCTCTACAACACATGACAGGATTTAATGAGAAAGGAAACCATTTTTCTCCTATTCTTAACACCAAAAGAAAATGATTGTTTTTTCAAATTACCACCTGCTTTCCTCAGCTCTCTTGTCAGGCAGCCTAGTCTGTTCTAAACGTTTAAATTTTTCCAGCAGGAAGCCTGAGTCCAGTAATAACATAATTGTAAAAGAAAATATAAGAGCCATCACAAACTCTTCAGCAATTTCTTCTTACTTAGAACTTTAGAATCTTTTTTTTAATTGGGCAAAGATCATTTATTTTAAAACACTGTTCTTTCCCTTATTGTCTAAGTTCATGCTGCCAAATTTGAACAAAAACTAAACCCTCCAACAAAGTGTTAAGGCTCAGAATTTGTGTTTGTAGTCCACACAGCATGGAATGGTGACATTTTCAGGCTTCCATTGCAAGAGAGGAAGATGCCAAAAATTTCTGTAGAATGAAAGAGGTTGTATAATTTCTTAATATTCTTCCCTATTTCCAAAAGCCAAAAGGAGACCAGATAATTTTTATCTTTCCCTGGACATCCTTCAGGGTTGTTCTACTTCATAATTACATTAGGATGACAGGCACAAACATGATTGTCCTAGACAAAACTAGAAGGGTGGGTACTATACACCTGTTGCCTCTTTCTCCTTATACTGTATATAAAGTTGAGATCAAGTATGCAGAGAGAATCTAGAGGGGATCCATATGGCTGCCAGTGTTTTGTTTTGTTTATCAGGATATGAATTAAATGACATCAAACCCAATACTGAAGTATCTAGAAAACTAGCTTCAACTAAGGTGATTCTGTTCAATGACACTGAACAGAATCTGGAGACATTTGGTTGTTGTGATTTACTTGAGTTAAGGAAGGAGACACGATTGGCATCTAGCGGGTAAAACTCAGGGATGCTGCTAAACATCTTACTGTGAGGACAGTCCTTACAACTAAGAATCACCCGGCCACAAAAATCAGCAATTCTAAGGCTTGGAAACCCGGAATGAGAACAAGCAGAAGCTATAACAGTAGGTAGGATGGGGCTTATACCCATGCCAAAGTACATTTGCAGAGTAGGTACTCTGATTCCTGATGAGTGATGATTCTGATTCCTGATGATAGGTATTCCTGATGAGTGAAGCCAAAGAGACTCAGTCTCACAAGTTGGGCAAACTGAATGTGCCATTGAACCCTAGTTGCTACTGGACACAGACATCAGTATCAGACTCTTATAGCTGTATGTGTTCAAATTACATCTCTAAATGGTTTGGAAGATTTCCTTCTGCGGCTTATTACTCTCAGCTAGCTGAGTTATTGATGTAAATGTGGAAAAGAAGGAACCTTTGGACATTACTTCTTACTGTTACACTATCTGTCTACTCTGATGAGCATTTCTACATGCGAAGTGAGAAAAGAAACACATCACTTCTGGTATCTTCATTTAAAAGGGGACTTTAATGTAGTCCATTCCATTCAGACACATTTTCAAATGAAAAGTTTAGGAACTTGTCTCTCTGGTGTACAAAAAGATGGTTGGTGATTCTATATACAGCCCACCTGTAAATATGCACAGACATGGATGCAAGAAGCTTTGTTTATCCTCAACAATTGCTTTTTAATTAATATTTTCTTCAGATAAATTGTCTATGTGACTCATGTTGAAGAGAAGAGAGAGAAAGAGAGAGAGAGAGAGAGAGAGAGAGAGAGAGAGAGAGAGAGAGAGAGAGAGAGAGAGAGAGAGACTTCTTGCAGCCAGAAAAGTTGTTGGCGGAAAGCTAACATTCCATTCCATTCCTGGTTGACCAGCCTACACAGAAATTTAACTCCAAAAGGTGACTGGTGACTTCAAAATCCTCTCCCAGTCCTGACTGAAGCAATAAACCACATCAGAGTGGCAACTGAGAAGGTATATATTAAATAAGCCCTAATATTAAATACATAAATCAGGGTACATTAAAATTAAAATTGATTAGATATTTTATTTGTGGATAAGTATCTTCCCACTTCAGTATTTCATATAAATCATAAGAACGACATTGATTCTTGACATGTTGTCAGAGATTATTTTGGTCAGGGCATATTTTTACCATAAAAAGATAAATATTAATTAAAAGCTGGGAACAGAGCTTTCAGATCGGTGTCAGTAGTTTTCTAGAGTACCCTGAATTTTCAACAAGATGCTCTTTTGTCTATCAATTACACAGCTGAAGAAAAACAATGATACTTCAGTATAAGATACTCTCCCTTGATCAGAGATTAAAGAGGAACTATGTAGATCATCAGGGAAGTAAGTTAGTAGGCAAGCTGATGCCTATGACTTTAGACCATTGGGACCTCTTCAATTTACACAAACTCATCAGGAATTAGAAATATCCATGTGTCATCACCATTTACATGTTACTTCTTTACTATAACAAATTACAACATATATATTTTAAAGCCAAAATTAAACAGGCAAATTTATTAAAATATAGACTTGATTTTCCCACAAAATCATACAATCCACTAGAGTATTTTATTATCTTAGCATTCAAAACTCTGTACCCTTTTGGATCAAGCATAGCCTACTGACTGTTTTGACAAAGTTTTATTAACACACAGCCACAACTCATTTGGGTATTGTCTGCACCCTTCCGGATCAAACAAATCCCATTGCCTGTTTTGACAAACAAAATTTTTTTGGCACACAGTTACAACTCATTTGTGTATTGTTTATCAGCTTTTAACCTAAAAGTAGAGTTGAGTAAATATGACAGATTCTCTCTTCTGAAAAGCTGAAACTATTTATTCTTTGAACATTTATAGAAGTACTTTACTGACCCTTGCCTTAGATCTCTGGACCTCTTTTAATAGACATTTTTATACAGGAACATTTGTGTGTGTGTGTGTGTGTGTGTGTGTGTGTGTGTGTGTGTGTGTATGTGTGTGTGTGTGTGTGTGTGTGTGTTAAAGCCAAAAATTAAACAGGCAAATTTATTAAAATATAGACTTGATTTTCCCACAAAATCATAAATGTTTTTCAGATGTAGCAACAAAATATGCAAACAATCAAAAAGCAAAATCTCACAATTTTAGCAAACATGCTGACTCTACAAATCCTTAACTTAATACACTGCTATGTGCATAAACAACCTCATTTGCTATGAAGAGTTTAGATGGTATGTACATTTCTTGAAGCAAAGGTGTTTTGATTTGCTATGATGAGTGTTTGTAAACACTGGAGATAAAATAATATGCTGAGCTAAAGTACTTGTAATCACTGTTCGACAGCCTCCATGTCAAAAATTTTGTCTATAACCAAAGTAGATTACCAGAACAAAGTAATACATAGAGAAGGAATATATACTTCTCTACATTTATTATTTCAAATCAATTGGAATGCCTTTGATCTCCATGCTAATTTGGCCAGTCTCTCCCATATGTCTACTCTTTCATTGCAACATTTAATCTTCAATTCAAATATTCTGGTCTATGAATTTAACCTTCAACCATTCCTGTCTTAATTATCTAGCAGATACTCAAGCTCTGTCTTGAATCTTATGACTTTCTATCTAGCCTGGATGCTAAGGTTAGCTCACAGAAACAATTCTAGCCATCTGTTGTTTGATGGCAATGACTATTGCCAATCAATATCAAACCACACTCCCTTTCCTCATGATAGATGTGAAGACATTGGCATAGAATGCACGAATATGCATACTGGACATAAGCACAGAGAGACTTCAGGAACTTCCACTTTTGGTTTAGGCTCCATTCTTCTTCCTAAATCCTGTGTTCAATCTGCACCAATTGATGCTACCTCATCTCCCATAGGGAAATCTACCATAGAGTTTAGTGAGGATGCATTTTTATCAGTCAGCATGGGTCTAGGGATGATCTGGGAATTTAACGCTTAAAGGCAGTCTATGAGTATCTCAAACTTTCATGTGAAATACCAAACACTGCCTATACCAACATTTTACTGTCTGCCATGCCTTTTCCACTGAGACATCTAACCTTTATCCAATTTTCTAATCCACAAGCCAGTTGACGACTCAAAATTTGAAATATAGCCTATTGGAAACTAGCGAACAGATTAGTTTGTTAGCTTATATGATTATCTTGGGTGATAAGAAACAAGATGCTTATGAAAAATTTGAGAAATTTTATCCTCCACCAGTCTTCCTTTGCTTCTGTCAACCACCATATCGGTATCATGACCTTATCTATAAAGGCTCAACATCAATGTGTCTATGTCAGAAGTCTCCCAAATTTATTACTTCCCTTTAATTGTTACCAGTAGTTTCTTCACTAGTCATCCTGCCCTCCAAACTCTACCTTCCCCAAGCACAATCAATGAATTCTCTCTCCATTAATAAAACCAGCCTATCTCAAAGGATGTTTCAATTAAATACATCTTATCAGAAGTGGAATGATGACATTCTAACACCCACTGGATATGTTTTTTTTATGAGCCCTTTGAGTACCTCCACAGTAGTCAATTTTTAGATATGTAATTCGCTCTTCTTTTTTACTTCCTTTGTCATATTTGCCTTTATGGGTAAGTACTAAATCACATCTCATCTGGTGAAGCCTCCCCTAATACATAGAATCCTGTGTGTACTTCCAGCCCTGAGAAGTTGCTGGATATGTAGGTTCTTGGTTAAACTGTTATTGTTTTTTTTTTTTCATGTGTATTCCTCCCTTTCTTCTGAAAACAGGGAAAACTACTCCCTAAACTGCAGAGCTACAGCTATTGCCACATGTAGCATTCATCAGGAGTTATGGAGAACATGTCTTCATGATAGGAGAATGGAAGTCCAGGAGTTCAGAATTTCAGCATGGTTTATCACTGGTTGACTTGAGTGAGCACTTGTGCTTTGGGAAGATCTGTGACAAAATAATTCTGGGCCAACATGACATGAAGCCTTGGCTTAAAGAAAGAAAAAAAAAACAGACAGGTTGTCAAGTTCCACAGTGTCACTGGGAAGCACTGGAAGACACATACACAATTTTAATATCATTTCCTTATGGCAGGTGAGGAATTCACACTGACAACAATAGGTGATGAATGAGCATATTCTAGACCTGTGTAGTTTCAGAATTGTCATCAGAATGTCCTCCAGATACCAAGAAGGCAGTTTGTTCTTGTTCCTTTGTGTATATCTTTCTAGAATAATAAAAGAAAGTACCAATATGTAGGTGAGATTTGCATAGAAAATGATGATTTATGCTTAAAGTACCCTTGGTAGAACAAATTGTGTGTGTGTGTGTGTGTGTGTGTTTGTGTGTGTGTGTGTGTGGTATATTTTATTTTGCTATCTCTTGTGTGTTTGATCCCAAGTTGATGAAAAGGGTAGGATTCTACTTTAAAAAAAAAAACTTACTTGTCTGGAAGTCACATTTACATATGATGCTCAAACTAAGTACACATGTACCATTTAGATGTGCTCTACTAACCTAGACTAAATTCTAAACAAGTACTATAAAGTGGAGCAAAAGGTTTTTCTTCTTGAAATTAAGCACCTCATCCTGTCAAGGTTAATGTGCAAAATTTATCCTTTCCTGGCCAAGATCTTGCTTGTCCCATGAGTCATTTGTAAACTACATTCTTCCAAGATGGACTATGAAATGCCTCAAAAATCACAGAAAACTTAGCCTAAAGAAATCTCTTTTACAGCATCATATCATATACAACTCTGCTATTACTTTCTGAGTTCTAGTTGTTCCTAAACATAAAGATCATGGTCTAAGGATTTTTTTCTCATTTTTAGCACTATGAATATTTGGGTCTCAATAACTAAGTGGAGTGGTAGGGCTCATTCTAAACATTACAAGGTTAGTGGCAAATCTGGCCTCCACTTTCTCTATATTATTAGTACTCCTACAACATTTGTGACAGCAAAGATGTCTAAAAGAATTACAAATGCCCCATAGGGAGACAAAAATTCTCCTCCACCTTTTTACCACACACTGAGAAACATTGGTCCAAAGGTTGGCATTTCACTGGAAGCCCAGTCAAGAGAGTCATACATTCTCACTAGTGGAATTGTATATACAACAGAGTTCATTCAATAAAATCACCTAACCCACATAACACACACTTTGCCTTCCACACACATTAAATGTAGTCCTAAAACAAAGGTGACATGAAGTCTCAAGGAAGATTTATCCCAGTAAATCCCTTTACAAGAGACTGTCAAACAGTAGGCCAAATACCATGGCACTTCCTTCATTTCTTTCTTCTTTTTGTTCGCAATTATCCAAATGGAAAGCATAACTATCCTGGAACCAAAACGCAGAACCACTTGTTGCCATAGCAACAGAGCCAGAGTGCATTTCCTCTACCCTTCTGAGTTCACAGTGCAGGCTCCTAGTGCCACCTGACTTGATTTTCTAATTGCTTGAACAGAGGAATCCAAGCGTCCAAGCACTGAAGTTAAGGAAAGAAATTCTTGATCACTATAAATGATAAGCATTTAAATACAAACAGACTCTTCATGCTAAAGGGGGATTTGTATTTAAAGAACATCGTACACGAGGCGGCAGAGTGGTGCACTAACCCTGGGGGCTCTTTGTAGATTGCCCAAGTCATTTTTGTGATGAAAGTGGATCTAGTAATACAAGTAAAGGTCATCAAAAAGTGAAATGCAGGGATGTCACAAATCCACTCATCTGGAGCCTCAGCTCTGTCTTCCTCAGCCTCTGTTTGCAGTGTCTTCCACATTTTGTGCCCATGTTACCTCTCTGATTCCCTTTCTCCAAGATCCCGTATCAGCTTGTTAATAATTTCCTCCAATGCAGTGACATTCCTTTATGTATCTAAGTGTGTTGACTGACTGGAGATTCCAGGCAATGGAAGTGAGAAAACCACTTCCAGTTGACTTGAGAGGATTTTTGTCAGTTGACAGTTTAAAGGAGCAAAATCAAAGTATAAATGAAGAAACTCACACAAAAATTTAGAAAAGCAAGAAAATACAAATTATCACCAAATCCAGACTTTCTGGGTGGAGTTTGAAGTTTAGTATATACACAATCTGACGTCCTACATGTCCTATTGATACGGCTATGCCTATGGAATTCATTCACTAAAATAATATTGTCTACTCTGTGCAGGTAGGTATATAGCAGGTTATAACAGCACACCATTTTTCTATGTTAGACAGTCTACAAAAAAATTTTGTATGCATAACCTAATCAAAGAAATATCCAGAAATGTGTTCTGGTGTTAAATGTCTTAAAACATAAAAGTGACGGATCTGACTTTCATTTCTGATATAGATTATTTATGGATATTTTACAACCACTTCCATTTAGAAAGATACCTGAGAAGAGCACATGCCTCTAAACAAACCATTTAAAATTCCAGTTTTTAAATGTTCAGTGTTGCACTCACTCAAGAAGCATGCTGGTGAATCAGAGTTTTACTCCAGGGAGATTTTTGTCATGGAAGCAGGCATTTCCACATAAAGAACCTCCCCCTGATGACTAGTTCTTTGGGGACTGTCCAAGGCAAGAAGCATTCTGAGTTGTTAAGCTGTTGAAATAGCAAACCAAACCACATAGAAGATCTCTAAAGTTACTCCTCACTGGTACAGACCAAAGTTAATGTTAGAGACACTTCTATGTAGGTACCAGGAAAGCACACTCAGGCAGGAACAAATGAACATACACATGTGTTTTACAAAATTTAAGGATGTTTCTAGATACTCCCCTTTTCAAATTAGTGAATGTCTTTTGGCTGGATCAGCTTCAGTATGCTCTTGCTTTCATGGGGAACTCAGCCATGCAAAACTGTTTAAGATTTCTAAGCACTTGAGAGATGCTTGGGATTTGGTCACAGAGGCTGAGGGTGGTGGTAGATGGGAAAGGAAAATAACAGTGTGCAGTATTTTTTTGGGTTAACATTTTGATGTCCTGTAGAAATTTATATAGAGGACTTGACTTTATTCAAAACTGCTTGTGGCGGAATCAGTAGCTTTCAACTCTTCAAAACTAAGCTACATGAGTTACATGATATACTCCCAAGCCTTAAAAGTATATGGCCCAGAAATCTACTTGTTTTGTGTATTTCTAAGAAAAGTAAGCAAAGTTATATGTCAGCTCTTAGTTTTGGTAATGTTTATATTTCAAGACAGGTTAATTGTATGTCTTCCTGACAAATCTCTTATGGTGCTTGCACCCCAGGTATTATTTCATCTTCTTTCCTTGGCTCTGTCCCACACAGTTCCAGAAACCAAAAGAGCCATTTCTTGAAGGTTCATTTCAGAAATTGACAGTCTCACATGTAGCTTTCCAAAATGAAGCTCATTTTCTATAAAAGCACTTGTGAACTAGAAGCGATAAAACATTTTCTTCAGAGAAGCAGTAGTAAAGAAAAAAGACAAGGGGCATCTAATACACTTGTCTTCAAATAAGTAAAGAATATAATATTTCCTAAAGACAATAACTACCTGATTTTTTTCCCCCTTGAGGAGGCTTTCCAACAATCTGGCATTTTATTTCCTTAGAGGCTTTCCTATAGTGAATTTCCACATGGGCTTGTGCTGGCAAGAATCACAGAATGTGGTTTTTCAGTTTTTGGAGTTGATTAGGCTGATGCTGTTTCATTTACTGATGGGATAGCCACTCACAGCTGGAAGTCCTACTTGTAAAGCCTCAATCTCCATTTCCATGTGAAACAGATGGTTCTATGTTGGAGTAACTTAGGAAGAGAGCTCTTCTTAGTCTACCTTGACATGGGAAGGACTTCAAGGCACAGGTCAGAAATTATGTAAAATGTTTGTTATGTATGTCAGTATATAGCCCTCAACCCATTTTTTTTTATTGCTGGAACCATCTCATGTTATGGGTCAATAGTGAATTAACCTTGTTTGGAATAGAAACTGATTGACTTATACACATTGTTTTTAAAACACAATATAGAGATTCATCAGATCATTATTATAAATGTGGAAAACAATACTTGCTCTCCCATGAGTTTTCCTGGACTATATTCCCTGATTGCCCACTGGACAAAATCCAATATATTGACTGGACATTGAAGATGAACCCCACTCACCAAGGTGGTGGAAGAAATTCCTATGTTTACCAAATGGAAATTCCATTTTTTGCTTTCCAGGTCATCTTTTGAAAATAACCACAGAAAGAAATGGGATACATTCTTACCAGATCCAAAATCTAAAGTACTTTAGCAGAATCTGCAGAATGAAAACAAAAGAAATTGTGCTCTTCCACTGGAAATAATGGCTGCTATAAACAGGACTAGACTCTTTGGTAACCTATTTGTCATCCTACAAAAATATTGTGAGACATAGGATGATTACTGATATGAGTTCCTGCTTCTTACAAAATGACTATCCAAAACAGTAGCAGGTAATGTGATCACACTCATACAAATATTGCCAATGACTTCCTTACCTCAGTAGCAATGGGACAAAACTGAGATGGTAAAGTTTATAAACAGAGCAGTGATGGAGAGATTTGCAACTTGGAAAAAATGAAAAATGCATTTAAAAGTCCCTATGGCTAATAAATCAAGACTTGGCAGATTTGTGCTATTTTGATGATCACATGGCAACTGAAATTATTTTCCTCTTTTCCACCTACCTTCCTAATACTATCATCTCTCTGATTGTAGTTTTCACCTCCTTTTTAAGGATGGTGGTTCTTGGAGGCAGCAGGTTGTGCAAATTAAGAGTATAGAAGCCTAAATTCTTCTACATGGATGTATGTATATATGAATGGTATGTATGAGAGGTCACTTAAAATTTTTGGCTGTATTTTCTAACTTCTAAAATATTCATATCTCTTGTTTTGGAAGAATGAAATGAAGTGATATATGTGAAACTCTTTAAAAGTTCTAACATGTAGTCATGATTTACAGACAGTACAGGAGTTAACACTCAAGTGCAGTCATTTCAATTTACAAAAGCCACAATTTGTATAAACTTTCAAATGCCAGTAATAAAATATAATATCAGAAATTATGCCATTTGTAATTGAGGAATCATGTGTGATGTGTTTATTAAAATATCAAAATAGTCAAGACTTTTAAGTAGGGAATTCAGACATTTTGACTGTTAAAAGACACCCAGGAAATGAAATAAGAAGTATACTTTGTTCCTGCATATGAATAGTACAAAAATAGTAAGGATGTCAATCAATTCTCCTTAGTTTTTTTAATATTTGGTAAAATTTAATCAAATTTCCAATTAATGTTTGGTCATCGAAGTAAATTAGAAAAGATCAAGAATGGCCAAGATTTTCTTGAAAGAAAGCAAAAATAGGTTGATTAGAATTTGTACTACCTAGAAACTGTGACAAAGATAATGGAAAAGACAAAGCAAGTCAGAATTGACTTACAGACCTTGACATCTTGGAATGAAGAACGTCAACTACTCTGTCAAGTTGACTAGTGGCAGAGGAAATAGTCCAGAAACCTATACCCAAATGACCATCTCTTGCCTGCCACAAAGCATAAAGGCAATGATTGAAAATGGAAACTTGCCTATTGTCATGGCATGGTTTGGAAAATCTATACCAAGATAAAGAAATAGATCTGGGCTACATTTCTAGTGCTCATGACTGACATTTTTACTATGTGATAGAGTTTGCACCAATGATAGCATGAAACAGTATTTGGTATGAAACATTTTAGTATGAAATCACAAACCTCAAACTCCTATCACAAATTCCAAACCTGAACATTTCCTATTTGGCATAATTTAATAAAAATAATTGTTGTGCTCCTTATGTCCAATTATTACACTACATATATTACATACAATGTTACGTCTCAAAATGGAAAAGCTTTCTTGGGGTTGAAAAATGAAAGGCATAATGAATATTAAGTGAACAATAAATGTGTATGTGCACATAGACTCCCCTTACCAAATATTTTGTTCTTATTCTTAAGATGAGGTTAGCAGAATGCAGTAATAAGCTTTGATGTTCATCCAAACATATAAGATAAAATAGAGATTTGACAATAGCAGGGTGATATTATTATTAACAGGGAGAAACAATGGCTATAGGAAGCACTGCTAGAAAACTCTTCCACAGCCCCTGGGTCTGCTGTACATCTCCCAAAAATGTGAAGGGTCTGACATTTTACCCTCCTTGCAAGGCAACATGTTATCCTGTCACAGTTTCACAGATAATGAGAAAAGACATGATACACCTGACTCAGAGATAAAAGGACAATTACTCACAGCAATGCCCAGCAGCCTGAGTTTTATCATTTTCTCCATTTTCTACAAGGTGACCTAAAGATCTGGCAAGAGCTGCTCACATGCTCATGGATTTCATTACAAGTGATGAATCCTGACGTTATGGAACTGAAATCTTATAACAGGTGGTAGCCCTGCCTAACCTTTGTCCCCAAGGGAGGCATTCACTTTTATTAAACTGGATAGCAAACAAACCTACCTTAAGTCATCTTTAGTTCAGTGTCTGGCCAAAGGAGTGGGCTGGATCCCCTGGACAGAGTAGGTTAGAAGTGCAGAGCACAGGAAAGATTACAGATGGTGGCATAAATGCCCCTGCCTCACCATTTCTCAAAGATACATGATCAGCATACATTTTCTGAAGACTCAGTAGAACTGAGACTCAGTTACTCACAGACCACTGGCTCACTAATAACTTTATTGGCTTTTTTCCTTTGTCTTTCTCATTCCCACATTCCCCCAGAGTGCCACTAGTACTGTCTCCCAAACAAGATGCCTGCATTTAAATTTTGTTGTTATGTATATTTGTGGAAAACCTGTAACAAGACAAATAAAGAGAGGAATCCATGTTGAATTTCCAGTGTCCATGACTGGAAATTTTATGATATGAAGGTAGAATTGGCTTCAAAAATGGAAGAAATCATATTTGATATGAGATATCATAGTAGGAAAACATAATCTTGGGCTGGAAAGATAGATGAAAAGGTTAAAAGCTTGCTGCTGCATCTGAAGATTTGAATTCAATCCCCAGGACAGATGTGGTGAAAAGAACTGACTTAATGCATGTGCATACCTCCAGACATACATAGACATGCACACACATACACACAGATAAATAAGTAAAATTGAATTTTAAAATGTTAACAAAAATTAAACACAATCTTTTCTCTTGCAAAATGGTTCCTGATTCAGTGTTATTTCAATAACTCAAATCTTGACTCTTCTGGTTTCCTACTTGGCTTAAAACAAGATAACCATAAACGTGATGGTGTCCAATCTTCTGCAATAGATTTAATAGATTTACTGAAGAGTTTAGCAAGGCTGCAGGCCAGAAAATGAGCTCATTCTTCAGAAATATGCTTCAGCAGCCTGCCACTCTCATACTTTAAAATGCAACAGGGCAAAAATAAGGAATTGGTTTGCCATAAGCCAATGAATCAAAAACCCAATATGGGTAAACATACAAATTGCTTGTGGGTTACTAGTGCTGGGCAATAATGCCTGATTCAGCACATCTGCCTTTGGAAGGCCCCATATAACAACCTATAGACACAACTGTGTCTTTTGGAAAGCTACAACATTTCTTAATATTTGCTTTCTTCATTAAATGACAGTGATGCTATCTATCTACATCTCAGTTTTTTATTGTAAGGGTTCTGTATGGGTGTATATATAAAAATACTATGCTATAGGTGGAGGTGTGTTTCTTTAAGCAAGTATTTAGTGAACATTGATTATGCCTTATACTTTGTTTTAAGAGTTCAAGATACAGCCGGGCGTGGTGGCGCATGCCTTTAATCCCAGCACTCGGGAGGCAGAGGCAGGCAGATTTCTGAGTTCGAGGCCAGCCTGGTCTACAGAGTGAGTTCCAGGACAGCCAGGGCTACACAGAGAAACCCTGTCTCAAAAAACCAAAAAAAAAAAAAAAGAGTTCAAGATACAACCAAAACAATATTACATAACAATTCATAGTCCCATGGAGGTTACATGATGAAAAAAGGAAACAGATATGGGTAAATGATATGTAAATATTTTGGATGTCAGGCAGTGATAAATACTAAGGGGGAAAAAAAAGCAGAGCAGGATGTTGAAGCACCAGGAGGAAGTGGGATGAAGAATCAGGTCAAGTAGCGTCAAATGAAGTAACCAGAGTAGATCTCCATGAGGTTGAGATTGAAAGGGATGTAGACATATCTGACAGTAATTATGGGTTTCATTTGTTGCCATTGCGATAAAGTAAATATAATGGTAAAGTCAATTATGATATCTTTAATTTCCCAGTGCACATAGAACTTCAAGATATAGTGTAGTATAGTCTATTATGGGTCAATAGCATTATGGATGAAACAAAAACGTAAATAAATACCTAATTTTAAAAGGCATTATTGGTATAAATAAATAAATAAATAAATAAATAAATAAATAAATAAATAAAGCAAGCAAGCAAGCTGTCTGAGCTGAGGGAGAAATGATACTTGTTCAACACCAGATTACCATAGTCCTTCAATTTGAAAAGACAGGAAAACATTATCTGCAAAGCAAGATCAAATAAAACATATGGCATAAGATGTACCAAAAAATCAACTCACAGAGAAGGACATTGGAATGTGGCAGGAGGGGGTGGAGAGTGCTACAGAAAGAGATACCAATATAATTCCACACACATTATTTACAACTAGCCATCTGAAAATTTGCTTTAGAATTTGAGTAAATTGTACTGTTGATAAAAAGAAGAATATGTGCCAAGTAGCACTTAAGTTTATTTTGTTAAGATATATTTTTATTAATTTAAGTTGTGTGTAGGTGAATGTGTCTGCATGTGTATATGTACACATGAGTGCAGGTGCCTGTGAAGGCCAGAGCTGTCATATCCCCTGGATCTGGAGCTGAAGTTCTAGATTGTTGTGAGCCAGTTAACTTGTGTGTTGGGAACTGAACTTGGGTTATCTGTAAAAGCAACATACTCTCCTAACTATGGATCTATCTCTTCAGACCCTAAGTTTATTGAATGCTAATGCAATTGAATATCAATGACTTTTTTGATATGTACTAGCTTGTTTTTTTAAAAGATAAAATGCAAGTAAAGTAAAATTAGTAAATGATCCACCCATTATTTTGTTTGCCTTATGTGTGTAATGAAATTACATGCTAAATTTGTCTTCCTGTTTAATTATCGATTATTGGGGGGATGTTAGCATGCAAAATAATTAGTTCTATTGTAAGATTTTTTTTCACACTCATCATTGTACACTCTCCAATCTCACCTCACTGGTCTCCACTCTCTTCAATAAATCATTTCTCTTCTGATTTCATGTCACATATATGTGTACACTCATGCATGCT
This sequence comes from Mus caroli, assembly GCF_978045245.1. Lineage (NCBI taxonomy): Eukaryota > Metazoa > Chordata > Mammalia > Rodentia > Muridae > Mus > Mus caroli. The sequence continues at coordinate 2,897,648 of NW_028227260.1, forward strand.
TGTATAAATCATCTAAATTCTAAAAATAGGATAAAACTTTGTATTTTGTCTTCTTCTTCCAAGTATCCTCTGTCACCTCGATTTGACCTCTTCCTTCAGATTCCCCCTTCTATTTTCATGTAATATATTTTTATATTTAAATCTAGATTCTCCATACAAAAGAAAAATGACATTTTTCTTCCTAGATATGACATATTTTCCTTAAAATGGTTATCTTCAGTTCCTTCTATTTCCCTATAAGTGACAGGATTTTGCTCTACTTCCTACCTAGTTTTAGTTTTCTGAGAAGCCTTCATACTAGTGGTCATAGAATGTTTCATTCCCACCAAGACTATGTAGAATTCTTCCTCTATTCCCATCTTTGCTAACATTTTGTTTTGATGTGATTGTTTGTTTGTTTCTTTGCTTGCTTGATTGATTGCTTGGTTGATTTGTTAATAATATGATACAATGAGAGGGAATCTTAAAGAAGTTTTGGGTTATATTTCCCTGATAGCTGATGATATTGAACACATTTTTATATAGTGGCCTCTGTTCATTTCCTTTGCTTATTTATTGATTGAATTATTTATATTTTGTGGATTGGATTATTCATATATACTACATATTCGTCCCTTGTCAGACATATACCTAATAAATTTTTCTTCCTTTTTGTAGACTGCCTCTTTACTCTCTGCTTCATTTACTGTTCAAAACCTTTTAGTTTCATGCAACTGCATCTATCAATTCTTATTTCCCTAGCCATTAGAAATATTTCCAGAGATCACTTGCCTGTACCTTTGTCTTGAAGTGTTTCTATATGTCTTCCTGGAGCAATTTTAAAGTTTCAGACCTAATGCCAAAGTCATTGATTCATTTTGATATGTTTTTTTTATATAAAGTAAGAACTGGGTATTTACTTTCATTCTTTAACTTGTGTGTATTCAGTTTTCTCAACACCATTTTTTAAAAGAGGTTGTCCTTTCGCTAATATACATTGTTCATACCTTCATAAAATCAAATGGCTCTACAGGTGTGTGTTACTTTTTGAATCTTTTCTCCTAGTGTCTTTTCTTGAAGTATTATAACAAAACTCAGCAACTTTTCTACGTACTAATAATGAAAATGGTGAAAAAGTAGTCAGGTAAACAATCACATTCCCAAGAGCTTCAAAAACCCAGTAAAACCCATAAGAATAAACCTAACCAAAGAACCAAAGACCTATACAATAGACACCAAAAGAGACACTACAATATGGAGATTTCACATGTTCATAAATGGGCAGAATTAATATTATGGAAATGTCAATATTATCTAAAGTGATCTACATATTCAAACTGATTCCCCCATAAAAAAAATTCAGTAACAATCCTCACAGAAGTAGGAAAAGAATACTAAATTTCAGATGGAAGTACAAATGACCTCAAATATACAAAATAACCCCAAATAGAACAATCAGGAATTGTCATAATACCTAATTCCGACCTGCACATATGTTTATGTTTAACCACATTCCCAATTCATGGTAACCACAATTTTTGTGATTTGTCTTTAGTTCCTCGTTTTTCCTTGACATGTAACTTACATAGAATATTCAATTATTCCCTCCAGAGACTTCAAATCTGTTCTACATTGATTGAGTGAGTATCCAATGAATTTGACTAAGGATAAGGTATAACAGTTCACTGGTTGTGGTGAGCAGAATTATAAATTGACCCACAAGATGCCCACCTTTTAGTACCCTGTTATTATCTCTTTTCTACAATTTTGATAGATCATGGAATAAAGAGGACAGACTCTTCCTTAACTGAGATACCTTATATGGCCAAAGTTATGGAATGCTATTCCCATAATGATGTCATATTATACAAAATCGGCAGATGACCTGAGAGAATCTCCTATTAGATTTGGAGAAGTAAATTTCCATATTCTAAGAGAAACTGTGACATGGCCAGATGGCAATGAATGTTGAGTTCCTCTAGAGGTTTAGCAAACCCATAGCTCACAGCTTGTAAGGAAGGGGGACTTAGGAAAAGGAGCACAAACTTAAGTTCTACAATGGTAAAGAGCTAAATTTAGCCATCGTTATTATTCTTGCAAAAGGATGCTGAGCTTAAGTCCTCAATGTTGCCATCTTTGTGGCCTTGTAAAATCCTGAGTGGGAATACAGTTAGGTGTCCCTGAATTTCTGACCAAGAAACTATGGAAAAATGCATGCATGCCATTTTAATCCACTTACTGTGGTACTCTGCTGTTTAACCATGGAAACTGAATACACTACTATGATATTATGCTGTATTTATCACCACAGCGAAGATTCCCCATGCTGAAAGTTTTCACTGTACTTCTGTTGTATTAATCTAATTATTATACATGCTTCCCATTTGTGTTTCCCATGCAACTTACCATGGTGATTAGAACACAATCATAAGAGCTAGGTTATCTGAGCTTGACTCTCAATGCTGCTTCTCACCATAGTTACATAGTTACATGTTACATTGGTAACAGTAAGTCATTACTTCAATAGGTCACAGTGACTTCATTTCTAAAATGGAGGTAATCAAAGTTTCTACTATTATTGGATTGTTTAATCAGAGTCAGTTAAGTTCAACTGTGGTGATAGATCCTTGGCCATGAAACTTTGGCTGCTTCATACAACAAAAGTATCTTTTTAGTGTTGCTGCAGATTTTAACTAGCTTTGGGGAGAGGGTTCTGCTTCTTTTAGTTGCCCATGTACTGTCACTGATGGAGAGCACATCCAAATTGAGATGTCTCATAGAACACTTAAATAAAGCTGGAGCATCATTTACTACCTTGGCCAAGAAGTAATATACATAGCTGCTTTTTAGACACTGAGCTGCAAAACTGAACAAATGATTCAATCTAGTGTGCGTGGGTCAGGAAACACACAGAGAGGAGATTGCCATGTGGAAATCTTCCCAGTTACTAGTCATCAGACTTTTAGGAAGAGTAAAAACTCAAGTGAAATTGTTGGGGATGAGTAAGTATAAGAGTTGCAGGGAAAAAAAAAACATTGGAAAAATAGTGGATGTGGTCATGAAATGAGAGAGATAGAAAGTACAATCTAGACTGCTCTCTGCATATTACCTTGGTGAATGCAGGGCATACATGTGCTTTTTATATCTATATCCTAAATGAATAGCACATTTTCTAGGCACATAGCAGCAGCTCAAAGATGTCTTGCTTACCAAATACTAAAGAGGTGATAGGGTGGACAAACTTGCTCTTTCCCTAGACCTTTCCAAAGTACTGTGCTTCTTTAATATCACAGCCAGGCTTTGAAAGTACATTTGAAGGATGATGAAATAAATAAATTATCTTGTGTACAGGACAGCTCAGCAGAACCTTATCAAGAAAACAACATTCCTGTCTTATAGGTGAGGGATGACGCTGAAAGATGTGATTGTAGTTTAGATCCCTGCAGCCACCAAAGTCTCCTTAATGCAGGCTCTGTTGGACAAGAACCAGAAACCCCTGTCTAAGAGAAATAGATCAGGTCTAACCAGAAAGTGCCAGAAAAGCCACCTTTTAAAGAGAGAGCACAACTCAGGACCAGAAGGGAGGCTGGAGGTGGGACAGTAATATCTCTAGGTGTCAAAATATTTTCTCTATTCAGTTGCTAACTTGCAAGGAAGGAAATTAACACAAAGCTGCTTTCTTAATTTAGGGTGACCATTTTCCATATTTTCTTTAAAATCTATTATTTATGACACACAAAAGAAACTAGGGTCATACAGAAAGTCTCCTGGCCTTTTAGCAGATGGAACATTTCCTTCTTGGGCTTTTAGAAAAAGGTTGTTGTTGCTGTTTTTAAAGACACCCCGGTGTGTAAAATTGCACACATTTAATTCGTTCTGAGATTTGAGGCCAAGATATGTGACCTGAGCTGAGTCATGTCCGGGTCAAAGGGAGCTGCTGCATCTCTCCACCAGAAACAGCAGTGCTTTCTTCATATATATATATATATATATATATATATATATATATATATATATATATATATCTCCAACTGTGTTTGTCCCAGATTAACATCAAGCCTCGGGATGATGTGCGAAAATGACCTTTGCTTTATTTGTTCGGAGTAGTAATGGCACCCTTGTGTTTCCTCCTTCCCAACCATCTGAAATCACTTTCACTTTCCAAATTTATTTCAGCAATGATAAAGGAGAATGTAGCAGTGATTTTTTTTTCATGTAGTGAATCAATCAAGAAGAAAACGCTACAGCTATGTTGCTTGATGATTTGGTACAATTGTGTTTTTCTAATGAGATGTGACATTCTGATTGCCCAGGTCTCAAATGAAATACAGTTTGTAATTATACAGGATTCGTGTTTGCAAGCTGTGCAGTAAGAGCTGTATAATTCATTTACTTCCAAGTTTTACATTTTGACTGATGCATATTCACTGTATATAGCAATGGATTTCATGAAGACATTTTTTTATTCAAATGCGTGTACTTTGACCATATTTACCATTTTATACTCTCCCTTTCTCTCCCTTCTACTTGGTTTCTTTCTTCTCTCTAGACAATCTCACTTCTGATTCTAACACACACACACACATACCAAGGACTCATAAGTGAAAGAAAATATGTACTGTTTGTCTTTCTGAGTCTGACTTTGATTAATCTAATAATGTCCATAATGCCCAGTTTTACCCATTTACCAGAAAATGGCATAATTTCCTTCTTCTGTATGTCTGCATAAAATGCCACTGTGCATAGGTAATACATTTTCTCTATCCATTCTTCTGCTGATGGCATGTAAGGTGGCACTGAATCTTGACAATTGTTAAGAGTGTTATATTAGGCACGGATATACAAGTATCGCTATGGTGTGCTGATCTGAAGTCCTTCAGGCCAAGAATGATATACATGGTTCATATGATAGCTCTAGTTTCCATTGTTTGGAGAAAACTCCATGTTGATATCCACACTGTCTGAAGTAATTTACATTCCTTCCAACTGTAAATAAGTGTTCCTCTTTCCCTTCACTAGAATTTGTTATTTATTTACACAATGATAGGCATTCTGATTACAGCTAAGACTAAATCACAAAATAGTTTTAATTTGCACTCCTCAGATAGTTAAGGATGTTACACATTTTTCATGTTTCTTGTCTGTTAGAACTTTATCTTTTACAAATGTGTTTGTTCATTTCATTACCAAACTTATTGACAGTATTATTTGTTTTCGGTAATTAGGATAGTTTTACTTTCTATATTATAGATATTAACCTGCATCATATATAAAGATTGCCTCTACTTCTGTAAGCTTTCAGTTCACTTGTTTATTGTTTCACTTGCTGTGCAGAAACATTTTAACTTTATGTAATATCACTTATAAATTCCTGGTATTGTTTCTTTAGCTACTGGAGTGTTTTTTCAGAAAGCCTTTGTGCCTACATCTTGCAGTGTTTCCCTTACACAGTGCTTAAATCATTCCTGTATTTCAGGACCTAAATTAAGTTTTTTTTGATAGATTTGAATTGATTTTTGTACAGTATGAGAGATAGGTTTGCTTCCATTTTTCAACAAAATATTTTTTGCCAACGTGACTATCACCAGCCAAAGTTCAACTCCTGAGTGCTTTGCTAGACTTTCCTAGATATGTACTTCCAGAAAAGTCATGGATGACTAAAACAACTTACACAGTGCAGAAGTGAAGTCCATGGCAATGTATGTGATGGCTCTCCCACTGCTTTCCTCTGCTTTGTCCTCAGCATTAATGCAGGCCCTAAGACTAGCAATTAATAAGTGGGACTTCATGAAACTGAAGAGCTTCTGTAAGGCAAAGGGCACTGTCAATAGGATAAAACAGCAATCTACAGAAAGGGAAAAGATTTTCACCACTACCCATCTGACAGAGAGCTAATCTGCAAAATGTATAAAGAACTCAAGAAACTAGATATCAAAAATAAGGCTCTTGTCTTCCTGCTCTCGTCTTCTCCCCATTCCCTTCCCCACTCTCTTTCCATGTGCTCATGGCCATGAGGCATTCCAGACTCTGAATTAAAAATATGGTATGCATTGACTTACATGTTGATATTAGCTACCAAGTCAGTGATAACCAAGCTACAATCCATAGTACCACAGAGGGTAGATATAGAGTGAGGGACTAGAGGAAGAAGACCACCGGTCTTAAGAAAGGGATATGAAATAGATAGCTATGGATGTACCACAGAGGCTGGAATGGGAGGATAAAGTTGTGAGAGGAGAAAGGCTTGTGCGAGGGAATACAGAGAGAGACATAAAATTGAGACATTTGTGGAATAGTATGGAAACCTAATACAGTAGAAACATACTACAATATATACATATATGAAGGCAATCTAAATGAAATCACTAATAAAGCAGACAGAGTCCCAACTGGCCATTTCTTGTCTCCAAAAGAAGCTTCCAGTACCAAAATTGTGAACATCAAATTGCTGTTTAGTGGTTGCTCAGAAAAATAAAATGAGAGTCAGCCATGTGGGCAGAGTATGGGCTCAGGGTGATCAGCAATATGAGCATTTATATAGGATGATTGCTTGTTCAAAGAACCTGGTTTTTTTTTTTTTTTTTTTTTTTTTTTTGGTCAGAGAATCCTGGTGTTATTTGGGGAAGACAACATGTTTAACCAAAGTATATTCATTTTGATTAAAAACCATGATCAAAGCAATTTGGGGAGGAAAGTGTTTATTTGGTTTGCTTTCTACATGATGGTCTGTTATTGAAGGAAATCAGGACAGGAACTCAAACAGTGCAGGGACCTGGAGGAAGAGGCTGATGCATGGCCATTGAGGAGTGCTGCTTACTAACTTGTTCCTCATGGCTTGCTCAGCCTACTTTCTTATAGAATACAGAACCACCAGTCCAGGGATGGCACCACCTACAATGGGGTGGGCCCTCCTGAATCAATTGCTAATTAAGAAAATGCTTTACGGGTTTGCCTCCTGAATGATCTTCTGGAGGCATATATATATTGGGAAGTTGCTCTTGGTAGAGGGCATTGTTTACTGGTTCCAGGGAAGACAGCATGGGGAGGGAGAAAAGAAAGAAAAGCTTGTGCAGGGATGAGAGAGGGCTGGAGGCATCTTTCTTCTTAATTAAGGTTCCCTCCTGTCAGATGACTTTAATTGTTTTGAGTTGACAGAAAACTATTCAACATACCCAGCTAATGGTTCTGGCCAGTAAATCATGAGCAATGATGTGAGTGGGTTTCTGAAAAAGCTCCTATGCTGAACCTTTAAGGGAGCTTCTCAGAAACCCATCAGAACGGTCATTTTCTCCATTGCCTCTAATACGGCTGTGATGGCTGTCATAGCAACAGCCATCTTGGACCATAAAATGCCCTGGATGTGAAAGGTATGTTCCAGGAAAAGAAGCAAATTTCATTCCAAAGCAGATATTTGCAAAGCTCCAAGTCAGCAGGAAGTATCAACTTCTCTTTATTTTAAAACAAATTGCTATGTAGCCAATACTAACGCATCTTGCTGAGCTTTCCTTGTTCAGCACATTAAGATCATGGGATTAATTTTACTGTGAGTCTAAAGCACACAGGCATAAAAATGGAAACTTAAATCACAAGTAAAAACAAAATGTACACATCACAACATATCAAAAGGCAAAGAAACAGATGTCCTAAACCTCAAACAAATACCCACAAACTCTAATTAGAGAGGAAAAGGCACAGGATGTTCCTACCTGTTTATAAAATGAACAACTCTTGGCCAAAGCCTCCTCATTTCTTATCTTCAGTAATTGCCAAACAAGTTCGACTGAAAAGCCAAAGAATCTTCTAGTCTCTTTTTCAATTCTCTTTCTCCTTTTATTTACTGTTCATTTTCTTTAATATGAAGAAGACTTAGGAGTTCCTTAGACTTCACTTTAGAAAATTGGCCCTTTTCTTTAACCACAGAAAGGATTGTGTACAGAAAAACACCAACATTTATGGGTAATTTCCCTTTCACTTCTTCCTACCAATCTCTCTTCAAAAAAAACAAAAAAAAAAAAAACAAAAAAAAAAAAAACTTGGCTGAAAAGAACTGGAGCAGCCATCTCTTACAGATATGTAATTCTGCAGATGCTGAAAAGAGGCATTCACATCTGAAGCTAGTCTATGAAAATACAGCACAGTTAGAACAGCCTGCCAAGCCTAGAACAGTTTCTTGGCTTCAGTACTCCTACCATTCACCTGTCTTCTTTCTCAATCTTGTTTGCCAGTGCATCACATAAAAATCTTTAGAGTTTACCAATGTTCAGAACTGTCATTCTTATAACCATCTTTGCTAACTATTGTATAAGTCAACCAAATATAGGGTCTCTGCCTCTTTTATACACAGTTGTCTCTATGTCTTTAAATATAAGTATCAAAATGTAGTTATTAAGCTATTTGTTACTGAGATAACATGATCTTTGCATGAAATTCCAAAATTGTCCTGTCAGTGCCAGGATGAAGTAAGATACATAGGAAATAATCAATTTTTAGCTGAAAGAAATTAAGTCGCTTGCAAAATTTTCCCAAGACAGACTCACTATAGGATCCGGATTTGTCTCTAGGGTAGCACTGTCCAATAGAAGTATGATAAATATATATAAAATATATAATTTAAAATGTTTAAAATGTTTCCACAGCCAACATGAAAGCATAAAATAGGTAAGTGTTTACTTCATTTAATTCAAATATCCCAAATATTATCATTTTGATATAAAATCAGTGTAAGAAAACTACTCACTGAAAATGTATTTTAATTGCTATAGCATATTTCAATTGAGATAATCAATTTTTATTGAAAATACTTCATTTCATCTTTCTTGGCCTTTTGGCTAATAAAATATGCAGAAATATGTGTCTTTGATTTTGATTCACAAAATGTATACTTAGAAACACAGATTCCCACAGACAATGTGTTCTCAAAAGGGAATATAGTATCAGTTTCCTGGTTTAAAGTTTTCCTTATTACACTTACATATGATTAAAATCAATACAATAGTTGTAATTGAGGAACCACATACTCAACGGTCACATGGAGTCAGTGACTGCCATATTTGACATTAAAAGTCTGTATCTATAAATGGAGCTTCCAAACAAGCTCAACCACTTCTATGAATTCATGCAAAAAGCATGGCTCCTCTTCATTCTCCATAAAAACAGCTGGTCACCGTCCATTTGCCAAGAACCAGCTCAGATGTCTTTTGCAGTTTAGAGCTTTTCCTTCTCCATGCGAAAGTAAGTCAGCTTCTCTAGCTCTGAACTTGAAGAATGCTTTCACTGAGCCTCTCAAATTCTAACAATTGTATTTCACTTGGTATAATAGGCATTTCTTTTCATTGACATATCACTCCATCCCTTTTCTCCTGCTCTTACATTGTTGGAAAGCTCTAAAGGCCTACCTTAACCCTGTAGGAAAAGTAGCTCCTCAAAAAGAGTTTATATGAATCAGCCAAGATGATTTCTGGGAGAAGAATTAAAAAAAAAAAAAAACAAAAACAGTCAAGTTCAAGCTTTTGGAATAAAATATTGACTCTCCATAAACAAAACCATAAGAAAACTACTTTCATAAAAATTACTATCTCTTATAGAAAATTGAAAACAGAGTGAAATCTCAACAATTTGATTATTTAAACAAGACCTGTATAATAACATACCAATGTGGATTGTGAAAATGAAAAGCAATAGGCAGTCACTGATTTCAAGGAAAGTGAATCAGTTCTCCCTAGGACTGAATAGCCACATGGTAGACCATCCCAGTCCCAGTAGTCAGTACACTTGCTCAGTACACATGTACATACAAGCAACACTACATTGCCTCAGTATGTTGTAACAAAATTCTAAAAACATAAAATTAAAGAAAGAATACAGAGGAATAAACATTAGTGTGCTTCTTTTGATATTGTTGTATATGAGACGAATTGATCTCACAGATGAATGAACATTTTATTAAAACTACAATGTTAATGCCAGGGCCAAGAAGTGGGAGTGGGTGGGTAGGGGAGTGGGGTGGGAGACCGTGTGGGGGACTTTTGGGATAGCATTGGAAATGTAAATGAAATAAATACCCAATAAAAAAATAAAGAAAGAAAGAAAACACATGTGTTATTTTAAAGATTTAAGTTTAATGATGGAAAATGTTTATAAGAGGCTTACTTTCATCTAAATAAAATGAAATACCATACAAACTACAATGTTTCTTGCAGTGAGACAGAATAAATAACCTGACTAATCTTCAATGGAAAACAACTAAGAATGCTAGATAGGATATTTTATAACTCTATTGAAGGTACACATGAGGGAGTGAGAGCATTAAGAAACACTTAGGTTTCAGAATATTCAGAAAGCACATTGCAGCTCTACAGCTATTAGAGCTACTGCATCTACTATTGAATCTACTGAACCTAGTGTTGAGCTTTCTTGGCATAACAGGACTAGTAAAGACAAAATTCAAATTTCAAGTTTATCCAAAGTGGCAAGATGAATAGGACATTTTCTCCTAATATATATTCCAAGAATATATATTCTATAGTAAGGAAACCAAATTCTGGAAAATTTCCTACCTCAACACCAACTGGGAAAACAACTCTAAAGTTCATCCACAGCAGAATGAACATAGTGTGGGATACACAGTGACCAATGCCACAACGCAACAAAAAGCAATGCATTTAAGTGCAGCAGTGGATTGAAATTCCCTTAGCAGGGTAAACAAAAGAAGCAAACACATTACTCTCCAGTTATATAAAGTACAAAAATGAGCAAAGCTAATCTATAGTGATAGATGATGTTACCATATCAACTTGTCTTAGACAGGGAGGGTATAGGTTTTCAGGATTAGGCTCTCAAGAAATTTACAGGGTACCAGAATGTAATCATCAGGATGGTAGTCACATGTATGTTGTTATTTGGTGAAAATTCTTTAAGCTGAACACATAACTTTTATGCCTTTGTATAGATGATGCATTGTAGTAATACTATAAAAAATAGGCAAAAACCTAATAAACAACTTTGAAAACAAATTAAGTATAGTTAAATCAAGCATCTGAAGGATGACTTGAAAAAATTATCCAAAATGCAACTCTGTTTCTATTACTGTATTTTGCATTAGTCATCCAAAATTCTGTAACCTTCTTTCATTGACTTCCAATCCATCTGTTCCTTGAATCTTATTTCTTCTCATGCCCTGCTCATGCCTTCTCCCTCTCTTAACCATGAATTTCACTTGGTAACTGGTGAGTATTTACTAATAGTGGTAGTTTGAAAGATAATTATCTGAGATAAACAGGTTTAGTTTAAAATAAAAACTAAGCAAACTGTCCATATTTACTAGCAGAAATATTGAAAAATCTGAAATGATCTATAGTAAACATTTTCAAATTATCATTTATTTTGCAATTTGAGATCATTTTTCTACCCCTAACAAAATCCGGAACTGATGCTAAATATATCATAGTGCTATTATAAAATGAATATTTCTGTCCCTTCAAAATGCATGTGTTAAAGCACCAATACACAACATGATATTTGAATGTGGGGCTTTTGGGAGGTAGCTGGATCATGTGAATGCAGCCTTATGGATAGGATTGCAACCTTTGGAAGAAGAGACAAACAAGAGACAACTAAGCTTCTAGAGGTGATATCTTTTATATGACTGTATCATCATTCTTTGAATAGGATCTGGATGTCTGCAAAACTTAGCATTTTATTCTTCAGTAGGAAAAAAGATTAAAATGTGATGATGTTAAGGATAAACAATTCAATTCTATCTCTATATTTTAAACTTTCAATTTTTTTCTCTTCTAATGTTTTCTATGCAAATCCAAACCAATTTGATGAAAAATACAAACATCACAATGTTTTGAAATGCATTTATACCTGCATATATCTGTATTACCCATCCATGAAATGTTGAAATAATCATCTCCAGGGTTACTCAACTCAAATGTATTGCAAACATGTAGCAACTTGAAGCCAGTAAAATACAGCCTTTAACTCCAAGTATAATTACTTCTTTGCAACTCAGAAACTAAGGTCAAGAGTTGTGGGTGTAAAGTATTAGGTATCTATGTAATTGCACACAATGCTGTTATAGATGGAATAAAATAAATGCAGAACAAGGCTGACCCGGTGACATTTTCTGTTAGTGGAATTCAGCTCCTAGAAGCCAGTGGAAAAACCACCTGTGACTCAAAAGAGGCAGATAAGCACATCTCTTTTACCTTATCTGTCACTGTCCTATAGTAGAGCCAGTATCTATTTTGTATATATAGAAAGAAGCATTTTCAGATCCAGTACAGAAGGGAAGGGAAGCTCTGTATACATCATAGACCATAAATGCATAGTTATATGACTAGCACAGCTAAGCAAATACTGATTGGACATTGTGCCATCAAATTTCAAAATTCAGTCTGTTGATAAGTAAGTGGTGAATGAAGGTAAATCATTTCCCAGTTGTGTATTTTTCAGATACTTCCAAAGTCCCAATTAACTATGATTTATCACAGAGGGTTACTTCATAAATCCTTTTACAATTTCAACAAAAATGACCAGCTGATGAGTTCTCTTGTGTAAGTGCCCCATTTGGACAAGTTAAATGGGTAAACCTGGTTAAGAAAGTATAGTCACCAAAAGCCTTTTGGGAATAAGGTACAGATCCCAAGAGCTCAAGCATTCTTGGCTAGTTATAAGTATTACTGGAAGATGCTCAAAACAAACACTCTGTTTGCCTGATCTTCAGCAAAGAAAATATCAGCCTGTATGAGCTAATGTGGATATTATTTTAGAATTAGCTGTGCTGCCATTTCAGGGTAGTTAATAGCATTGTCCTCAACTCAAAGGCTTTTGGACTAAAATGTAGAAGGAGGCAAATTACAGAGTTTGTGATTTTGTGTGCTCTAGAAAAAAAAAAAAAACTCGCATAAGAGCAGAGACCTTCAAAAAAATTCTGAAGTGAACACAAATACAAATAGGCTCAAATGCAACCAGGAAAAAAAAGCATGTGTGGCAATGGAGACAGAGATTAGAGTAGCCAAGGATTATCATGGATGTGAAAGAGCTAGTAAAAGCTAGGAGGCGATAGGAAGGAGCTGCTCCTCTGGGCTTCAGAAGGAGCATAATCCAACACAGACCATCATTTTGAATATTTGACCACTATAATCAAAGAGCATAATATTTTCTTGTTTTAAATTACCCAGTTTGTGGTCATTTGTTTTTTGATCCCTAGAAAACTAATATAATACTCATTTGGGCAGTTTAGCCAGAGAGAGAGAGAGAGAGAGAGAGAGAGAGAGAGAATGTTACTTTTTATGAATGTTCAGCTAAAAACTATAACACAGAGAACTTGAATGATACAGTTTAATGAGAGGGAGAATATCAGCAGTTTGACCTTCAGAATTAATTTGATTCCATGAATATCAGCCCTAACTATGCTGCCTTCTCAGCACTCCCTGTTGCTATTCAACTGATCCAACAGATTAAAGTTTCTGGGACATAGACTCTTTTGTGTGGTTCTTAGCTCAATGAAGATCGACATGTACTCTCTAGGTCTTCAATCCCAAGGACAGTAGTTTTGGAGGTACAGGAATAGCTGACAGAATTGTTGCAGGTTCTGATGATGCTTCCCTATGAGTGGCAGGTATGCACTGCTCAAAAAGACTTGGAAAAGTTTTTCCCCACTACAGTCTGCTTCAGCAAAATGCCACGAAGTATACAATGTTTGAATCTTCTAGTTCAACTGGAGTCTTGTCTATGGGTGCTTCTCTAAGTCTACATAGCTCCTTGAGAGCCAATGAATGTTATCCATCTGAATGTATGAATATGAATAAATGACCCAAATCATTGATGCTCCAATAATAGAATGCTGAATAGTGAGAAAACTATTCTGCATGGTAGCAGAATAGTCTTCTAATAGTCTTCCAACTCCTAATTTCTTTTTTTACCCCCTTTGAGGTGGTATCACATAAAGCTGAGGTTAGCCTTTAACCAGGTATGTAGTTGAGACTAACCTTGAACTCCTGACCCTCCTTTTACATCTCAGTGTTGGGATTACAGATTTATAGGGAACCAATATCCAAATCAGCTCAGTATTTTAATGTTTATGTAAGTAACTACATACTAATTTTCTTAGACAGTAAAATAGACTTGTGAAATTAAAGTGAAAATATTGAGTATAAAGATACTATGATTTTTAAAAAATTTTTATGGCATATTTGCATGTCTTCTGTCATCTGCAAGGGTATAAAGGTCACATCTATTGGTAATTTTCCTCAAGATTTCCTGTTTCTCATACTCATTCTTCTAATGTCAAAAATCTTACATTTTGCATCTTGAAAAACATGTTCATTGTATGAAACTAGACAGAAAAACTCACTTACGTAGGATAAATTATACCCATTTTGTTTCTGGAGAGAGATCAAAAGACAATCAACTAAGAAATTTAACTTTATAAATCCCCTTTTAAAATATTAACCAATACTATGCTAATATGCTAATGAATATTCTCCAAGGTTATCTTCAGTGATTAGTCTTCCATGTCAGTGCTAATTGGTAACTTCACCAATTGGCTCTTACATGCTATTTCTGTTTTCACTTCCCTTTATTTTATTTAAAAGACAAAAAGAAGGCAGTGGTAACAAACCCTTGAAGCTTAATTTGGCACAGAACTGATATTATTTCCATGGAATAACTTTTTGAATGTGTCCCTGTGGGACTTCCAGAATTCTTTTTAAAGCTTTCAATAGCTACTGCTTGGTTTTCTACTGTTATATTTCCCTGCTACCCAAGCCAAAAGATTGGGCCCATGGGAATCTGCAGTGCACATCTATTGCTCACTCAATCTAAACAGCAAAATTATAAATTGTACATTTTCAACATTACTAAATATACTTATGAAAATGTGAACAAGGTATGTGAATATAATGTGGGTTAAGGAAACTATATATACATCAGTATATAAAGCTTTTTAAATCAACATAACAGCAAGAGCTGAAATTTAACAATTCTAGAAGAAAACAGAACAGAAGTCTGAATTCAATATTTACTATAAAGCAGAAGCAATCAAGAGAAGGTAATATTTACATTTTAAGATACCTAGAACATGGGAGCTGGAAAGATTGCTCAGTGGTTATGAGAACCAACTGCTCCTGTAAAGAACTTGAATTTGTTCTTGGCACCAATGTCAGACAGCTTACAACCATCCAACAGCAGCTCCAGAGGACTCTAGGCCCTCTTCTGCCTTCTGAAATAATATAAATTCGTATACAAAAGTCTACAAGCATTCACACACACACACACACACACACACACACACACACACTCACTCACTCACTCACATTCACACACACTCACTCATATTCACACTTTTTTTTAAATAAAAAAAGACCTGAAATACTTAAATACAATAGAGAATCAACCAAATCCTGTAATAGTCAACTGATCTGAACCATCTAGTAAAAGTACCTTAGTGAGTTGAGAAAGTCATGATGCTGGAGAGATGGGTCAGTGGTTAAGAGTAGGTGCTGAATGCTCCATACCCAAATACTGCCTGGAGAGAGCTGGTCTCACAAGAGTGCAGGCACATGTGTGATCAGAGGTAAGACCACCACTTCTGCTCCGTGGGACCCACCCAGAGACCTCAGGACACAGGAAGTAATGAGCAGCCCAGGACAGGATCCTTTTGGTTTCCTTCTGCACCTGGAGCTGATCCTGTGCCACCTCACTCCATACCCAAATTCATCCTGGAAAGAACTGATCTCTCAGGAGCACTAACACACCTGTCAGTACAGGTAACACCACCACTTCTGCTCAAATTCCTGGCCCAAGAGGGACCAGCCCAGAGTCATTAGAGCACAGGAACCAAGGAACAGCATGTGTCAGGATCCTTCAGGTTTCTTTCTGTGCCCTGGAGCTGATCCTGTGCCACAGCTGGCCATACCCAAATTTATCCTGGAGAGAACTGGTCTTCCAAGAGTACTGTCATACAGGCTTGCAGGAGGGACAAGTCACAGTCAGAGACAGCAAGATCAGCAAACATCAGAGATAACCAGATGGCGAGAGGCAAGGGCAAGAACATAAGCAACAGAAACCAAGGCTACTTGTTATCATCAGAGCCCAGTTCTCTCACCACAGTGAACCCTGGATACCTCCAAAATACCAGAAAAGTAAGACTCAGATTTAAAGTCACACCTCATCATAGAGGACTTTAAGAAGGGCATAAATAACTCCCTTAAAGAAATACAGGAGAACACAGGTTAACAGGCAGAAGACCTTAAAGATGAAACACAAAAATCCCTTAAAGAATTACAGAAAAACACAACCAAACAGGTAAAGGAACTGAAAAAAATCCAGTATCTAAAAAATGGAAACAATAAAGAAATTTAAAAAATGAAGACAACCCTAGAGATAGAAAACCTAGGAAAGAGATCAGGAGTCATAGATGCAAGCATCACTAACAGAATAAAAGAGATAGAAGAGATAATCTCAGGTGCAGAAGATACCATAGAAAACATTGACAAAACAATCAAAGAAAATGCAAAATGCAAAAAGCCCTTAATCCAAAACATCCAGGAACTCCAGGACAGAATGAGAAGACCAAACCTAAGGATAATAGGTATGGAAGAGAGTGAAGATTTCCAACTTAAATTGTCAGTAAATATCTTCAACAAAATTATAGAAGAAAAGTCCCCTAACCTAAAGAAAGAGATGCCCATAAACATACAAGAAGCCTGCAGAACTTCAAATAGCCTGGACCAGAAAAGAAATTCTTCCTGTCACATAATAGTCAAAATACCAAATGAACAAAACAGAAAGAATATTAAGGACAGTAAGAGGAAAAGGTCAAGTAACATATAATGATGGCAGACCTATCAAAATTACACCATACTTCTCACCAGAGACTATGAAAGCTAGAAGATCCTGGGCAGATGTCATAAAGACCCTAAGAGAACACAAATGCCAGCCCAGGACACTATATCCAGCAAAATTCTCAATTAGCATAGATGGATAAACTAAGATATTTCATGACCAAAACAAATTTACACAGTATCTTTCCACAAATCTAGCCCTACAAAGGATAATAGATGAAAAACACCAATGCAAGGAGGGAAACTCCTACGTAACAAAGCAATAAACTAATGATGCATACAACACATACACGTTTCAGGAATACTGTGTTAAGTGGAAGACACAGAGACTATATATATGGCCAGAGAGATGGCTCAAAAAATAGATGTGAATTTCAAAGGGAAACGTGTTCCTTTAAAAGGATATGGGGTGTGGTGGTTTGAATAAGAATGGTCTGCATAGGCTCATATACTTCCTTAGTCAGCAGGGACTGGTACTATTTGAAAAGTTTCAGAAGGATTTGGAGGTGTGGCTTTGGAGAACTTATGACATAATTGGAGGAAGTATAGCACTGGGAGTGGGCTTGGAGTTTAAAAAAAAAATCCAGGGTCAGAGTCTCTGTCTCTGTCTCTCTCTGTCTCTGACTCTGTCTAACTTGATCCTCTCTCTGTCTCCCCCCTTTTCTACCTTTAGGTCAGGAAGTAGAGCTCTCAGCTACTCCTCTATGTCTGCATACCCTCATGCTCTCCACCATAATGATGATGGACTAAACTTCTGAAACTCTAAGTAACCCCCCACATAAATGCTCTATTTTATAAGAGTTGTCTTGACCATACTGTCTCTTCAAAGCAATAGAACAATGACTAAAACATGGGGAAAGGTAGAAGAGAAAACTATAGGATGGTTATGATCAAATTTCTTTATATACATGTGAAATTCTCAAGAATAAGGAAAAACATGATTTTTAAAAGATAATAAACAAAAAAAGCAGAACACATATAGGATCAGAGAGATGGTGCAAGTCTAAAAATCTGGGTCCAATCATCAGATAGAAGAATATTGACTACAGAAAACTGTCCTCAGACCTACATGCATGCACCCTGATAAATGCCTGGCTATATTCACACACATATATAAGAATAGTGAATAAATAAATAAATAAATAAATAAATAAATAGAAGAGGACAGTATGATTCTATTTAGGAGGATTTCAGAAACAGGCAATACTATTCTATACAGTTAGAAACCAAAATGTTGGTAGTCTCTAGGTAGGGTAACTAATGAAAAGAGAATACAAGACAACTTTGTAGAATGATGAAAATGTTTTACATCCTAATCTGGGTATCGAGCAGGTGCATTTTTAAAGATTCATCAAACTATATACTTTGTTGAATTTCCTGACATATGCATGATCTCACAAAAATTAAATTCAAAGAAGAAAGATGTGAAATGAAGAGTTATAAGTTTCTGGGTTCATTTGTACTTATTTTCTCATCTTCCTAGATTTTTCAAAGATACTATCAAAAATACCCTTTACCAACATGGAGCTCCAGTCCTCTGAGGACACAAAGAAAGAAAAACAGAGCCTGCTGAGATGTAGATGCTCAGATTCTTTGAACTCACAAAATACAAGAGTCTAAATTGGGAACTCAAATATTTTCTGTTTGCTAGCAGAAATGTTCGTGCATACACTACTTCAGGAAGGCAATGCGCTATTGAAATGGCAATCTGACCATCACAGTTGTCTAAGAAGTATTTCAATCCACTCATTTCCCACTTTAAACAAATGTGGCTTTCTCCCAGAGTTACTCATAACAACCCATGTACCCTGTGGTCACAGTTAATCTGACTTGCGGGGTCCTGAGCTTGAGAGCTGTATATTTCAGAAGGTTTCTCATAGGCTTTTGAACAAACACTGCTTGCCACACAAGAAGCAATACATCTCGCATAGCATTTTATTGTTGCTGTAGTCATAAAATTTGGAGTGGTGTTTTGGAGGACCCACCCAAACAAGGGAAACAGCCCAATTCAACTCATCAGAACACAGCCCAAAAGAAACATAATATTGGAGACACCAAGTGGCATATTCATTTCTGGAAAGTAGCATCTCTGTAGTCCATGGGCCATGGTATAAATTCAGTTGCTTAGGAAGGATCCGAAAATATAAAAATCTGACTCAATTTTGGTATGCTGTGGAGGGTATAATTTTGAAATTCACAGATGCCAAAATCTTTTTGGGGCTCCCATTCTGTGCAGAAAACCTGTACAAATAGCCCCTGCTCATATCTGCACTTGGTTGAATCCTCAGTTCTTACCATCCTCTTGGAATTCTGCTTTTCAAAAGGCGTTTTCTGCTTTCTGTATCCACCCAAGTCCTTCCAATTATGTAGTCAGCCTTACGATGAAGGTTTGACTTACTCATAGTTTGAGACTAAAGGGGACTTTGGTTACAATGATTTGATACAGAATCAATCTATATATTTATTTGGTTTTTAAATCATTGCAAGATGTTGTGGTAGAAGAATCCATGTACCAGAGCCCCTTTGCATTATCAAATCTTCCAGTTAACCAGACTTCCAATTTGTATTGACAAAAATCTTTATTTTGAAATACATTAACAGTGGAAGTAGCTAGATAAGGTAAAGAAGAACAGGAAGCTGGGAAAGACTAAAGAGAGGCATGAAAAAAGGAAAAGGAAACAGACATCTAAAAGTTGAGTATCTAATTCTTCCTTGGCTTCCTGCAGCTTGTCTGAGAGTGATTTCCCTGCCCTTTCTTGCCTCTCTAACCACCCATCCCCCACCTCACTGCCACAATGGTATTTCTAATATGCAGATTTAAGAATGCCTCTCCCATTTGAAGTCCTCACAAAATTCTCTTCTGAACCCAGATACAATGCTGATAAAATTCTACACCAGACCTCTTGCACATACCCTTCTGGTATTCTGAGCCTCTTGTCTCTACCACTTCAGTCACACTGAATGCTTTCATAGTGCAGGGACCAGCCCCCTGCTCTCAAGGATCCTTTAACATTTGCATAAGAGAAATAATCCTTCGTCCCATAAGTTTCTTATTTGTTAGCCTACTCAACTGTTCTTCAGAAATGATTCAGGCACTAATCACTAAGGCCTTAGGAAGTTCTTTCTGAATCTGTAGGCCAGTATCTCTGACATGAGAACTATAGGTTAAACTAATGATAGCATGTCATACCTGGTTGACAGGTACATATTTTATTGGGTATTACACCTATAAATGTGTATTAAATGGCATAAAGTTTCCTTCCTTCTTATGAAAATACCCAGATTAGATCAAGAAAATTCCCATAAACATCTTGGAGTTAAAAGTTGTATCAGTATTAACAAGCTAACATTTTTGGAGGACCTACCATGTTACAGTCAATGAAATAAATGCTTTGCATATCTTAAATCATTTAATAGTCCTATAGTCCTTAAATCATTGTAGTCCTACACAAATACAAACACCCAAACCAACTATCACGCTATTGGAAATATATAGCCAACAGGAATGCACTTCGTATAATCACAGAGATGCCTACAGATCTGGGTTCACTGCAGCACTACTTACAATCTCCAAATGAGGAAGGAAACCAGAATGTCTACTGCTCCAATTTCATTTTTGTTGCTGTGATAAAATGTCCTGACAAAAAAAAGCAACTTCCAGAAGAAAGGGTTTGTTTAGTTTACAAAACCAGGTTACAGTCCATCACTGAAAAGCCATTAAAAGATAGGTAAATTATATCACAATAAAGCCAAAACAATGTTGAAACGATAATTAAAACTGGGGACTGGGAAAAATAGCTCAGTGGTTGAATTAATTGCTGTAGAAACATGAGGAAGAAAGTTCAGATCCCTAGCATCCACAGAATTGCTAGGTGGACATAGTGGCCCACTTGAGTTTGCAGCTCACAGAAGACAGAGACAGGTAGTCTCCAGAGCAAGCTAGATAAGTAGTCTACCCAAAAGAGATGAGCTCTGGGTTCAGCAACAAACCCTATCTCAATAAGGTGGAGAGTGATTGAGGAAAACATCTGACATCAACTTCAGGCCTATATACCCACACCCCTGGGCATGCATATATATCTACACACATGTATGTACATACACACACATACATGCATATGCCCTCACATACATATGCAAATAATAATAATTAAAGTTACAATATGCTAGATTAGTTGTTTCCCACTAACATCCCCAATATTTTTTAGTTAAATGAACCAAGATATGACAAGAAAAGTCAGCCATACACATACACATCCTTTTCCCTGGGCCACTAACCAAATACCTCTAAGAGTTATTAGATTCCCTTGCATGGCTTTGGGTTCCCATAATTCTTCCTCTCATAGCTTTGTTGTCATTTTCTTTGTTACCAAACAGTCAACCACATCCTTTCCACCACACAATTAGCAAAGCTCTTGTTTTTCTTATGTGAGGGTTCATTTTACTCAAACAACTCAAAAGTCAACTTTTCTTTTAGGGCATATTAATAATCAAAATATTTTAGAAAATCCTCCTGGAGCTTAGCAATGTGGCTCAGACCTCTAATCCTAGGGCTTGGGAGGCTGAGGCAAGTGAATCATGTGTCCAGGGCCAACCTAGAATATACAGTGAAAATGTGTTTCAAAAAGAAAAAAGAAAAAGAAAACCATGTGTTTTGAAGGTTAACCTTTTTGTTCCAGTCTTAAGTAGAAACTACTGGGGCTGGGAAGGTAGATAACCAGTTAGGAATGTGTAATGCTTTTTCAGAATCCAGTTCCAAGTACATGTGTGATGAAGCTTATAACCTCCTGAAACTCCAGCTTCAGAATATTGGACATCCTTTTCTGGCCTCTGAAGATACACACACACACACACACACACACACAGAGAGAGAGAGAGAGAGAGAGAGAGAGAGAGAGAGAGAGAGAGAGAGAAAGAGAGAGAGAGAGAGAAACACACACAAACACACACACAGTAGAGGCTGTAGAGATGCCTCAGAAGTTAAGAGTACTTGTTGCTTTTAACTGGCAAGAATTGGACCTGGGTTGATTGCTGACACCAACATAATGGCTTGCAACTATCTATAACTTGACAGTTCCAGTGGCTCTCGTGCCCTCTCCTGACCTCTGCAGGCACTAGGCACAAGGAAGATTCACATACATCCATGTAGACAAAACATGCATACACTTAAAATAAATCTTTTTAAAGAGTGAATAACATTTTAAGTACAAACCACTAAGACATCCCCTGGGTGATTGGTTATTATTTACAGAAAAATTCCCTTTCCTTTAACATTTTCATGCCTATCCTGGCTGGGGGCTGTCAAAAGAGGGACTACTGTGGAATGCTGAAGAATTCCTTCCCCAGAAACTTTTGAAGCTAGATTACTCAGTTATTCCATTTCCATGAGCTTCTCTTCAAAGACAGTAGTAGTTTTTTTTTTCTCATACACTTGCATACCCACAGACAACTGCTTCATATCTTAACCAAAATCATATGATCAACATAGGGACAGAAAGACTCAAAGCTCAAGAACCAAAAAGACAGGGAGCATGGGAAGTAGCAGCAATGTTTAGAGTGCTGTCATGGAAACACACCAAGCTGTGGGGCTGTGGTGAGTGGTAAAAGCTAATCAGGCCACAGAGGGAGTATGCTGTGGTTGAAGAATAAACTGAGCACACCAGGACACTCCAGAATTTAGTCATGGCAGGCATTTCCATAATGAAGTCCCTAGAGAAAGAACACATTCCAAGCACTGTTGCCAAACAAACCGCATGACACCCAGTTCAAATCTAAATTTCAGATAAAACAGGAATACTTTCATGTTGTCTTTCTTAAATATTACACAAGATAGATCTATACTGAAAAAATATTGGGTTTTATTGGAATTCAAAGTTAACTAGACATCAAACATTTTTGTTTCCAAGCTTAATTTCAAAAGTAGAAAGCTGGGCATAATAGATGTGGTGGTTTGAATGAAAATGGGTCCCATCGGCTCATATAATTTAATACTTGGTACCCAACTGGTGGAACTTTTTGGGAAGGTTTAAGTGGTATGGCCTTGGTGGAAGTGTGCCACTTGGGGCTGGCTTTCAGGTTTCAAAGTGTGTTCTCTGACTCTTGCTTGTGAGATGTAAGCTGTCATCTGTTCCTGTTACCATGCCTTTGGTCTGTGATCATGGACTCTTAATAGTCTAGAGTCATAAGACAAATTAAATGTCTTCTTTTATAAGTTGCTTTGCTAATATGCAATGTTTATCATGGCAATAGAAAGGTAACTAAGACAACAAGTAAATGTGAAAAAAAAGCAGAAACTTAACATGGCCACTGTACTCTTCACTCCCCTAGCATAGCAGAGAGAAGACATAAATGCCAAACTCATTCACTAAATAACAAATAATAAAAGAATTATGGCTTATCTGATAAGTTTCCAGGAAGATCGTAAGTTCCATAGTATGGAAGGTGTTTTCTCCAGTAGAATAGCTGAAAACTTATTAGTATCCAGAGTTGTAGGAGGTCAGTGTTGTGAGCTAGCAGTTCTCAGTCAGAGACAATTTTGAAAGGCCTGTGGAACATATATCAGAAGTGGTTTGTGCGTACATTAACAACAAGTGGGTAAAGACCATACTATTAACATGCTCTCTGTCTTTTCCCTGGCAAAAACCTGCTAGATATAAACAGGAGGAGAACAAAAAAAGGAAAACATAAAAGGACAAAGGATTGTGAGAAAAATGAAGGGTGATAAAGATGAGAGAAAGTAGAATCTATACTTTACTTTGGAAGCTGAGACAGAAGATCTTTCAAGTTTGAAGCCAGCCTGGGCTACATACTGAGTTTGAATCAGCCTGAACTACAGAGTAAGATTGTGTCTCAAGAAGAAAGAAAAAAAAAAAGCAGAAAGATAAAGAAAGAAAAAAAATGGTCTATTTGATCGGAATTCCAAAAAGCATCATGGAATTTACATTCTCTGTTGAAGCCCACTCCATTTCTGAAATATAGCTACAATATCCTATTTACTGTCATAAAAATTATTTAACAGCACATATGCAGTATTATGATTAACATCCAGTAAAGCAAACAAACGGATATTAAGTAGGGTCTCTTATTACTCCTAGTTTCTATTTGAGAAAACAAAAGCTCAGAAAAATTAGATCAGTTGCCCAGAATGACCCTGCTAAGTAGGCAGGAACTCATCCAAGGTATGCCTAAGAAGAACACAACCCTGCAATCAGTAACCCGTTTGCAAAGTTCCAGTGTAGGCTACCTGGTTCAAATGAAAGCATGTAGTTGTATGTGTCACAATCTAAGCAGTACTATCACCCAAATTCTTTACAATTGATATCTTTAGCATAGGTGTAAGCAAATTAAATGTATCACTCCAATTTGAAAGTGTATGGTGGCCTATAGACCATAGACATAAACCAATGAGCAACTATTGTTCTTTCATAAACTCAGTGGAGAACTCTTGCAAATATCATAGAAAAGATGTTCTTCATGGCTGGTTTCCCAGGATGAGTGAGAATTTATCAGGGATGAAAAGAAAAGAATTGCTTCCAAAAGGTGTGCCAGGCACAAGGTATTTTGAGAAAGGTGAACAGCTGAATGCATTAGAAGTAAAATTGTAGGAAATGCCATTTAACTTCCCAAAATATTCTGAGCCTACATAATGTTCATCTCACTTCTCAGCCCCCATGGCAATTCTTAGTCATAGAATAAACATATTTTGAGAGTTATCATCCACTTTTGTCTCACTTCCACACACATAACTAGGATGAACTTTAAAACTGTGCAGTATTTGGTTGCAATCTCCCATGTTTTTTTAAAATCAATTCTACTAAGTGCTAAATGAATGTAATTTTGTATTCTCTTGACACACATTGCTCATTTTTCTTGTGACGACTGGAGAGGGCAATGAGCCCAGCTGCTACATCCTCCCAGTTTTCAGGTTTGCAGGGAGATTTTTCTCACAAGATTTTCAATACATGGTGAAAGGAGAAGAACACTGGGCCCTGAAGCTTCTGATTGTCTAACAGTCTTTTTCTTTCTGACTCATCTGTGCCAACTGCAGAAGTAATCCACAATTCTTCCTTTCATTTGTGGAAGAATCTTTACTGAGCAGATATGTCATTTGATAACCTAAGACGAGGCAGCTGCTTTTGATCTCAGCCTATAGCAATCTCTGTCAGACATAGGATTAAATCTGCACAGGGGGTGGTAGCAGGAAGCTGGAAGGCATGAAATGCAAGCTCTACACAAAAATCGCAAGATACTTCCTAATAAGGAAAAATGATGCTTTGGTCATTCTCTTGCAAGGAAAAAGAGAGAGAGAGAGAGAGAGAGAGAGAGAGAGAGAGAGAGAGAGAGAGAGAGAGAGAGAGAGAGAGAGAGAGAGAGACTGGGTTATAGTGACCTGAAAATAAACTTTTCTAGATGTCATGCTAGGTCAGGTAGTGAACGCAAAACAGCCATTGAATTATCAGGGACAATTTTAGATGGAAGGTTGAATGAGTTCAAGGGCAAAAAGGATAAAAATAACAAAGCAGTTAATATTTACTTTCAAAAATACAGATACCTGAGGTTTTTCATGAATCTGGCCATCTGTTAGTTCATTCACTTATCCATTCATGCTTTATTGATCTCTGAGTGCCTACTGTAAGGCAGGCTCTATTCTGATAATATAGGAGTGACTGAGCCAAGTCAAAAAAAGTAAAGAGACAATAAATAAATTAAGCAACATTTCCCCATGAGGAGAAATACATGAGTCCCTTCCTCTCCTGAACAATTCAGTCTAAGGGCCTTAAATGACATAACAGATTGAAACAATGTAAACAAAGATACATGACATGCTAACAAAATGCAATTTTTGTCATCTTAGACTATGCCATTTTCATATAAAAAGAAAATACCACAGAGAAAGCAGATAATCCTTGCAGGGCACGCAGACTAAATGATAGTCATATACTAATATTAATTTCCTAACCTTAGCCAAATATATTGACTTATCCCTGTAATGCCAGCACCCTAACAGCTGACACAGAAGGATTTCTACAAGTAAAAATTCAGTATAGACTACAGAGTAAGGCCTCCTTTCAAACGGACTCAATGGGTTTTATTCTTTGAACTACAATACTATATTTAAAAGAAAAAAAAAAAGGAAACACAAAGTAAGGTGGATAGAGAGCTGAGCATGGATTCAGAAAAAGTGGACAAAGGATGATCAAAATATATTATATGAAATTCCATAAGAATCAAAGAAAATTTAAAAATGAAACAGTTCTTTCTATTGACCATTGTGCTGGTGTCATTGTCTAGAGGAGTATGATGTCAGCCAACTACTACTAATCCCAGCACTTCAGAGGCAGAGGCAGAGACACACAGATCTCCAAGTTCAAAGCCAGTTTGGTCAATAGAGTTCCAGGACATCCAGAGCTACACAGAGAAACTATCTCTTGAAAAACCATTTATTATTGTTGGTGTTATATTAATGAACAGCTCCATTTTAATAGAAAAATCATTTTATATGTAGCCCTATCAACAGTCTCTATTCTCCATATGTCTTTGACCAGTTTAACCCAATGCAAAGTATACCACATAATTTCTGTGTTCAATGTGCTGCAATCTGCAGAATATCCAGGACTTATGCATGGTAAAAGATAAGTACTAACAAGACAATTTATAAGAAGTACTAAATGAGTCACATATCTGAACTACACCAAACCAGGGAAAGTCTTTAAGCTAAGTGTTTACTTTCAGCCTGTACAGCAAAGATTTGGCTTCTATTGAAGAGCAGGAGGAAACCCTACGGAGAAGAGCCTCTGACATTCAGACAGCAGCAAAGTACCAAAGGACTTTAAAGCAGAAAAAAGAAAAAAATGCCTCGCTGTTGGATCCCAGTGAGTGGTTCTGTCATCTTAGATGTATGCTAACCAGAGCAATCAAATAAAAAAATGAAGGTAGGGGATAAAGGCTCCTAGCATTTTATATGAACAAAAAATGAACTTGATCCTCTTTGGTAGAAAGCACAGGTTGACATGTGGAAAGAAGCAGATGCTAAATAGGTTCAGTGTTGTACATTAGACAGTTTCTATAGGAGCCACCAAATTTTGTCACTGTCTTCCAAGATAAGCTATAGAGACCACTTAAATATCCATGACTGTTTGCTAAAGAAACTTGATTTGAAATAGCAGGCATGTGGATCAGATGTGACCCATGGGTCAGGGTTTGCCAATACTCACTTCAGAGAATTCCAACCTAGCTCTATGATTTTGACTTCTGATGACAGGAAAAATGGATGTGCTGCTGAGGATAAAAGCCAGGAGGGGGCATTTGACATAGCAGGTTTACCGTTGTTTTGACATGTTGCATTTGAGCTTCACGAGGAGGCAGCAGCGAAGCAAGTCAAGACATTGATGGTTTGTCCACAAAGAAGATATAGAAGGATGCATTTTGTGGAGACGTTTGCCAGTATAGACTACAGTTGGAGCCATCTCTGTCCTTTGAAGTGCACAAATTTTGAAACGGTTCAGTTATTCCTGTATTTTTCTCTTTTCTTGTTGCTTTTCAAGGAGTGTGCAAAGGTGGAAAGGGTTACTTAATCACAAGGTTGATTTTATTGTGGATAATAAGATCTACTCATAGTACAACAGCATCAAGGCTTCAGACAAAAAACCCTAACCATTTTATAAAAAAGAAAAATATGTTGACATTGTAATGCCAAAGATAACAGTGAAGAATAGGAATGAAACAGTTGAGAGGTCAGAAGTAAAATGGGCATCATATTATTCTTCACCCATCCTCGCCTCATCTGAGGAATGTCAACAGTGTAAAAGCAAGCCAGTAACAGACAGCAGAAGAATTTAGACTTGTCTCCAGTTCTTGGAAAACAGAACACAAGTTGCAGTGGATCATTTTAACTGCCCTCGTTACTTAACAGTGCAATAATAAACAGAACAAATCAACAAGTCCTTAATAGACAATTCAGGAGAATTGAAAATCAAACACTCTAGAGTAGGACCTGAATTACTATATTAGAAAAATTAATAACTAAAACAAAGAAGCCACATTCATCCAATAAAAGAACATTAATGCATATTGTTCAAGTCCTATATATGGTGAGCATTTAGCCAGAAGTTAAACAGAATGAAGGATCCTAAAATACAACTTACAAATATTTATACACTTGCCTTCTAAGAGTGAAGAATATACAACGATTGCACTAGAGTTGAAATAGCTACTTCTAAAGTGCCATACATTTTTCTATCCAGTAACAAGGGCAATATATTCAAGGCAAAGAAAACTTTTGTATAATGAAGTTTTATTTAGGTATTTGGGGGATATAAGACAATCAGGACCAGGCGGTGGTGTCCCACGCCTTTGATCCCAGCACTTGGGAGGCAGAGGCAGGCGGACTTCTGAGTTTGAGGCCAGCCTGGTCTACAGAGTGAGTTCCAGAGCAGCCAGGGCTATACATAGAAACCCTATGTCGAAAAACAAAAACAAACAAACAAACAAACAAAAGACAATTGGATACCTATCCATTAAAATTTGTTGTTATAGATTAACTGCCAGCCCCTCCTTTAGACACATGTATATGTACATAAATTCTTTCACAATACTTTCCCTTAAGTCAAGATGAACACTTTCATGTTCTGTTAGATGTTTTTTATGACATGAAATGAAGGCCATCAGGTCAGGGTCACAAGGTAGGACAGGGTCCAAAAGAGAAACAATCTCATTATTATTTCAGTCACTGAATAATGAGGCCTCTTTCTATAGCTTATCAAGTTTAACTTACAGATATGTTAGAGAGAAAATACAACTCATGATCTATATGTCTGTACATTCATGGAACATGTTTGTACAGATATTCAACAAATTTTTCAGAGTTGTCTCTGAAGAACCAACATGACAATGAAAAGTCAAAATTATTGGTCAGAGTCAAAGAATAATAGTAACGAATCCTGTAGGCTTGAGCCCATCCTGGTCATAGGAAATAGGCTTCCCTAACTGGGTGCTTCTAAACAACACTTTAAGTCTGTCAGAATTATATAGAAGGGGGTGTAGAGGAGCAGAGGAATTAGAAGCCCTTGCTGCTCTTAGAGAGGACTCATGTTTGACTCCCAGAGCCCACACTGTGTCATTACCATCTGTAACTCAAGCTCTAGAGGATCCTACATCATCTTTTGGCCTCTGTGGGTACTGTGTGCCCATAGAGCCCATATATCCATGCAGGTATAACAGTACTACATAGAAAGTAAAAGGAAATAAATCTTTTCAAAAACTGATATATGACAGTAAGATATATTCACCAAGGTTACAGTGATGCTGAGAGTCAAGTAGGAGTTATAACAAGTGTCCATACCTAATTATCCCTGGGTGTGACTATTCAAGATTCCATCTGCCAGTGGCTAGGGCTATGGCAAACAGTGTCGCTTCTTTAGGATAGCACAGAGAAATTAGAATTATTCATTGTGTGATAATGTCAGTGAAAGTCCAGCAAGAGTGGTGACAAGTGTCAATAGTTATCTATTGGTTGGTTGTGCTTGGGTTCTCAACTGTCATTGGCTTTGGATATGAAAGTTGGGAGAAGATTCCTGAGACTCGGGATCACAGATGAGTTGGTAAAAGGCTGCTCATCTGTAGGATTTAGGTACAAGAACCAAAAGAATTGCATGGTGGAAAAAAAGGCAAATATATGAAAATTTAGAAATATTTAGAATGTACATTCAAATGAAAATAAATTTCATAGAAAGTCCTAAGAATTGATAGGGAAGTTTTCATCTTCCTTACAAAACTGGATAGCAAGTTTTTATTTTTTTTATCCCTATCCTACTGAAATTATCCTTCTCAACAAGCTCCAATCAACTTTGATAGACTCCATTTTATTTCCCCCCTACTTAATTAAATTATAGTTGCTCATTTTCTTCAGTGGGGGAGTCACTGACAAGTTGCCCATGCACCAAGGAATACTACCATCACCTATGCTCACAGACAATATTTCCTCAATGTGTGTTTCTGAACTTTATAGGTTGAATCGTTTTGGTTGCAGGGGTGACTATATACTGTGCACTGTAGAGTATTTCTCAGCATCCTTGGAGTGGATCCACCATATGCTGGTAGTATACTCCATGACATTCTTCACTGTGACAATCATAACCATTTTTAGATGTTGCCAGGTGACCTGGGTAGGTAGGAAATCATTCTTCACCAAAACTGCGTACACTGTACTGAAGAAACTAAGTTAAAAAAAATCACCACCTTCCCTCAAACTGATTTTCTTTTTAAATCCCACAAATTGATCAGAAAATTTGGGGTTATCAAACTGTTTTGGCTCAGTTGGGGGATATGCCTAGATAGGCTTTACGCACTTGTGGCTAACACAGGGTAGAACATTACAGAATTAAAGAGGATTATAGAAACAAGGTTCCGGACATTGCATCAAATGGACCTAATAAGTAAGATCCATTTGAAAAGAATAAATATTTTTTCCAACTTATTCCCTTCCAACTAGATGCCCAGCAGCAAATTATAGGATGAGAAAGTAATAATTTCCCTCCTGAAAGTGGGAAAGAACTTTGGTAACAAAACACAATATGGCTGCTTACAAGAACAGGTCCACTCAGATCACTGTAACACTGAAGCCTGGCAAAACTATGGTGACTGGTAGTAGGTTCAGATTTTAAGTCTTAGAATAACTTGGGGGGACAGCAGGAAGCACCATAGAGCAAGGCACCAAAGAGAACAGTTCCTTTACTGACTACAGGGAGATATTTTGTTGTGTTGTTTTGTTTTGTTAAACCAACCTTTGAATATTTTCCTGGACACAGTTTCTAAAAACCCTCATACTGATATTTATTTTCCTGATTATCTTTACATGTCTGAAGAAATAGATTGATTTAGATGTTTACAAGTTAATGATCCATAAAAGAACCCATGTTTTTGTTGTTCTATTCTTCTCTTTTGTTTTCTTTGGTTTTTTATTTTTTATTTTTGAGACTTATTCTCTCTACACAGACCTGGGTGTCCTGAAAATCACTATGTAGACCAGGCTGTCCTCAAACTCAGAGAGATTCACCCACCTCTGTTTCTCAAATGCTAGGATTAAAGGCATGACCCAGCCCAGCAATAGATCAAGTCTGCCAGTCTTTTTTACTAGATGAAGCAGATAGATAGATAGATAGATAGATAGATAGATAGATAGATAGATAGATAGATAGATAAAATTAGATGAAGATTTACACATAAAAATGCTTACAGATTTTTTTCAGTATTGGAAATTAAACCTAGGTTCATATACATGCCAGACAAGCACTACCACTAAGCTATATGCACAGCCCTAGACTAAGGGTACTTTTTTACAATATCATAGTTGCATACAGTATGCTGATCACATTCACTCCCCACTACCTTGCTTAATCACACTCCCATTCCTGTCTAAGTCCATCTTCCCAGTTAGTGCCTATCTGAACAGATAAGCACTTTATAAGTACCATAATAACTTTACTTTATGTTGTAAATATTGGAAGAAAATAATAACAATGATAGAGAAATTCAAGAAGCTCCAGGACCTAAGTTGGAATTTTTAAGTCACACAAAGACTCAATGTTAGCATAAGAGACTATATGAGTGACCACCTCAAGCAAGAACAGAGACAGAAATCAGAGTAGTTAGCTGTTATATAGGCAATTGCTCCTGGAAAACAAAAGCCTATCCCTTAGTTATTGGTGGTAGTGTTGTATTTCTTTTCCTCTACAGTAAATTCCCAACCTCTGTCCTATTCACACTCATTTTTCATTGTGGACAGATACTCACATTCTGCTGAGTATTAAAAAAAAATCCACATCCTTACCCTTCCATTCCTAGACTCACAGTACTGTTAATACTGCTTACTGTTAATACTGGCCACATGAGCAGATTTTAACAGAGGGCTCATAAAAAGAAATTTGTAAGAGGGTGTTTAGAAAAGGGGTTCTTTAAAATGTCACAGGTAAGCATACCCTCTTATCTTCCCATGAGTTCAGCCTTGTCTTCATACACAGCACTCAACAGTACCAGAGACACCCTTTGTATTGAGGGAGACATCCCTGATCTAGATTAGAGAGGTGGACTACATCTGGATTCTTAGTATAATTATACCTCTAAACTGAACTGGGTTTGAGCCCACACTATGTTGATGCTAAAGTGACACCAAAGATCCCCACACCCTGATACTGATTGCCTTTTCTACTCATTTGAATATGAGCTAGTCTATCCTTATGTTTTTAACAAGTAAACTATAGTCCAGGTTGTAGGACATCCCTTCCAATATTGCAAACTTTGCTCTAGTAGCTGACTCCCCTATTGTCTCCTTAGCTTGCTGGGTTTGACAAAGTAAGCTAGGGTATTGGAAAAGGCCATGTGGCAAGAGATTGAGAGTAGATTCCAGCAAAGTTTCAGCAATAAAATGAGACCTGCTGCCAGATGTCATTTGAATGATTAAATTCTAACAGGAACCAAAGTGAGTGCCTCAGTAACACTTTCCTTCTCTGGCCAATCTTCAGATAAGACCTTAGCCTCAGGCTTCTACTTTGATTGCAGCCACATCTCAACCCTGAAACATGGGGATCTACTAAGATGTGTTGAAACTCTTGAGACATAGAGATTGTGAGCTAACAACTACATACACTTGAAGGACAACATGTCAGTGATAATATGTTGCATGGTAGTAGACAATAAAGGTAAATCCTACATGAAACTGAAGATTTCCTTCCTGCTTGAGAGAATTGCACTCATCTTTTTGTTTACATGCATCCAAAAGCACTCTAGCTCATTGTAGCAAGCTTTCTTGTATAAATAATATCTTTTTATACAGACAATATTTAATTTGCAAAATAATAATCCCCTGCTTATTATAAGATTTATTTTCTTATATACCTGCTATTATAAGATTCCAAAGAGTTCTACTGTATTAACTTTATATACAAAAGAACAAGAGATATTTTGCAGAATTACCATTAGCATTGACATTTGAGGGTGATTCATTTTGCTTAAATGAATTCTAATTATCTTGGACTAGCAAAAAGAATTATTGTACTTATTAATAACATTTCTACAGTGTTCAAATGCAAACAGACTTTTTTCATTTTATTTTCTCATTAAAATCAAAGCATAGAGTTGGACTAAATTCTTTCTTTTTCAACCATAAATCTATCACTGGATTTTAGTAAAGCCAAATCAGTCGTCAAATTGAGTTAATTTTGCTAATGCACTGGTTATTGTAAATAGTGCTTGTTTGATTTAGCAACTGGTAATTATAATGTAGAAAAACATCACACAAAACCATTATCATCTAATAAATAAATCCTGTAATACTTTATTTGAGAGCACCACAGAGATGCCTAGTTTGAGAAGTCCTCTTATACTTTAGTCCTGTAATTTTATTTATTTACTTATATATTTATTTATTTATTCAGTATTTTTATTATGATTATTAGGTATTTATTTCATTTACATTTCCAATGTTATCCCCAAAGTCCCCAACACCCTCCCACACCCACTCCCCTACCCACCAACTCCCACCTCTTAGCCCTGGTGTTCCACTGTACTGAGGCATATAAGGTCTGCAAAACCAATGGGCCTCTCTTTCTGCTGATGGCTGACCAGGCCATCTTCTGATACATATGCAGCTAGAGACACAAGCTCTGGGGGGATACTAGTTAGTTCATATTGTTGTTCCACCTATAGGGTTGCAGATGCCCCCAGCTCCCTGGGTACTACTTCCAGCTCCTCCGTTGGGGGCCCTGTGATCCTTCCAATAGCTGACTGTGAGCATCCACTTCTGTGTTTGCTAGGCCCGAGCATAGTCTCACAAGAGACAGCTATATCAGGGTCCTTTCAGCAAAATCTTGCTAGTGTATGCAATGGTGTCAGCATTTGGAGGCTGATTGTGGGATGGATCCCCAGGTATGGCAGTCTCTAGATGGTCCATCCTTTCGTCTCAGCTCCAAACTCTATCTCTGTAGCTCCTTCCATGGGTGCCTTGCTCCCAATTCCAAGAAGGGGCAAAGTATCCACACCTTTGTCTTCGTTCTTCCCGAGCTTCATGTGTTTCACAAATTGTATCTTATATCTTGGGTATTCTAAGTTTCTGGGCTAATATCCACTTATCAGTGAGTTACCTCACTCAGGATGATGCCCTCCAGGTCCATCCATTTGCCTAGGAATTTCATAAAATCATTACTTTTAATAGCTGAGTAGTATTCCATTGTGTAAATTTAAAATATTCTCTGTATCCATTCCTCTGTTGAGGGGCATCTGGGTTCTTTCCAGCTTCTGGCGATTATAAATAAGGCTGCTATGAACATAGTGAAGCATGTGTCCTTCTTACTGGTTGGAACATCTTCTGGATATATGCCCAGGAGAGGTATTGTGGGATCCTCGTGTAGTACTATGTCCAATATTTTGAGGAACCACCAGACTGATTTCCAGAGTGGTTGTACAAGTTTGCAATCCCACCAACAATGGGGGAATGTTCCTCTTTCCCCACATCCTCACCAGCATCTGCTGTCACCTGAATTTTTGATCATAGCCATTTTGACTGGTGTGAGATGGAATCTCAGGTTTGTTTTGATTTGCATTTCCCTGATGATTAAGGATGCTGAACATTTTTTCAGGTGCTTCTCAGCCATTTGGTATTCCTCAACTGAAAATTCTTTTTTTAGCGCTGAGCCCCATTTTTAATGGGGTTATTTGATTTTCTGGAGTCCACCTTTTTGAGTTCTTTATATATATTGGATATTAGTCCCCTATCTGATTTAGGATAGGTAAAGATCCTTTCCCAATCTGTTAGTGGCCTTTTTGTTTTATTGATGGTGTCTTTTGCTTTACAGAAGCATTGCAATTTTATGAGGTCCCATTTGTTGATTCTCAATCTTACAGCACACGCCATTGCTATTCTATTCAGGAATTTTTCCCCTGTGCCTGTATCATCGAGGCTTTTCCCCACTTTCTCATCTATAAGTTACAGTGTCT
The DNA here is from genome assembly GCF_978045245.1 of Mus caroli. Lineage (NCBI taxonomy): Eukaryota > Metazoa > Chordata > Mammalia > Rodentia > Muridae > Mus > Mus caroli. Next base: position 2,932,468 of record NW_028227260.1, read on the forward strand.
CTGGTTTTATGTGGAGTTCCTTAATCCACTTAGATTTGACCTTAGTACAAGGAGATAGGAATGGATCAATTCGCATTCTTCTGCATGATAACCTCCAGTTGAGCCAGCACCATTTGTTGAAAATGCTGTCTTTTTTCCACTGGATGGTTTTAGCTCCCTTGTCAAAGATCAAGTGACCATAGGTGTGTGGTCTTTCAGGGTCTTCTATTCTATTCCATTGGTCTACTTCTCTGTCACTATACCAATACCATGCAGTTTTTATAACAATTGCTCTGTAGTACAGCTGTAGGTCAGGCATGGTGATTCCACTAGAAGTTCTTTTATCCTTGAGAAGAGTTTTTGCTATCCTAGGTTTTTTGTTATTCCAGATGAATTTGCAGATTGCACTTTCCAATTCGTTGAAGAATTGATTTGGAATTTTGATGGGGATTGCATTGAATCTGTAGATTGCTTTTGGCAAGATAGCCATTTTTACTATATTGATCCTGCCAATCCATGAACATGGGAGATCTTTCCATCTTCTGAGATCTTCTTTAATTTCTTTCTTCAGAGACTTGAAGTTCTTAACATACAGATCTTTCACTTCCTTAGTTAGAGTCACACCAAAGTATTTTATATTATTTGTGACTATTGAGAAGGGTGTTGTTTCCCTAATTTCTTTCTCAGCCTGTTTATCCTTTGTGTAGAGAAAGGCCATTGACTTTTTTGAGTTAATTTTATATCCAGATACTTCATTGAACCTGTTTATCAGGTTCAGGAGTTCTCTGGTGGAATTTTTAGGGTCACATTTATATACTATCAAATCATTTGTAAATGTGATATTTTGACTTTCCAATTTGTATCCCCTTGATCTCCTTTTGTTGTCGAATTGCTCCGGCTAGGACTTCAAGTACAATGTTGAATAGGTAGGGGAGAGTGGGCAGCCTTGTCTAGTCCCTGATTTTAGTGGGATTGCCTCGAGCTTCTCACCATTTACTTTGATGTTGGCTACTGGTTGGTTGTAGATTGCTTCTATCATGTTTAGGTATGGGCCTTGAATTCCTGATCTTTTCAAGACGTTTACCATGAATGGGTGGTGGAGTTTTTCAAATGCTTTCTCAGAATCTAAGGAGATGATCATGTGGTTTTTGTCTTTGAGTTTGTTTATATAATGGATTACATTGATGGATTTCCGGATATTAAACCATCCCTGCGTCCCTGGAATGAAACATACTTGGTCAGGAGGGATGAATATTTTGATGTGTTCTTGGATTCAGTTAGCGAAAATTTTATTGAGTATTTTTGCACTGATATTCATAAGGGAAATTGGTCTGAAGTTCTCTATTTTTGTTGGGTCTTTCTGTGCTTTAGGTATCAGAGTAATTGTGGCTTCATAAAATGAGTTGGATAGAGTACATTCTGCTTGTATTTTGTGGAATAGTTTGTGAAGAACTGGAATTAGATCTTCTTTGAAGGTCTGATAAAACTGCACTAAACCCATCTGGTCCTGGGCTTTTTTTGGTTGGGAGACTATTAATGACTGCTTCTATTTCTTTAGGGCATATAGGACTGTTTAGATCATTAACCTGATCCTGATTTAACTTTGGTACCTGGTATCTGTCTAGAAATTTGTCCATTTCATCCAGGTTCTCCAGTTTTGTTGAGTATAGACTTTTGTAGAAGTATCTGATGGTGTTTTGGATTTCTTCAGGATCTGTTGTTATGTCTCCCTTTTCATTTCTGATTTTGTTAATTAGGAAGCTGTCCCTGTGCCCACTAGTGAGTCTGTCTAAGGGTTTATCTGTCTTACTGATTTTCTCAAAGAACCAGCTCCTCGTTTGCTTGATTCTTTGAATAGTTGTTCTGGTTTTCACTTGGTTGATTTTGATCCTGAGTTTGATTATTTCCTGCAGTCTACTCCTTTTGGGTGAATTTGCTTCCATTTGTTTTAGAGCTTTTAGGTGTGTTGTCAAGCTGCTAGTGTGTGCTCTCTCTAGTTTCTTTTTGGAGGCACTCAGAGCTATAAGTTTTCTCTTAGAAATGCTTTCATTGTGTCCCATAAGTTTGGGTATGTTGTGGCTTGATTTTCATTAAACTTTAAAAAGTTCTTAATTTCTTTTTTTATTCCTTCCTTGACCAAGATATCATTGAGAAGAGTGCTGTTCAGTTTCCGCCTGAGTGTTGGCTTTCTATTATTTATTTTGTTATTGAAGATCAGCCTTAGTCCATGGTGATCTGATAGAATGCATGGGACAATTTCAATATTTTTGAATCTGTTGCGGCCTGTTTTGTGACCAATTATATGGCCAATTTTGGAGGAGGTTCCATGTGGCACTGAGAAAAAGTTATTTCCTTTTGTTTTAGGATAAAATGTTCTGTAGATATCAGTTAAATCCATTTGTTTCATAACTTCTGTTAGTGTCCATGTGTCTCTGATTAGTTTCTGTTTCCAGGATCTGACCATTGATGGACGTGGTGTGTTGAAGTCTCCCACTATTATTGTGTGAGGTGCAATGTATGCTTTGAGCTTTACTAAAGTGTCTTTAATGAATGTGGCTGCCCTTGTATTTGGAGCATAGATATTCAGAATTGAGAGTTCCTCTTGGAGGATTTTACCTTTGATGAGTATGAAGTGTCCCTCCTTGTCTTTTTTGATAACTTTGGGTTGGAAGTCGATTTTATGTGATATTAGAATGGCTACTCCATCTTGTTTCTTCAGACCATTTGCTTGGAAAATTGTTTTCCAGCCTTTCATTCTAAGGTACTGTCTGTCATTTTCCCTGCAATGGGTTTCTTGTAAGCAGGAGAATGTTGGGTCCTGTTTGTGTAGCCAGTTTGTTAGTCTATGTCTTTTTATTGGGGATTTGAACCCACTGATATTAAGAGATATTAAGGAAAAGTAATTGTTGCTTCCTATTATTTTTGTTGTTAGAGTTGGTATTCTGTTCTTGTGGCTGTCTTTTTTGAGGATTGTTGAAGGATTACTTTCTTGCTTTTTCTAGGACGTGGTTTCCATCCTTGCATTTTTTTTTCTGTTATTGTCCTTTGAAGGGCTGGATTCGTGGAAAAATATTGTGTGATTTTGGGTTTTTTTCGTCGAATACTTTGGTTTCTCCATCTATGGTAACTGACAGTTTGGCTGGGTATAGTAGCCTGGGCTGGCATTTGTGTTATCTTAGTGTCTGTATAACATCTCTCCAGGATCTTCTGGCTTTCATAGTGTCTGGTGAGAAATCTGGTGTAATTCTGATAGGCCTGCCTTTATATGTTACTTGACCTTTTTCCCTTACTGCATTTAATATTCTATCTTTATTTAGTGCATTTGTTTTTCTGATTATTATGTGACGGGAGGAATTTCTTTTCTGGTCCAGTTTATTTGGAGTTATGTAGGCTTCTTGTATGTTCATGGGCATCTCTTTCGTTAGGTTTGGGAAATTTTCTTCTATAATTTTGTTGAAGATATTTGCTGGCCCTTTAAGTTGAAAATCTTCATTCTCATCTACTCCTATTATCCATAGGTTTGATCTTCTCATTGTGTCCTGGATTTCCTGGTTTTTTTGAGTTAGGATATTTTTGCATTTTGCTTTTTCTTTAATTGTTGTGTTGATGTTCTCTATGGAATCTTCTGCACCTGAGATTCTCTCTTCCATCTCTTGTATTCTGTTGCTGATGCTCACATCTCTGGTTCCAGATTTCTTTTCTAAGGTTTCTATCTCCAATGTTGCCTCACTTTGAGTTTTCTTTATTGTGTCCACTTCCCTTTTTAGGTCTAGTATGGTTTTGTTCATTTCCATCACCTGTTTGGATGTGCTTTCCTGTTTTTCTTTAAGGACTTGTAACTCTTTAGCAGTGTTCTCCTGTATTTCTTTAAGTGAGTTATTAATGTCCTTCTTGATATCCTCTACCATCATCATGAGATATGCCTTTAAATCTGGGTCTAGCTTTTTTGGTGTGTTGGGGTATCCAGGTCTGGCTGAGGTGGGAGTGCTGGGTTCTGATGATGGTGAGTGGTCTTGGTTTCTGTTAATAAGATTCTTTTTTATTTTTATTTTTTTTGTAAGATCGTACGTCTGCCTTTTGCCATCTGATAATCTCTGGAGTCAGTTGTTATAGTTGTCTCTCGTTAGAGCTTGTTCCTTTCGTGATTCTGTTAGCCTCTACCAGCACACCTGGGAGACTAGCTTTCTCCTGAGTTTCAATGGTTAGAGCACTCTCTGCAGGCATGCTCTCCTCTTGCAGAGAAGGTGCACAGATATATGTTGTTCGGATTTGCCTCCTGGCAGAAGATGAAGGCCTGAAACAGGGCCTGTCCCAGAAGCTGTTAGCTTCTGTAGTCCACACTCTCACCTGTGCAGACTACTGTTGGCAGGTCCTGTAATTTTAAAAGATTACTTTGGGTATTATCTTCCAGGATACACACTTTAAAGCTTATTTTTGTGTTCTGTGCTACAGGTACATGGATCTTGACAGTGAATGATCACAAACTTCTCTTTCTTCTACATCAGCTTCTCTGGAGGATGATGAATTAACCTAAGGACTTTCCCTAAGGGCTACCAAAGTGAATTCATGTGTGCCAAAAGGCCTATATTTTAAGTCAGGTCACCACATATCTAACTGTAATCTAACCCATCCAATTGTGTTGGTATGATTATAACTGAAACAGCTGGGTCATAGATAAACGTTTTTAAAATAACAACTTTGTCCTTAGTTTAATATTAACTACAGTAAAGACTAGAGTAAGTCACCATAGAGAGTCTGTATTAAATTTAATGTTTTTGTCCCTATCCCAAATTTATATGTTAATGCTCTACCATACCCTCCCATGTGATAGCATTTGCACACAGGGACTTTGGAAAAATGATTAAGATTAGGTAACATCAATAGGGTGAAGTGTGTGTGGTAAGATTTGTGCTGTATGCTTAAAAGAAAATAAACCAGAATGCACAGTTTTCTACCCCCAACCCTATGTGAGGCTACATCAAGAAGGTGTCCATGTGCAAGCCAGGATGAAAAGCTTTACCAGAAATCAAATCTGCCAACATCTTAATCATGTACTCCTAAGCTCCAAAATGATGAGAAATAAATTTCCATTGTTTAATCCAAAAGGTTAGTGGTATCTTATTATAGCAGCTTGAGGGTTCTTTTCTTTCTTCCTTCCTTCCTTTCTTTCTTTCTTTCTTTCTTTCTTTCTTTCTTTCTTTCTTTCTTTCTTTCTTTCTTTCTTTCTTTCTCTCTCTCTCTCTCTCTCTCTCTCTCTCTCTCTCTCTCTCTCTCTCTCTCTCTCTCTCTCTCTTTCTTTCTTGCCAGAGCTTATGAAAAATTTCCCTTACCATTAGCCACAATTTGAATAAAAAATTTTAGAGTGATAGTTCCTGTTGCAGGATATTGTATTATTTACTGGAAAAACTATTTCTAGATGTGGTGTCGCTTAGCCTTTAGCACACATATTTAATTTCGAACAATGAAGGTAAAGTTAGTTTTTAAAAGAAATACCCATGTTTGAAAGTGATGTCTAAGTGAGAGGCAGACAAAGTGGTGAATCAAAGAAAGATTTGACAGAATAGGATATGCCCAACTCTCATGAGAAGAGAGAAAAAAAGGAAGCTACATAATACAGATCTGGAGGTTTGTTGAAGAGAGAACAAGCTAGACACAGGTAAAGATAGAGTGATCCAGAAAATGAGAAGAAGCCAGAAGATTAGTACATATTTCTAGAGTTAGTATGAGGCCAAGCAGATCAATTAAGGAGAGACCAGGAGAGAAAAGGCAGATTGAGTCAGTCAGCCTGGAGAGGAGTTTGAATAGATGAGTTGAATCAGCCAACCAGATATCAGAAAGACAAAAGAAAGGATGAGCTTATTTGGCAGTAATTCTCAGAGACTGAAACCATTCTAGGCCTAGATAATATTGTGTGGAGGTTATAAGTTTCCAGGACTAGACCTAGGTTAGCAGACTGAGACAGTAAGTTTCAGAGACAATTATATTGGGAGAACAAAAATATTGTACAGGCTCCCAAACTTCTGTTATCGTTTTTTCTTTCCACATAGGAAACAGTGATGGATGTCTTATCCATGATATTCTCTGATGAAAGAATAATCCCCAAGGTCATATACAATCAGCTCTAACCTTTTCATCTTTCAAGGAAGAAAACATATCAAAATATGCTAATGTATCATTATTGTTCATGGAATATTGAAGGTTCTTCTATTTAAATATTAAATTCGAGCAAAATTTGAGACTTATCCATGTTGATATAATTTAGCCTACTTCATTTATTTTTAATTGAACAAGATCATCTCATAATCAATGTGTCTATTCACATATGAGGCAAGCACTTTATTATTTTCTTCCATCTCCAATAGTACTACAATGAACATTCTCATGAAAGTGGGTGAGAGTCTCTCTAAAGTAGACAGTCCATCCTTAATATGGATAATAAATGGTGCTAATACCATCTTCCCCTAGGATTCCAAAATCTGTGAAGAATCAATTCCTTGAATATGGTGGTGTAGGAATCGTGAATTACCTATGAAGCACATTTCTACATCTTCTAATTATTTATAATAGTGAATGCTTTGTAAATGCTTTGCAAATAATTGTGATTCTGTATCAGTAGGGAAGTAGCAAGAAAAATCTGTATAGATACAATTTTTGCCAAATGTTTTTGCCCCAAAGTTGGTTTAATCCATAAGTGGAAAATCAGTGGACTCAGAGAGCCAACTGTATATACAGAAGTGGAATTCAAGAGACAAGGATTGCTTTAATTTTCCCAGACACTCTATGAAGTACATTTCTACATCTACAAATTATTTATAATAGTGAATACTTTGTAAATGCTTTGCAAATAATTGTGATTCTGTATCCATAGGGAAGTAGCAAGAAAAATCTGTATAGATACAATTTTTGCCAAATGTTTTTGCCCCAAAGTTGGTTTAATTCGTAAGTGGAAAATCAGTGGATGCAGAGAGCCAACTGTATATACAGAAGTGGAATTCAGGAGACAAGCAGTGCTTTAACTTTCCCAGACATTCTACACAGAGGTGCTAACAATTTAATGCATATTTATATACATATGCATATACAGTGGATAAGAATTTCTTTTGCTGCTGAGATTTGTGGCATACACCTTTAATCACAGCACTTGGGAGGCAGAAGATGGTGAATCTCTGAGTTCAAGGCAAATTCCAAGATAGCCAGAGAAACCTTGTATCTAAAAGACCAAACAACAACAATAATAACAACAACAACATATTTCCTTTGCATGTACAAAATAATACTATTTATATGGACTTTCTTTTATTCCAAAATGTTCCTATGGCTGTTGTTAAATGAGAGAAGTATATATTGTAACTATTCAAACATTCATTTCTCTCTCATTCCACTCGTCATTTATTTCCCACAGACAGACCTAAGTAGACTTAAATTGGGGTCCCATTGTGTGCTCAGATCAATAGGGGTGTCAGAGAAAAAGACTTTGAAGGTCTAAATGAAGATTTGTGAATCCTCTCCCTCCTCAAGACCTCAGACCACATATTTCACTTTTCTGAACTTGTTTCATCATAATCAAAGCAGGTTAACACTCATCTTCCTGGGCAAACAGTCAAAAGTTAACCACGGTTTGATTATATAGAAACATTTGTAGGGAGGAAGACTTTTTTAAAGAACAAAATAATGGCCAAGTTTTCAGTAACACTTTTGTTGAACTAAAGCGATTCTATCCACATACAAAAAAGAAAACTAACTTGTCCTGCCTGCCCACACTTTCAAACCATTTGGCAAAAGATCAATCTCTGTGAGGATTTTATATAGTATAAATTCTTTTAAGTTTATTTATGTTATGTACAATTATTTGTAAAGCATGTACAAAGAATTAGCTATTAAAACATGAAGGTGTTTCCTATGCATGTATGTATATGCAACCACATCTGTGCCTAATGTCCACACAAGTCAGACTAGATAGCATGACATCCCTTGAAACTGGAGTTATGGACCACCATAGGAATACTGAGAACTCAACCCAGGTTCTCTACAAGAGAAATAAGTGCTCCTAACCACTGAACTATCTGGTGCCCCTTCAGCCACATTTTAACAACAACAACAAAAAAAATGCTTTATTTGATCAAATTCTCTGGTAACTTACTCCAAAGATATAAGAGTCAGGGGCATCCATGCAACTGAATTATAGCGAAGAAAAGACTTCAGGCTTCCCCTTCATGCCTGCTGCTCCATCACCAAAGTGCCATCCCTGAGCTAGGTGTTTCTGTTGTAATATTTTCTGGCGGTGCCTATGAAATGCCCAAACAAGTGAAAGCAAAAGATCCTCAGGCAAAACAGGTACTTGGCACTTTGAGAATTGGTTGTTTTATTGACTTAATCTTTGCTCCCTCCTAATTGAGTCAAGCTGACTTTTGTGTGTAGACACAACTTCAGTGTTTATAGTTGAATTGCAGGTCATTCATCTTTAGTCAGTCATGTGTTTGATCTGAAGATAGTTGCAAAGTTTACATTTATGAAAATGTTTTTCTCCACTTTGGCAGGCAGGGTATTTTTTTTTCCTTCTAAACACGTCACAGGACATTTTTTTTTTCTATGAATTCATTTATCTTCCAGATAGTTAGTTGTCCTGTGATCCTCCACTCTATGCTTTAAACAAAATGGCATCTCCTCATTCCTGCTCCCGATGTTCTTCTAGAGGCCTCTATCTAATAAGAGTCACGGGTCTTCGGAGGTTGTGATGGTTTGTATATCCTTGGACCAGGGAGTGGCACCATCTGGAGGTGTGGCCTTGTTGGAATAGTTGTGACCTGGTTGGAATGGGTGTGTCACTGTGGGTGTGGGCATAAGATCCTCACCATAGTTGCCTGGAAGTCAGTCTTCCACTAGCAGCCTTTGGATGAAGACATAGAACTCTCCGCTCTACCTGCACCATCCCTGCCTGGATGCTGCCATGCTCCCACCTTGACGATAATGGACTGAACCTCTGAATCTGTAAGCCAGCCCCAATTAAATGTTGTTTTATTAAGACTTGCCTTGGTCATGGTGTCTGTTCACAGCAGTAAAACAGTAAAACCCTAACTAAGACAAATTGGTACCAGCATAGTGGGGTATTCCTGTGACAACCTGACCATGTTTTGGGGAGGACTGTGGAAGGATTTTGGAACTTTGGGCTAGAAGATCCATTCGGTGTTAAGAGCCCTGTCAGATTTTGTGTAGGAGCTTGGAAGATAATGTTGAGAACAGTGCAGAAGATGGAGGCCTGGCTTGTGAAATTTCAAAGGGAAAATTAAAGACTCTTTTCAGGGCCATTGCTATTTTGAAGTTTGATTATTCTGTGGTTCTGGTTAGCTGGGGCTGAAGAATCAGCAGTGATGAACAAGATACCAGAACTACTAAAGCAAAACCTTTGCATTACTGGGACTATTGATGCTGGTTAGCTGGAGCTAAGAAATTAGCAGTGATTAAGAAGAGACCAGCATCGTTGAGGTGACATCTTCTGGGAAGTGTTTTCTGAAAACACAAAGAGGCTGTGTTCCAGAGATAGCCAAGGTTGTACTCCTGCTGCAGTGGGACTTGGTAATGTGTAAGGGTCACCCAGGTGGTACTGGTTTTGAAGGCATGAAGGGGTCACACAGAGCAGCTGAGGCTCAGCATTGTGAGAGGCCATGGAAGGCCATTGGTGAAGGTGCAGCCTCAGTTGCAATTGATGGCTCAGGCATGAAGGGGTCATGCAATGTTTTGGAGATGCCAGTACCATGAGATGACCACCAAGAGCAGCAGCAGCTGTGGAGTACAGGCATCTGTAGCCTAGAGGACAATGCATGTTCTACAAAGGGCATGGCTGGAGAAGTGACCCACGCCCTTGGAGGAGCCCAGAAGATCGTGAGTTGGATCCCAGACATTGAATGGTTGGAGATTGATTTTTGCTTTGGATTGTGACTGTGCCCTGATATTTTCCCTCTTGAAGGAAGAAACTATCTTAGTGGAGCCCACAGTTAAGAGACTTTTAATTGTAAAAAGACTTTGGATTTTAAAAGAGATGGATATTTTAAAGAGATTGAAATTTTAAGAATATGTAAAGAATGTGGGATGTTTAAAGTTATTTAGACCTTGGGGATGAATAAGAATGTAAGGGTTGAGGCTTACTAGTGATGTGTTTGTGTGTCAAGTTGACAAGGGATCAATTGTACTGGCTAGTTTTGTGTCAACTTGACACAGCTGGAGTTATCACAGAGAAAGGAGCTTCAGTTGAGGAAATGCCTCCATGAGATCCAACTGTAAGGCATTTTCTCAATTAGTGATCAAGGGGGAAAGGCCCCTTGTGGGTGGGACCATCTCTGGGCTGGTAGTCTTGGTTCTATAAGAGAGCAGGCTGAGCAAGCCAGGGGAAGCAAGCCAGTAAGGAACATCCCTCCATGGCCTCTGCATCAGCTCCTGCTTTCTGACCTGCTTGAGTTCCAGTCCTGACTTCCTTTGGTGATGAACAGCAATGTGGAAGTGTAAGCTGAATAAACTCTTTCCTCCCCAACTGCTTCTTGGTCATGATGTTTGTGCAGGAATAGAAACCCTGACTAAGACAGAGGTTTTTGGTGCTTCAGTAATTTGTCTCTATGTAGCAAAATATTCTCTCACCTTTAGGTATTTATACAAATGACTTGTCTCACACTTCCTTGCTACTCTATGCTCCAGGTTGCCAGTTACCTTCCCAGTTTTAATATTCTCACTCACCACCTGTTCCATTCCTTCTGCCTAAATGATCCCCATCCCACTCGCTCCTAGGCAATACTGGATTCAAACGGGAAAAGAAAGGAACAACATAGAACTCTGCTTCTAGATAAGTATCATCTTTACTGAGGAATCCCAATTCGTCAAGGGTGGCTACAGCTGGAAACCATCCTGAAGCATGAAAACTCACAGAGTCTTACTTGGTTTGTTAGTGTCACAGCAACGTTCTCCCCAAGTGTGGATTCAGACCCCTAAGTTGTTGTAGACTGCTTTGTGTAGTTACTTAATGGTCTATTGCTATTTTCCAACAGTCTTCAGCACTGGAGGCTATCTGAGAAAGGGGGTAAAACTGCTAAACTGCATATTTTAAAAATTCCCTAGACTAGGCAGTGGTGGCACACGCCTTTAATCCCAGCACTTGGGAGGCAGAGGCAGGTGGATTTCTGAGTTCAAGGCCAGCCTAGTCTACAGAGTGAGTTCCAGGACAGCCAGGACTACACAGAGAAACCCTGTCTTGAAAAACAAAAACAAAAAACAAACAAAAAATCCCTATATGTGATATTACAAAATGAGAAAGTTAGAAAAAGTATTGAGTAACCTAGCCCACCTCTGTCTTGTGTGGTATTCAGTTAGTAGATACATTGAGACCCTTCATTTCTATGGAACATACTTTCCAAGGTATTCTATCACCTACCTACGCACTTCTTCTCCTTGACTCTGAGCTACACTGAGTATCAAATACTTGTTCCCAAACACGTTTCCAAAACTTTTTACTAAAACCTATCAATTAACACATGAGGCAAATAAAAAAAAAAAACCTTTTTCCCCTAAATGAAGTTACTATTATAGACTGTCTATATAACATGTAAAAGTTTAACATAGGGCATTTTTTAATTTCCAAAAAGCAATATGTTACTAAGAATCCAGAAACATTTTAAATTTCACATTTTGCTCTTTCCCTAGCCTTGTAATATGTGGTCAGAATCTATGTCACTATAGTGAGCAACTCCCAAGCAGTCACGTGACCACAAGAAGAAACAACAGGTGCTTTACAGTGTGCCATATCGATTATGAAGCAAATAAATGCAATTCTACTGAAGCTGTATTCAACTTTTGACAGATCTGTTGAAATTATAACATTGTAACTTGAGAATTATTATATGCATACATTATAGAAAAAAGTATTGTGTGTAAAATAATCATATCTTTGAGATGGCATGTAGCTCAGTGGCTGAGCACTCTCTTAGCATGCACAAGACCCTGGCTTCCATTGCCAACACCAATAAAAAGAAACCTCAAGCCCTGTCAGGGAGTGCTATCCAGTTTCATGTTGGATGCCAGGTGAAACATAATAAAGACAACTCTCTCCTATGTGTGCAGATTCTGATGCACTAAAGATTTCCTTAAGGAAATGTATATGGATAACATACCACGATGTATAGAAGATCCATGAGAACAACCATAAGAATAACTGAGGTGACACAGCAGGCAACATGTATACATGTTAACAAGACTGTGAAATATCTAGAAATTCTAACACAAGAATCTGCATCCTCATTCTATGAAGGGCTAGATTGGTAAATGTTTTTAGCTTTGTAGGCCATGCACTATCCTTTTGCACCTACTCCATTCTGTCTTTGTCTCAGGAAAACAGACACAGAGGATAAATACAATCTGTGTTCCACTGATACCACTTGTAAACACAGGCCTCTTTCTGTGCCATCATTTGCCAATTTCTGCTCAAATGCACTGTCAGCAAGGAGAAAATTTTGTTCAAGCAGCTTGAAAAGTAAGGCTAAAATTGCATGTATATGTTTGTGTTAATTAGCATGTACACCCAGTCTCAGCATTTCAATATCTAAGGAGATGACAGGAACATATAAATGAGGTCATTAGGGAAACATATATAAGGATGCACATGCAAGTACGACTTCTAATAGCCCCAAATTGGAAAGGATGTGTATATTCTTCAATAATAGAATAGATAAACTGTGATATATCATGAATATGAATGTTACAAGGGAGATTTTATTTTTTTGGTGAAGGGTAAGTTATATTAGGAGTCAGCAAGATGGCTCAATGGGTGAAAACACTTGCTGCCCATCTTGATGACCCAGAATCCTGCAAGTTACTCTATCAATCATCCATCACCTTTCTTTTCTATAGTGCTTTAGTGTAGTACAGCATATACTATGATGATATGATAATGTCCTGAACCTGGAAGCAGGTAGTAAAGTCTTCATTTTAAAGGGAAAATGAGTTCCCAAAAATTGTCTAGAAGCTGTAACTCCAAACAGGGACCTGTGTCATTATGTGGCATGGTCTTAAATTGGGAGGCAGAGTATGAGTATGGCAGCACTGATTGGCAACAAACCAATAGAGGGCATGCCTGGATGAAAAGTTTCTACAAGGGCACTCTGCTCAAGTGACAGTGACTTATCTCTTAAGTTTTGCTTCTTTCTATGACATGAAAAGATGCCCATGTGTCGTATAAATGGAACATACACACTTTCCCCTGCATGAATTCTAACCTACATGTTAGAAATTCCATCCCTACTTTGTAAGAGAGAACTCAAGGTTCATAATGGAATGACCTTCCTGAAGTCATTCTGCCACATAATGACAGCAGGCAATCTGATTCTATTGTAGTGCAGTGGCTCTCATGTGGGGATAACTGTGGCTCCCAGGTTGACATGGCATGGTTCAGACAGAATGAAATAGTAACTTTTATTCACTTGAAGTAATTGTCTTTTCTGAAGCTTACTGCCTCTGCCTGCTAACCTAGGTCTTGTCCTGGAAACTTCTAGTCTCCCTACAATCGTATCTAGGTCTAGAATGTCTTTAGCCTCTGAGTCTTGCTGCTGAATAAACCCCTACCTTCCTAGTTCTTTCTGGCCTCTGAATGGCTTTTTCAACTCAGCTGCTCTGGATCCAACTCCTCTCCCAGCTGACTGATTCAATTTGGCTTCTCTCTCTCGGTCTCTTCTGAATTGCTCTACTTGGCCTCATACTAACTTTGCAAATAGGGTCTAATCTTCTGACTCCTTCTCATTCACTTGCTCATTCCGTCTTTATCTGTAGCTAGTGTATTCTCTTCACTCCGTCTCTAAAATTCTCCTGGTAAACTGCCTCCTCCCTCCCTCTGTGTTGTTCTCTCTTAAGTCACCTCTCTTTTCTCTGGGTTCTCCTGGGGGTGAACATATTCTATTCTGTCAAATATTTTGTGATTCATCAGTTTTTCTGCCACTCAATTAGTCATCACTTTCCAACATGGGAGCTTCCTTCTAGACATTAAGTTTACTTCCACTGTTTGGGATTGAAGGTTTGTACTAAGGGCATGTCTGTATTCCAACCAGAGGGATTAAAGGGGTCTGTTAAGAGCTGAGCTACCCAACTAGAAACAGTTTTTCTTTTTCCAGTAAATATCACAAGTCTTGGTGTTAACATTGTGATTAAATATCCTGCAACATCAGAGGGTGCTACTAGCAGAGCCAATAAAAACTGCTAACTCATAATATGTAAGGTAATGCTAGAAGAGGTACGTGGCTTGAAGTATATAAGGAATAATGAGGTTGAGCAAATGTTGGACTGTGTGCTTACTCTCTCTCCTCTCCCCAACCACCTCTCTTATACAACACACACACACACACAGAGAGAGAGAGAGAGAGAGAGAGAGAGAGAGAGAGAGAGAGAGAGAGAGTATAAAGTGAAATATCTATCTTCTCCATATAAAACAACTGATTTTGCCTTGTGACCACATCCTGAAGAGTGACTTAGAAGAGTTGTAAACTGATTATACTTTCTCAGGATGTGTAAACCCTAAGCCAACATGGGCCACTACTCCAAACCTGTGGAAAGACAGGAGTCTTGATCAATAATTATCTTAAAGGCCCTCAGGTGAAATTCTTTCACACTGTGTGAGCGGCCACTGATTTCCCAATCTTGGGATCTTTGAATATGTAAAGTCATGAAGGTGTCCTTAGACAAATCTCAATGACTTAATAATTATTTCCTCCCTTTCCCAATACTCTTAATTGAAACTACCTTAGGACAATAATGAGTTAAGCTTCTTAATCTAGCACCTCTCTCTATTTCCTCTTTCTCTTTATTTGTGGAACATTTGACATTGTTTCTTCTTGTCTTCAGTTTAAAGAAGACCTTCCTATTGAAGCATAAACAGTGATACAGTATTTCCCAATTGCTTTTAGAACATCTCTTTCTTGACTAGTTCTAGAATAATGCATAATTGTAAGTGATTTTATGTTTAAAGCCTCCTTCAAGAGGAAGGTGTTTACACAAAAAGTCTGAGCTGGTCTAATTTTTCTGAGCTTTTGTTTTCTCAAATGTAAAATATGAATAATAAGAGACTAATATTTTCTTGTTTTTTGTTCTTTCTGTGTGTGAATCATAATAGTGCATGTGTGCTATTTAACAAGTTCCCAGGTTTCTCATCCTATGATAGTTCTTAACTTCCTGGAAGAAACAGGGAGATTTTCACTGAATTCCTCTGCTCACATATACAAATTACCACAGAAACTCCAAATATGCCTAACTCCTTTTCCTTTTCCTAGACAAATTGTGTTTACATGTGCTTATAGTTTCCTTCATGCTTACTTTTATTCTACTTATCAAACATGAAGCTCATGTTCAATGGGTATGTTATAGGGTTCTGGATGCTTTACAAATGGTAATTCATTGCAAATAACAACCTAGTAAGACACATGTGATGGTCTCCCACTTGTTTATAGACTGGGTCACAGAATGATCAGGCAGTTTTCCAGAGTCATACAGCCAAGCAGAAGAAAGACAGAGATTTGTTAGGCCTAGGCTCTGTGGCCAGGGTGTCTTTGCTCTTTCAACCACCTCTGAATGATTTGCTAATAAACATAAAGAGAGTTATCCATTTATGTGGCTGTAAATATTATCTAGATCAAAAAAAAAAAGGAAGGAAAGTGCATTTTCTGCTGGTTCTAATCCAATATTGTGATCATGAAGATACTCCGCACCAAACACAGTTCCTACTGTTTTTAATTATGAGAATAATAGTAAGTTAAGGAATATAATTCCGGTCTAGGCACGTTTGATCCCTACTTCCTTATAACTGTCTTTACTGACATAATCCTAGCCTTTATTGTACAGTTGAATTTTAGCCAGAAGCCTCCGAGATACCATCTCATGGAAAGTAGTCCCATTGTTAATAAAGCAGTATTTCCTCATTCAACAAATAGTTCTTGAACACAAGCTACATTTTTGCACATATGATTGCTCTAGGGGAAGTGAGTTGTTAAATGAAGAAATAATCAGAAGAAATAAAGTTTGAAGAGAAAAAAAAAGTATAGTGCTTACCGACCATGAGTGCAGGATGAGTAAGTTTGCCATATTTGGTAATATAAGGCAGAAGATCCAGCTAAATTTGAATTTCATATAAATAATTTTTACCATAAAACCCATATATATATATATGTATATATATAGTGTATGCTAACAAAGTTATAATATTTATCTGAATAAAATTTGACCCCATCTCCTGTCCTTTGTTATACTAGAAAGGAGGGTAATGGTTGTGGTTGCAGACATAAAAATGTGCCCCAGTCTTAACCCCAACTCCTTACTCCATACCACTAACCATCTACTTTATAAACTCTTTACTCCAACCACATACCATCACTTCTTCTCTCATTTTCTTTCTAATTCACATTCTATTCAGCCCCTTAGCCCAATAAACTCATTCTCCTCAAAGACTCCATGATCCTTTGAGTCACTCAGGTATTGAAGTTATGACACAATATATTTTCAACTCATTTCCTAATGATCTGTTTTATGTACCTTCTGTGTATGTCATATCCTTGAAGTAAGAAAACATCTCTGTAGCAATCTCGATAGTTACACCAAATGCCTGAGCCTACTTACATTACACACACACACACACCTACACCCCTGGTGTTTTTGTTCTTGTTGTTTAGTTTAGTTTTGTTGTTTTGTTTTGTTCTTCTTTGCTTTATTTCTGAGCTAATCAAACCCAAGATGACCTGACACTCCCCATATAACTCAGGCTGGCTTCAAACTCCTGAACCTTCTGCCTTAGCTCCGAAGTGCTGGGATCCCAGATGTGCCACCATCCCAGGTTAATGATAAGATAGTTTAAGCAAGACAGTTCACTCCCTAAAATGTCAAGCAACGACACTTATACTCTGAAATTTCCCTCCTATTCTTAGATCATCATATATTTAAAGGACCCTCAAAAACTCAGTTATTACCAAGTAAAGAAAATCAAATTTAAGTATTTTGTGTGGAAGGACAGAAAGTGATGAGGATAGCCTTGGATTCAAAAGTTTCATCCTACACAAAGATGATAGAAATATTTTAATTGAATCTCAACTTCTCTCCTGAAATTTGCTTTTATGTTTTTGTTTGTTTGTCTGTTTTTGTGGAATTATAAGATCATACCACTTACAAGGATGGACTGACTTTTCTTTTTAGGTGCACATCCTGCAGCCTTGTAGAGAGCTAATTTCTCTCCATGCCTAATAGATGGACCTTGCATCTTCTTTGTCTTACCTGCTATTTGCTGTACGAAGATGACTGTTCACTGATTGATTTGATTGATGACTTTAAGGTTATATACATGCTTGAAAGAGCATGACCATCCTTTTGTAGTGATCATACTGTGGCCATCATTTGGAGGCCATTATTCAGTGCCTATCACATAGTGTCCCTTACTCATTGTTCCTCAAATTGTGGCCATCACAACATGCCCATCATACAGTGACAATCACATAGTGCCCATCACACAGTGACCACTATAAAGTAGGCAGTTACACTATGAGCATCTCAAAATGGTCATCACACCATAGCCATAAAAGAGTGTCATTAACGATTTGACCGTCACAATGGCTACCACACAATGACCATCACACAGTGGCCATCATATAGTAGCTATTAACAGTTGCCATCACATAGTAACCATCACACACTGACCATGCTTTAAAGAAATATATATTTTATTTTTTGGGTTTTTGGGTTTTGTTTTTTGGGGTTTTTTTTTGGGGGGGTTGTTTTTGTTTTTTCGAGACAGGGTTTCTCTCTGTAGCCCTGACTGTCCTGGAACTCACTCTGTAGATCAGGCTGGCCTCGAACTCAAAAATCCACCTTCCTCTGCCTCCCAAGTGCTGGGATTAAAGGTGTGCGCCACCACTGCCCCAGAAATACATATTTTAAAGAAACAGTGCATTGTTTTAAGAAATACCCTGGGTTATAAGTCACATGTCTAAAATCCAGAAGGTTTTCAGAAAAGAGGTCCAGAAAGTGAGAGAAATTAGGTAAACATAAGACACTTTGTCTTCTGCTAAAAGTTACATCAACGAGTAGTGAATGGAAGGAATGTGGTTTAAGGCAAGAAAAGCTATGTTAAACAGTCATCACTCAGTGACGTGAGTACAGCCATTTTCAGGATAGGGTCCAGTAATTTCATTGACTTTGCTTCCAGGAATAACTCTTTTCACGTCCCTATGATGAGAATGAGAGAGCCTCTAGAGTAACAAGGAGCCCGTAGATTTCAAACAATGAATATTCCCAGGCAGCAGCAGTTGATGGCTCAAAATTCTCTCAAGGAAAATACTGAGTATATCAGATTAATTTAAGGAATGTTCAGCCCAGACATATAAGGTTTACTTTTTCACCCCAGACATATAGAATGAGGGCAGACTTAGAAATAGTGCTTTTCCTGCAAATGACTGAAAGTAATAATCACACCCGTTATTTTCGCTGGCAAGATGAACTTTCCATTCCCTCTTTTCTTTAAAATATTGGGGTAAAGATAGAATTGAAATCATTATATCTTTCAATAAAGAAAACAAGAACAAGACCTGACACTATTACTGAGGCTATTGGGTGCTCATAAAAAGGGACCTATCATGAATGCCCTCTAAAAGACCTCACAAGCACCTGAAAGAGTCAGATGCAGATATTTCCACCCAACCAATAGACAGAAGCTGCTGACCCCTGTAATTGAATTAGGAGAAATCTGGAAGAAGCTGAGGAGGAGGACAACCCTATAGGAGGACCAGAAGTCTCAACCTGGACCCCTGAGATCTCTCAGACACAGGACCACCAACCAGGTAGCATACACCAGCTGATATGAGACCCCCAACACACATTCAACAGAGGACTGCTGAGTCTGGGTTTAGTCAGAAAAGATGCACCTAGTCCTCAAGAGACTGGAGACCCCAGGGAGTTTAGAGATTTGGTGGGGGGGGGGATGGGGCCATCCTTGTGGAGTCAGGTGGACTGGGAGGACATATGGGATGTGGAACAGTCAGTCGGAGGGTACACTGGAAAGGGAATAAAATTTGGTATCTAAAGTTAATTAACTAATTAATTAACTTTAAAAATACAAGGCATGAGAACTGAGGGTGACATTAATGGTCCCCATTCTTCACTATTTTCTGAAGTCATTAAAAGAATAGAAAAATGAAAGTAGAGAGGATCTATAGGTTTCTGTATGGGCAACACAAGCTGCCTAGTTTATCTGATTGTCAGGGATCCTTGAAGAAATCGTTCCATGTGCTTTGGTGGATCCAATGACTAAAATGGAAGAGGCATATCTGCCATTTCTGTGACCCTAGAAGACTAGAATTTGCCTCCTGTCCTTATATCTGACTTCAAACTGGATGATTATGCACTCAAAGAGGAGATGGAAATCAGTAGGTGAAAGTGCCTTCCTTAATCCCTGCCAACATTCGGGCCATGCTTTCTATATCCTCATCATTTCCTGCAAGGGTCTTATGTGGTTCTAGAAAAATTGAAAGTACTTGAAAATGCATGGTCATTGGCAATATATTTGTAAAGGTAAAAACTTTCTGGAAAGCAATTAGGATTCAAAATTTACAGGCATGGCTTCTATCCCAGATACTACAATGAAGGAATGAGATCCAGTGAAAGTCCTCATTCTTTTAGACCATTCTTGATCATACCATGTGGCCCAAGATCAGGCTTCTCAACCACCAGCAGTCTTGTCTTCCTAGCCTAGTGTGTCAAGATTCCAAGTATGTTCTGTATATGCCATGACATGCAATTTGTTAAGGTACACCTGGGGCAAGCTAAGTCAGGATTTAACTTTATATAGAAAATATCATAATCTGACAGATATTTTTAAAACACAGAGGGTGCAATATGATTTAAAGTAATTTTTCTCTAAAATAATATAATAAAGATCACATAGAAACTATTCTATGATTGTTGTTAGTTGCTTTGTGTATCATACCTATTCCATTATTGGAAATGCAAAAAACAAAACAAAACAAAACAAAACAAAACAAAACAAACAAAAAAACAAAAAAAACATGTCTCCTAGGTAAGTACCTTGTATTTGATTGGATCTAGGTAGAATCCTGGAACTAATTCATCTCAAAGGAATATGAGTGAAAAAGAGATACTCTTCCTCACAAATTCAGTGTTTCTCCTCCTGTGTTTATTACATTGTCTAGACCAGCAGATCTCAAACCTAAGGGTCACAAGCCCTTTGAAGGTCTAATGACCATTTCATAAGGGTCACATATCAGGTATCTTGCATATCAGATATTTACATTACAATTCATAACAGTAGCAAAATTACAGTTATAAAGTAGCAATGAAAATAATGACTGGAGGTCACCACAACATGAGGAACTGTATTAAAGGGTCACATCAGAACCTCTTCTCTAGACATTAAAGATAGTGGATTTGCATGGAGAAATTGTATGAATTCCAGCTTGGCTACTTGAATGAGAATTTCATCTGAAACACTTGTTTGTGTCTTTTCACATGATGGAGTCTTGGTAAGTCACAGAGATTTAGTGACTACTCTTTATAGCCCTTAATACAAGCAGCTTGGACAAGATAATTCATTATTGTTGGAGATTTGTCTGTGCATCATTGCACAGTTAGCAGCATTTCTGGCCTCCATCACCAGACACTAACAATAACCTCTGACCCCACTTGTAGCCACCAAGAGTATCCTCAGACATTTCCATATGTCCCCTCAGCCAAATTCCCTCCATTTGATGCTTTACTAGCCTATGATGACTATGATAACTAGCACCTTTCTAATTTATTTGGTATGACCAGGCATCTCTTTATTTAGTGTGTGGAACAATTCTCTGCTCTTATCGTGGTATAATGTTATATGTGATTCTTCAGATCTTCTTAATGGAACATAACCTTTTCCAAAGTTCTTAATAATTACTCTCCAATATAACTACTAACTACCCTCAATGTATTTCTCCTTTCTGTCATCACTCACAGTTACATACGTACCTCCTGTGGGGGTGAACAACAGGTTTCATCTGACAGAATAAAAACCGTTAAGTAACTAACAGTGGCTGCTTGGAGCACTGAAAAGGTAAGGTGACATACTCATGTGGTACCATGTTGAAATCAATAAGTAACTTCAACTAGGAATCTGAAATATCATGACGTCATCTAAGCCATCATAGACTCAGTTTAGCTCACTTGTTGCTGTCTGTGAACTTTCCCCAAGTCTGTTAGAATTTCTTTAAAAGCAGGACCTGTATTTCTCCCTGAAGATAAATTGTTAATATATAGGTCATTCAGGCCACAGAGAACTTTTTGAAATCAGTCCAATACCTGTTACTAATACACTAATCAAGCGTGAATGTTGCCTCCTGACACAGTCATTCCCATGACTCTGGGTCAATTACACTGTCATGTTTGCTTTCTTTCAATTATCAGTTTGAATAGTAACTGGGGCATAAAAGGATCCTCCCCCGTTTTTTTAACAACCAAACTTCTCTTCAATAATCTTGCCCAAAAATCTGAACTGGGCTTTTAAACTACAGTGCATGGAAATTTATGCCTTATAAAATGCTTTTTGGATATTTGCCTCCTAAATGTTTCCCTTTTATTTTTTCTTTTCAAATATATTTTGTATTAAAAGAACCAAATGTGTCATTGTCGTGGGCACAAAACCATCTTGTTTATTACAAAGTGATTCATACAAATTAGTAATGGAAGAATTCTGTCCTTTTCAGAACAGTAAACAATCTGCATAAAGCACTCTCTAGAATTCCCTGGAGCTTTATCTTAAGACCCTATTGGTCTGTGAAAAGGCATTGCTATTTCAAGAAACAAACAAACAAACAAAAAGAAGATTAAAATCTTAGGATGGAATCCAAAGACCCCATGAAATCTCTGCAATGCCAAACCAGAGATCTCCAATGGAGACTCACAACTTTCTTGTTGAAGTTGACTCTTGTTAAGTACATATAAGTCATCAGGGTTTCCTGTCAATGAAATGTAGCTATTTCTGTTCCTAGGCACTGCTCTCAGCCCTCTGTTCTTAACATGTTCAGTAATAAAAACAGTTATAAGTATGTCTCAGAAACAATACTCACTGGTAGAGAAACAGTCTTGTATTTTTATTTCCAAAGAGTTCTATTTTACATAATTTAATTATTCGTCTTCTTTGTCTTTTCCTTTGTGTTTCTTTAATTAGAACAATGGTTCTCAACCATTCTAATGTTGTGACCCTTTAATACAGTTCCTCATGTTGTGGTGACCCCCAACCATAAAAGTATTTTGTTGTTACTTTACAAGTGTAATGTGCTCCTGTTATGACTTATAATACAAATATGTGATACCCAGCATATCTGATATTTGACCTATGTGAAGGTGGAGACCCACAGGTTGAGAAGCCCTTATTAATAGTGCCATATTTAGAACAGGAGATCTACTATTTTTAACCATTTTTATGTGTGCAAACCAGTGGCATTAACTGCATTCGCATTGCTGTGCCATCTTTAGGATGTTTTCATCTTCCACAAATGAGATTCGGTCCCCATTAATCAACATCCCTCTACTCCTTCCTCCTCCAGTCATTTTCTGCCTAATTTTTTTTCTCTTGAGAAGCATCCTTTTGTACTTAAAAAGCCTCACCAAGTGTCTGAGCCAGAGGATGCAAGCAGTATTTCAGCCATCATACATACTGAATCTTTTAGACAACATCTAACATCTATTGAGCACTCTGCTATACTACATTAACATCTACTGCAACAACAAGTGCACTTTTTACTCAAAATAATATTTAACATAGGTCCTACTTTCTGCCATTTAGCAGATGAGAAAACTGAGGCAGAGGAAACATCAACCTCTTGCTCAAAGCCACATTGCTTGTAATAAATAAAAATGAGATTTAAACACAGGTTTTCTAGTTCCAAAGATCATGGCTTCCTTTTGTTTTCCTGCACTGTAGCTTGCTTTCTTTGTCATCTTCTCCACTCTTCCTCAGAAGCACAGATGTAAACACTTCCAGGTTATACTGTCCAACAGGGTCCCCTATTCACATTCAAGCTTCAGCTTCTATTCTCCTAGCCATGGTCTTCAATGCATTTTTCTCTCCAAAATTTAAAATTCATGACATATAACAATATGAACAAAAGAAAACCATGACATTTCAGGGACACATCACACTAAAACAGTGGGCATTAGGTTAGTTCACCCGTCTCCAAGTCGCCTGGGGCTAGATGATCTAGCTGGGCCATCCTCTGCATATTACTCATCCTCCACTCAAGAAAGTGAGTTAGTCCAGGCAACTCTTTCTTGGCAGAGTCTCAAGAGAACAAGCAGACTCCAGGCAAGGCCTCTTAGTTCTTAGCCTTGAAACCAGCAGGCTGCCACATCTCTCTTATCTACCCGCCAAAGCAAGCCAAAGGGCAAGGAATTCAGTATTGTTCTTATCAGGAGTAGAAATTCAGTGTCTCCAAAGGTGTGGATCCAGCAAGGGTGAGGAATTCACACTGATAGCACAATTGAAGTCATTAATTTATCTTCTTCCCACCCCCTTTCCTATAACTTGCATTATCACAAATCCTAAGCATCTACTTATCTTCAAATGAAGATAATACCCAAAAGCATATCTGCAGTCAATGGATGAACATCACCTAGCCCTTCCCTCCACTGTCTTATCCTATCATTTTCAAATCTAAAATAGGTGTTACCTGTCTCACTTATCCATAACAAAAACCAATTCTTCTTGCTATCAGAGAGTGTGCAAAGGACATCTATTGTGTAGGAGTCTTTTCTACTGTCTTTCAGTATTCAGGATGATAGCTTCCCAACAACAGAGAATTATCCAGCCCCAAATATCACTGGTGTCATCCATTCAAAATAAGGTAGGGAACCCAAGTTGTAGCAACCAAAAATAACTACACCCAGTTTTATCACCTCAGAGGTGAGACATACCACTTCTCCGGCCTTGTCCTGCAGGGTATTCAGAATGCAGAAGTATTCAGATCTCTGTATGACCTCTTCTTCTTCCAGGAGTAAGGGAGACTGAGTAAGAAATCATAATATATTGAAAAGGGTTCATAATCTTCTATCCCTTCCTTTTCTACAATCAACACCTGGGTCTTTTATTGGTTATTGGTATCAGAAATATTTAATGGTAGCTGGATTCTGAGAGAAAAAAAAAGAACAAGAACTATTCGAAGTTGTACAGAAATCAGGACATCCAGCCACTAATTTTCTACTCTGTAATTCCTGGCCTGAGACTGAGTGGATACATTGTTCTGTTTAATTATTACATAACTTTCTCAGAAAATAAAATAATCCTATTTATCTTTCATAGTTTAGGTCAAGGAGAATGACAAAAATGCTGTGCAGAAAGCAGAGAAGGACATCAGTTATTCATCATAAACTGTACAGGAAAAAAAATCTGTCAATCCTTTATTTACAATGTCTAAAATTTACAGGGAAAAATCTGCACAAGAATAATTAATCAATGTCAGGCTCTATTTACCACTGTTGTTAGTAACTAAATGGGGCCTTCTGTCAAGAGCTGATATTACTCAGGCTCACCAAGCTGCTAAATCGCCAAAGGCTGAACTGATCTCAAGGCACAAAGTATCAGAAAGGGAATTGAAAGTTCATTGCTTCTAGTACTGGCATCTATGATGAAGCACAAAATATAAAAGCCTTCCCAGTCCATATTTTACCATTTCCTTCTCTCAGAAGCAGAAGGAAGATGGAAAATTTGCAAGCAAAGACTTTGAGGGCTGACCCAGGGACATATTAGAAAAGTATGGAAGTCAGGCGTATCCACAGGCAGGTGGACAACTGTGGCTCAATCCTGTAGTGACTTCTGGTAGAGACT
Organism: Mus caroli; assembly: GCF_978045245.1. NCBI lineage: Eukaryota > Metazoa > Chordata > Mammalia > Rodentia > Muridae > Mus > Mus caroli. The sequence goes on from NW_028227260.1 coordinate 2,957,315, forward strand.
AAAACTCATCTTCCAAGGGTCAAGGAAACTAGGTGAGTTAAGTGCACCTACCTGGGTCTGCCTCCCTGCCATTATCAGATTGTTCTGCTTTTCTGCTAAGGGCTGACCATCAGCAGAGAAATCTCTGAGTCAAGATTTTAATGATTTCACATGGTGATCAGACAATCAATACATTTATGAAGAAGAGAAAAGATCCTCTAGAAGAGCCTCATATGACCCAAAGCAGAATCACTTGTCTTCCATGTCCCTTGCTCTTAACTTTCCCTCAATCTCTCTAGTTCCTTTTCTTTTAAGCTCCTTTCTGTATTCAGAGAAAGGAAATGTTTTATCTTGAGTCTATCCCTGGAAGTTGACTGCTTTAGTATAGAGGGTCACCACAAATGGTATATACAGATATTAGAGATCACTGTTGCTTGGGGTCTCCTCCAATTCAATCCTTTTTACATGAATTCTCATCAGACAAACTCCTTCTGGAAGAACTCAATGGTCAGACAAGTTTTTATATTCTGAACCTTACTATAGGTTCCAGTACCTGAAAATATGCACACTATATTCTTCTTTTGATATCTAATACATGGAAAATAAGCTCATCAGAGCAGGTGGGTGAGCTGATATCAGGAACCATGATTTCAATTATTTATCTCAATATACATATTTTACTGTCTCTCATGTGATACTTTGATACTATTGTGTAAAATAATTTTAACTCATTTGAAAATCATGTAATGTATTAATAATTCCCACCATTGTGTAGATTTTTGACAATAGACTACACCTAGGAAATTGACTCCTGAGAGATTAGAATGTCAGCTTCCTTAACAAAAAGTTTGGAGACCATTAATACAACTTTTGTGCTGGTTAGTTTTCATGTCAACATGACACAGGCTGGAGTCACTTTAAAAAAGGGAACCTCCAGTGAGGAAACCCTCCTGACTGTCCTATGTATAAATCCGTGGGATATTTTCTTGACTGATGCTTGATATGGGACAGCCCAGTTTACTTTGCTCAGTGCCACCCTGGGCTGATTGTCCTAGGTGCTGTAAGAAGACACGCTGAACAAGCCATGGGGAGCAAATCAGTAAGTAGCACTCCTCCATGGCTTCTGTGTCAGCTTCTGCCTCCGGCTCCATGGCTCACATATATGCCCTGACATGCCTCAATGATGTAGTAAGAATTGAAAGCTGAAGGATGAACTAAATCTCCACAAGTTACTTTTGGTCCTGGTGTCTTATCAGCAATAGAAACCCAAAGACAACTGTTGTAAAACACAAAAGAAAATTTATCCTAAAAATAATTTTACACAAGTGTGTGTGTGTGTGTGTGTGTTTCCTGTAGTCCATCTGCTTCTAAAGCATTCTGAAATGCCATATGGACTATATTTAGCTATTTATTAAGCAAACTATGTTCCTAATAGACTAAGAATATAGTTTCTTCTGAGGCTTATTTATATAAAGTATTATACTCATTACCCCTTCAGCACAGAGGGAAATGAATTCTTTTTAGAGAGGTGCAATCTAAGTAGAGTACACTTCCAAGGTCATTCAGTCACACACAGGTCCTCATTATTATGAAAGCATATGCTGACCCTCATGTCTCACTGGATAGGTTTTAGAAAGAGGGCTACCTAGCAGGGCTCACTGAGTTTCTTAGAAAAACTAGAGAAGTTGTGTGCTGTCTAGTTTTAAGTCACTGAAAGGAAGGAATCTCAACGGAGGAATTGTTTCAGTATATAGACAAGCTTATAGGGCATTTTCTTAATTAGTTATCTGTGGGGCAGGGCCCAGCTCATTGTGGGTGGGGCCACTCATGGGCTGGTGGTTCTGGGTTCTATAAAAAAAAAAAAGCAGGCTTAGCAAACCATATGGAACAACCCAGTAAGCAGCACTCCTCCATGGTCTCTGCATCAGTTCCTGTTTCCAGGTTCCTGCCCTGTTCCAGTTCCTATCCTGACTACCCTCTGTGATGAACAGTGATGTGGAAATGTAAGCCAAGTAAACCCTTCTCTCCCCAAGTGGCTTTGGTCATGGAGTTTCATCAGAGAAATAGCAACCCTTACTAGGACAGGTTGTCTGTCCTTTTAATCTCTAGAATGTTATGAAGGCAGATTCTTCAGATGCTTTGAAGGCTTTTAGCAAACATCTTTACCAAGCTTCCCTAATACAGAATCACTCTAGCCAGATCTTCATGCAACAGAACCCAAGTATGGAGCCCTTCATGGATTTCTGCCTATACACCAGTCAAGCATGCCAGGTCTCTTAAAGCCAAAGCTTCTATTTAGGATGGTGGACAAGTTAGTGAACAAATCCCTTGGAACTCTTCATCTTCCCTATATCCATCCAAGTCTGATCCAGATAGTTTCAGTTATCAAAACATTACAAAAATTAATCCAGTAATGAAAGAGAGTAACTATTCAAATCAGCAAATTAGCAATGGAATGTCTGGCATTGTGCCAGCCCAAAGAGAACTATGCCTGAAAGAAGTGTGGCAAAACCACCATCTCCATACCCCAGTGGCTTGTGCTTTTCCCAGCTCCTTGCTCTAGAGGAAAACTGCCAAGTATTTAGCATAATGTTTGGAACATAAGCACTCAATCAATGTCAGCTGTAAACACTATCAACAGAGATTGCCATCTGAAGTATGGTTTCAAGTGAAGTGTCTCCTGGATTTCAGACATTGGAGAACCTTTAAGACTGTCCCAATAAATCTTTCAAAAAAGAAAATAGAGACATTTACACTAGAATATAATTAATTTAATCAAAGTGTTGACAATATCTGGCTCTTTTCTTAATGAAATAATTCTCTGGTAAGCCAAAATTTGAAAATTTATCTAGCAATATTTTCCTCAGGAGGACCCCTCAAGTATTTAGGCAAATGTTCAAACCTATATTTTCCACAGGACACAGATTGTCAACAAATAGACTTGTCTGATAAAGAAATACAATGTACTTGTGTTGTAAATACCATTGTAAGGGGCCTAGCAGTGATGACTTGGTAGGTAGAAGCCCTTTATGGGCAAGCATAAGAATCTGAATTTAGGCCATTCTAAATTCAGAATTTCTTTAACGCCTGGTTTAGCCCTCTTTTGTATACAGGAAGCTTCCATTTTGGTCAGCAGGTAGGTAGGTCGGTAGGTCAGTAGGTTGGTAGGTCGGTCAGTCAGTCGGTAGGTAGGTAGGTAGGTAGGTAGGTAGGTAGGTAGGTAGGTAGGTTATTTGTTTTTAAGACAAAGTGCAAATTCTCAAATGCCCACAGGAAAAGCTGAGCATGGATATGAATGCTGCAATCCCAGCACTGTGTGGATCCCGATGGCTCTAGCTAACCAGCATAGCCTAACTTGTAAGCTTCAGATTCAACGAGAGACCCTGTCTTCGGGCAGCAAGGCATAAAGCTATAATTGACATGTCTCTCTAGCCTCTGCATGTGGGCACATGAATGTGCACCCAAAAACTCATGCATGAATATCACACACACACACACACACAGAGAGAGAGAGAGAGAGAGAGAGAGAGAGAGAGAAAATGACTTTGTGAAAGCACAATGTGGCCCATGCAGACAGGTATGAAAATTTGTTCTAGGCTTGGATAAGCAAAACAAATTCCCAAAGAAGTAGAGAATTTGTTGAATATAAAGAAAACTTGAGAGTTTTGGGTAGTTAGAAAGAGAATAAGTAAAGGGACAGTGGGGGAGGAGAGGACAACAGGGCAGGACTATCCTCTGGAGATTCAAGTCAAGCCTTACTACCTACCATGCTGTTCGAATGTCAATTACAGCCCAGCTATGCTATATTTAGTCAATCTGCAATAGGTTATTGGAAAAATGAGTATGTGACATTCATCCCTGAGTCTCTGAATCAAGTACTAGAAAATATTAGTGAATGGATGCCTAATGAATGAATGAATCCACAACTTTCCCAAACATTTTTCTACATTAGTCCTTTGTCATGTTTAAAAGAGGAAGGTCTAGTGGTATTGCATCAATATCACAGATCTATCAATTTGCCTGCAGAGTGAATTTGCAAGGACATTCTAAATTCAGGATTTCTTTAACGCCTGGTTTCACCCTCTTTTGTATACAGGAAGCTTTCATTTTGGTCAACAAGTACATAGGTAGGTAGGCAGGTAGGTTATTTGTTTTTAAAACAAAGTGCAAACATGCCATTTCTTGTATGAGCCCTTGCTGCCCTCTGCTGGCAAGGTGAGTGGAATAAGAAGCAAAAAAAAAAAAAAAAAAAAAAAAGGGTGGGGGTGGGGGTGGGGAGGGTTTTTGTAGTTGTCAAAATCTCTGGATGAACTTTCCTCAGTTTCACTTCATTTCAAGGGTTCGTGTATTTTTACCTCTAATATTTCTTAATCCTGAACTGCATCACATACTAAATATCAATATTTGAAATTTGCTTCTTTAAAATTCATTACAACGGCCAGAGAGATGACTCAACAGATAAAAGGTATTTGCTGTAGAGCCTAACAACCTGAGTTCAGCCTCCATGACTCCACACTGTGGACCTCACCTGTTAGTTGTCTTCTGACCTCTACATATGAACTAGTGTTCATATGCACCCACATACACATTGGTGTGCGTGCACGCACATATACACTATAAACAAAATAATTTTTGGTTCATACTATATTAAGCATTGAGCTTTATCCTGGCATTGCAATCATTAAAGCCAGGTGCATCTACACAGTCTGGACCTAGGTCCCCTGCACATATTAGCAGATGTGCAGCTTGGTCTTCATGTAGGTCCTGCACAACTAGAGTGGGGACTGTCCCTAAAACTGTTACCTGACTTCATAATCCATTCCCCAACAGGGCTGCCTTGTCTGGCCTCAGTGGAAGATAATGTGCCTAGCCCTACAGAGACTTGATGTGTCAGGGTCAGGGATACCCAGGGTGGGGCTCCACCCTCTCAGAGGAGAAGGGGAAAGGGGATGGAGGGAGGGACTGTGGGAGAGGCAACTGGGATGGACTACAGCAATCAAAATATAAAGTGAATAAATAAAAGAAAAAGAACAAAAGCCAGGTGCATCTAAAATGAGAGACGGAAAAACTTGATCTTGCTCTAATTGACACACATATGTGTGTGTGTGTGTGTGTGTGTGTGTGTGTGTGTGTGTATTGGACAGAGTCCCCTCTGTGGGTCAGGATGACCTGACACTTACAAAAATCCCCTACCTTGACCTGCTGGGTATAGTATTCTAACACTTAATCCTCCTTGTGTGCTCCCTTAAGCAGCAAAGGCAGAATCTAATACTACGTACCCCTCCAGGACTGTACCCATGCTCTCCCTTAAGAAAGTTAGTTCCAACCAAGAACATCACTGGGGCAATAAGATCCCTAAACTAATCCATCCAAAGATACAATCTCTCATACAGTTTACATGATTTCATCAAAAATCCATTTCTTTTTGTTCACTAATGTGTTCCCTGTAATTGTCATTTCTTAGTCATGTGCCTTTGTTATTTACAACCTAAACATCTTACTGAACTTGAAAACTTTGAGTTTAAAAACGCAATACCTATAAAAAAAGATTATGAAGAGTACAGTATTCACAAAATGGCATCAACTAATCATGAATAAGTAAATTCAGTTATATTGTGGAGCGTGGCAAAGGATGTTTGCTTGCTTGTTTGGTGGTTTAGCATGACCTGGAGCTCATTATGCAGCTCAGGCTGAACTTGACCATGGTCATCCTCCTACCTCAGCCTCCCAATAGCTAGGACTCCTGACCTATGGCACCATTCTCAACAGAAGCTGTGCTTTGAGAGTCACAGTGTATAACTTACTGGGGACTATGATTACCAACCTTTCCTTCTCCCTCCTGACTCTAGGCATGCTACAGAGTTCTGGCCAGTGGAGTGTCTTTTCCAAGCTATCTAAGAAATTTCTCCTGATTTGTTATTCAACCCATTGCAGTAAGGAAAGGGTGCCAGACCTCAAGAGTAGGAGTAAACTCTAACCTGAACACACACACACACACACACACACACACACACACACACACACGATTTTTACAATTAAATAGTTGAAGAACACTGAAGGGAAGGAAATTTCATGGAAATCATATGAAACTCAGGTCTTAGCATTTGAAATTCAAGTTTTACTGGCACACAACCACACTTACTCATTTACATATTGTCTACAATTGTTTTTCACACTATACCAGCATAGATGAAATAGTTCAGATAGAGACCGGATAGGCAACAAATGCTGAAATGTTTTTAATCTAGCCATGAAAAAAAAAAAAAAGTGAGATGGCCCTTGCCCTCACTCTTGGCTGTCAGTAAGCTGGGAGAAGCCTGGGTAGCTGGGTCACTAAAAAGAGCTTCTACCAAAGAGACTCACTCGTTGAGAACTTATGTAGAAACAGAAGCATTTTGCCTATGGTCATACCTCTCAGAGCACACCTGACCTAGAAAGATAAGTAGGGTCCACCTTGGTTAATACTTGGAAGGGAGAGTATGTTATTCCTAGTCTCCTCCTTCCAGGTTTGAGTTACCCAACTAATACCAACAGTCTTATTATTATATGCTGTTCAGAGTAATGGGGAAATGGTAAACTAAGTAAAGAAGATGTGAGGAAATATATATTTTTAAAAACATCATTTGGTGCTTTGCATTCACAGTTTTTTAAGAAATCCCATGTTTTAAAATACACTGTGCGAGTTTTCAACTGTGACAGACATTAAAACAAGGACTAGAAATACAAGGAACAGTGTCAGCGCTTCAGTTTGCTTAATTATATGTAAGTGTGAAATCGAGATGTTCAAGGAAAACAGTGCTCTCTGGTCCCATTGTACTTAATAACAGTAGTGAGCAAAGTTTTAATCAGTGAATGCAAAGTTCAAGGTATGTATTTTGTCCATTTCTCATCTCAAGCTGTTCTTGTACATTTACAGAATAAATATATGTTAGAGTTAAAAAAAAAAAATACACTGTGCGAAAAATCAGCTTTTAACCAACAGGTGGCGACAAAATGCTGGCTCATTAAACTGGAACCACCCAGACTCACTGTATGAAAATACCCAAGAGATATAAATTAGAGGCCCTCCAAAGAATTGGCCATTTGTATATTTAAAGCTAAAATAACATAACTACTCTTGTCTAACCTCCAAATTAAATCTTCTTATTTCAATAAACATAATGTTGGTTTGATAATCATTTCAAGTTTGAGAAATGTGAGCCTTAACCTTTAACCTCTAAGCTCTCTCTTGCCAGCTCTTGTTCATTATTTAAACCATAGAAAATGGGTTCTACCCATATAATCATGTCCTGCTCTACTCAGACAAAATAAGGCCCTAAAACTCTTGATATTGACAGACATATTGACAGATCAGCACTTCTGTCAAGGCCTCACACAACTTTCCTACTTAACAGTCACTGATAGATCACCTTAGAGTCCTTTTGTGATTCTTACCCTACTTTGAGTATATAAATCAGACATCCATAACAAAAATGCACTAACTGTGAATCAGAGAGTGAGGAAGGTATTCTGTAGTTAGGAAAGAAATATGAAGGGTTTGGGTGACTTGGAAAGATTGGTGTGGTGTGAACAAAGAACTGGAGGATTGAAGTGATGAAAGCAGTGAGGAAAACAAAGCCTGGTTCAGAAGGAATGGACTCAGGAGGCATGAGGATGACAACCCCTGTCTCTGTGATGAGTAAAACTTATCACTGGCTCAGAAATCAGCTGTCTGTCGTGTATTTAAATATGTGATACACTCAAGCTAAACAGTCAAAACTTCAATTCCTCACTGTCTTTCTGAAGATCTCTTTTGAGCTAGGATTGCCATCAGGTGGCTATGGATCAAGAAAAATAGCTCCATGTTTTTGTCAGCATGAAAGTCTTCCTAGACATGTAGAAATCGAGCTTTCTTCATTGTGTATTCATGCACGGATTTTGCCCACATCCTTTTCAGGCCCTGCTTCAGCTGCTTTTCCTTTTCCTATGTACATTTTATCATCCCATAAGGTAATGGATCTTGGTGGGATACAGTGTAGTGAGTGAAGTGAGCCAACCACAGGCATATAAAGTGAAAGGGTCACAGTCAACAGCCCTCTAATCTTCTCAGTAATCAGAGCTAGTGAATTCCAATGCCATTCTACTGCACGTATGTGCACACACACACACACACACACACACACACACAAGCACATGTGCGTGTGAGGAGAGGGGAAGTCCTGGTTAAAGGCTTTTGGAGCTGGGCATGATGGCACATGCCTTTAATCCCAGCACTCGAGAGGCAGAGGCAGGCGAATTTCTGAGTTCGAGGCCAGCCTGGTCTACAGAGTGAGTTCTAGGACAGCCAGGGCTATACAGAGAAACCCTGTCTCGAAAAAAACAAAACAAAACAACGGAAGAGCCTCCAAATGTCCATACCCAAACACGTCAGTAAAATCCAATGACTTGTTTCTGTTCTTCTGGAGCAGATAAAATGTGCTATCACCACCACAAATATTTCAGACATAGATTCTCTTTTCCCAAAGGAACTGCCCTCAAATACCTGTTCTCTTCTGCCACAAAAGCAGGACATTATAATTTGGCTGGCATCAACCTACCTCGAATAAATATTATAGTTGCCCAGCCTGTTTATAGTTACAAATGACTATGTGACAAAAGCCAGGACTATGGCCTGTTACGAGCAACATAATCTGATTTAAGAGATAGTCTCAATTAGGCTGTTTACCACCAACCAGATTTTTAGCAATACCTTGATACATTTTCTCTTGTTGCAACTAGGGATTGTTATTGACATTAGGTACGAAGAGAGCCATGACTCTGAGTCACCAGAATTTTGAGTTCAAGGCCATATTGGACTAGCTTCCCAAGAGCTAGGGTTACGAGGATGTGTTGCTATGCCCAACTAAAAACACTTTTACTTCAAGAAATTTCTAGAACCAACAAATCCTCAAGTGTTCCTCAGACCACAATTTGAGAACTGCAGTACTAATGCTATCAGGTTAAAGGCCCAGCTATTAGAGGATATTCTAGTCCTCTTTGTGATTAAATAAAAGGGGTGTGTATGTCTCTTGTTCATGTAAGCATGTATTCATTGCAGGGTATAGTAGCTCTTGTACTGTCTCAGTACCTGGAATGCTGAGGCTGAGGCAGGAGGACATGAATTCAAGGTTTAAGGCCCCAGTCTGGGGTACCTGTCTCAAACACACACACACACACACACACACACACACACACACACACACACACACACACACACAATTTATAAAATAATGTACCAGTGTTCTCTCTACTAGCTTTTCTACAGCACAAAAATCATACAAGTAAGAAAAAGAAAATTTTCTCTTATGATAGCAGTGACTTTTTAATTTTTTTCAATATTGAATACATGAGCTGAATCAGCATATTGATCCTGCAGATCATTTTTGTAAAGTGCTCATTTTCTTTTTCCTCTTATCTGAGTCCTTCATAGCTACCAGAAGATATTGATTTGGTGTCTCATGAGCACAAACCCTAGTAAGTCTGGCAGGAAAAAAGTGTCATTGACATCTTAAATTGTCTTTCTCTCATTGCTTTCCTTCACTCTTCACAGTTGGACACTTGCCAATAAAATTTCCATCTGAGAGAAGAGCAATCCATGCTCTCCTCCTAAAAACCAGTTGTCCAGTGAGGAACAACATCAAAATGCTCTTTTTTTTTTTTCTTTCCTAGTAATTTCGGAGCAATTCAGTGTTTCCAGTGTTTCTGTAGTTTTTGTAATTTATCCTATATTTGATTTTTAAAAATCAAAATCCAAAACCCAAATAAATTAAATCCCAAAATGTGTATAATAATACCCAAATATCAAATCTCTCATATATAAAAGTAGGTACTAGTATAGACTACCACTCTCCAAGCATGACAGCCATTGTCTTTTACATCAAAGCAGCTGCTCTTGCTCACAAGAGAGCCTCAAGATGTTCCTTCTTGATGTTCCGACACAAAAGGAGGGAAGAAGGAGGTCGTTTGACTCTCAGCTGAGATTTCAGCCCATCCCTTCCCCACCTCCCTGATGGTTCTATTTAATTTGGCTTAGACTGTAAGTGCTCGGAGCAGTGCTAAAGCATATAAAATGTGGGAGATTTATTTAAGGGGGGGGCGGAAATCCATCTATGCAGGTATGGAGAAGCTGTTACTTATGCTGAGGTGATACTTGGTAGTGACGCATCTGTATTGCTGTTAGCCACACTCCTATAAGTAACCCTTCCCCAAGCTTTTGGAAGTAACAGCTAATCTACATTCCTGTAAGTAACCCCTCAGCCATGTTCTTGTAAGTGAGCCCAATAAACTCAGAGGTTCACTGAGCTGAACTTGAGTGGAATTGTTTCTTTCGTCTGTCATTTGGTTCCTGAGTAAACATCTGAGTACACTGTCCTGCACAGGCTCACATGGTTGAACAAGGAGTCTCCTGTAGGTGGAATCTTTGAGAGGGAAGGCACAACTGATGGAGATTGGTCAAGAGGATTGCTCGTGTGAGTGTTATAGACTGCTCCACTTTATGGCTCCAGCTCTCTGCTTTCTGGTCCAGAGCATGTGTGGCAGGGTCAGAAAGGAATGTGAGGTCACTTTATTTTCCCTTGGGGAGTCTTCTGTCACTCAGTACCATATTTATACTAAAGTGGTTTGTTCTGAGTTGTAACAATCAAAATAGTCTCTAGGCTTTGCAAAATTAGCCTTGCTTGAAACTCACTGATAGCTCCATCCAATTATGATTCAACTTTTTGAAAAATTGATTATTGAGGCACCTAGCTTGGGAAACACACACACACTCTCTGCTTTTTGGCCAGAGCCTCATGGCAGCTTCTTTCATTATTAGGAATCAGATTTAACACTGTTAGAAAAAATATACAGGGAAAGGAAAATCCCTTGACTGTGCAGAGCTGCCCATCAGGGACAGATGCTAACCCCTTAGCCATCCTTAGTGGCATCAGCTCAGACACTTGGGGTAAATAAGTCTCCCCATCCTCTCAGCAAATTCATCCCTGAGCTCCCAGCTGAGAATTCCCACTTATTAACCAGACTAAGCAACGTAATGTCAAAAAGTGTCCACACCAAAAATGTTTTAGCAGAGGGCCTAACCACAGCCTCACACTATTTTCGGGATTCTGGGGATGGAAAAATAAAGGTAACTTTTTTCCTGGATGTGGAGAACACAGATCTCTAAATCCCAGTGATGCTACTCCCTCTCCCCACCCCCATTCTATTGTCAGGTATATAGCCCTATGTAGGCCCCTTTGCAATTATGTAGAATGAGCCTCATTAAACTTAGTGGACATAACTGACCAGGATAGATCAATTATCTGTAAGCTTACTTGAGTAACACAACTGCAATATTTAAAATAATTACCTTTTAAAAGTCGTCACAAGGATTGATACTGTAGCTTCAGTGAGCAGCTAGTGGGAAGAGGAGCAGGGTCTACATAAAGAATTCTCAAATGTCCTCCCATTCTTCATTCTAGAATCTTCTTTTCAAGAATCATGGCAAACTATCACCTTTGGGAGGAAAACTTACAAGCTAAATTACCCACTGGACAAATGACTATCTTTCCTTGGCCAAACACTAATCATCCTAATGTCTGTATGCTTAAAGGAGTCTTCAAAAATTGACTGAATCTCATCCACTACCAATGACTTTGTGGCATGAGATAGCCCATTATCACGCCTCTGACCTTGAGAGAATTCATAGGAAATACTGTAGAAAAATGTCTTTTTTTAGGAACAGCACAGGGGCTGGAGCTGCAGCTCTCATGGTAAAGTTCCTGCATAACATGCCAAAAACCCCCAGATTCAATCACCAGCACCAAATAACCCAGATATGGTGGCCAACACTTACAATATCAGCACTTGGGATATTGGGATATCAGTACTCCTGTATATGCAGGAGAATCAGAAACTCAAGGTTGTCTTTGGCTATATAGTGAGTGGAAAACTAGCCTGGACTACATATACCCCTTTGGGTTTTTTGTTGTTGATGATGATGTTGTTGTTGTTGTTGTTGTTGTTGTTGTTGTTGTTAAGTGGGGGTGAAGGGGTCAATAATGTTTCTCAAAGAAAGGAGAGAGAAATTGTGGTATTGCAAGTGGTTTATAAGAAATATTCTTTGAGCACTCTTATTCCTCTGAGCCACAATTTAAGAACAGCTTACAAGTCATCACACACACCAGGTCACAAGAGAGAAAAACAGACTCTTTCGGAACTGTGGCAAAAGACTTGTATTTTGTGGCACAGTGCAGCAAAGCTCTAATCTGCTTAAAACCGTGTGTACCTTGGGTCCTCTGCTGAGCACCTGTGTGAAACTATAGCAATGCAACTGTTTCTAAATATAGCTGTTGCTGTTATTCATGTTTGATCAGGCTAACAACAGATCCGCAGCCAACTGACTCTGAAAACAGAACTTGTTGCTCCTAATTTCCAGCGGGAGGAGGCATGCCATATCAAGTAAGGCCAAAAGGAGGTGCAAGAGAAAACCAAGAGCAAGAGGACTGTTGAGATTTCCCTGGAAAGGAATGGGCCTGGATCTGGAATGGATAAACAGGTTTAAGAGTGTGTTGTTGGACATTGCAGAGGGGCCTGGAGTGGAGGAGATGTATCTATTGTCTGGTCTGTGTCCTGGGGTAGGTTAGGCATAGGGAACAGTGGCTTAGTATTTGAAAGCTCTCTGAGAACCTGTAAAAGAAGTGATTAGGGTTTGGCTAGTCCTTGAATATATATGGGTCAGTACCAGGTATGCAAAAGACATGCCATTAGGAGTCATTGTCTATCTCTAGGAATTAGCTAGCCCTAAAGAAGCAGTCCCTCCAGTGTCAGCAAAGCTTCATGTGTGATAACAAGAAATCCCTTGTTCATCACATACGCCATTAACCATTTAGCTAGTATTTTAGACATCCATCCCTCAAAACTGTCATTTTTACCTAGAACTTAATGTACCTTTGTGGTTGCTCAGTTTATTTCTCTCTTACCACATACTAGCAACATGACTTAGACCCCTCATTTAACCCCACTATGCTTCAATTTCTTTATCAGTGGAGGGGAATAACAGAAAACAATTCTTTTAGTTTACAAGCCGCATGCAGTTGATACAGGGAATTGATGTAGTTAATATTTGGAAAATACATTGTAAACACCATGTGAACATTTGGTTTTCCAAATGTCAGCTGAACTGAAGGGGGCATAATTACCCCCTGGATTGGGAATAAAGAGCTATAGTGACTTGTGTTCCCATCCTAATTGTGTTATCCAAAACACCTGTTTGTAGCATCCCCACAGCACATAGGCTAAAGGAAGCCTGTGCCCAGTGGGCTCTGATTGGGAAATAAAGTTGTCACCAGATAATGGCTGGGCAGGGAGTCAGAGGTGAGACTTTTAGATTTCCCAGACAAGGGATGAAGGGAAGAGGAAGGAAAGAATCTCTGTGACTGGGAAGCACAAAGATCAGACTTAAATCCAGGAAAGTAGCCCCAGGGGCCAGCCCCCCATTGGGTCTGGGGTAACAGAAATAAAATATAGATTTAGCTGTTCAGAGGTTTGGAAGTGCCTGGGTATTGAGCTAGTTAAGCATATTAAAATATAAAAGTTGTGTGTGTCAAGAAAATCAAGATGGAAGACCAACGCGTGGATACTTTATTCCTCGCTAGAATAGGGAATAAAATATCCATGGAAGGAGTTGCAGAGACAAAGGTTGGAGCTAAGAGGAAAAGATGGACCATCCAGAGACTGTCCCACCCAGGGCTCCATCCCATAATCAGCCACCAAATGCAGACACTATTGCATATGCCAGCAAGATTTTGCCGAAAGGACCCTGATATAGCTGTCTCCTGTGAGGCTTTGCCAGTGCCTGGCAAATACAGAAGTGGATGCTCACATTCATCTATAGGATGGACACAGGGCCACCAATGTAGGAGCTAGAGAAGTACCCAAGGAGCTGAAGGGGTCTGCAGTCCTATAGGTGGAACAACAATATGAACTAACCAGTACCCCCAGAGCTTGTTTGTGTCTCTAGCTGCATATGTAGCAGATGATGGCCTAGTCAGCCATCATTGGGAAAAGAGGCCCCTTGGTCTTGCAAACTTTATATGCCCCCCAGTGCAGGGGAACTCCAGGGCCAAGAAGTAGGGGTGAGTGGGTAGGAGAGCAGGGCAGGGGGAGGGTATAGGGGACTTTTGGGATAGCATTTCAAATGTAAATGAAGAAAATATCTAATAATTTTTCTTTTTTTAAATTGTAGAAGCTGCCTGCCTCCTGCAACCAGATAAATAAAGAATTGAGTAAAATGAAATTTGATTGAATTGTTTTTAAGGATAGAAGGAAATATAATGATTCTTGTTTAAGTGGTTTTAAGTATACATGGCAGAAAGAAATGCAAGTCTTTGATCTCAACTGTAGGAAACAAAGGCACACAGATAGAAGGAAGATTGAATGAAAAAAATACTTTAAAGTAAAATTTTTATTAGATATTTTCTTCATTTACATTTCAAATGCTATCCCCTAAAAGTTTGTGCCAGGGAAAATACTCAAATTCTTTCACTGTGAGGTCTATGAGAACTATGGGTTTGTTTTACCTGGTACTACAAATTAGAAGCCCAAGAACAGGCTTATACAATAAATAGAAGGGAGGATTTAAGTATTCATAGATGAATAAATAATTGGGGCTTTTGATCTTAAATTATACGTCAAAGAGCAGGGGATGAGTGGAAAAACCTTATCTCAGACAGATAATAGAAGCTTATGTTAATTCATTTTATATAAAGAGAAAGGGGACACATGTATCCAGAGATATTAATCTCCTTAGAAGGGACAATTTAAGCATAAAGATAGATAAATAACTTATGCCTTGATCTCATGTAGATCAGGGCAGGAGATGGTAGGGGATCACTATCTCAACAGATAATATTTGTTTAGATTGTTTTAATTGCTTTGAGTTGTTTTAATTATCAAAATTAAGATGATTATAAATTTGTTGATACTTATGATATTAAAAATCATCTGGGAGAGAAATCAAGCTTTTAAATTAATCCAATCTATACCTTTAATGATTTCTGGTTACTGGACCAAGGACATGCTATTTTGGGAGAAAGACTCTGTATTTATATTGACAGGAAAGGAGAAAAGGCTTTGGACTCCTTCCAGTGTGATGTGGATCAGAGTTGACAGAGGAAGATCCTGTGAAGATCTTGTCTACAAAAAGAAAAATTAGAGAAAATCCAACAGGACAGATAGCTTGATATGCTGATTTCTCGACATGGGAACAGCCCTATAACTGGCTTAGACATAAAAATGTCTGTAGCTAAAACCTCAACTAAAATTAGAAAATAAATCTTGTTGGTTGTGGAATCCTTAAGAATCATTGTATCATCCTTCACATGGCATGAATGAAGATTTATTACAATTAGTTACTGATCAAATTAACTCATAAAAGAATAATTTTCTTTCACCTGCTCAAACAAGGAGCAAAAATTCGTCCTTAACTGATCTGTGTACTTTGCACAATACATAGAAATAAGAATATTAAACTTTTGGTTGTGAGATTTATATATTGCAGAATGTAGAGCTCTGGCAATATTCACCCTCCTGGATGCTGAAATGACCTGCTGTTTCAAAACCCTGCTTCCTGATGCTTTCCAGAGACTTGCTTCCAGAAGAGGTACAGGAATTGCTGATGGTTCTGGATGGACTGTTTATCTGGCCTTTCAGACAGATCCAATCAGAACTTCAGGCAAGCCCTGAGCCTTCTAAGCATACAGAGACTGGATAACAAATGCTAAAGCTTGTTTTTGCTCTTCCGGTCAGAAAAGCACCAGGGTAGCTAGGGCGCAGGGTCCGGTGACACTCGCCAGCTACCCACAACACCCACCACAGGATCTTAAGACTTCTGGTGAGTGGAACACAGCTTCTGCTCCAATCCAATTGCGTGCGGGACCTGAGACTGCATTAGTTAGGGAAGCAGAAAACCGGCCTGAGTAGGACCACAGGCCTCTTCCAGCGTACTGCCAGCTACCCACGACCCCCGCCACAGGATTTTGAGACTGCTGGTGAGTGGAACACAGCTTCTGCTCCAATCTTTAAACAGTGACAATGACAACAACTAACCCCAGAGATTACCAGATGGCGAAAGGTAAACGTAATAAACATACTAACAGAAACCAAGACCACTCACCATCATCAGAACCCAGCACTCCCACTTCGCCCAGTCCAGGGCACCCCAACACACCGGAAAAGCTAGACACAGATCTAAAAGCATATCTCCTGATGATGGTAGAGGACTTCAAGAAGGACTTTAATAACACACTTAAAGAAATACAAAGGAACACTGGTAAACAGGTAGAAGACAGTAAAGAGGAAGCACAAAAATCCCTTAAAGAATTGCAGGAGAACACTGCTAAAGAGTTACAAATCCTTAAAGAAAAACAGGATAACATAATCAAACAGGTAGAAGTCCTTAATGAAAAACAGGAAAACACATCCAAACAGATGATGGAAATGAACAAAACCATACTAGACCTAAAAAGGGAAGTAGACACAATAAAGAAAACCCAAAATGAGGCAACACTGGAGATAGAAACCCTAGGAAAGAAATCTGGAACCATAGATACCAGCATCAGCAACAGAATACAAGAGATGGAAGAGAGAATCTCAGGTGCAGAAGATTCCATAGAGAACATCGGCACAACAATCAAGGAAAATGTAAAATGCAAAAAGATCCTAACTCAAAACATCCAAGAAATACAGGACACAATGAGAAGACCAAACCTACGGATAATAGGAGTGGATGAGAATGAAGATTTTCAACTCAAAGGACCAGCAAACATCTTCAACAAAATTATAGAAGAAAACTTCCCAAATCTAAAGAAAGAGAAGCCCATGAACATACAAGAAGCCTACAGAACTCCAAATAGACTGGACCAGAAAAGAAATACCTCCCGACACATAATAATCAGAACAACAAATGCTCTAAATAAAGATAGAATACTAAAAGCAGTAAGAGAAAAAGGCCAAGTAACATATAAAGGCAAGCCTATCAGAATTACACCAGATTTTTCACCAGAGACTATGAAAGCCAGAAGATCCTGGACGGATGTTATACAGACACTAAAAGAACACAAATTCCAGCCCAGGCTACTATACCCAGCCAAACTCTCAATTAACATAGATGGAGAAACCAAAGTATTCCACCACAAAACCAAATTCACACATTATCTCTCCACAAATCCAGCCCTTCAAAGGATAATAACAGAAAAAAACCAATACAAGGACAGGAACCACACCCTAGAAACAACAAGAAGGTAATCCCTCAACAAACCTAAAAGAAGACAGCCACAAGAACAGAATGCCAAATTTAACAACAAAAATAACAGGAAACAACAATTACTTTTCCTTAATATCTCTTAATATCAATGGACTCAACTCCCCGATAAAAAGACATAGACTAACAAACTGGCTACACAAACAAGACCCAACATTTTGCTGCTTACAGGAAACTCATCTCAGAGAAAAAGATAGACACTACCTCAGAATGAAAGGCTGGAAAACAATTTTCCAAGCAAATGGCATGAAGAAACAAGCTGGAGTAGCCATTCTAATATCTGATAAGATTGACTTCCAACCCAAAGTCATTAAAAAAGACAGGGAGGGACACTTCATACTCATCAAAGGTAAAATCTTCCAAGAGGAACTATCAATCCTGAATATCTATGCTCCAAATACAAAGGCAGCCACATTCATTAAAGGAACTTTAGTAAATCTCAAAGCACACATTGCACCTCATACAATAATAGTGGGAGACTTCAACACACCACTTTCACCAATGGACAGATCATGGAAACAGAAACTAAACAGGGACACAGAGAAACTAAGAGAAATTATGAATCAAATGGATCTGGCAGATATCTACAGAACATTCTATCCTAAAACAAAAGGATATACCTTCTTTTCAGCACCTCATGGTACCTTCTCCAAAATTGACCACATAATTGGTCACAAAACAGGCCTCAACAGATACAAAAATATTGAAATTGTCCCATGCATCCTATCAGATCACCATGGACTAAGGCTGATCTTCAATAACAAAATAAATAATAGAAAGCCAACCTTCACGTGGAAACTGAACAACACTCTTCTCAATGATACCTTGGTCAAGGAAGGAATAAAGAAAGAAATTAAGAACTTTTTAGAGTTCAATGAAAATGAAGCCACAACATACCCAAACTTATGGGATGCAATGAAAGCATTTCTAAGAGGAAAACTCATAGCTCTGAGTGCCTCCAAAAGGAAACTAGAGAGAGCACACATTAGCAGCTTGACAACATACCTAAAAGCACTAGAACAAAAGGAAGCAAATTCACCCAAGAGGAGTAGACGGCAGGAAATAATCAAACTCAGGGGCGAAATCAACCAAGTGGAAACAAGAAGAACTATTCAAAGAATCAACCAATCAAGGAGCTGGTTCTTTGAGAAAATCAACAAGATAGATAAACCCTTAGCCAGACTCACTAGATGGCACAGGGAAAGCATCCTAAATAACAAAATCAGAAATGAAAAAGGAGACATAACAACAGATCCTGAAGACATCCAAAACACCATCAGATCCTTCTACCAAAGGCTATACTCAACAAAACTGGAGAACCTGGATGAAATGGAGAAGTTCCTAGACAGATACCAGGTACCAAAGTTGAATCAAGATCAGGTTAATGATCTAAACAGCCCTATATCCCCCAAAGAAATAGAAGCAGTCATTAATAGTCTCCCAACTAAAAAAAGCCCAGGACCAGATGGGTTTAGTGCAGAGTTCTATCAGACCTTCAAAGAAGATCTAATCCCAGTTCTTCACAAACTATTCCACAAAATAGAAACAGAAGGTACTCTACCCAACTCATTCTATGAAGCCACAATTACTCTGATACCTAAACCACAAAAAGACCCAACAAAGATAGAAAACTTCAGACCAATATCCCTTATGAATATTGATGCAAAAATCCTCAATAAAGTTCTTGCTAACCGAATCCAAGAACACATCAAAACAATCATCCATCCTGACCAAGTAGGTTTCATCCCAGGGATGCAGGGATGGTTCAATATACGGAAATCCATCAACGTAATCCAGTATATAAACAAACTCAAAGACAAAAACCACATGGTCATCTCGTTAGATGCGGAAAAAGCATTTGACAAGATCCAACACCCATTCATGATAAAAGTCTTGGAAAGATCAGGAATTCAAGGCCCATACCTAAACATGATAAAAGCAATCTACAGCAAACCAGTAGCCAACATCAAAGTAAATGGTGAGAAGCTTGAAGCAATCCCTCTAAAATCAGGGACTAGACAAGGCTGTCCACTTTCTCCATACCTATTTAACATTGTACTTGAAGTCCTAGCCAGAGCAATTCGACAACAAAAGGAGATCAAAGGGATACAAATTGGAAAAGATGAAGTCAAAATATCACTTTTTGCAGATGATATGATAGTATATATAAGTGACCCTAAAAATTCCACCAGAGAACTCCTAAGCCTGATAAACAGCTTCGGTGAAGTAGCTGGATATAAAATTAACTCAAACAAATCAATGGCCTCTCTCTACCCAAAGAATAAACAGGCTGAGAAAGAAATTAGGGAAACAACACCCTTCTCAATAGTCACAAATAATATAAAATATCTTGGCGTGACTCTAACTAAGGAAGTGAAAGATCTGTATAATAAAAACTTCAAGTCTCTGAAGAAAGAAATTATAGAAGATCTCAGAAGATGGAAAGATCTCCCATGCTCATGGATTGGCAGGATCAACATTGTAAAAATGGCTATCTTGCCAAAAGCAATCTACAGATTCAATGCAATCCCCATCAAAATTCCAAATCAATTCTTCAACTAATTAGAAAGTGCAATCTGCAAATTCATCTGGAATAACAAAAAACCTAGTATAGCAAAAACTCTTCTCAAGGATAAAAGAACCTCTGGTGGAATCACAATGCCTGACCTAAAGCTCTACTACAGAGCAATTGTGATAAAAACTGCATGGTACTGGTATAGTGACAGACAAATAGACCAATGGAACAGAATTGAAGACCCAGAAATGAACCCACACACCTATGGTCACTTGATCTTCGACAAGGGAGCTAAAAACATCCAGTGGAAGAAAGACAGCATTTTCAACAAATGGTGCTGGCACAACTGGTTGTTAACATGTAGAAGAATGCGAATCGATCCATTCCTATCTCCTTGTACTAAGGTCAAGTCTAAGTGGATCAAGGAACTTCACATAAAATCAGAGACACTGAAACTTATAGAGGAGAAAGTGGGGAAAAGCCTTGAAGATATGGGCACAGGGGAAAAATTCCTGAATAGAACAGAAATGGCTTGTGCTGTAAGATCGAGAATTGACAAGTGGGACCTCATGAAACTGCAAAGATTCTGCAAGGCTAAAGACACCATCAATAAGACAAAAAAACCACCAACAGATTGGTAAAGGATCTTCACCTATCCTAAATCAGATAAGGGACTAATATCCAATATATATAAAGAACTCAAGAAGGTGGACTCCAGAAAGTCAAATAACCCCATTAAAAAATGGGGCTCAGAACTGAACAAAGAATTCTCACCTGAGGAATACCGAATGGCAGAGAAGCACCTGAAAAAAATGTTCAACATCCTTAATCATCAGGGAAATGCAAATCAAAACAACCCTGAGATTCCACCTCACACCAGTCAGAATGGCTAAGATCAAAAATTCAGGTGACAGCAGATGCTGGCGAGGATGTGGAGAAAGAGGAACACTCCTCCATTGTTGGTGGGATTGCAAGCTTGTACAACCACTCTGGAAATCAGTCTGGCGGTTCCTCAGAAAATTGGACATAGTACTACCGGAGGATCCAGCAATACCTCTCCTGGGCATATATCCAGAAGATGTCCCAACCGGTAAAAAGGACACATGCTCCACTATGTTCATAGCAGCCCTATTTATAATAGCCAGAAGCTGGAAAGAACCCAGATGTCCCTCAACAGAGGAATGGATACAGAAATTATGGTACATTTACACAATGGAGTATTACTCAGCTATTAAAAAGAATGAATTTATGAAATTCCTAGCCAAATGGATGGACCTGGAGGGCATCATCTTGAGTGAAGTAACACAATCACAAAAGAACTCACACAATATGTATTCACTGATAAGTGGATATTAGCCCAAAACTTAGGAAACCCAAGATATAAGATACAATTTGCTAAACGCATGAAACTCAAGAAGAATGAAGACCAAAGTGTGGACACTGTGCCCCTTCTTAGAATTGGGAACAAAACACCCAGGGAAGGAGTTACAGAGACAAAGTTCGTAGCTGTGATGAAAGGATGGACCATTTAGAGACTGCCGTATCCAGGGATCCATCCCATAATCAGCTTCTAAACGCTGACACCATTGCATACACTAGCAAGATTTTGCTGAAAGGACCCAAATATAGCTGTCTCTTGTGAGACGATGCCGGGGCCTAGCAAACACAGGAGTGGACGTTCACAGTCAGCTATTGGATATATCACAGGGCTCCCAATGGAGAAGCTAGAGAAAGTACCCAAGGAGCTAAAGGGATCTGCAACCCTATTGTTGGAACAACATGATGTACTAACCAGAACCCCGGAGCTCTTGTCTCTAGCTGCATATGTATTGAAAGATGGCCTAGTCGGCCATCACTGGAAAGAGAGGCCCATTGGACTTGCAAACTTTATATGCCCCAATATAGGGGAATGCCAGGGCCAAAAGAATGGGAATGGGTGGGTAGGGAAGTAGGGGGCGCTATGGGGGACTTTTGGGATAGCATTGGAAATGTAATTGAGGAAAATATGTAATAAAATATTAAAAATTAAAAAAAAAGAAAATGAAGATGCAAACAAATCCAAGAAAAATAACACCAAATGAAGTAGGCCAAAAGTGTTGCAACAGAAGAAATTTTAAGAAAGTAAAGGACAGACGACAGGAATAATTCATATGCCTGATCGTTCGAGGAGTAGGCAAAAAGTTCCCCAAGACAATAAGTTACATTTGTTCCTTGAAATTCAAGGTGTTAGAATTATTGTGCTCAAGCACAGAAACTGGGTGGGCAATACTGAAAGGCTGGTGAGCCTAAAGCCTCCACATAATTTTCAGTACTTAAACAAGCAATTCCTAATGTGTAAAAATCAATCCCAATAAAATAAATGATTCACAAAAATAAAAAAAAAAGCTTGTTTTCATATATCTGACCAAATTTTCTAATTTTCCTACCCCTTCCCACATCTTTAAAAATGTTCATCGCCCATATTCAGTAAGCAAAAGTTATGGAGAGTCATCATCCTGATCCCTTAGGTTTGGGTGTCTGGTTTTGGTTATTTTATAAATTAAAGATAGGTTGTCATTTTTAGGACTGACTTGGAAATGATCATGATTTTGAACATGGAGGAAATAGATAGAATGGATTACTAAATATATTCTTAAACAAAGCACTGTATAGCCATAAACTTACATTGGCAGAAATCTTTACATTTGATACAAATTTGAAGTTATAATTCCTTGCATTGGTGCAGAATTTATGTATTGATACAAGTTTAAGGCTTACATTGTTATAAATCTTTGTATATTAATACAAAATTTAAAATTAGTATTGTCACTCTTAGATAGACATTGTTCCTACACAACTCATTTAAAAATACAAGGCTTAGACTCAATCCTTCTAGTAGCTACTATTACAAGCTGTTTAAGATGATTAAGTAACACAAGGTAAGGACCAGATAATAAACTCATGGTTATATTATATTCTTATATAATTATATTAAAAATGCTTTCAATACTATTCAAGTAAAAATAGCTAAGAATGGTCAAAGTTCAACAGTTCAGATATACTTTATATAGATATTCTTCAAAAATCAGAAATATACAGAATATGACATTTAATATTAATATATCATTAAATATCATTTGACTAGAGACATGTCTGCTCTGGACAGTAATGACATAATGATTCAATGAAGAAATTGAGCATCAAAATCTCCATATGAAGTTGTTCCAGTTATGCATGGCAAGGACTAAATTGCCCTAGTTCATCTACAGACAAAAAATAGTGTCCAAGAAAGGACACGCAGTGCTGAATAGTCAACAGCTTAGCTCTTCCAAGACAGAGTAGACTAGTCCTTCATAGTTCCTGCTTCATTTAAGATCTGTCAGATCATCCTGGGCCAGAAGGCTGAAGACAGATGCTTCAACATTTTGAAGAATAGGGGTCAGCCCAGGAAGTCAGATGTCTATACAATTTGGTTAAGTTTTAGAAGCTATGTTTTTGTACTTCCTGTATATTTAGGTAATATATATCGTGAATTTCTGACAGGGTTGAAGACTAGTTATAGTCTTATAAACAATTTTAAGTTGTTTAACATTAAGGAAGATGTTGTTGATTTAAAATGATCTTTTTCAGATGGTAACACAAGTTAAAATCAAAACCTAATTCAGATATAGAATTGTAAATTCTTTACATTATGGGAGATGGTAGAGTACTTTATCTAAATGGACAAAGTTGATCAACTGGATGTTTTTAATATATTTCGTACCTCTTAGTTTACATGACTATTATAATTACCTTCAATGTATATTAGAAACAAAAGGCCTTTTTAGTGGACAAAAGGGGGGAAATGTAACAGCTTGGGTTCTCATTTCTCATAATTGTGTTACCCCAAAACCCTGTTAGCAGCATCCCGCACATAGGCTAAAGGAAGCCTGCTCCCAATTGGCTCTGATTGGAGAATAAAGTTGCCAACAGCCAATGGCTGGACAGGGAGACAGAGGTGGGACTTTTTGATTTCCCAGACAAAGGATGAAGGGAAGAGGAAGGAGAGAATCTCCATGACTGGGAAGCAGAAAGATCAGACTTAAAGGTCTACTGACATGTAAGAATCCAGCAAAGTGGCCCCAGGGGTCACTCCCCCATTGGGTCTGGGGTAGCAGAGATAAAATATAAATTTAGCTGCAGGAAGATTTGGAAGTGCCCAACCATTGAGCTAGTTAAGCATATTAAAATA
Source organism: Mus caroli (assembly GCF_978045245.1). Classification (NCBI taxonomy): domain Eukaryota; kingdom Metazoa; phylum Chordata; class Mammalia; order Rodentia; family Muridae; genus Mus; species Mus caroli. The sequence continues at coordinate 2,981,333 of NW_028227260.1, forward strand.
TAAAGGGTGTGTGGGTGTGTGTGTGTGTGTGTTTTCATTCATGAACCCAGAGAACTTGGGCAGGTGGGTAGAACTGTGATCACCCACTGGGAACTCAAAAGTAGATTAAAAATTCACCACTACAAAGAGCTTTGAGGCCTTGGAATCAGAAAGAAAATAATGGGAAAGATATGAGTGGAAAAACGTTTGATGGTTTATGGAAAGACCATGCCTATGACTGTGTCCCTAATCCTCTAGTGAAAGCCATCAGCCTAACTTCAAGTCTGAATTTAGGAGTGATTCAGAAAAGTATGCTGTATGAGTAAGAAAACTATCCCCAGTTACTAACAATGAGTTTTCTCACTTCCTTATCTTCTCACCCCCCTACCCCAAGTACATACAAGTAGTCTGTCATTTCTTTTTTTTTTTTTTTTTTTTTTTTTTTTTGGTTTTTCGAGACAGGGTTTCTCTGATAGCCCTGGCTGTCCTGGAACTCACTCTGTAGACCAGGCTGGCCTGGAACTCAGAAATCCACCTGCCTCTGCCTCCCGAGTGCTGGGATTAAAGGCGTGCGCCAGCACGCCCAGCCTAGTCTGTCATTTCTTGCATCTGCTGATGTGACAGGCCCCTTTGAGAGTCAGAGTCTGTTACAGTAAATCTCCAACCCAAAAATGCCCCGGCAATGAAAACAGAACTCAATTAATATGAATATATGGTGTGCATCAAGATTGGGCAGACCTACAGCTACACTACCATCTTCCACATCTATGAGACCCCTTAGAACTTGCAGTTTCTCCAGGGTTTTCTTCTTCCTCCTTCTCTTCCTCAGTGTCCTCCCCCTCTTCCTTTTTCTCCTTCTTCTCTTTCCCACCTTCCATTCCATCTCCCCTTTTATCTGCCCAATCACCAGCTCTCCTTTATTTTACAAATTAAGGTGGGAAGCAGGTTTACAGGAAATCACCTGAGTGCTGACTCATTTCTTGTTCACAGCCTCTCACAGGAGAATGGGATTATCAAATATGATTAGCCCCAGAGCTATCCACAGCATGAGTCTGGGAACTGAGATGTGAAGTGAGAAACCCCTCCAGGCTTGATAAGTTACACAGGGTAAAGCTACAGATCTCCTGTCACACATTAATCTTCTTAGCCAGCAGCTTCAACACAGAAGTCAATCAACACACAGACAAATAAGGATACAGGGGAGGAAGAGCATCTCCAGGTTAGAAAAGGAATTTCGCTGGTGGGAATAAACAAAAGAATGACTTTCACAACTGGAAATTTCAAATGAGAGCTGGAGCAATGATCTGAGAAACAGAGTTGGGAGGGTTTACATAAGGATGATTTCTCTTAGACACTAACAACTTTTGGAGAACAATAAACATAGACAGGAGACCCTCAGGGGAATTCTCTGTCAGCTGTCTACAACTGCTCAGCTTAAATGTCCTATAGGGCTGACTTGCTTTTCACCTTCTCTTCCGAGTCTTAAGTTGCCTATCAAACTCTGGGCTTTATCAAATAAAGGTGGTTACAGTTGTCCTCTGAATAGCCACCATCTGTCATTATGGGACTGCATACAGAATGACGGGATCATCTAATGATGTTTTTCTTAGTGTAGCCCCTTCATTAAACAACATCAGAGTCTATTATCTGTGATTTTAGAATGGCAGCCTTCAGTTTGGGGAGACTAAACCACAGGGAACACTTTTTAGGACATACATTAGTTAGTTTGGTTGTATTAACTTGGGTGTGGGGAGGCAATGTCAGTGGGTTTCATCTAGGAATGGTGCTAAAAATCCTACAGTGAAGAGAACATGCCCTCCTTACAACAAAGAATGGCCCAGCTCTGTATATTAATCAGTACTACCAAAGTTAAGAAAGACTGGTTTAGAATATGCAAAAACATTTTCTCACATTATCTCACTGAAATTGTAATAAATCCAGAGTAGTTCCCCTCTTAATACTAACTTGAGTTTAGAGGATGCAACAACCCCAGAGTCTAGACCTGACATTGATTCCATAGCTCGTAGTTCCACACAGTACGCTCTATCTATGGCCCAGATATTCTGTAAATTACCTTCCATGTGACAATGAGTGTGTATGTAGGGAAAGAGTGGAGAGATTTTTAAAATGCTAGCTCTAATTATCAAATGTGTGGGCAACAGCGAAGTGCAGGTACTTCCTATACAGTGTATACTTCCTATACAGATGCATTATTTTACTCTCAAAGATCACAAATAGAAAAAATAATCTCCTTAATATTAACATTATACTTAGTGTCATTCAATCTTTGGCTATTTAGATGGTATTTTTTCCCTTAAGAATTCCTGCAACACATTATCTTCTGGCTCTTATTTCTGCCCTTTCTTTCTCTCTCTCTCTATCTCTCTCTCTCTCTCTCTCCCTTTCTTTAATGTTTTCTCTCTGTTTTTCATTTGTTTCTTTGTTTGAGACATGGACTGACCTTGAACTCAAGATCCTCCTGCCCCAGTTTCACTAGTGCTGGGATTATAGACATGTGCCACCACACCTTGACTCCAAGAGTATTTTTCTAATTCCTAGGCTGTTTCAAGGGATGTTGGCAAGGTAGTTAATACTTTACAAGAGATAAACACAAACAAAACAGAAGTAAAACAAAAATCAGTACATGTCTACAAAATCTAAACAAATAATTGGTGTCTATGGACCTAATATGTATTTAGCCTACATAGTATGTTTGAAAGATTAAAATGCATGGTATTGGGGGGGGTGTTTGTTGGGGGGGGAGGGTTGTTGGTTTTTTTGTTTGTTTGTTTTTTGTTTTGTTTTGTTTTTGCCTTTCTGCTACAAAACGGTTTTACAAGAAGCAGCTTAAAGACTAAAAGGTTTGTTTTGGCTTATGGTTTTAGGGTGTATGGTTCATCATTGCATAAGAGATGGAGTGTCAGGAACCTGAGACCACTGATCACACTGCAACCACAACCAGGAAGCAGGAAGAAAGAACCCAAAATGGCCAATTCTATAAGCTTTCAAAGCTGACCTCCAGTTATGTATTTTTTCCAGCCAAGCTCCTCCTCTTACTGGCTTCATAACCGTCTCAAACAATGTCACCAGCTGGGGTCAAGGGTTCAAACACATGAAACAATGGGGGACATTTCTCATTTGAACCACAATATCCACATATGAAAACAGATTCACTTGTAATTCCTTAGTGACAAAGTGCATATTTATTGTGTATGCAGTAAGATGGCAAATGGTTAAACTGTACCAGAAATCTGAGTGGCTTTAGGAACAAAGCCAAAAGTCCAATCAATTGTCAAGAGTGTAGGGTTATGACTACCATTTTGAAATTAGTTGTATAATAATTTCATTTTTGAGGCTGAAAAAAATGTGATACCTTTTGCATCATTGTTATGTTTATTAGCATCATATGTGGAACAGAGTTTATTTGTTTCACGTGGGGTCAATCCTGGCATTGTGGGTTCACTGGTAGACACCCTGACATCTTGATCACTCAAATATTTTGGTTTCTGGATTATAAATAAATTGCTTCTCTATTAGACTTTCAGAACCCAGTCTGGTCTTATTCAGAGGTTAGGTGATCAGACAACCCAGCAAAGAAAGGATATTATAAATATACTAAGCTCACAAATCATGACTATCCCAACAGATTTGATGCTATTTGGAAGAAATTAAAACATAATTCTCAACAAACAAAATCTTGAGGCAATGATCTCATCCCTCTAAATCTCCCCCCTCCAAATATGTAGCTAGATAGGAATTTTGCTTAAGGTTCAGGTGGAGATCTATCACGGTTTGACCACAACTCTGGTAGAATTCATCAGACAGGGAGTGTGCTTGTGAGTCAAAACCAGCCCTTTCTTTATCTAAATACCTTGGCTATAAAATGAAGGTGTTTGGCCTTGTTCTTCCTCTAAGCAGAAATGGTTCTGAGAAAGTTCTCCAAAATATAAGGGGAAACATTCTTGACAAAACAATATTTTAAAGATTTAATGTTTAACTATTAAAGTGATGTTGCATTTCTTTGAAGTACAAATGTACAAATTCTGATCACCCTGGATTTAAAATCACAAAACTTGAGGTAGCTCAAGAGCAGTGATTCTCAGCATGTTAGTCATGACCCCTTTGCAATGAATCCAACAACTTTTCACAGGGGTCACACATCATATATCCTGCATATCAAATATTTTCATTATGACTCATAAGAGCAGCAAAACTACTGTTATGAAGTAGCAATGAAAATAATTTTATGGTCGTGGGTCACCACAACATGAAGAAATGTATTAAAGGGTCACAGCATTAGGAAGGTTGAGAACTACCACAATCTAGAGAATATTTCCTTCAAAGTTTTTATACAACAGGGACTAAATATTACAGCTGATGGTATCTGCCTTCACACACACACACACACACACACACAAAAAAGACAGAAAGCACTAGTGTGTTTAAAGAGGACTATGAAATACCTCCACATTGAACCATGAAATATGTATTATCCTACTCACACAGTCCAATATCCATTCAGTAGCAGCACATTTTCTACCAGCTAAAGACTGAACTGAAACAAAATGAGTATGAATGGCATTTTTGTGAAAGGATGTAAAACTTCCCCCATGTAGGAAGGTGAATGCTGATAACACTTGTGGATACATGAGAATGAGGCTGTTGTGTTTTGTGCAACCCCTGACATTCTAGTTTCCTTCCTTTTTTTCTTCCTTCTCTTCCTTCTTTCTTTCTCTCATTCTTTCTTCCTTCTTTTTCTCTTTCTCAATGTTCTGCCTTAAAAATCATTTTAAAAATATGCAAAGGGAGCTTTCTCCTACTGGAAGAATTAAGAAACCAAGTACAATTTAATGTTGCTTTCTTGTTTTCTAAGGGTTGTTTCCTCATTTGCTGTTCAGAATATTTTAGCTCTTCTAAACTGGGGAATTATCATATTTATGTTTATAGCCATAATTCCTGTCACTTACTGGATTTGCAAGAAAGGATGGATAATTGTGTACATAAACATTTTTATCCCATAAGCCATCTTTAATCATTATACTGAAGATAATTTAATTATGGACTCTTTATAGTCTACATCTTTAGAGTAGTACAAATATTATAATAGAGGAAAAGATTAGGGAAGTATTAACCCTAAACTCATAGCTACTCTTCCTCATATTTCATTAGATTTTTGTGAAGCAAGTGGTAAGGACACATATTTGAAATGCACTTTCAGTTAATTCTCATGGGTTTAAGTAATTTCCTTCTCAGTACTGCTTTGTTCATTGAAGAAACACATGTATGTTGCTGTTTAGTTTTTACATTTTCTCTTTCGAGCTCAATGGACTGTCTTTGACGACTGCCTGCCAAATTGGTAAGCACTTTCTAGTTTATTCCTAATTCCTCTAACAAAAATGAAGAAACTTGGAGTTTAGGTTGTATCTTAGTGGTAGATTTCTTGCCTCACATGCATGATGCCCTACGTTCAATCCCCAGTCCTGCCAGTACAAACACACTCAACACTCATATGTGTGTATTCTTCATAAACATATTCATATGTATTTCTTCGTATTCATATTTCCTCCCATATACATTTTACACATACATATGTCAATCTCAATCATGTAACCCTTTTATAGGTGTATATTCCATAGTCTTCCTCACCTCAAATTTCTAGAGTTGGAAATGACCATGTTATATGTGTTGAATCAATTTTGTAGTCTATTCCTTTGATAAAACAGTGTTAGGAAATGTGATGTTTCTTTGCAAAGGAGAAGAGAAAAATCACAACCTACTACTACATGGGATAGGAGATACATGATTTTCATCAGCTAGTAAAAGAACAGCTGACCTCAACAGTAGATGCCTAATGCACATTTTAGAAAAGCAAGAGTTATGAGGAAATTTGAGATGCATCAGATGCACATTTTTTCAAGTCATTTGGAAAGTGGAATTTTGGCATGTGCAGAAAAACAAAAATTAGTTTTATGGCTTCACATGATGGCATGCAGGTACTAGGTTTCAGATAAAACATGTCCCAACACTTCCACTGTAATGCCAAAATGGTGTTTGAATGACCAAGTGAAGAATATTTCCAGACTCTTCATGGATTCCCTTTGTGGCAAATTTACCTTTTGTGGCAGCAAAAGAAAATCATGGGTCTTAAAATTATCAAAGAAACCCCTGCTTATCTCAAACTATTGCTTCTCAAACTTCAGCGTGCATAGCAATTGCCTGCACACACTAATGCTTCTCCACACTCCGTCTAGTACCCTACTTTCTGCATTTCTAATTATTTAGGTAGCTTTTTGATGTAGTAGCTGGCCCATGACTCACACTTGGAGCAAGATAGTGGAGCATTTTCTTTAAAAAAAAAAAACCATCATTATTTGTGTGTGCTTAAGCTCACATGCTGGACCAGAATTTAACTTTTTGCTATTAGTTCTCTCCATCTTCACATGGATTACCAGAGATTGATCTCAGGTCACAGAGTCGTGCAGCAAGTACTTTGGCCTGATGATCATTTCACCAATCCCAACAATGGAGTATTTCTAAATGAGGTCTGGTAGCCAATCATTCTTTGATTAGTCAGTTGGCTGACTGAGCAATCAATTCACACCAGCAGAAATTGAGACACTAATGAGTGACACTAATGAGTATTTACAGGAGAGTAAATACAAGGAGAGACCTCTCTTACTGATAGTCCTCCTACAGCTATATTCCTCTATTGTCTGGGGGGGAGGGGGGAGCTACCCAGTACAAGTTCCTCATCCTCACAAGATGAATTTGCCAGGGCCATTTTAAGACAGGCTGGCAAAGAGTGTTTGCAGGCACCTTTTTTCCCCGGGGGGAAGAGAGAGAGAGAGAGAGAGAGCAGAAGAAATGGCTAACAAGCAGCAGCTGGTTAGTGAGCAATGATAGCCATCTCCCCTTGCTATACTTCCCTGATTGTACAACTCAAGTATTAAAACAGTACCATGGAGACGCACCATTCAATTTCATAAACTGCCATACAACCAGAAGTGGAAAGCTGAAAGTGCCCAGCAAGTTACAGCTAAGAAATGATCATAAAGAAATGCTAAGTGAGCATCTATCTGAGCACCTGACATGAGTGTTAGAGCCATGGATGCGCTGGCTATTTCTAAGGGCTTTGTGAACAACAACAATGACGCCTGGGCACCATCTCCCCAGGGATTTTTACTTTAGTGTTTTGGGCTACAGTTTGGGCCTAAGATTATTTTTAACTAGAAACTTCTATTTTCATACACCGCTTCCTCTTAAGTAATCTCATCTGGTTTTCAAACCACTTTTAAGATTAGAAAAAAAAAAAGGTAAGCCAAACATGGAGAGTACTTGCCTAGAATCCCTGTAGTTTTCAGACTAATGCAAGTGTATAAAAAGTTTGGAGACAGTATGATCTATACAAGAGACCTTTTCTCAGATAGATAGATAGATAGGTAGATAGATAGATAGATAGATAGATAGATAGATAGATAGATAGATAGATAAGAAAAGAGGAAAAAGTTGTTCAAAAAAGTAAACATTTTGAAATAATTAATACAATCAAGCTTAGTAACACTTCCGTCCTTTCATGCAGTTGTTACAGGGGAGTTAAGAACCCCAAAGATCTCTCTTCACAGCAAATTTAAAATATACAACTCTATATTTCTTACCATAGCCACCAGGCTCTGTATTTTGATCCCCAGAAATTATCCATCTGTCATAACTGGAAGTCCTTCTTTTCACACACCTCTCCCTGTTTCCCAACCCTCACCCCTAGCAACAGCCATTCTCCTCTATGCACCAGTGAGTTGAGTTTTTGAAGACTACATATAAGTGAAATCGTGTAGCATTTGTCTTTTTGTATCTGACTTAATTTCCTTAGCTCAATGACCTGATTTATCTTTCTTATCCACAGTGGAAAGACTGCCTTTTTTTTTTAAGGCTGAATATTTTCATGGGAATGTAATTCTTTAAAGGTTAGCTTTTTGACAGTTTCATGTATGTAAGTAATAATTAGTCTGTTTTACACCCCCAATCTCTCTCATCCCCTTCCAATTTCTGCAAACTCTCTTATTCTTTCCAAACTAGTTCCATTCAAATCTCATATCTCCCCACTTCTCTTTCTCCTTCCTTCCTTCCTTCCTTCCCTCCTTCCTTTTTTCATGCCCTCTACTCCTCTGTCTCTCCTGCCATCTTTCCCTGCTTCTTTGCTATTTTGCCTTGTTCAGGTAATCTCTGCTGCTATGTGTTCATGATTGCATCACCCACATCATAGACAGAAGACAGTGCTTCATACCACTCCTCCCTAACTCTCTAGCTCCCACAGTCCTTCCACTCCCTATTCTGAAATGATCTCTGGGACTTGGATAGGGTGGCATGGGTGTTCTATTTAAGGATGACCTCGCAATGTTCACTTTTGCTCAGAATTTTAACTAGTTGTGAGTTATCACTTTGCCAGTAAAAATGGCAGAATTATTAAAACTCTCACATTAACTCCAATAGGAGAGAAAGGATAAGGGCAGTGCCATAAAGTGATGTTTCTTGAACTATAATATACACACAAAACATCTAGGGATCTAATTAAAATTGCTAATCATGATCCAATAGAGCTGGTAGGGTCTGAGTTCCTGATTTTTTTCAAATTTTGCTTGGTATGCCAATGCTTCTGGTTTCCAAATCCTACTTTCTATGCCAAGGATCTGAAAGAGAGGTGCTCAAAGTATTTATTGTTCAGGGACCAATATGGTTTCAAAGCTACCTAATGTCGCAAAAAACAACAACACAAGAAACTGCAACACTTAGTTGGAAGATTTTGATGCACTTTGACATTGCTAGGATGCCTACATATGGAGTTTTGTGTATAAAATAAATAAAAGATTAGAATAAAATTTATCAATACAGATAACTTATAAATAACTTGTATGTAAGAACATTCTTGACACAGACATGCAAAATTAAGGAAGCACATATTAACTAGTCAATGTCCAGTTCTGTGATGAAAGCATGCTGAGGAAATGTTGGTTGAGTGACTGAATGTCTAAAAGGCCAATTTGACATTGAAACACAATGTTGTCATCTACAAAGTTCATGATCAAGAACTACATGATCATTTTACACACAAAAATTTCATGTTTTAAGTATATTTTTTATGTTGGGTTGTATCCTCACGTCATGAGTTAGACATGCCTGAAATATTAACCAAAATTGAAGTAGGATGATTGCCATGGTTCGAAGGCAGTTTGGCCACATAATGAGTTCAAGGCCAGCCTAGGCTACAAATTTATCACCCTGATATACAAAAGACAGACCAAATGTATCACCAGTTGTCAGTAACTCAGCATCTTGTCCTGGTTCACACCTACTGAAACACAATCTACTCTTCACTGCTCTTCCAGAGGACTTGGGTTCAATTACCAGCACCCATATGGCACCCACATTGTCTATAACTCCAAGATCTGATACCCTCACCCATGCATACATGCAGACAAAGCACCAATGCACATAAAATTTAAAAAAGTGAAAACCCAACAGTTTTAAAAAAGAATCTGCTCTGGGAGAATGGGATTGGTGTTCCCATTTCGATCCGAATAAATGGCTCTCAATTCCAACTGAATGCCACCTCCTAAAGTAAGACCAGGGTAGTAGCAGTGTGTATCTCTCTCTGGCTCATTCAATGAGCATGCAAAGCTGAGAAAACTAGATTGGTGGATCTAACGGGTATACACAGGCTCTCATTAAACAGGCAGTAGAAGGAAGATCTTGGAAAATACTGAGCAACAAACTGCAGTATCAGAATTATTCACTGGAAAGATGATCAGAAGAACTACATATCCATTACATAGGATAGAGACTAGCCAAGGAAAGAGATACTTAGGAGGCCATCACAATACTGATCACCAGAATTCACTTCTTTTGGTGAATTTGTCCACTTTGTGAAATGATGAAAGCTGGTGTAGAGAATTATTGGCACTGGCAACTGATGTCCAAGAGTTGCCTAAAATTTGAACCAGAGGGAGCCAGTATAGTTTATCTAAATTTTAAACAAATTCTTTTGCAGAACTAAATAGATAAATACAGAAGACAAATACAAATGTCCAAAAGTGGGTGGGAGAAACAACGTTTCTGGAACTAGAGAGACCCAGACAAGTGTCTTAGACAACATCACAGTTTTGTGATTTTGCCATTATACACAGGCAGGTATATGAAACACATGAGGATCCAGATGACAGTATCAAAGTCAAAAGAAAAACAAAACTAACAGTGTTTTAATATGTATATTTTACTGGAAGATTCCTAGTGAATGTCTCACAATGCCATCTTCATTCTAACTGTTGGTAAATGAAAAAAAAATGTTAGGGATTTTTAACCTAATCAGAAGAAGCATCGCTTTATCTAAAGAGTCAAAGTAAAACATGTGGAGGAAAGAGAACTTATCGTTAACCCATGTCAATAACATTATAATGAAATACCATCTTATTACCACATTCCACAGTTCTGAATATGAGCATTGTGGGTAAATCATGTTCCCCCATCAAGTTCCAGAAATTCAAAATCTGACCTCACTTGGAAGTAGGGTCTATACAAAGAAAGCATTAAGGTGGATCTTAACCTAATATTATGGAATCCTTATAAAATATATAAACTTGAACACAAAAACCGCCAAGGATATAAGGAAGATGACATATGAAAATGAAGGAATTGTTTAGGGAGTTAGATCTATAAGCTGGCTTACCATCATCCACCAAAAAAGAGAGAAAAGACAGTCAATGCTAGTGAAGATTTGGATCACAAAACAGACTTCTAATCCACTGGTGGAAAGGCGAGTTAGTATAGTCATTACAGAAAATAGTATAGATGGGGACCCTCAAAAAATTAAGTGCTATATAATTCAGTAATCCTGTGGCTCATAATATGCCCAAGGAAAATGAAATCAGTATGCTTGTTACAGTACTACTCACAAGAGTCAACATATGAAACCAAAGGAAGCCTCCATGAGTTGAAAACAATACATCTCAAAATAAAGAAAGAGAGTAAAACAGTGGTCCAGAAAGCTCTTCCACAAGATACAACATTAGCATAGTAAATAAACCAAGTTGGCAAGTAGGAAGGCTGAAACACACACACACACACACACACACACACACACACACACACACACACACACACATCTGTGTACGTCATACATAAACACTCCAGCACAAAGTTCTCTAGATAGAACCTTCTGAAGCAACTGGCACAGATGCAGAGATATTCCAGAGTACCTGAAGATAACTTATAGGTCATTATATACTAAAACATACACTCCTGGCTAGAAATTTAAATACTAAGATGACATACAATACCTGAAGTTATACGTGGAACTACACAACATAGCATTTTCAAAAAAGCTGTTCCTAAGCAAATGAGCCACAAAGCTTGAGTTATGTAACATAACAACCCTGCTCTTTGCATAATAGGATCCCTGGAGCTACTGACCATTCTCTCTTTGTTCCAGGTTTCTTCTTCCTTTTGAAATGTATCTTTTGCAAGTAAACTGACTTCTTTTGAGGCTGTGTATCTCTGCTCCATTCTTTGTTCCAAGATAAGAAACCCTGGAACTCTCCAGCCATACCCACTGAACCCCTAGCATCAGTTATTATCAGGATGTTAGTATGCTAAGTAAGAGGTAATAGGAGACAGGGCAAGGAATATATATATATATATATATATATATATATATATATATATGCATATATATAATTCAAAAGGGCTATTTCACACAAGGAGTAGAACTGTAATTTTGAGGGGCTAAGAATACAGGAAGAATATTTGGGAAATGATAATCAAAGCATATACAATGTCAGAAAGAACAATAATTTTAAGATATTTATGGTGCATGCAGTGACTATAGTTAAGAGCAATGTGTTATGTGTTTGAAGATCTTGAACTGAATAGATTTTAAATATTGTCATATAAAAAAGGAAAAATTGACTATTTGAAGTACTGTAGAGTATTTAGCTTGATTTATTCATTTCACTGTATATTTGGAATTTCAGGTATAAAAGGAATATTTGCTATACATTTAAGATAGTGGTGATTAGTTAAGAATATATTCTGTGAAGAAAGCTTTAAGTACATGTTTGTTTAAAGTTTAACCAGAAGGAAGGATTGAAAGGTAGAAAATTCAATATTAAATGAATAAGAAAGAAAATACTTGCTTCAAATATTTTTCTCTTGGTGATGGCTTTGGTTGGGAGAGCTGTTTGTTTAGTCTTTAAGACAAAGTCTGAAGGAACATCCCCCACTAGCCTTGAAGTCACTAGGACCTTAAATGATCCTCCTGTCTCTACCTCTGCAGTTTGAGATTAAAGTTATAGCAGAGTCCTGCATGGTTTTGCAGGTTGCTGGGGACTGAACCCAGGGCCTCCTGAATGCTAGACAATCACTCTGCCAACTGAGTTACATTCATAGATCTTGAATCTTTGTAAAGAAAACGGTTGGCTAGGAGTGAGATCTCAGAACCAATAGTAACAATCCTTTCTCATTAGAAATGCAGACCCTTTACAAGCCTGAAGCAATTCAGCACTAAGTTACTAGAGCCTAGAATGGCTTCCCAAATTCCAAGGGTGGGGGAGGGGGAATAAAGGGAGAGTCAGTGTCGGGTGGGAGAAAGAAAAAAGGATCCAAATGGATGAATAAGGAAAGGAAGAACAAGAAGATCAACATGTATTGTGCAACTAGTTCCTGAAAAAAAATGTGTCAGCAAGTCACGGGCCAGCTGCAACTGGCAAGGAACTTGCCTCCATCCTCTGGTTAAGGGAGGCAGTGACACTGAGCCAAAGGTGAATAGCAACATTGATTTAACTATTTCAGAAAGGATCAAGAGCATCAAGTTCATAACATGCACCATATTCAAACACTCCTACAAACACACCAAACCATAATCTAACCAGAATAGCTTGAATGTAATCAGCAAAAAGTTGCTTGTAAGAATTATTCTGTTTGATCTTTTGAAGTTCAGGATTTGTTTCTTTTTATAGAGAACCTGCATTTCATCAAAAATAGGAAAAAAAATACTCGGGCTTTTATAGCCGTTTTGGTACTTGGTCTTTGGTGTTATTAGTATGAATAATACAAGGTTAACTTGCATTCTCTGAGTGGAGAAAGAATTGCTTTTGTCTATTCTTTCCAAAGATGTGTAATGCACAAGAAAGCCCTCTGTGTGATGACATTCCAACAAAGCAAGATGGGAAAGAAAGAGGCTGGAATCTGGTGAGGCAAAGCTAGGAAGAAGAGCCATCCCATTATACTGTGCCTTTTAGGTAAGATAGCAACAAACAGGCATCCATTGAGCAGCCACAATGTGCGTGAGTCTGGCTGGTCTCCACTTGTCATAAGGAGCTGATAAAATGTATGTCCTACATTGGTCTATACAATTCACAGGGTGATGAGAAGACACGATAGATTGGAAGGAATGACCTGGAAATACAAGCCAGAACTGGAAACATGTCTTCTAGAGGTAGAAACAATTCATTGATCCCATTCAAAGTTGCATCTTTGCACCATATAGTGTTCTCTGATCTTGAAGAATAACTGAAGAAAATAAAGGCATTAACCTCAGGAAGTGATCCCTTAGCAACAGTGAGTCAAGGGTCCACAATGGACACATACATTTAAGGCAAGGCATGAAAATAAGTTACAGGAAAGGGAAGGAGGCAAAGGGGAAAGGAAAGGAAAAGGTGCTCCTCTGAGAGAGAAGTGAATCAAGATTTAAGTGTAGGTTAAAGGAAGAAAAAAGATGTGAGTCTCATTGATGCTCTTGGGGAAACACTCCAGGGAGATTGAAGAATGCATGCAGAAACTCTGAGGTTGGAATGTGAGGGAAGAAGCATTGCAAGAACAGCAAGTCAGCAAAGAGAGATGTTATTAGAGGAGGGGCGGAGTACACCCACCAAAGCAAGAAATATGGGTGCTATGTTGAGGAAGCAAAAGCCAGCTGTGGAGTGATGAAGAAGAGGGTCAGTGTCCCCTATGTCACATTTAAGTGGGAAACTGAGTATTCACTGCATTGTCAATATGCCTTTTAAAATCCTCACTTCTGTGCTAAATACTAATTACACAAAAGTAAGACGCAGGCTCTGTTTCATTATTATTGTTATTATAATTAAGATCACTGGTACCTGGGACTAGAGAGATTTCTCAGTGGTTAAGAGGACTGGCTTCCCTCCCAAAGGGCCAGGGTTTAATTCCCAGTACACACACTCAAATATTTTCATCTCCAGTTGCAGGAAATCTGACACCTTCTTCTGGCCTCCATAGGCCATGGATGCAATGTGGTGCACAGACATACATACAGGCAGAACATTCACATTCATTACCATAAAATAAAAATTGAATAAATTTTTTAAAATTACTTTTAAAAGATCATTAGCAGCTATGAAAATATCATTATAAACATCATGACCACTACCACAATCTTCAATACCGTTATGACCATCATCATTATCATCACCATGACCATTTTCAAAATGTTGCTATTTTCAACATGACCAATATTCAAAGAAGCCTCTTGAGGAGTAAGCCATAATCCAAAATCATTTTCTTCTGAGGGAGAACTGGGTGTATACAGTCAGAGTCGGGAGAACATCTGATTTCTGTGCAGTTGCCAGGGCTTGCAAGGCAACTTGACCTATGAAAGGAGTTCCTTCCCAGAACTATAGACAGCTTCCTATTGGGTCAAGGTATTGGAGTTAATTATGTTACGATCTGATTATTAGGTTGTCCTCATTTTGGCAAATTTTAATCTTAAAATCTGAAATTCCTGTTCTGATATATAAATAATTTCACTTCCTTGTCTTTGGCACTTTAGAGCATCCTGTTTATTGTTTCTTATGTGACTGTCTCCCTATTCACTGGGTTCTGAAATTCACATAGAGACGACGTCTCATCCATATCTGTACGCTCATATTTTGCTCAGTAAATTCAATTCTCACTGAAAGAAGTTGATATTTTCGTTTTCTCTCTCCTACAGTAAATATATTGCCTACCATCAGGCATTGGTAAGGAAGGGTACAAAGACACTGTGATCCTAAGGCAACATAAAGGTGCTGAAAATGGAGTTCTTGATCTTTAACAAACAAGGAAGAGGAGAGATTGGTAACTGAAAAATGGCTCCTTCCAAGAAGGTAATACCTCTCTATAAATCCTTCCACCCATGTCAAAGTCCTTTCTGGAAGCTGATCAAAGTTTTCCAGACAGTATGACAGCTATGAATAGAACGCAGCATGAATGTACCATTACTCATGATGAGAAAAGATAGCAGTCCCAACACGGCAACAGAAATAATATGCCAAGAGTTTATATGGGTTGCAAATGGCTCCAAAAGCCTGCATGATTAACAAAATCTCTCAAATTGCAAGTTTCTTTTTATTTTTACTGAAAAGGTTTTTTTAAAAGGCACAATGAAAAATTCCATGAAAAGAGGTATTATGGGAGCTGACTCATAAACAGTATCATTTCAAGACCAACCCTTTTGAAATATAACAGGAGGGGCACTGCCTCTCTCCAGTGATGAGCCTCCTGAGTCATTTCAGTTTTAGTTATCATGAAAAACCCTGAAAGTACAAGCAACTTGATCAAGCAACTATTCCCATGGTAAGGAACATCATGCCAGTTCTACATAGAATAAATATTACAGACGCCACAACATGAATTGGGACTTTGGAATCAAATCTCAAGAAAGACAGCTTCTCACCTACAACCCGTCAACAAAACCTAGGCTACCTTTGGAACATATCCTAATCTCCAATTTATGATGAAGGCTAATTAACCGACCTTCTAATTACTTATATAGATGGAAAAGAACCTAGACTAAGGCTAGACTCTCTAAATTCCCCCAGACAGAAGAGGAGGGTAGACCCAACACAAGAAATGCTGAATGACCAGGTTAGAATCTGGATGGAGCTACCATTCACAAGGCCCCATGCTCTGTAGCATTCAGTGCCAAAATGAAAATCCAAGCAATCTGCTTGGGAAATGATGAAACCTGACCGTCATGGCACTTTGGAGGGGGCTCCAGCTTGACCTTGAGGCATTATTTATTATTGGTGTTTGCTTACTCCCCACCCCCAAGCCTGTGGTTTATCCATAACATCTGGGCTTCATCATTGACTGGAAAGCATGAGCGTCTTAGTGCTGAGTGAGGCAATGGAAACAGCAAAGGATGTCGGAAGATTGTCAACAGGCATTCAGACATTGCCAAATGTCATGTTCTTTTCCAAGGAACATTCAGGATGCAAATAAAAATCATATAACACTTCTCTTTGGCAAAGGAATGGGCAGAATTTGCTTTTTGTTTTCTTTTCTCTTGGTTTGAACTCTATCTGGCTGCAGAGGATCAGGAAGACACTATCAAATCTTGTTACCCTTCTAAGATAAAGGCATTTCACTTGAGTTTGAAAAGCAGAAGTTTTCTCCACTCTTATGAAGATGTTCCCCCACTTACTACTATAGAGATTTCTGGGGGAAAATAACACAAATCTCTCCACCTATTTTGGGGATTTACGAGGACCTGTTATTCTTGATCTGGCAACTTGTCTGCTGACCCCAAAGATCATTTCAGCCTATATGGCAGAAGATCACAGATAGTATTAGTTCCTCCAACAGCAGCTACTCCAGCAACAGCTACTTTAGAACATCAGAGTCTCACATACTGCCCTAGCAGTCTCTAGCTTATGGACACTCGGTGCTCTCTATTTGTAAGGAAGGATGAGGTGATACTACTTGTACCTTTTAAGTCCTCTTGATTCCTCATGAAGAAGCCCATTGTTCTCTGTTGTCCATATTTGTATTGCTACAGTCTGTTTAAAGGGACTTAAGAGCTTAACACCATAATACCTGCTAAGCGTACCCTCTGCCTACCCAGAATACTTTCTTTTGATCCAACTTTTTCGAAACTTTATTTTCCCTATGCTGGCAAGACTTTCTTGTCCCTCAACATAATGTTCTCCCACAACAGTCTCTCTTACGCCTTCTTTTTTTGTAATCATTGATTTATTTATCTGTGTCAACCACTGGCTGACACATTCATTGTTTTGTTTTTGTTCATCTTTTTTTAACAGCAGAAAATGCTTTTGCTTTTGTAGTTCTAGGCTTAAACAGGACTGGTGTTCATTTACTGTCTGCTCAATGAACAATCTGTATTAGAAGGTCAAATCCATCCAACAACCATATGTGTTCTTAAAATGCTAAGAGTTGGCTAATTTTAGAGTCTACATTCTGGAAAGTAATAATACAAACCCCTCCACAACTTCAGAAAGGAAGACACCAAATCCCCAAAGTAGGAGATGAAGCACTATAATCTGTAAAGAAGGGCTGTGCAGACTATTCTGTAAAAGGTAAGGCAGGAGATATCTAGTGTTTTACAAGTTCTGTCTATTCAACTGTTTAACTCTACTGCTGTACTTCGATAGTACAACAACAAAGGACATGATGATGTTGCAAACAAAACAAAACAAAACAAAACAACAGAGGCACTCATATAATTTCCCAAAACAAGCAATGAGATGGATTCAGTCCCTGATCCCTAATCAAAAACTTCAAACAATTTAAAATAGTTTCCCTTAGTGTCTAATGAAAATGGTTGTCTTGTACACTGAAATCTAGGACTCATAATTAGAGTCACACAGAGGTTAAAGCTTGTGTGGGACACTTTTCAGTGGATATGCAGGAGGAAATGTTCAAACTTCAGAAAACTGCCAGTTATTCAAAACCAAATAGCATTAGCACTACCCAGTTTGCTGGGAGAAATCGGCTTTCCTGGTAAAAACAGGTGGGTCATAGGACAGCTTGGAAATTGTCAGAGTGATACTTGAGAAGAACATGTTAGTAGCAACACTCATCCTTGTTCCATTGTATAACTTTCTTCAATGTTCTCTGCACTTAAAAATGAACTCAAAGAACCATCTCCGGAAAAAAATTAACAGTAAAACGTAGATCACACTTAAATTCACTCATTTTCCATCTACCACATGCTTTCATATCACTGTCTTTTCAAAGCTTTTTGTTCTTTGGCATTCTTTTCTCAGAAAATAGCCCATCAATCACTCAACAAGTATCTATTAAGCATTTCCTGCAAGCCAGCCACTGTGCTAGGAGCTGTGACAATGCTTCTCAAAATTGTTTGATCATCCAAAGAGTGGCCACCTCTGGACTGCTGCCTATTTGTGTAAATAACATTTTGTTGGCACACAGCCATATCAATCCAATTATGTATTATATGTGGCTGCTTTTCATAGCCTGCAGAGAATCCAATAGTGCACACTGATGTGTTTAAACAACGATAAAGAGGTAGAGATATGTTTTATAAGGGTGTGGTGAGGTATGGGGAAAGAGGATGCCTAAGGAGGCCCATGCCAAGGCATCTTTCTCCTGAGGGACCAGCCACATGATGGTATAGTATAGAATAATGTTTATTTGGGGCATGGGGAGGGGAGTTAAGAGAGTAGTAAAGGCAAAGAAAGGCAGAGAGAGGAAGAGAGTAGACAAATAGAGGCTGGCCATGACCACATGGAGAGAAGGGGGAAGGGAATGGGGAGGGGGGAGCAAGAGGGAGCAATAGAGCAATTGGCAAGAGAAAGTGAGGAGGGGTTAAGCAGCCCCTTTCATAGTGCTCCAGGCCTACCTGGCTGGAGCTACTGTGGGGTGGAGCTTAGACAGAATGCCAATACACACTACAGAAATGTTTGTCAATGTTTGATCAAAGCAAAGAACTCCAAACAATATACATGCTGATCAATTGGGGGGGGGCAGCTTAGATTAATTAAGGAATCACTACTGTACAACTGATTTCCACTAAAAAAAGATTACTATGAAGCCCTGACCAAAGAAAGGGAGGGGATGGATATACATACCCAAAGATATGAAACTATCTTCAGCATATGCTAAGTGTAAAAAATTGTATACACATAACTGATCAAAATACAGAGAATAAGTGATCATATGTTACCCAGCACAACTGACCCATCCATAACATAACTCCTACACCTATGGCTCAGGGATCATAAAGGAAGAGGGGGGCAAAAGGTTTATAAACGCCAGAGAAGCAGGAAGTTTGGGGTAGGATTTCACCTCCTGGAAATGTCAGAGAAGCTACACTATGAAGTCTCATCATCTTGCCTAGCTAAATAAGACCGGGACAAGGGTGACATCAATAGACTGGTTAACATGGAAGAGGGAAATCTAGTGGGGCTCCAACACCATACAAAGAACTATAGATGACTAAAGACTGCTCAACATGGAAGAAATCGTCTTTCCTAGGGAAGAAACGTCAATTGTTTACATAATACCAAATGATAAACTCAGAAATTACACATATAAGTAACATTATGCAGACTGAGAAGGTTGCTAAGTTGTACTTATATATTAAGAATATATGTGGTGTGTGTGCTTGTGGTATGTGTGTGTGTGTGTGTGTGTGTGTGTGTATGAAAACAAAGAAATAAAGACTATGAACTTGAGCAAGAGCAAAAGAGGTACGTAGGAGAGGTTGAGAGAAGACAGAAAGGGAAAATGATGTAATTACATTTTAATTTCAAATGTAAAATATTTTAAAAAGAAATTATATGTAAATTGTATGCTACATTTAATAAATATACATAGAAGGCCAATGCCATATCCATCATAAGACAGTAGGTACAGACATAAAGTCATAAATGTGTTTAAATGCAGATGACATCACAAAAATGGAAATGTATACAAGATATTAGTATTACTTGTTCTCTCTGGGTAAGTAAATTTGAACCCTGAGGACTCAGATGTGAGAAATAGCTTTAACGAAATCGTCATTCTTTGTACCAATGGAATCTTTGATGTGCATATATCATGATCTATGATCTATGATGAATCTATTCCATACTAGTTATTATATAATAATTTTAAAATCCACATATTAAATAAAATTAAGTTTGATTTTTGCTTCAAAGGAAATAAAACTCTGTTGGCCAACTGAAGCTTTCTGCCACCTCTGAACACGAATAGACTAGAAACTTCTCAATCCATCATAATTTTTCATGTCAAAGAGGAAAAGCTGCAGGATTTCAGAAATTGACAAACATCCTGACAATCATACATGGTCATTCAGTAAACAGATTTGAGTGAAGGACAGTGGCACATCCTTGAAGGGAAAGTAATGTAGGTCTAGCACTGAAGTTACTGCAACTAGCAACACAGGAAGTCCAGGAGCTCTTGAAAGAGGTGCTGACTCTGTCCATCAGCCACAGGAAAATCATGCCTCTATTCTAAGTGCTTAGGAGAAGAAAGCAAGGTTAAAACAGAGGCATTACTTCATCCCAAGGCTGACCTGGACACAAAGAACAAGGATAAATAACAACAAAATGAATACCAGCCACATTTGGAAAACTCTGTGTGAGTGAGTGAGTGTATGTGTGTGTGTGTGTGTGTGTGTGGGTGGGTGGGTGTGTGTGTATGACACTAATTGTTTAAAATGAAAATGGGCTTTCAAAGCTATCCATATGGCATAGTCCTTTGGGGAATGATCTCAGATCTGCATTAGTAGTCAATGAAGCTTGAGTCCAATAGCTTTTAACAAAAGTGGCATTATCAATCCATGGAGAGTTAAAAAGGTATTTTTATTAATCCTTTAAGATTATACAAATGCATTGTTGGTTATAGTCATCCCTAATTCCTCCTAAGTTTACCACCACCTCTCTAACCTCACCCAATCTTGGGTCCTTCTTTTTTCCTAAATCACCCCCTGATCAGAAGAGAGATTTCTAAGATCCTGTTATGTTATCACTGACATCCAAAAGGCAACGATCTCACACCAACCAAGTCCTGTCACTAACAGGAATCATTTCTTTTCAAAATGAAAACATAATTTCTGGAATGTTAGGAAGACATAAGTAGCATTAAAATCCTTAATACAGAAAGGTTAAGAGAGTGAGGGGTGTTTTGTTTTTGTTTTGTTTTGTTTTGTTCTTATAAAGCAAACTTCCAAATCGAAGGTCGTTTCACATTCATATTCCCACAAAAGAAATGATTACTTTATGGCATCATAAAGTAGAAATCTCAAAACAGAGTAGCAAGCACTAACCCAAACTGATTTCAAAGTGAAATCCCTTCTTTGTTGTCATTCCAATACCGAGAGCGACCTTCCCTCTGGCTCCCACCTTTGAAATACAATGTCACTCAAGGTTCACTGGCTATTTTGAGAATAAGCAAATCTAATTACCCAAGACTTTTGCAAACTCACGAAGCCCAGGACAAGTTAATACCTTTATGTTAATTCTAATCACTTTCTATTTTTGGCATTTTATTATTTTGAACATGTGCCAGCTGTTATATTTCTAATTTAATCACGTAGTTGTGAAAAATCCCATGCCATGTGGGTTGGACTTACTTCGGCTTTGAGGAGAAAATCCCCAAGAAATAAAAGTTATAGTGTAAAAGAACATTGAGCACTTGAGATAAATGCATAATTATGGTCACAGATTAATACCAGTGTTTAAAAGCTTTGAGTTGTAGGAAA
Source organism: Mus caroli (assembly GCF_978045245.1). Classification (NCBI taxonomy): domain Eukaryota; kingdom Metazoa; phylum Chordata; class Mammalia; order Rodentia; family Muridae; genus Mus; species Mus caroli. The sequence goes on from NW_028227260.1 coordinate 3,002,823, forward strand.
ATTAAAAGAAAAATATACTTGTTTGAACACTCATAATAAAACCAAAATTTATATAGAATAAATTTGAAATAAGTAATATTTTCAATATTAAAACTCCTTGAAGGCATAAACTATCAGCTATAATTATTGAGTTACATGTTGGAATACCTACTTATAAAAGAACATAAAGGAGCACAATTTAATAATGATTTTTTTCAAGTTCATATCCATAAATAACTTAGACCAGACAGCAGCCATAATGGAAACATCCTGAAAAAGAAAAAAAAACTGAGTATGTTATTCTTCCTTGATAATTTCAAGTTGTATGAAATCCACCCCTCACCACCACACACACACATCTACACAACTACAAGGCCATATCTTCTGACTAGTCAAAAAGATTCTACCAGGAGTCAAAACACAAGCCAGAAGAGCACATTTATGAAAAGACAAGAAATATTAATAGTAGTTAAGATTTCATCATTACTAACAGTTCCTAAATTCGCTTCTCAACTGAGTTATACAAGGAACTGGCATGGATTTGTGTTTCTGTTTACATTTTAAATCAAGTCAAAGTTCAATTCTGGAACACACACTGATATTCCTGGTCTCTCCTAGAATGTGAAACATAATCCCTTTGATAAGATGTTGTTGATTAACAGAGTGATCTCATGTTGGCTTTGCTTTCCATAATAGATCTTTTGTAGTAGTCTTTATTTTTTGGAATTGTCATATTTTTATTGGCCCAGAGGCCTGCAGCATTGTGGGTTAAAGGTCATAAAGGGTTAGATGCACCCAACAAGTTTATTCTCTTATAAAACACATTGGAAACATTAAAATGCATATAAAGTTTTAAAAGTACCAATATTCTAAGAGAACAATTGAACATGTCGTGATAGCCAGAATATATTATGTATTCATAGCAATGATGAGAGATTCACAGGATATGGTCAGTGGTGTTGTCAACTTGGAATCTAGAATCAACTGGAAGATGAGCCTCTTCTCTGAGCATCCTTCTGTGGTATTATCTTGGGATTGAGGTAAGAAGACCCACTGACTATCAGTGGTACCATTTCCTCAGTGGGATTCTGGACTGTATGCACGAAAAGGGGGAGCAGTGCTTCAGTACACACTCATAGTTCTCTGCTGTCTAATAGTGAATGCAATGTGACCTGTTGCTCCAAGCTCCTGCAACTTTGACTTTCTTGCAGTGATGGTTTCTACCCTTATGAAGTCGATTTTGTATATGCTTTAAGAGTCCAGTCTTGTACTCCAGCCAAAAGCACAAGCTTCTGAAATTAAACATTGTCAATCAGATGACAAGTAGAAGATGCCACTGCAAACAACCCTAACAATAGTTCTATCATTCCTGGCCAGCTCCCATGCCTAGTTTGGTAGAGCAGACATCCAAAGATAACTTTGTGGGCAATCCTGAATGCCTCCCAAGGGTTGCTTACAAGACTGTCTTTAGAGGAGTAGCCTTACCCCTTGGCCTACAGGAGTAGAGAAAACACTCAGCCAATCAACTCAGACACTTACTAGTTTTATTTTATAAGAATGATCTCAGAGCAGAAATGTGCTATTATTATGCTTTAGATGGGACCTCCAAAAGGCTCATGTGTTAGAAGCCTTGTACCCAGATGGTGGTAGTTATTTGAAGTTTCAGAATGTTTGGGGGACAAGAATATATCACATGGAAGGGGCTCATGGGGTCTATCACCCCAGTGTGCTTCTCTCTCTCTCTCTCTCTCTCTCTCTCTCTCTCTCTCTCTCTCTCTCTCTCTCTCTCTCTCTCTCTCTCTCTCTCCCTCTCTCTCTCCTACCTATCTGCCATAAGTAGCTGCTACTACAAGCTCCTACCACCATGAGGTCATAAACTATTCATTGAACCTCACAACAAAGATTTTCTTCTTTAATTTATGCCACCTATTTTGTCTCACTGATGAGAAATGTTTACTACAGTGTAGTAAAATCAGGGTTGCCCAAAGGGTCCATGATTTGAGGATTCACCAAAGAATGACACCACAGACCCAAACAGTATGTAAACCCACAAAGTGTTTTATTCTGCAGAACTACAGCATGCTGGGGTCGCCCATTACCAAGATATAGAGAGAAACAAGTGAGCTCACAAGCCTGATTTAAAGGACATTAGCAGATTCTGGGATAGGTGACCTTTATCTTGTTCCATCTCTAGGAACATTTCATTATGGGAAGGGGTACTGGAAACTGTTGCTGGGAAGGTATGGAAACTGTTGCTAAGGAAGTAGCTGAGGATGTCTGGAAATTGCTGCTGACCCGTTGTCCTTGCCTCAGATCAGGTGGCAGGGCAACTTCTGAGGCCTGGACTTGCCTGGACTTGCCTAGGTCTGGGAAAGAGAGTTTAGGCTTTGTCTCCTGAACTGCCAATTTGAAGTCTGTCATGGAGTCAGCCTATTCTCAGTATATAGCAAAGGTCCCCATCTCCTCCTATTTAATATCAACAACTTAAACTATTAATAGGAATTATCACACCTATCTATCACTGTAATAGAAATAGTCTAGGTTTCATCTTAATTTTATCCACCCTCAGTTGCTATTTTCCCTGATTAGTATCAGCAATGTCCTCTTAACAAACCTAATGTCTTTTGGTTTTCAGTTTCCTTGAGTACTCCAGTTTCAGACAATGTCTTAGTTATTTCTCTATTGTTGTAATAAATCATTAAGACCAATACAACTTATAAAGGAAAGTGTTTAATGTGGTGCTTATGGATTCAGAGAATTAGTCCATGAATATCATGGCTGTTAACAGCTAAGATCCAAAAGTACAAAGTAGAGGAAGAGGCATTGGGAATTGTCTGAGTCTTTTTGAAACTTCAAAGCTCACCTCTAATGACAAACCTCTTTCCACATGGCCTCTCAACCTTCCCAAATAGATTCACCTATTAGGGACCAAGCATTCAAACATTTGAACTTGTGTGTCCATTCTCAGTCAAACCAGCACAAACATATTAGAGATAGATGATAACCTGAACTAAGTACTCATGGCCATGTACCCCAGGATCTAGGGAACTACATTTTTCATACTGTTTCTCATTACAATTCAAGATAAGATCATACAAAAAAGATACATTCACAGGCAAATGAGGATGCAAAGCAGGTGCAAGTGTTTTGGCAGATGGCTAGTGGGAGGTGTATTTCAGTGGCATTAAATACAGCACACAGCTGAGGGATCCTGCTGTGCTGTCCTGCTGTCTTCCTCACTTTGTGAATACCAATTTCTCTCCTTTGCAATTCCTCAGTAAATCTCCTCTACTAAATCTTCTTCTTGAAATATGCCCACTGTTTTGTATTCTCAAATCATTCTTTGTATAGAATACCTTAGTCCTAATTCAGGCTTCCTATTGGTGGAAGAACCAAAGACAATCATCTGGCATCAACAGAAGCCACTCAGTTGCCAAAGGCAGAGAGATTGAGTTCAATATCAGGGATGGCAGCTGTCAAAAGGGACACTGACTCGGTGTATTAAAGGCAAGAAAAGCAGGCATGCTGGTACACACCTACAATCCCAGTACCTGAGGTAAGAAGTTCATGAGTTCCAGACCAGCCTGGGCTACATAGTGAGTTTCAGGCCAGCCTGGGCTACATAGTGAGTTTCAGGCCAGCCTAATTGCACTGCTTTATGGGGAATGATCTTCCACTGGAGAGTGCCAGCAGGAGTATAGGAGAGCACCTAGAAAGAAAACATGAAGAAAATGCTGTTTTCATCTCTGACTCACAAGTGTTTATGACAGTGATAGCAACTAGACTGCGTATATTACCCTTTATTTCATAAGGATATCGTGAGTCAACAGACCTTGATTCAAACCATATCTGGGATCTGTAGCATTGATTCTCAAGCACCTTAGAGCTTTGTTAATCTACACCACATGCTTCCCTTGGAAATCCCACTCTTCCTTTTTGTTCCTTTGCAAATTCTTTTTTTTTTTTATTTTTCAAGTTTTTATTAGATATTTTCTTCATTTACATTTCAAATGCTATCCCAAAAGTCCCCTATACCCTTCCCACCCCCCGCCCTGCTCCCCAACCCATCCACTCCCACTTCTTGGCCCTGGCATTCCCCTGTTCTGGGGCATATAAAGTTTGCAATACCAAGGGGCCTCTCTTCCCAGCGATGGCCAACTAGCCCATCTTCTGCTACATATGCAGCCAGAGACACGAGCTCTGGGGGTACTGGTTAGTTCATATTATTGTTCCACCTATAGGGTTGCAGACCCCTTCAGCTCCTTAGATACTTTCTCTAGCTCCTCCATTAGAGGCCCTGTGTTCCATCCAATAGATGACTGTGAGCATCCACTTCTGTTCCTTTGCAAACACTTGATCACCTTAATAAGACTTGTGTTCAATTTCTTTTAATCAATAGCATGATGAATGTGCCAAAGAGAAACTTCTTTAAAATTATCCAGAAACTGGACATGGTGGATGTAATGATATAATACCTGTAATTCCAACTCTCAAGATTGAGGCTAGACCAAGGAACTGTCTAAACACACACACACACACACACACACACACACACACACACACCCCTCTCTCTCTCATGCACATGTGTGTGTGTGTGTGTGTGTGTGTGTGTGTGTGTGTGTGTGCAATGTGTCTGTATCTCTTAAAACTATACAGCACATACAGGCTTACCCCAGAGTCACTAAAATAAAGAGACTAGGAAAATGGGACAGCTAGTTACCAAGATGCCTTTATCAGTGATTGGAGGCTTCATGGCCATTATTTATGCTGCCCAACTGGGACTTCCCATTGTCAGAGGAGAAGAACCTCCTAAGAGGTGGAGTTTCCTAGAGGACAGAGGATGCTAAGGGAACACTGGAGAGACACTGGGTATGCCTCTTATGCATATATATTAGAAATTAAATTCCAAGAAGGGCTCAGAAACACTCTATCAATATTAGGCAAAATAACTTGAGTCTATGACATGGTGTAAAACATGCAGTCAGGTTCAATATGTCTGGGTCTCTTAACAGCTATTGTAGTCCAAAGCATGTGTTTGAGATATTTAATACAGAAATCTATTCAGTAGAGATGTGTGCTTGGCTCAGTCAGTAAACTGCTTACTGATCTTTTTTACGTTGGCAATATTTATTATCACAGGGACCAAAAAATTCTTCATGTTGAGTTTGCCTCTGTTTATTGTAGGTTAGTAGCCTCATTTTCTCTTCCAACTAGGTGTAAGAATGTTTATCTTATCTGGATTAACAACAAAGAAATATCTTCAGGCATTTTAGCCTGCTTTTTGAGAGTCAGAACTGTCTGTACTTGAGAACTTCTGATTTTAGATCACTTCTGTCCTATACTCCACTATTTCCTCTCTCTCTCTCTCTCTCTCTCTCTCTCTCTCTCTCTCTCTCTCTCTCTCTCTCTCTCGCACTACATTTATTCTCAAATTGATTAAATCACGTAAACTCTCTTGAATTAGCCTACTCTACCAAATACCAGGTTTGGAGTATAAGTCGAACATTGTCTGGGGACACCCTGCTCTGTACTTCTTTTTTAATTACTTTTATTTTATAACTCAGCTCAGTGGTCATCTAGTTGGATCTAGAATAATGGCTCTCAACCCTCCTAATGCTGCAATCCTTTAATACAGTTCCTTATTTTGTAGTGACCCACAACCAGAAAAGTATTTTCATTGCTACTTTATAATTGTAATTTTGCTGGTGTTATGAATTGTAATGTAAATATCTGATAATGTAGATGGTCCTAGGCAACCTCTGTGAAAGGATCTTTTGACTCTCAAAGGTGTTGAAAGCCACAGATTGAAAACCACTGATCTGGAATCACTGAAGATAGAAGGCTCTGGGTATGTCTATGCAGTAGTTTGTATGCTGGGTTAATTGAGGTGGGAAAGCCCACCCTAACTATGGGCAGTGCCGTCTATGGCTGGAGTCCTGAACTATATAAAAAAGAAAGTGAGCTGAATACCAACATTTATTTCTCTACTTCTGACCTCATACAGAATGGTATAGTTGCTGCTATAACTTCTCTGTCATAATGAACTATACACTCAAACCATAAGACAAAATAAACTTTTAATTCATTATTATTGTGAAGTATTTTGCTAAAACAACACATACAATAACTAATGTAGACTTTAATGTCAGAAGGTTTTCTTGGACATCATCAAAGTCATTTGAAAAACTTTCCTCATAAAACCCAATACTATATACAGTGAATACATGCTAAGATTATACTCTTCTCTCTAGTTTATTATTTAATAACATATATGATTTGTATAAGGTAATTTTCAAAAGCAAAAATAAAACTTGCAACTCTAATGTCAAATGAGCATTTATGAAGCAATAGTTCATTAATCTGCTCTAAACTTCCCATGGGTATGCGCGCACACACACTGTACAAGTTCCTCCCTACCCACCCAAATGTTTTGGATTTACAAATCAATGACACATACAACTCCGCCTTCTATTTTAATACGCCTTAAACAGCACACTGGTTGGGCACTTCCAAATCTCCCTGTGGCTAACACATTCTCCTCTCTGTTATTCCTGAATTATTACTTATTAAAATCTATATTCCATCTTGACCACCATGGACACAGGCTTATAGTTCTTATGGGCGATGATCTCAACTCTTACATGTTGGCAGTGTCTCTGTCTCTCTCACCTACACTTCTCAGTCTTGAACCTTCTCCTTTCCTGGCAATGGTAATCCCCCCACCTTCCCATCATTCCCTTGCCCAGGAAATTAAAGTCCTGCCCAGCCATTAGCCACCAGCAACTTTATTTATCAATTAGAGCCAACTGGAGTAGATGTGTAGGTTCCTGTGTGATTTTGAGAGCGGAATTAATACAAATAGCATTAGAACATATCCACAAAGCATTTATCCCTGACTTCTACAGAAGGTGGGATGGATACAGATAAGCAGCATGATAGCTACTTCTAAGTACATTCTTTATCCTAATTTAGCTCTGGGGAGGCCCAGAGTTTCTTGACAATACACTGAAGGCAGACATGAAGAATGTCCTTGGTACCTGTCCTTCATATATCTTCATTCAAGTTTCTGCTTAACTAACCTAGGGCTTTTCTGCTTCCCTCCATAGAGGACCCAGCAGGCATTTTGGTTGGCTTCCACAAAGCCTTCCTGCTGTGGCATTTCTTTTTTCTCACACTTAAAAAGTTGGCTTAGTAGAAGCATAGGAATGTGGTGAAATGCAAAAAGAGAAAAGTTATAAATAAAATGCAGAGGCAAAAAAAAAATCACCTAAAAATAAATTTCTGGTTAGCATCATACTTAAGTCTAGAGGGAAATGAAACATGTGTTAGAGACTTTCTAATAATGAATCTTAATAAAAAGGAAGGAGAGGAACTAGAGAGGAATGCACTAAAGGTGATGTTGAGTGTCATGAACAACACAGGAAAACACCTACTGTACTGACTGAATTAGAATCAAATACACAATCTTTATATTACAGGATGAGCAAATAAAAAAATGTACCCTCCTTATTTATTTCTGAGTCTTCTGAAAAGTATATTTACTAAAGCACAGTGAGATTTTAGAGGCTGATACAAGCTAAAACAATATCAGAGGAAAGTTATGTGTTCACTTGATAAATTAACATGATTTATCTTTATGTTATAAATATAAATCTTCAAAATGTTTGATTCTATGTTAGTAGATAACATCTGCCTGAGCTAGTAGTCAGAGATGGTGACAACATGTTGCTAATGATAGCAATAGGACCTATTAGTAACTACTGAGAACTTCCAGTACTGCACATGCTTGGAATTTCAGCACTAGGAAAGCTGAAACATGAATATCGTCACAAGCTCAAATCTAGGCTAAGCACCTGGGCTACATGCATATAATTGATACAATGATAGATAAATAGATAATCAATTGCTAGATCAATTGATAAATATATTCCAAGATAGATTCATACAGAGATGGATGGGTAGATGGATGCATGGATGGATGGATAGATAAGTGGCTGGACATAGAAATAGTGTATGATCGTAATGCTCAGAAATTATGATAGTGACTGTATAAATGTTATTATTTTGCTCTCCCAATTAAACTCTAATACAGTGCAGAAACTGATATTTGATAAATCAGAATTTGTCTTCATAGACCACACTCATATTCTGGTGGTGGCATTTTAGAAAGGGCTTGCATGATTTTGATCCATAATTTTAAAATATTAAGCCTATAATTTTAATGTAGCAGTTATTTAAATTGTATGTCTTGTTAGATGTTGAATGTGTGCTGCCTTTAGAGTTCAGGTTAAAACTCAGAGAAGGAGCTCTTTGGAAAAAAAGTGAAGTCAGAAGGACAGAGTCATGGGTTTGAGGGAATTGCTTAGGCCCCTTTTTGGTTCCTTAAGTCCCTGTTACTATGAAAGGATAGACCAGAAACTGCTCCTTAGGAGATGCTAGCCCTGTCTACACTTCACAGAAGGAACTTTATGCTCTTGATCTCTGAAGCTTGAGGAATACATATTTCTATTGTTTATAAACTACTTAGTCTGTGGCATTCTCCTATAATATTACAAATGTGCTAATGTATGCTTCTAGGTTTGGAACTAGGGTTGATCTTTTTGTTGCAGGACGTTCTCTTGAGGTAAGCTCAAGTACTCACTTTTTTGGTAGATTAATAACCTGCTAGATAGAAAACATAGATTGTGATGCCTGTTAAATGTAGACTTTGTTTCTCTATAGCTACACGCATTCAATTAGCCAAGTTACTGTAGCAGCAAAACTCTTAAGGTAGCCTCCAAAGCTTCCCATCCCATAATTACTAAAGCAAAGAAGTGCTGATCAAGATGCTGCTGTTAAGCTTCAGACTATGAAGAGTATCTAGTTAGACCTATTGTAATCACTTGGCCTTTTAAAAGGAAGAAGACATCAGACAAATTGAAAGAATGAGAATGATTTGACCCAGCAGGGCTGTCTTTGAATATGGCAAGGCTATGAGCCAAAAAAATGTTGGTAGCCCCTCAAAACTGAGAAAAGCCTGCAGCCAATTGCCAACAAGGGAACAGGACCACATTTGTACAGCCATAAGTAATTCAGTCATGCTGCCAATCTGAGTGCATTTGGAAGCAGACCTCTCAGTACCACTGCCAAGTGCCTCCATCACAGAACATGTACTTTATACTTGTGATTATTTTACATTAGCAAATTAGCAATCAAAACCAAACATATTTATCCTCTTTATGTTTGTTACTAAATAAGCAAGCAGAACATTCTATCCCTCTATATTGATCTCTTCTATGCCTGAAGATCTAACCAAGCATGAACCAAAGCTATTTTTAAGTGGTATATATCCCAGGGCTGTGGAGTGGTTAAGGCATGAAGACCTGAGTTTGAATCCTATCACCAATAGAAAACGTTGACCATGGTACAGTACACCTGGAATCCCAGTGATGATAGTTGGAAACAAAAGGATCCCTGGGGTATACTGTCCAGCTTGTACATCCAAGCAGTGAGTTCCAGGTTCAATGAGAGATTCTGTCTCCAAGCAAAAGTGGGGTGCAATAAAAAGGACACCTGATATCAATTTATGAATATCAGTTTCTGGCCTTCACATATGCACACATGCATATAACACACAAACACATATTTGTATTTAAAAGTAGTGGCTTCAAAATATGTATACACTTTTTCTTTCTGGCATTATTGCTTAAGCAATATAGTATACTGAGTACTTACATAGTATTTACATTCTCTTAATTATTATAAGAGGTCTACACTTGATCTAAAGCATATGTAAATACTATTTCACTTTATATAAAGGACTTTAGCATCTAAGGATTTGGTATCTTTTGAAATCTTGGGTCAGTCTTTAATGCATACCAGGGGCTAACTGTGAAACTTTTAAAGAGTTAACAAAGGTTTAAGGTGAAGATGATTAATTAAAAATCCCTATAGTATATTGGTTTAACACAGAGAATAATGTCCATACATGTCATTAAGAACTTTGGAAACAACGTTGAGGAGAATTTGATTATATCTTCAATATAGACATGAAGTTAACATTAACTCAAGAGCCAAATATAAATCTGATTTATAGTTTAAATATGGGCTATAATAAAGTAGAAATAAAATCAAAATAAACATGTATTACACCAAGATTTTGAAAAAGTTCCAAATACTGATTTTAAGCTATAGAGTTATAGAGACATAGTTCTATATGAGCAATGCTAAGATCAAATGATTCTGGGACTGGTAGTGCATGCAGGCCTGTCATTACAGATACTCAAGAGGCCACAGCAGGGAGATTGCATGTTCAAGGTCTGACTGAACTAATGAGTTGATGGCTAACCTGGGCTAAATTAATAAGATTCCATCTCAAAAGAGAAAGTAAAAAGAGATCTGGGGATATAGCTCACTTATGGAGTACTTGCCCAGTTTATGCAAGACTCTGGTTTTGATCCCCATTACCACCAGAAAGGACAAGGTTAGTAATAGTTAAGTCCAGTAAATCAAGTGCTTATATGAACTATCACAGGAAGACAATGGCAGTGGACAACAAACTTTCTTTGAAGAAAATAATTACTTCCATATAACCACACATTTTAAGGTAAAGGGAACTCTTGCATTTAATTTGCATTTTTATCCCACAAAGTAGTGTTTTGAATAAGCATGAAGAGGAAAGCCAACTGCTGAGACCCAAGAAATGGTTCTAAGGCAAGATCCACTTTCCCCTGATTCCCTTGCAGCTAGGATGGGGGTCAGAAGTTTGAATTCTAGCCAATGTAATAGTCAACATTCTGGTCAAAGGCAGGAGAGTTGTGTAACATATCCAGGTCAGGCTCACGGGATCTGCATTTCTAGTGCCGTTCCATTGAACATATATATTGAACCTAGAGGCTCCTTAAAATGGAAGAAACCTGAGTCCTTGAGTTCCTCAGTGTACTCTACAAACACCTTGCACAATTCCAGTGCAAAGACAACTCAACTTGTATCATATTAAACTTCAGAAGTATTCAGGTTATTTATTATGGACATTTGCCTACCACCATAGAGAAATTTGAAACTTAAAGTGAGACATTGTAGTCATCAAGACTGAATAATAGATTCAGAACTGATTAAGCCATCATGTAACACGCAGAGACGATTAGAGGCTAGGTACCTAGATGGTTTACTTTATGCAGCAATGAAGCCCTTGCTAAAACATTCATCTCTGACAATCTAGAAACAAGTGCCTTTAGAATCAAAGAGGTGGCATGTATTGGCTGCTCTTGACCATATTTAGCAAGGGATTGCAAGGAAGGGGAGGGAAGATTGAAGACAATTTGGCCATTTTGCAGTTGGAAGTGAAAGGCACAGATTCCAGAATTTGAGCCTAAAAGCTTGGCAGAACTTCCTCTCCTAGATGCCCAATGAAACAAAACAAAGAAAAGCATGAGACTGGAGTATGTCCTGACCTCCAGCAGCTGATTGATCTTTGAAGCTCCTGTAACTATTGTCATGTACCAGTGGCAGTGGCAGTCCAGAACAGTAAAATTTTTGTCTGAAGGAACATAATTTTATGAGGTGACAAACCTGAGAACTGAACTCATATCTTATGAATCTGACCTCAATTTTCTCTTAGTATAGTTCACAGCCAAAAGTCTGCATCACATTGCCAGTTTTTCAAATTCACTAATGGTTCAGGGCCTAAACAACAGAGAATTTCCTTGGGAACAAAATAAACTTTCCACGCTTTTTATGGGACTCTAGAAGGTAAAAATCAGTTCTGCAGTTCCCTAAAAAGGGATCCTTAATTGAGTTCTCTTCAAACTCCTTATTATCCATTTTTCTCACTAACAAAAATGAAACTAGCTTTCTAAAGGGTGATGTTATTTATTAAAAACTAAATTTGTGACTTCTGTGTTATTTATGATAAATAACACCATTTTTGACATCTTTGTTCCTTCTATATTTGTGAAGATGATACTCTCATCACAGTTCACAATAGATACTAGACTAAGACAATTTCTACTGAGACTACAGAGCCAGATATTATAATGCACATGCTATAAGGTTTGTAACATTAATTCTCTTCATGCAGGAAAGGGCTGAATGCATTTACTCTTTCTGACTATCTTTAGAGAATATGTACGATAATTAATTCCTTTTGATCCTTTGGAAAACACTGACATTTTAGTTGAGATGGAAATAAGTGTACACATCAGAATGGGGAGTATCTTAATTTGGGTTCCCTCAGAAGCAGATATTGAAGTAAAGTTTTGTGGATACATTGTTTCTTTACAAGTAGCAATTCCCTACTGGTGTGTAATAAATGCCACAAATTGAGTGTAAGAAAAAAAAAGGAATTGAAAATCCATATGGGTTTCACCATGCTAAAATAAAATTGTGGACAAGGATGCGTTCCTTCCAGAATGTCTAAGAAAGAATCTCTGTCTTAGAGTTTCCCAGCTTTTAGAAGAACCTGCATAGCAGGGCTTGTGGCCCGTTCTTCGATCTTCAAGCTTAGCAAAGTAGCATCTACAAGGCTCTTTCTGTTTCTGTCATTTTACCTCCATCTCTGAATTAGCCTCCCTTTGTGGTCTCCAGTTTAAGGATTCATGTTATAGTCCTCATCTCAAGAGAGTAGTGTTCCAATACCTGATGAATTTTTTAAACAAGCACCCTATCACTGCTACATCCCAAGGTATCCAGCATGATTGAATGCAGCAATTAATAAAAGAAGGAGAAAACCAGGAATGAGCCAAAGGGATCACTTCTACATTTGCTGTTGTTGCTGCTGTTGCTGTGGTTACTGCTGTGAGAAACCTATTACAGGGTCTTACTTTGTAGCCCAGGCTAGTCTGAAATTCACTACGTAGCCCAAGCTGGACATAAACTCATAATTCTCTTGCTTCAGACTTTTGAGTGCTAAAATTACAAGTTGTTGCAGTAAATCTCCTCCAAATATGCCCCAGCCATGAAAACACAACACAGTTAACATGATTGCATGCTGAGCTCCTAGATTGGGCAGATCTACCACTACACTACCATCTTCCACAGCTTATGAGACTCCTTAGAACTTGCAGTTTCTCCAGGCCATGTGCTTCTGCTCTGCTTTTCTCCTTCTTCCTCCTCTGCATCCTCTCCCTCTTCCATTTTCTTCTTCTTCTCTCCCCCACCTCCTGCTCCACCTTCCCTTTTATCTGCCCAATCACCAGCTCTCCTTTATTTTACAAATTAAGGTGGGAAGCAGGTTTACAGGAAATCACCTGAGTACTGTCTCATTCCTAGTTCACAACCACTCACAGGAGAACGGAATTAATATCAAATATGATTAGCACCAAGGCTATCCATAACAACATGTAGCCATCACCTCACTCAAGTGCAAAAGGAGCATTAATGCAGAAGTACATTAAGGATGCTCTCAGGAAAGACAGAGTCCTAGGTTCCCAGCAGCCAGTTACATGAGCACATCCAATTTGACTTCCTAAGGCACAAAGCAGTGGTACCCAGCTAGACTAATGGAATATTGTTTCCTAATAGGCTGGGCCATTTCTTTTTGCTTTTAAGATCAAAGAGGCTACTTTTGTCTATTCAAGGGAATTTTCCTTAAATTTAGGTCATAATTAACCCGTTGAATAAAAGTGAACAGTTTCAAGGGCAGATTAAAGAACATTTCTACTTGCCTACTTTAAGAGGGATACAGAAGGTAACAAATGTTACCTACAGTATTTCCTGTGTCGATTACTATAGCATTATTGCACTATAATGTTATAAATAATAACTACTACTATTTAAGCAAAAATAAAATCACCATCATTTGCTTCAAAGTAACTTCTTTCAATTTATCAGTGGCTGTATGATAAATGTGGACTATTAAAAGGTCTAAGAAATAGGATCTTGATAAAATGTCAATAAATCCATTTCCCTCTTATGGTGAGATTTTTCAAGGGTCATTAATTTGCAGACAAAGCTCTTTCATCCTGTCTAACTTCCAAAAATGCATAATCCAGAAAAGTCCACGGGGCTTAGATGCCTGAAAATTATCTAAGTGAATTATGATGATTCTTCACAGCTTGGGAGTTCACTGTATTTTCTAAAGGAAATATCAAATTCCAAAAGGGATGATTTCACCAGGGCAAATATTTTACTGTAAAAGGTACAGGACTCAGCACTTCTGAAAGTCTCATTTAAAACTCTGCCAGGAGACAAAATCTCCATTAGGAAGAGGAGGGGAGATGTTGACAGGCCCACAGTGAGCTGTAACCATGTATGTGCATCAGAGGAGAAATCATTTCTGGGTGCATATTTTCCATTTTAAGGTCTCAACAACAGACTTGAAAGCATCTAAGAATTATATCACCACCCAGTGCAAGTAGCATAAACTACTGCTATCTCATTAATTGTCAAAAAAATTCCCTTGACTATAAAACAGTCTCTGGAACTCATAGCATTAGATTTTATCGGGCTATTGTTGGGGCCTCAGTCACATACATTTATGACATATAGGCTAGCTGCAGCTTCTCCACTTCTAGTTACCTCACTGTGTAGTCTTGTCCCATTTCTACCTGGCTCACTTCACTGTATGTGCCCCTGAAAGTACCTTCAAGAAAAATATACTAATTTTGATGGAAAGCTGCTCTTTGACTGAGAGAAAAGTTTTCCTTTGGTTTATGTTTTGGAAAAGACAACACATACACACACACACACACACACACACACACCATCATATGAGGTATGATGTGATTTTCATTGATGCTATAATATGTATTTCCCTGATTACTAAAAAGATAGCAATCATCTTTTGTGATGGTATAAATATATATCTATAGATCTATATAAATATTATCTATCTGTATATATATCTATATTTTGAGATAGATAATTAAAATGTATACTCTAAAGGATGACTGGATAAAGAAAAAATATATTCACATTGCAGAGTACTAGTCATACATGAAGTATTGGTACATGAAATACAGGGATAAACCCTTAACACATGAAAGAAGCTAATTACAAATGGTCAAGTATAGTAAAACCATATACCCATGTAACTTCCAGAACTGGGTGAAAAATCTACAGATACAGACAATAAACTCTTGATGAGTTAGGGTAAGCTAGGGGGATAGGAGGAAGAAAGGGGAAAATGTATAAGCTTCCTTACTGAGGTACCAATTATTATTGTGATTATGTGTGTGTCTATCCAAAAACTTACTAAATTGTTAAAAAAGAAAAACATAGCGGGCAGTGGTGGTGCCTGCCTTTATTCCCAGCACTCTGGAGGCAGAGGCAGGTGGATTTCTGAGTTTGAGGCCAGCCTGGTGTACAAAGTGAGTTCCAGGACAGCCAGGGCTACATAGATAAACCCTGTCTAGAACCCAGATGCCCCTCAACAGAGGAATGAATACAGAAAATGTGGTACATTTACACAATGGAGTACTACTCAGCTACTAAAAAGAATGAATTTATGAAATTCATAGCCAAATGGATGGACCTGGAGGGCATCATCCTGAGTGAGGTAACACAATCACGAAGGAACTCACACAATATGTACTCACTGATAAGTGGATATTAGCCCAAAACTTAGGATACCCAAGATATAAGATACAGTTTGCTAAACACATGAAACTCAAGAAGAATGAAGACTGAAGTGTGGACACTATGCCCCTCCTTAGAATTGGGAACAGAACACCCATGGAAGGAGTTACAGAGACAAAGTTTGGATCTGTGACTAAAGGATGGACCATCTAGAGACTGCCATATCCAGAGATCCATCCCATGATCAGCATCCAAACGCTGACACCATTGCATTCACTAGCAAGATTTTGCTTAAAGGACCCAGATATAGCTGTCTCTTGTGAGACTATGCCGGGGCCTGGCAAACACAGAAGTGGATGCTCACAGTCAGCTATTGGATGGATCACAGGGCCCCCAATGGAGGAGCTGGAGAAAGTACTGAAGGAGCTGAAGGGATCCGCAACCCTATGGGTGGAACAACATTATGAACTAACCAGTACCCCGGAGCTCTTGTCTCTAGCTGCATATGTATCAAAAGATGGCCTAGTCGGCCATCACTGGAAAAAGAGGCCCATTGGACTTGCAAACTTTATATGCCCCAGTACAGGGGAACGCCAGGGCCAAAAAAATGGGAATGGGTGGCTAGGGAATTAGGGAGGAGGGTATGGGGGACTTTTGGGATAGCATTGGAAATGTAATTGAGGAAAAGATGTAATAAAAAAATTTTAAAAAAATGAAAGAAAAGAAAAGAAAAACATATAGACATAATAAATCCCTTGCCTCCAACGCTTGCAGCTGTAACATGCTTGTGGCCTTGCTTGTGTTATGAAGGCTTAGAAATTTACTGGCAACCTGTGATTTTTACTGAATGCCACTTTACTGATAGGCAGCTATTTTATGGTTCAGGGTTCTATATCAATTCTGCCCAGAATTAGCCCTAATAATTATCCCGATAAATGGTGAGATGATTCATAGTCTTATGTCATTTTATAGATTATGATAGTAGGAGGTTGGAAATATACCCAAGGTCCACGTACCTCATGAACAGTGGTAAAGGAATGGGTCTAAGGCTTCTAAGAACAACCTGTATGCAATCTCCATCCCCAGAGTCCTCTTGTGTTGAAATTTGGATATGAATGCTTCCTCAAACATCCCATGTGTTCACGGTTTACACCTCAGCCTTCAGGAAGTTCTGTTTAGTGGTAGTTGCATCACTTGGTTAGTGTGCTGATGAGCTCATAGATGACTGAGCTCCTGGGAGGTGGTAGAAATTACAGAAGATGATGTCTATGTCAAAGAACTTGTTTACTGGGAACAGGTCATGAGAAGTTGTACCTTACAACTATAACCCTCCCCCACCCCCTCCCCCAGCACACACATATTTCCTGGCTACAATTACATGTCAGTCCTCTTGTAATACATGCACTTGCCATGGTGTTTCTATCTTGCCATAAGCCTGAAATCAACATGACCAGCTGACCCTGGCCTGAGCTATTGTAAACCATGTGATCAAACAAATCTCCCCTCTTTATGAATTGTGTATGTGGAGCATTCTGTCACAGTAAAGGAAAGGCGATGGAGATACGCTACAATATATTTTGCTATTTATTAACTAAAGGTACATATATTTGGATATTTGGTCTTCCAAAGAGTGGTCATATCTTGGGCGGCTCTGGAATCTTTTGTAAAAGTGGCCTGTTTGGCATACATACAGTCAGTAGGAGTACGCTTTGTAATTTAGGTCTGCTTTTAAATGAAGTCCGTTCTTCCTTCTTCCAAATCCAGCTGCCATGTTAGGGGATAAGGCACATGTCCCCACTGTCACAAAGCTACTCTGGCAAGCCTCCCCCTGAATCATGGACCAAATCCTTGTGAAACCATGAGCCAAATAAACTCATCTGCCTTTAAATCACTTGCCAGTATGTTGTCATGGCAATGAGAATAATCTTTAGATTGGTACCAGAGAAATGGGCCTGTTGTTCAGATAAACCTGATCACAATGGCTCACAGGCATGAAAAACTGAGTCGTGACAGAAATTTAGAAGGCTTTACCAAAGCTATGGCCAAAGAATCCTGTAATGGTTTGTTCTGGTAGAAACTTATAGACTACAATGCTAACAGCACACAACACAGTAGGGACTGTGACCATGAAATTTCAGGAATTGATTAGAACCCTATTAAGAACTAGCCTAAATATCATGTTATACTCTGGCAATGAATGTCAGGTGACATTCTGCCCACGTCCTGAAATTTTGAATGAAGCTGAATCCATACCCAATGAACTAATGAACTCAGTAGAGAGAAAGCCAAGCTATCATCATCCCACTTCGGCTGTGGCAAGGTTATTGATGGGCATGGCTAGTCACATTCATAGTAGAATACAGAGCCAAAAGATGAGCACATACATAGGAAATGTCCACTTTGACAAAGGGAAGGAGAACAGGTACAATCAAGAACAAGGCAAGTTGGATGAAATGGCTGTAACTGGCAAAGAGATTAACACAATTCAAGAAAAGCTGGGAGAAACAGGAAAGGAGAACTGGAAGAAACAGGCTGTAAATTTGAGGGACTTAATACATTTGAAAAGAGTGCTGCCTGGGGTCCCTTCTGAGAAACAGCAGCCTAAGAAAATAGTTTCCTAATGCTAGCATCACAGGCACTTGGATGTACAAGAGGGCCCAAGAATATTGCAAGCTGGCAACATAATTTGGTGTCGTGGAGTAATGAGGAATACAGATTTCAAGAGTTATGGGATACCAATGGCTTTCCTCAAGGTTCTAGAGAATAAAACCTGTGAGTTGATGCAATATGTAATGGTGTCAGATGCCCCTTCAGGGAAGCCCCAGAGAACAGATGCATGTAACTGTGAAGGTGAAGCCTAGGTTGCCACAGCAACTCCATAATGTCAGACACAGAATACTTGCCAATGGAAACTGCAAGCACTAAGTGGAGACAATCAAAAAGGCTGTGTGCAGAGTCCTAGGGGAAGGGATTCTCAAGCACACTAGAGCTCAGATTATGTTGTATGTAAGACATGGAATTCCAAGATAAACCTGCTAGGTTTTGGTCCAGCTTTAACCTAATCTTTCCTTGCTATGCTATCATTCCTTCCTTTTGGAATAACAGTGTTTAGTCTGTACCATTGTACACTGGAGGAATGTGACTTGATTCCTTTAGTTTTACAAGGAGTTTATGGGTAAGTGTCTGCCATGAGTTCTGAGATGACACTGTTGTGCTGAGGAGAGGAGTTGTGAAATTGGGCTGAATGCATTTTGCATGGAGATGGTCATGAGCCTATGTGGGGATGAAATCCAAGATCTTTGATTTGAATGCATTTCAATACTCATTTCCCCCTTGGTGATGCAGTTTTGGGAAACTGTGAGATCTCTGGGACATGGGACCTAGCTGATGAAAGGCCAGACAGTAGAAGAAAGATCCAAAGATTACATCTGCTTCTCTTCTTCATTCATACTCTGTTCCTAGTCTATCTACCATGTGAGGCATTCTACCATGTACCATGTCACTGGTGAGTTTTATATATAGAAAGAAGTATAAAATGAACAAACTACATTCAAGTAAGAATATAAATAATTTACACACCTATCACATATAAGATGTAATTTATTACTATGCTTAAACTTTTTAAAATTTATTTTATAATTTTGAGTATATGCATATTTTGTCTGCATGTATATCTGTGTGTCATATATATTCTGGGTACTTAAAGAGGTGGTAAGACTCCCTGAGGGCACTAAGAATCAAACCCAGGTCCTTCGCAAGAACAAGTGCTCTAAACTACTGAGCCAACTCTCCAGGCCATTATTGAGCACAACTTTGATGTATATTTTCTCATATAATGTTCATAACAATGCATGAGAAACTTTAAATAGTATCATTTCTTAATGGCAAAGTGAAATTCTAGGGTTCATGGATAGCTATCATCTGTGCTCAGAAAGTAAGTCACATAGTTTCTATTCTCAACCACAACAACTTAGTAACCACTTTCTAGGATGATCAACAGGAGAAAAGGCTACTATTGCCTCTGGGACTAGAGACTATCTGGCAAAGGTTAGGATATTTATATCAAGTCCACTTCACAGATACAATTATTCCCACAGATCCCCAATAGAAGTTCCACAGTACTAATGTGTGTTTTCTCTTAGGGACTCTTGAACAGGTTCTTTAAGTGTACAAAATAAGCCACAGTACTATACAACATTACATACCTGCTGAATTACCAAAATAGATACTGCCTTCACAACTAGGAACCGCCTCCTTCTCATATTAAATTCTGTTGCTCATGTCAACATAAAATGGAATTATTTAGAAAACTGACAATTTGTAACTTCAAAAGACTTGAGGGTTCATTAGACATTTTGGTATACTCAGCCAATAATTTTTTTATGGAGAATGATTATAAGCTAAGTAAATAAAGAACCTCGTAATAATAAATCATGATCAAGTAGGTTTAATCCCAGGAATTCAAGGAAGTTCAACATTAGGAAAGATATGAATGGAATTCCCTTTATACTAAAGGGAAAGGGAAAATGATCAGTCATCTCAACAAATGCTAAGATAGGTTTTACAAAGTTTCAAAAGGATGTGAAAGACACAATAGAAGGTGGCTAATTTATCATGGTCAATTTAGGTTTTAAATGATGCCTACATTTAGTATCATGCTTGAAGTTTCCAATGACATGCAAGATGAGAAAATGCAAAAGATCCCTAAACATAGAAAAGGATAATGTCAAACCATGAATAGTAGATAAATGAAATCCTGTCTACAAATTTAACCTTTTCAGTTTTTTAAAACTAATACAAAAGTAATAAGGTCACTGGAATAGGACCAATGCAAGACCAAAATATACAAGGTAATAGTTATAGGCCATCAATAACCATATGTAATACATATTGAAGAACTGTATTACATATAGCTAAGAAAACACACACACAGAGGAAACCAACAAAACCTGTACTGTACTGGGGAACAATTACCAGCCCATTAGCAGTTGGGTATTATAAACTGACCTACTGATTGAAACAATATAAGCACCTTCTTTTATTCCAATGGTATCTGTTCAAACCATTTTGCTACCAAAATGCCCTTAAGGTGACAAATGCGTGTATTCAGTTGTTTATCTCTTGATTGTAACAAGTGCTGATGCAACATCAAAGCATAACGTTTTACATAAATTATAAACTAATGTTTTTACTTATCCATATGAAGAATGAATAAGTTTAAAAGGAAAAAAAAAACCTCAACTTAAGTTGGATCACAGAGCTAATCTTGGAGAAGATCCCCAAGTTCAGACTGGTTTAAGGGTTTCAAGAGATAAGAATAGGATTGGTATAGGATGAAAGCATTTATATGACTGTGCATTCTCAGTAATTTAAAGCAGGTTAAGATCCTCAGATGTCTGTGCTCAGAATAGCTATCACAAAGAAAACAAATAATTGCAAATAGTGCCCAGAATGTGGTCAAAAGAAACCCTTATTCTCTGCAGATTGAAATATAAGCCATCCACTCAAGAAATAAGTAAAAAGGCTCATCAAAAACTAAGCAGATCTACCATATGATCCAAATATATAATTCACAAACGACTCTTCAACCTATCATAGCACATCAATGTTTACTGCAACTTTTAGATAGATAGATAGATAGATAGATAGATAGATAGATAGATAGATAGATAGATACATAGATACATAGATACATAGATACATAGATACATAGATATGATATAGATATAGATGATAGAGATAGACACATAGTAGGTAAGTTTTAGAACCAACATAGTTCCAGGAGTGGTGACACATGCCTTAAATCCCAGAACTCACGAGGCAGAGGCAGGTGAGTTCTGAGTTCTGAGAGGTTTCTGAGTTCAAGGCCAGCCTGGTCTATAAATCATGTTCTAGGACTGCCCAGGGTATGGCTACGCAGAGAAACCTTGTCTCAAAAATAAAACAAACAAACAAAAAGCAAGCAAACAAGGTTAGGTGTCCAGCAACACAGAAGTGGATAAAGAATAGAGTATATTCAGCTGTAAAGAAAAGTGAAGTTATGTCATTTGCAGAAAAATGGATGCATTTGGAGATTACCACGTTAGTTAAATTAAGTCAATCTCAGAAAGATAAATGCTCCATTTTTGGAGTCTAGGACTTTTATAAAGCTACATGAATTAATATATGTACAGATGAATTCAAAGTAGAAACAAAATTGTCTATGGGAAAGGGGGGACTAATGGGAAGGATGAATGGGAAAGGGGAAGGGTAGTAGGGTTTGGGAGCAATATGCTCAAAGTACAGTGCATAGTTGCATGAAAGTGGACCTATATAAATCTGTATGATAAAAGGGTGACATCTAGAGAGAAGACTCAGCAAGTAAAGTGCTTGCTATGCAAGCCTGAAGACATGAGTTTGATTCCCAAGACCCACACAAAGATGAAAAGAGAAAACCAACTCTACAAAGTTATTCTCTAACCACTACCACAATACAAGCACCATAGTATGTTCTCTATGCACGTGCACACACAAATCAACAATCAATAGTTTAAAGTAAAAAAAAAATACAGAAAATGGGACATCAAGAAAGTTTAAACTCTAAAGATTAAGCCATGATGCTGTCACAGGATTGGCTCTTGGAAAAAAGATTGCTAGAAATAATGACAGCAGGTGTGCTCTGCTATTGAGGGATAAGAAATGTGAGGTTCTCGACAAAATTTCAGGGAAAGAATTACCTAATTTGCTGCAAGATGAACACCATTGTAAAAAAAAAAAAAAAATCTGTGACACAAAGGATTCTTCACCTGATACACAAAAGGTTCACACAGGGAAGAGTTGACCTTAGTTAGTAGAATAAGTACTCCTCTTAGCATAATATTTTCTGGTTTTGTTGGTTTCATTGTTTCTTTGCTTGAGGTGCCATGGATGGAACATACAGCATGCTAAGAAAGGACTCGACCAAGAAATCTATAACATCTCTAGCACCAGTGTGATATTTTCTATACATTGAAGCTTTTGCTCTGATTTCTAGAGTAATGTGTGACTACTGTAAAATGAACTGATATTTTCTATTGTTAAGACTTATGCTTAAATATGTTTTTTCTAGTTATAGGTTTGCTCTTAGGTTTGAGGAGTTTGACATAGATACACTCCTCACTGAGGTTCAAACCCTTTCACTGGAAATTCTTAAAAGGATCCAAGAGAGCTTCACTTCTAGATGAGAACTGTTTAGCTTATGAGCTCAGAGAACAGTGTAGCCTTTTGGCCACACTTCTAACATACAAATGCAAGAAATCACTGCATGAAAAATTGCTCGAAGGTTTCTCAGAAACTTAAAATGGTAGTTATCATATGACTGAGTCCAGGAGAGATGAAAACATACGTCTATAACAAAACTTCCTTTTCTTTTTTATTATATTTTTATTATTTACAATTTTAATTTAAATACATTTTACAGACCTTCTTCCCACTCCTCAAGTATTTCTGGTCCTTTTATCCTCTCTATCCACCCAAATTTAAGTTCTTTCTTTAAAAACAAACAAAAGCCCAATACCCCCTAAACCAAGAAAATGAAACAACAAACATGAAAGAAAAAATCTTCAAAGTATAAACAAATGAAAGCATGCAAAAAAATGTGCAGCCCATCTGTAGTGGCTAATCCTGGTTGTCAACTTGACTATATCTGGAATGAACTACAATACAGAATTGG
This sequence comes from Mus caroli, assembly GCF_978045245.1. NCBI lineage: Eukaryota > Metazoa > Chordata > Mammalia > Rodentia > Muridae > Mus > Mus caroli. The sequence goes on from NW_028227260.1 coordinate 3,025,987, forward strand.
AAGGCTCACCAGGTATGGTGTCACACACCTTTAATCTGGGCTACAACTTCTGCTGGAGACTATATAAGGACATTGGAAGAAGGAAGGCTCTCTTGCTTGCCCTCTCCCCCTCCCTCTCCCTCTCCCTCTCCCTCTCCCTCTCCCTCTCCCTCTCCCTCTCCCTCTCCCTCTCCCTCTCCCTCTCCCTCTCCCTCTCCCTCTCCCTCTCCCCCTCCCCCTCCCCCTCCCCCTCCCCCTCCCCCTCCCCCTCCCCCTCCCCCTCCCCCTCCCCCTCCCCCTCCCCCTCCCCCTCCCCCTCTCTCCCTCTCTCCCTCTCTCCCTCTCTCCCCCTCTCCTTTGCCTGCTTGCTGTGTGGGACTGAGCAACTGCTAGATCTTTGGACTTCCATTCACAGCTGTTACTGACCATTGTTGGGAGTTGGACTACAGACTGTAAGTCATCAATAAATTCCTTTACTATATAGAGACTACCCATAAATTCTGTGACTCTAGAGAACCCTGACTAATACACCATCATATATTGGTTGACTAGTCCTGAACATGAGGTCACGCCTGGAGTGGTTAATACGCTCAGTGTCACTTCACTGGAGAAAACTGATTTTCCCTCTCCCAGCAGGCATAAAGAACAGTTATCTTAGTGGCTAGGTTTTCGATCATTCATTTATTCATTCGTTTTAAAATACACACAACATAATAAAGTAAAACAAAAACTACTACATTGGAGTTAAAGAGGGCAAACCAACAGAAGAAAAAGATCCCCTCAAGAGAAGGCACAAGAATCAGAGCCCACTCATTCACACACTCAGGAATCCCATACAGATTCTAAACTGGAAGCCATAATACATACACAGAAGACCTGGTGAAGAATTATGCAGGCTCTGTGTATGTTGCTTCATCTTCTATGAGTTCATGCGAGCTTTGATCATGTTGATTTAGAGGGCCTTGTTTTCTTGGCGTCCTCCATCACCTATGGCTCTTACACTCTTTCTGTCTCCTTTTCTGTAGGGTTCCCTGAGCTCTGACAGGACAGATTTGATGGACACATCCCAATTGGGGCTTAGTGTTCTAAGGTCTCTCAGTCTATGTAATGTCTGGTGGTGGGTCTCTATATTTGTTACTATTTGATGCAGGAGGAAGCTGCTCTGATCATGAATAAACAGAACACTGATCTATGAGTATAGGAAACATTAGGAGTACATTTTACTGTATTTTTCCTCTCCTTTCTTTCCTATCTTTCACTTTTCTTTTTCTTTTTCTTTCTTTTTTTTTTTTTTTTTTGAACAGTAGTTGGTTTTACCCTAGCTTCCTTGACTACCTAGTCTATGGTTCTTGGTCATGTGGACAGTGTAAGGTATGGGTTCCATCTTGTGGAATAGGCCTTCAGTTAAGTCAGTTATTGATTGGTTACTCCTACAAGGTTTGTGTCACAATTGTAGTAGCATATCATGCAGGCAGTACATTATTGTAGATTATAGGTTGTGTGGCTGGCATGGTGTTTACATTTTTGTTTCTGTTGGATGCAGAGTACTTCCCTGTACCAAAGACACTGGAATGTAGGGGCGGAGGCTCTATGTATGTACCAGCTTGGCATCCCCATATTCAAAGCGATGTGTAGGTATGGTCTTCAGCAACAATGCCTTGCTTTGAATTTGTGAAGAGAAACTTATAGCCTTGGTAACAGCCTTGTCTATAGCAAAACTTGCACATAAATGTCATAACAATATTATTTATATGAGCCAAAATGGTAGAAACAATATCAGTGGATGAAAGCATAAACACACTGTGGAGTGGCCATAGATCTGATTATTTTGCAACAAAAGGAAATGAAGTACGGATTCTACTAATTCTTAAGACATTAAAGTAAATAAAAGAAACCAGTCACAGAAGACCATGGGTTTCAAGTTTTCATTTGTTTCCAGAATAGGCAAATGGGCAAATGTGAAGACACAGAAAATACCTTAGCCAATTTGAGAAGGTTGAGAAATATTGAAAGAAGGATGAGTGGGTGCTAAAGGACACAGGATTTATAAGGAACAATGACAGTATTCCAACTCATACAAGATCAGCCATATTCACTATGATATGATTATAGAGGAAACATTCCAAACTAGATCATGATATTAGTTTAATGAAGTCATAAATACTCTAAAACATAGATTACAAAGTTGAAGAGGCTCAACTAGTGTGTGTAAATTATAAAACTAAAAAGACTGTTATTGAAAATAATTCTTAGTTATGAAGAGATGACTTGTTGGTTTATTGTGCTTTCCACTCTTGTGGAAGACAGGATACGGTTCTCCCAGCACATAGGAGCTCACAACCAGTTTTAGGAGCACCAATACCCTCTTCTGACTTCTACAGGCACCACACAGACATCTGGTGCTCAGGCATACATGTAATCACAACACTCATACACATAAAATCAAAACAAATAAATCTTATTCTAAAATTCTCTATTCTAGAGGTTTGTCTGTAAATCTACAGTCACTATTTTAATACTAGATAATGAAATACATTTGTCTAGAACAATAGCATTTAAATTAAGTGGTCAACAACACATTTTAATAGTGAAGAACACTCACCAATCAAATGTAACCATTGTTGTATGTTCTCGTACAAAGGAGGTAGAAGACGAAGACTGCATACCAAGAGACACACTGAGCTGCTAGAAGTTTGTGGAATTGAGATTAAGCTATAAAAAGCCTGAGAAAATGAACTCACTTGAAAGTGTGCCTTTCAGAAGCCCTTCAGCAAGCTCTTAATGTTTTCTATAAAAACAAGGCGCTTTTCTGAGTGGAGGAAAGAAGGTGTTCAGCTACTATCTGCTGAAATGCTGAGTTGAAGAAAATTATCTAGTGGAGAAACTGATAGGCTGGTTTGAAGGGCAAGGCTGATAGAGAAGAGTGACAAAATCCAGACCAGGTCACTCATGTGCTGATGTTTCCTTAAGAGACTTGTGGAAGAAAATTGACCTCATTGCAAAAACGTTTGCCCACACTTCCCAAGTCTCCCTTCATCTGAGTGAGCTTATCAGTAGCCCAGAAGAGCCCAGAAACACAGCAATGTCACACATCCATGAATGCTCTTGTTTGACTCCAACCAGCAATTAGGCAGCTGCTGTTGGGCAGGAAAACTAAACAAAACAAAAACGTCAACTAATTAGCCATGTTTTCAAACATCAGCTTTCTATTCAAAAAAAAAAAAAAAACAGAGCAGTTGAGAAAGAAAAAGAATGAGAATAACAGGAGAGAAAGAGAGGGAGAGAGAGAGAGAGAGAGAGAGAGAGAGAGAGAGAGAGAGAGAGAGAGAGAGAGAAGAGAAGAGAAGAGAAGAGAAGAGAAGAGAAGAGAAGAGAAGAGAAGAGAAGAGAAGAGAAGAGAAGAGAAGAGAAGAGAAGAGAAGAGAAGAGAAGAGAAGAGAAAATATAAATCCAACTGGATTTGTTTTAATATTTTTGTTTATTTATTTATTGAAGGGCAGGGCACTGTATATGTTGACCACCATTCTTTTTGAAAATAGATGTACCTTTCATTTTTGGAAGACTTCAGAAATGATGCAAATAAACCGGATATTTTACCACACAGAAAGTAACTGTCTGGATGAAAGAATGTATACTGCCTATATCTATTCAGCTAGCAGTTTTCTGAGAAGTTGTCTCTTTAGGATTTGGAAGGAACAACCAGTCAGTTGATAAGATCTAGCAAACCAGTAGGTGCCTTGAACTAATTAGAAAATGCAATATAACCAAGAGATATGAGAATTAAAAATCTCAACCAGATCTTGTGATGCACATGCTTTTAATTCTAGCAGTATGGAGGCAAAGGCAGACAGATCTCTCAGAGTTCATGGTCAGTTTTGTCTATATAGCAACTTGTAGGCCAGTAAAAGCTACAAAGTGGAACAGCAACATACGGTCCCAAAAATCATTATTCCATGCCTGTTTCTTGTCATGGCTGAAAAATATCACTAACAGTGGCATGTTTGTCTTCTAACCTTCTAAAAATGATGGCGCTGCAACTCTCCTGTTCTTGTCATTATTTCAAAAAAAGACAAGTGACCCTGGCTCTCACCCTGTGGCCTCTAGGATCATACAAATCTAGGAAGTTGAAAACAAGTCAATGAGGAACCATCCTAAAAATCCTGTGTATCATGTATCTCTCAGCAGACAGCATTCTAAAAGGCAGAAACAGATCATTCATTGTCAATACCTAGGAGAAAATGAATAAATAAATAGGTAGAACACAGACAATGAATTGTTAAGTCAATGGTTTATAGTATTTGACACTATAATGGAGGATACACAGTATTGTTCCTTTTTCCAAACACATACGATATACAACACCAGAATTGAACCAACGTAAGTACCATATCCTTTTCCAAAACTCCAAGCTAAATAAACCTTTAGAAAATTTGCATTTGCATTACAAGGTAACAATATGGTTATCCAAATAGCCTTCAGAAAGCTAACAACCTTTGCTACTTCATAACCAAAATGGCAAGCTCACTAACATCATCATCCAGTCAGCTCACTTCTGCTTCAGTTCTCACAGATGATCCCTGATGCCATGCTCTACCATCTTAGAACACCCATTAAGTTTCTAGTATTTTCCACACTGTCCTTGTCTCAGAGCCTTTACATATACTCTATGAGTTATGGAAACTTTTTTTCTAACAAGCCCATAATAAACTGAAAATAATCCCAAGATATGCATGTATTTTATCCGCCTAACCTAGCTAACATTGCAGCTTAGCAACACAGCATGCTGCAGGTTTCAGTCCACTTGAGGAAAATAGTTTAATGTTATTCAAAATACTATTTAATTTAGAAAAGAAAAATACATTTTAATGCAAAAGGTGATAATTTTGTCCAAATCATCATCATCATCGTCTCTCTCTCTCTCCTCTCTCTCCCTCTCTCTCTCTCTCTCTCTCTCTCTCTCTCTCTCTCTCTCTCTCTCTCTCTCCTCTCTCTCTCTCTCTCTCTCTCTCTCTCTCTCTCTCTCTCTCTCTCTCTCTCTCTCTCTCTCTCTCTCTTTATGTATGTCTATGTGTATACATGTCAATTTATGCATGTGGAGGTCTGAGTACAACGTTGTGGAATTGGTTCTCTCCTTCTACCTCAAAAATAAGAACTCTTACCCAGTGAGCCATCTCACTAACCCATGCCCATAATATTGTTTTTTTTATATCTTTATTTTAAAGCCTGAGAGATGGTGCTGTCTTTCTTTTTTTTTTCCCCTGTATTTTTTTCCTACTTTTTTTTTAATTAGGTATTTTCCTCAATTACATTTCCAATGCTATCCAAAAAGTCCCCAATACCCTCCCCCCCCAGTCCCCCACCCACTCACCCCCATCCCTTGGCCCTGGCATTCCCCTGTACTGGGGCGGTGCTGTCTTTCTTAACTTTTATTTTCTTTTGTAATGGGTGTGGGTATATACCTTAATACGTACTTGTGCACCACTTGTCTATCTGATGCTTGAGGAGGCCTGAAAAAGGTGTTGAATCTCCTGGAATTGGAGTTACAGATAGCCACAAGCAGCCATGGGAACTGAAAGTGGGTCCTCTCTAAGCGGAGCCCATGCTCTTAACTGTTATGTTCTAGTTTCAGTGATGCTGATTAAATGAGCAGTTTCAGGCAGATTCCTGTTATCTTAAAAATAAAAGATATAAGAAAAGATACAACTTCTATAATGAAAATATTTTGAAAAAAAGGTTTATTTATTTTTATTTTATGTGTATGAACATTTTGCCTGTTTGTGTAGCCATACACCATATACATGTGCTATTTTCAGGGGTCAGATGGCAGTGCCAGATCCTCAGGGACTGGAGTTAAAACCAGTTGTTAACATATTGGTGCTAGGAACTAAACTTGAGTCCTCTCTAAGTAACAACCGCTCTTAACTGCTGGGCCATCTGTCTAGCCCTAAAAACGTCATTATTATGATCTTGCAATTTTTATTAAACATGTCTAAACTTATGCCAATTTAGTAGCAAATCCATTAGAAAATAAAGCCTACCCACAAGGTTGACATTTGAATGGGGTTCAAGTTTAGATTTCTCATAGATTTTGGCCATGTTTAAGTCTAGGTAATCTGTTGACAAAGCATCCTTGATCATGCCATTTTCCTAGCTTATAATTGTTTTGACATCTCTTCTTTATTCATCTAATGAAAGCACTTAATAAATGACTTTTATTTAAAAATGGGTCTATGGCAGTTTTCATAAAGCAATTCATGTTATTAAATTATTATCTAACTACTGTGATCAACTAGTCCTGATTTTCCTCAGTCTAGCTTCTGGCCTTTCCATTGAAAGTCTTGTATCTTATGACTCTTCTCCTCATCCCCATCTTCCGTTGGAAGCACAGTGGGAGGACTGCTCCCCCTTTCTACTTGGACACAAATGATGGCTTATCTATGTCCTTCACGGGCTTAACACGGGGCTTTAAGACTAACATTCACTCAGAATTGTTTTGATTAATTTCAATTATATGCATTTATTTTTGGTCACTGAACTTTTAAGCCATTTCTTAATCACAGTTTTCTGTGTATTTATCATAAAGTCCAGACACTGTTATAATTAGACAAAATGGTCTACTTGTTCCTGGCAACCTATACATGAAAAGAAAAATAAAAAGTATTCAAAGGCAAAATGTTAATAGCTTTTATAAAATACAGTAGAGCTAGAACCATCCTCAAGGGATGAGTGTATATCTGTCTGTAACCATGGAGGAAGTAGTATGGAGTTTATGAGCAGAGGAATGGAAATGAACACTAACATCTACACTAACACCTTTTGATTCTTGGAAGAGATGATCAGGTACGGAATCTCTCTTTTCTTCTTTGTTAAATGTGCTGCCTTAAAATTTTTGTTGAATCCCTATGAGGGAAGCAAATATCATTCTGTAAGCTGTGAGGAATTATGGAGTTTATCATTGTTAATATAAAAAGCAAAGCCAAAATCAACATTTTTAATCAAAAACTGACAGCAGGTCAGGGCTTGAACTTGGCTCTTGAGAAACACAAGCAATCAAGATTTCAATAATGTTCTAAACAGAGGGAAGAGTATGAGCAAAGACACAAAAGAAAGACCAAAGGGTGTATTTGAGGAGTTGAGTTTATTTTCCATTTGAAAGAATTTGAAATGAAAGATAACTGGGGCCAGTGTTAAAGAAAGAGAGGTAGAGTAAGATCCCATAGGATCCTACAAACAAGACCAAGCAGTTAGACTAGACTAAATGCTCAGCAGTACACAACCATCAAATATTTCATGTAAAAGTAGATGTTAGAGTTTCATTTTCCACATATCTCCTCATCGACAACAGGAAAGTATACATTCTTTATAGGTGAAATTGAATGCAAAGAAGCAAGTCTTAAGCCTACAATAAGTGACAGTGGTTTCTAATAAGTAACCCTACAAGTTTATCTGAAATGGAAGACAGCTCACGTGATTAGTTAGTAGAGTTAAAGTGTGGAGAGACAAATGCTACAACTGAAACTCCGATAAATTCAGTACTTAGTGGAAGTAGTGTGCCTGCTCTACAACTATGGGAACTCTAGATGAGGGATGAGTAGGCTTTAGGGGAGAAAAACAATTCAACCATCTCATACCCTGACCCACAAATTGACAAAAATCTAAAGTTTACAAAAAGCACTGGCTTACATTGTCATGTCTGTAATTCATATAGCTCCCAATGTCCTTCCTTCAGGTTAAGAAATACTTCATGGTATGTATAGGCCATGCTGTCTTTATCTATTCATTTGCCTATAGACATTTCTATGTATTAGCTAATGTGAACAATAATACACCAAATATAAGAGAACAGGTAACTCATTGAAAGCATGATTTCATTTCATTTGAGTAAATATCTGGAAGTGAGATTGTTGGTTAGGATAGTAAGTTTAATTTCAATTTTTTGAGGAATAACCACATCGAATGGGCTATATATAATTAATTCAGATACAGAAAGACTATGATGGTTATAGACAAAACACATGAACATATATGCAAACACATGTGAGGTATGGATATGATAATCATCCATACTATAATGATGATTGCAAAATATCTGTGTCTATCAAATAAAAAACAAGAAATGAAACTGAGCAGAGTAATCAAATGAATCATTTCAAAACAAAGGGCACCAGATATACAACATAAAGAACACAAAGTGGAACCGTCATCGATTTGTAATAAAACTGGACGTTCTATTATAAACCACCCAATGGTCTAGTATACTGCTCATATGTCTCATTGCTGTGACCAAATATCTGACAAAAGGCAACTTTAAAAAAAAAAAAAGAGTTTATAGCTGGGTGGATGGTACACACCTTTAATCTAAGAACTCAGGAGGCAAAGGCAGGTGTATCTCTGTGAGTTCAAAGCCAGGCTGGTATATACAGTCTGAGATACAACATGAGACCCTGTCTCAAAAATAAATAAATAAATAAATAAATAAATAAATAAATAAATAAATAAATAGTTTATTTTGACTCATACTTTGAGGGTGTGGGAAAAGGCACAGTGGCAGGGGCTTGAGGCATTTGGTCACAGGAAGCAGGCTAATGGAGAGGAAATTGGGCTCTAAAATCTACATAGAGGATCAAGATGCCTTCAGAAAATGAGCCCAGGGTGCACAGATTCCTGGGAAGCCAAAGCAACCTCAAAGAAATTGTTTTCCAGGAAGAGTGTGGTAACTCAGCCTATACAGTACTTTCAGGGTCTATTTGGGAGATAACACACTAGCTCGACCAGATTATCCAGATCCAAATGGGGAGTCGGGGGAGGGGTGGACAGTGCTGGAATTCTACTTCAAAACTCCAAACTTAGAAGTGGGGGTGGGGATGTGGTGGGGGTGGGGGCAGTTCAGTTACTGTGATGTATCAACATCTTTTATAAAATGAAACTATGTACAGCACGTATTGTTGAAGCTTCACCCTTGACCCTCACTTCTGCCCGTTGAAGCTTGCATGCTGCAAACACCTGTAAATCTCTGCCTAGGGCCTTTTTCTTTTCTGGCTGAAAGAACAAGACATCTTTATGAAGGGCTACCTGAAAGTACCAGAAAGTCAATGCTCCCTTACCTGTGACAAAAAAAAAAAAATGGGGTAGAGGTGGGGTAGGGTGGGATATCAGCCTTCCCTCCCCTGGCTGGGATATTTCAGAAGCCATGTTTTATAATCTCTCCGCCGGCAGAATGGATCCCAGTCATCAGTACTGGGCAAGGCTATGAATGCATGCAGTGTAGTTTGGTGGTGTTCCCAGGAAACACTAGTAGAGGAATGTGAACTGAAATGGAGAAGGGAAGAGAGCCAGTAGCACCGATTACCACTATGGGCAACTGGGCTTTAAGCCTGCTGGGCACCTTGAGAAACTATGTAGAATATGCCTCAGTTCTCTGAACAGAATTAGGGAAGTCAGTTTATTTATGCACCCATGCCTGTTGGGCATGGGTTGTGGATTGATCCTGACAAATGAAGACTGCTTGGCTAGGCCACCTTACCGTCTGCGAAAGCAAATCCAGAGAGGATCCTGTGCTAGGCTGCAGAGGAATGGTGAATGCCAAAGGCTCCCAACAGAATCCACTGCAGAGACGCACAAATACTGAAGGGACTGGCAGCTTGTGGCTCCTAGCAACTGGTAGAAGTTTTGAAAGACAAATAAGAGTTAGTGGAATTCAGGAAAAGGCTGTGAAAGAGAGCCCAGAGCAGTAGATGGGAAAAAGAGTTGATTTACTACACAGAAGGTTGTTGGACCTATTCAAGAAGGCACGGGTATAACGCCATGGAAAAGAAGAGTTGGTAAGGGGACCTAAAGAGTGATATGAAGTAAATAATCATGGCAAAGAGGGTGAGATCTACCTCAAGAGACCATGTAATTGTACTATTCATTGTGCTAGGGACTCAGACAGATGTATCATTCATGCCTCTGAGGAAGCATTAGTCTCTTTTTCATCACTTTGACAAAATACCTGAGAAGAAACCGATTAAGGGAAGGAAGGAAGCTTTATGTTGCTTCCCAGTTCAGAGAAATGCAGCCCATTGTGATTGGAAACACTCAGGGGTTGGAGCGTGAGGTGGTTGCAGCAGCTGGAGCTTGGTGAACTGAGAATCAGAGATAAGAATTGTTGGTACTCAGCTGGCTCTCTCTCTCTCTTCCCTTTTTATTCAGTCCAAGATCTTAGACCATGGCATGGTACCACTTACATGCAGTTTGGGCCTCCCCCTCCTCATTTAATTCTCTCTGGAATTGCCCTCTCAGACATACTCAAAGGTTTGTCTCCTGGTTGACAGTGAAGATTAACCATCACAAGGATGGGTATCCAAGACGAAATATATTGTACACATTGCTAGTGGAGAATCCAGAAGCAACAGGTGCCAAAATCTGACCTGCAATAAACAGATATATGAAGCAAAACCGATTTAAAGGGTTTTTTTATGTCTTCTGTATGCCAGATTCCATGGCTCATTACCGTACAGTTTCCACCAACCATAAATGTTGGCAGAACCATGGTAACTGACAATACACGTGGTCTAGGAGAGAATAAATCTTGAAAACAGAGAAGCTTCAAGCCATCCCATTGTTTCATGGGCAACCAGAAGAAGAAAACATTTTATAAAGAACTAAGAAAAAATTGCAAGAGCTCTTTTAAGACTCAAAGTAATTAGAAGAACTGGGTGCTTTTATAGTCGCTGTTACATGAATTGAAGTAGAAGGGGCCAGTTAACAGCCATGTAAATGTACTGTATTCTAGAAAAAGATTAAAAATGTATAGGAACAAAAGTTGTTTTATCATGTAGGCATCCTAAATATTCCCTACATCTAGACAATAAAATATAAGGCTCAACTTGGATCCTTCATGAATATTCCTTGCTTGTTCCCTTGATTCTGATATCTCAGTAAGAAAAGTGCTTTCAAGTTTACCACATAAGATGTATCTCTGGGAACCTGCCAGGTTACTTGGTTAAAAGTAACAGAAATCTGATTCTAAGTTAAAATAATTGGAGTGTATTGGAGAGATACCAACATTTTCTAGCAGTCATACTTGGAAACCCCACAAGGGTCAAAGGCAATAGGTAATAAAAGTGTGCTTCCTGGATACTTGGCACTGCCACTGCATCATGGATCACAGAGGTCAACTCTCCCTTGCCATAGATTCCCAGACATCTGATTCTCTTTCACACACTCAAGAGATCAAACTCAATGGATATATCTGATTGAGTGAAGTTAGGCCACATGTCCTGGCTTTGTCCATCTGAGGACTGGAGAGAAAGCATCCCTCACCCCCTCACCTTCCACAATAATGTCCTACAGAGGAAGATGGGTTTTTGTATGCATCCCAACTCACAATGGAGGGGAGACTGGTTCCCTGTGAGGCATTGCTAGGAACATTATCTTGCTTCTGAAATAGGTGGTTGAATTTCTACCCTGGAAAATAACCCCAAGAAGGGTGAAACTACAAATCTTCAAAAGAAATTCTCAGACATGTTGGTCTCCTCAGAATATAATTTTTGTCTTTAGAAATAGCAAATGCTATTCAGATGAAGAGAGTGAATAGATGGGAACATTCAGGTCTTATTTTTTAAGTTGTTTTCAACCAACAGTGCTTTAATAGAAACGTCTCTTTGCTCCAAACATAAAACAAGGTACAAAATAATGTTCTAGAGTGAGCGTGCTTCCCGTCACTTTCTGCTTTGGCTTAAAGATCTATGAGTAAATGTGTGTGTGATATTTATAAACATGGGGTGTGTGCAGGAGTTGGGGGTGGCAGGTAATGTTTTCTAAAACAGCTTAGAGAGATCAAAGTGTCTGTGGCTTCTTGACTTTATTACTTTATATAGACTTTATTATTTCATTATTTCATTGTTGGTGAGTTGTTAATGGGAATTTTTGCTTTATTCATGTAATGGGAAAAGGATTATATTTCTGAATATGGTTTACCAAGAAAAATGAAGCAACCTTACACTTCAAGAAGAAAACAGGACTGTGGAGAGAAAAGGCTTAGGTTTACATATGAAGAACAAAATCTTAAAAGTTCTCCTTTTTAGCTAAAAAAGATAGTTCAGCTAGTAATTACTCGCCACACAAGTATAGGGACTTGAGTTTAGTCTCCTACACTCATGTGAAATGCCAATCAGGGTGGCACACATTTGTAACCCCAGTGTAAGAAGGTAAAAAAATCTGAGAGTCGGGGGGCTTGCTGGATGGCCAACCTAGGCAAACTGGTGAGACTCATGTCCCAAGATGAATAGCACCTTATGAGAAACATCTGGCATTGACTGTGGCCTCCCAAGGTGTGTGGCCATGTGTGCACACATACACATACATGCACATATACATACTCCCATAGAGAGAAAAATGTGTACTTTTCTAATCTGTACATATGGACTTCCAGTTTAATATAAGAAGAGAATATAATCAATCAATATGGAAATGAAAGAGTTCACAAATTTTTTTGGTATGTGAACCTACTACAAATATTAACCCTAGTTATTGACTATGTACAACCAGTAGTGGCTAGCCCCACTCAAATCTATTTAGTGGCTCTTTTTTTTTTTCAGGCTGCACTAAGCTGTGTTTTTTTCCAGGCCTCAGTATAGTCCCTGTTTTGTTTCATATATCTGAGATGAAAGGAGAAGAGACAACTGGGGTATGCTCTAATCCTTAATTGTAGAAAACCAGGGCCTAAGCTTCACTATACAAGCATGAAGAACACCTGTACTTGTATCAGAGATGCTAACTTTCTATTGGTTATGGAAAGTCACATGGCCAAAACCAACACTGATGGCTCCCTGGGAATATCCTAAACAATCTAGAGTAATAGAAGATACTTTTACAATGGAGGGTGAAGAACTGAGGACAAAAAACAACCCATCACACTGTACAAGGAGCTCATTACTATGGCCCCAAAAAAGCACAGCTCAAGGACCCAAAGTACATTTGATGAGGAATATCTTTGTGTAGAAGATAGACATGGTTCCTATGTTGCTGAACTAAACCACAAAGCAAGCCCACATTTCTTGTGAGGGTTAAGAGGCTATGTTCTTCCAATTTCTGAAAAGATCTAACAGACATATATTCTTTGCAACAAATACCTGTTTTGTTCTTTTATTATTATGATTATTATGATACTAAACTCAAAGCCTAGCCTATTTGGAGCTTCTTCTAAGACTACCATCTCCTCAAATACGATCTTAAATTTGATTCTTGGGAAACTGATTGAGCCACTGAGGTACATATGGAAGGTTTTTGGAAAACTTTCAAGAGAAGTAATCTATGAGGCAATGAACGGGGCATGATACGCACAAAGAAGAATTGATTAATTCTCAATTATAAGGGAGGTGCAGCTGTTTCATCAGGTAGCTCTAGGGCTTTGAAAGCAATTTCAAGACAAATATTCCTAAATCAGCCAGTCAATGGCAATGAAGGAACCAGCCAGTCCTCTTCAAGGGAAATCTAACCTTAAGATCATCAGTTCCATGATGCTAAGGACAGTTCCAACAAACAATCAGAAGATACCAGTCCCAGTAGTGAGAATTCAGTTGTTTGCCCTTAAAGAAGGGCCTGGACTAAATTTCATAACATCTATGCATTTGCTTGAGAAACTATACCACATAGTCGGAGTCGGGAAGCATTTTATCACACACACACACACACACACACACACACACACACACACACACACACACACACACACCTGCCTCCTCATGTCCTTGGTACTTAAGTACACATCCATAAGGTTTGGTTTGAGTTCATTGCTTAAGCATCTGGATTTCTATGAGAGATGCAAGCACATAAGCAGACTTGAAGTGACAAAGCTGAACAGCTGTTCACCTTTGCCAACTTATATAAGGAAGCCAACACCTTGTAGAAGACCAGGAATTTGGTTACACCTGGTGACAGAGATGCCAGTATTCTCCTGAAGTGCAGAGCTTAGGATGCAGTAGCTTTGAGTACTTGACATTATGGTTAGTTTGTCAACTCAACAAAACTAAAATGACATGTGAAGTAAGTACCAGTGAGAGACTGTCTAGAGCAAGTTGGCCAGTGGACACATTGTCAGAGATTGCATCAGTTGAAATTGGTCACCACCATTCTCTGCTGTGGGCCTGGACTATACAAAAGGAGAGACAGTGAGATGAGCACTAGATACATGTGTGCATACTTTGTCTCCATTCTTGGAATCCCTTCCTTGACTTCCCTACCATGATGGACAGTAATCTGGAATTATGAGCTAGCAGAAACACTTTCTCCTCTGTGTGCCTCATGCAGCATGTCTCTGCTCACTCTTCAAATGGCAAGAACACTGTGAAAAGTCTGTTTATATGCAGAAATCACAGGTATGTAGGCACCTGGGCATCAGATACTTTCTATTAAATGACATAAGGTAAGGTAACCTTGAAGTTCAAGTGTATATCCTTGAATCCAGATATGCCATCTTGAGAAATCTAAGGTTATATCTTCCAGACATCTCCATAAAACTAATATGACAGGGTAGACATAATAATAACATTCAAATAATTGCAGTTACCCCCTACCAGTCTCCAAGAAAATAGTCTCTGTCTACCTCTTTCTGTGTATCTTTCCCTCTCTCCCTCCAGTGCTGACAATTAAAACCAGACAGATCAGTGTCCTGATACCATGTTATAACTACAGGCTGGCGGGGGTCTCTTTTGATTGCAGAGTACACAGTCTTGCCTTTATTGATATTATCAACTATTGACTGAAAAGGTGACCTGGAAAAGCCCAGAGAAGATAGAATCACTGTTATGAAGCCAAGAGCAACTGTACCTTGGGGGAAAAAAAGACCTGATCTAGAAAGGAAGCTGGGGACAAGTGCTGAGATAGACAAGATCCTGAGTGGACTGATTAAGGAGAGGAAAGGAACTGAAGAGAGAGAGAAGGAAGGAGCAAGAGAGAAGAAAGAAACCTTTGCAAATTCAGATCATAGAAGACTTGCAGGGCGACTTTCTGTGTATTGTGTAATCTGACCTTGCTTTAAAGACATATGAAACAAAGATTTCATTTGCCTTTCAACTTTTGAAGGTTACTGAATTTGTGTTTATTTAGCTTTGGCATTCACTTTGTCCAGACTAGTTAGCTGTCCCAAAATTAAGCTCCATGCTGTATTTAGTGTGTGTGTGTGTGTGTGTGTAAAACCCAAAGGCTTTTTTTTTTTACTTTCAGTGGCATTTGTTCATATTGTATACATGACTTAAAACATCTTTAAATGTAAGAGCTATCTATGGAGAGACTAGGGCCTTACCAGTTCATACAAAGTACAAGATCAGTGAATGAAGCCTTTGAGAATAAGAGTAAATACTGAGAGCAGATGCAGAAACCCACAACCAAACATTTAGGCCCATAGATGAAGGGGAGGAAGGATTGTAGGAGCCAGGAGAACACAGCTCAGAGAATCAACTAAGCAAAGCTCATAGGTGCTCAGAGAGATGGAAGCAGCAATTACAGAGCCTTTATGTGTCTGAGCTTCCTGTTCCTGGGACCCTTTTCCTCCTGCTGAGTTGCCTTGTGTGGCCTTGATGATAGGAATGTGCCTACTCTCATTGCATCTTGTTAGGCCCCTTTTGGCTCAGGCCCCTGAAAGACCTACTGTTTTCAGAAGGGGATAGGAGGAGGAGTGAATCTGGGAGAGAGCAGAGGCCAGTCGAGGCTGCGAGGATTGGAAGTGGGGGAAGAAACTGTGTCTGGGAAATGATGTATGAGAGAATAACTTTTTAAATATGAAAAAAAATCTGACGGTATCCTATGATTAGGGAGAGTTAAATCAATGGCAAGCCTCCAGGGAATCAAGCCTCTAGGAACTATCTCTTGAGGCTCGGATTTATTTTGGTCAGTCTGAAATTCTCTACCAGGATCCTAAAGATAAGTCGATTCACTGTTAAATATTGGCACTATTTGCACTTCCCTTTTTTTTAATTTTTAATATTTTATTACATATTTTCCTCAATTACATTTCCAATGCTATCCCAAAAGTCCCCCATAGCGCCCCCCACTTCCCTACCCACCCATTCCCATTCTTTTGACCCTGGCATTCCCCTATATTGGGGCATATAAAGTTTGCAAGTCCAATGGGCCTCTCTTTCCATTGATGGCCGACTAGGCCATCTTTCGATACATATGCAGCTAGAGATAAGAGCTCCGGGGTTCTGGTTAGTACATCATGTTGTTCCAACAATAGGGTTGCAGATCCCTTTAGCTCCTTGGGTACTTTCTCTAGCTTCTCCATTGGGAGCCCTGTGATACATCCAATAGCTGTCTGTGAACATCCACTCCTGTGTTTGCTAGGCCCCGGCATCGTCTCACAAGAGACAGCTATATTTGGGTCCTTTCAGCAAAATCTTGCTAGTGTATGCAATGGTGTCAGCGTTTAGAAGCTGATTATGGGATGGATCCCTGGATACGGCAGTCTCTAAATGGTCCATCCTTTCATCACAGCTACGAACTTTGTCTCTGTAACTCCTTCCCTTGGTGTTTTGTTCCCAATTCTAAGAAGGGGCACAGTGTCAACACTTTGGTCTTCATTCTTCTTGAGTTTCATGCGTTTAGCAAATTGTATCTTATATCTTGGGTATCCTAAGTTTTGGGCTAATATCCACTTATCAGTGAATACATATTGTGTGAGTTCTTTTGTGATTGTGTTACTTCACTCAAGATGATGCCCTCCAGGTCCATCCATTTGGCTAGGAATTTCATAAATTCATTCTTTTTAATAGCTGAGTAGTACTCCATTGTGTAAATGTACCATAATTTCTGTATCCATTCCTCTGTTGAGGGACATCTGGGTTCTTTCCAGCTTCTGGCTATTATAAAAAGGGCTGCTATGAACATAGTGGAGCATGTGTCCTTTTTACCGGTTGGGACATCTTCTGGATATATGCCCAGGAGAGGTATTGCTGGATCCTCCGGTAGTACTATGTCCAATTTTCTGAGGAACCGCCAGACTGATTTCCAGAGTGGTTGTACAAGCTTGCAATCCCACCAACAATGGAGGAGTGTTCCTCTTTCTCCACATCCTCGCCAGCATCTGCTGTCACCTGAATTTTTGATCTTAGCCATTCTGACTGGTGTGAGGTGGAATCTCAGGGTTGTTTTGATTTGCATTTCCCTGATGATTAAGGATGTTGAACATTTTTTCAGGTGCTTCTCTGTCATTCGGTATTCCTCAGGTGAGAATTCTTTGTTCAGTTCTGAGCCCCATTTTTTAATGGGGTTATTTGACTTTCTGGAGTCCACCTTCTTGAGTTCTTTATATATATTGGATATTAGTCCCTTATCTGATTTAGGATAGGTGAAGATCCTTTCCCAATCTGTTGGTGGTGTTTTTTTGTTTTTTTTTTTTTTGGAATTTTTCCCCTGTGCCCATATCTTCAAGGCTTTTCCCCACTTTCTCCTCTATAAGTTTCAGTGTCTCTGGTTTTATGTGAAGTTCCTTGATCCACTTAGACTTGACCTTAGTACAAGGAGATAGGAATGGATCAATTCGCATTCTTCTACATGTTAACAACCAGTTGTACCAGCACCATTTGTTGAAAATGCTGTCTTTCTTCCACTGGATGCTTTTAGCTCCCTTGTCGAAGATCAAGTGACCGTAGGTGTGTGGGTTCATTTCTGGGTCTTCAATTCTATTCCATTGGTCTATTTGTCTGTCACTATACCAGTACCATGCAGTTTTTATCACAATTGCTCTGTAGTAGAGCTTTAGGTCCGGCATGGTGATTCCACCAGAGGTTCTTTTATCCTTGAGAAGAGTTTTTGCTATCCTAGGTTTTTTGTTATTCCAGATGAATTTGCAGATTGCACTTTCTAATTCGTTGAAGAATTGATTTGGAATTTTGATGGGGATTGCATTGAATCTGTAGATTGCTTTTGGCAAGATAGCCATTTTTACAATGTTGATCCTGCCAATCCATGAGCATGGGAGATCTTTCCATCTTCTGAGATCTTCTATAATTTCTTTCTTCAGAGACTTGAAGTTTTTATTATACAGATCTTTCACTTCCTTAGTTAGAGTCACGCCAAGATATTTTATATTATTTGTGACTATTGAGAAGGGTGTTGTTTCCCTAATTTCTTTCTCAGCATGTTTATTCTTTGTGTAGAGAAAGGCCATTGATTTGTTTGGGTTAATTTTATATCCAGCTACTTCACCGAAGCTGTTTATCAGGCTTAGGAGTTCTCTGATGGAATTTTTAGGGTCACTTATATATACTATCATATCATCTGCAAAAAGTGATATTTTGACTTCATCTTTTCCAATTTGTATCCCTTTGATCTCCTTTTGTTGTCGAATTGCTCTGGCTAGGACTTCAAGTACAATGTTAAATAGGTATGGAGAAAGTGGACAGCCTTGTCTAGTCCCTGATTTTGGGAAGGGAAGTTGGGGGCACTATGGGGGACTTTTGGGATAGCATTGGAAATGTAATTGAGGAAAATATGTAATAAAAATATTAAGAAAAAAACAATACAAGGACAGAAACCACATCCTAGAAAAATCAAGAAAGTAATCCTTCAACAAACCTAAAAGAAGACAGCCACAAAAACAGAATGCCAACTATAAAAACAAAAATAGTAGGAAGCAACAATTACTTTTCTTTAATATCTCTTAATATCAATTCACTCATTTCCTCAATAAAAAGACATAGACTAACAGACTGGCTACACAAACAGGACCCAAACTTTTGCTGCCTATAGGAAACCCAACTCAGGGAAAAAGACAGACACTACCTCAGAATAAAAGGCTGGAAAACAATTTTCCAAGCAAATGCTCTGAAGAAACAAGCTGGAGTAGCCATTCTAATATCTAATAAAATCGACTTCCAACCCAAAGTTATCAAAAAAGACAAGGAGTGACACTTCGTACTCATCAAACATAAAATCTTCCAAGAGGAACTGTTGATTCTGAATATCTATGCTCCAAATGCAAGGGCAGCCACATATATTAAAGAAACTTTACTAAAGCTCAAAGCACACATTGCAACTCACACAAAAATAGTGGGAGACTTCAATACACCACTTTCATCAATGGAGAGGTCATGGAAACACAAACTAAACAGGGAAACAGTGAAACTAACAGAAGTTATGAAACAAATGGATTTGACAGATATCTACAGAACATTTTATCCTAAAACAAAAGGATATACCTTCTTCTCAGCACCTCATGGTACCTTCTCCAAAACTGACCATATAATTGGTCACAAAACAGGCCTCAACAGATACAAAAATATTGAAATTGTCCCATGCATCCTATCAGATCACCATGGACTAAGGCTGATCTTCAATAACAACATAAATAATAGAAAGCCAACATTCACGTGGAAACTGAACAATACTCTTCTCAATGTTACAATGGTGAAGGAAGGAATAAAGAAAGAAATTAAAGACTTTTTAGAGTTTAATGAAAATAAAGCCACAACATACCCAAACTTATGGGACACAATGAAAGCATTTCTAAGAGGAAAACTCATAGCTCTGAGTGCCTCCAAAAAGAAACTAGAGAGAGCACACAGTAGCAGCTTGAAAACACACCTAAAAGCACTAGAAAAAAAGGAAGCAAATTCACCCAAGAGGAGTAGAAGGCAGGACATAATCAAACTCAGGGGTGAAATCAACCAAGTGGAAAGAAGAAGAACTATTAAAAGAATCAACCAAAGGAGGAGCTGGTTCTTTGAGAAAATCAACAAGATAGATAAACCCTTATCTAGACTCACTAGAGGGCACAGGGACAATATCCCAATTAACAAAATCAGAAATGAAAAGGAAGACATAACAACCGATCCTGAAGAAATCCAAAACACCATTAGATCCTTCTACAAAAGGCTATACTCAACAAAACTGGAAAACCTGGATGAAATGGACACATTTCTAGACAGATACCAGGTACCAAAGTTAAATCAGGACTAGGTTAATGATCTAAACACTCCTATATCCACTAAAGAAATAGAAGCAGTCATTAATAGTCTCCCAACCAAAAAAAGCCCAGGACCAGATGGGTTTAGTGCAGAGTTCTATCAGAACTTCAAAGAAGATCTAATTCGAGTTCTTCACAAACTATTCCACAAAATAGAAGCAGAAGGTACTCTAACCAATTTATTCTATGAAGCCACAATTACTCTGATACCTAAACCACAGAAAGACCCAACAAAAATAGAGAACTTCAGACCAATTTCCCTTATGAATATTGATGCAAAAATACTCAAAAAAATTCTCTCTAACGGAATCCAAGAACACATCAAAACAATCATCCTTCCTGACCAAGTAGGTTTTATTCCAAGGATGCAGGGATGGTATAATATATGGAAATCCATCAACATAATCCACTACATAAACAAACTCAAACACAAAAAAAAACCACAGGATCATCTTGTTAGATGTGGAGAAAGCATTTGACAAAATCCAACACCCATTCATGATAAACTTCTTGGAAAGATCAGGAATTCAAGGCCCATACCTAAACATGATAAAAGCAATCTACAGCAAAGCAGTAGCCAACAGAAGGTAAATGGTGAGAAGCTGGAAGCAATCCCACTAAAATCAGGGACTAGACAAGGCTGCCCACTTTCTCCATACTTATTCAACATAGTATTTGAAGTCCTAGCCAGAGCAATTCGACAACAAAAGGGGATCAAGGGAATACAAAATGGAAAGGAAGAAGTCAAAATATCACTTTTTGCACATGATATGATAGTATATATAAGTGATACTAAAAATTCCACCAGAGAACTCCTAAACCTGATAAACAGCTTCAGTGAAGTAGCTGGATATAAAATTAACTCAAACAAGTCAATGCCTTTTCTCTACACAAAGATTAAACAGGCTGAGAAAGAAATTAGGGAAACAACACCCTTCTCAATAATCACAAATAATATAAAATACCTTGGCGTGACTCTAACTAAGGAAGTGAAAGACCTGTATGATTAGAACTTAAAGTCTCTGAAGAAAGAAATTAAAGAAGATCTCAGAAGTTGGAAAGATCTCCCATGCTCATGGATTGGCAGGATCAATATACTAAAAATGGCTATCTTGCCAAAAGCAATCTACAGATTCAATGCAATCCCCATCAAAATCCCAACACAATTCTTCAACAAATTAGAAAGGGCAATTTTCAAATTCTTCTGGAATAACAAAAAACCTCAGATATCAAAAACTCTTCTCAATGATAAATGAACCTTTGGTGGAATAACCATGCCCTACCCAAAGCTATATTACAGAGCAATTGTGTTAAAAACTGCATCGTACTGGTATAGTGACAGACAAGTAGACCAATGGAATAAAATTGAAGACCCAGAAATGAGCCCACACACCTATGGTCACTTGATCTTTGACAAGGGAACTAAAACCATCCAGTGGAAAAAAGACAGCATTTTCAACAAATGATGCTGGCACAACTGGCTGTTATCATGTAGATGAATGCAAATTGATCCATTCCTATCTCCTTGTACTAAGGTCAAATCTAAGTGGATCAAAGAACTCCACATAAAACCAGAGACAGTGAGACTTATAGAGGAGAAATTGGGGAAAAGCCTTGAAGATATGGGCACAGGGGAAAAATTCCTGAATAGAACAGCAATGGCTTGTGCTGTAAGGTTGAGAATCAACAAATGGGACCTCATAAAATTGCAAAAGTTTCTGTAAGGCAAAAGACACTGTCAATAAGACAAAAAGGCCACCAACAGAATGGGACAGGACCTTTACCTGTCCTAAATCAGATAGGGGACTAATATCCAGTATATATAAAGAACTCAAAAAGGTGGACTCCAGAAAATCAAATAACCCCATTAAAAAATGGGGCTCAGAGCTAAACAAAGAATTCTCAGCTGAGGAATATAGAATGGCTGAGAAACACCTGAAAAAATGTTCAGTATCCTTAATCATCAGGGAAATGCAAATCAAAACAACCCTGAGATTCCACCTCACACCAGTCAGAATGGCTAAGATCAAATATTCAGGTGACAGCAGATGCTGGTGAGGATGTGGAGAAAGAGGAACACTCCTCCATTATTGGTGGGATTGCAATCTTGTACAACCACTCTGGAAATCAGTCTGGCTGTTCCTCAGAAAATTGGACATAGTACTACAGGAGGATCCAGCAATACCTCTACTGGGTATATATCCAGAAGATGTTCCAACTGCTAAGAAGGACACATGCTCCACTATGTTCATAGCAGCCTTATTTATAATAGCCAGAAGCTGGAAAGAACCCAGATGTCCCTCACCAGAGGAATGGATACAGAAATTATGGTACATTTACACAATGGAGTACTACTCAGCTATTAAAAAGAATGAATTTATGAAATTCCTAGCCAAATGGATGGACCTGGAGGGCATCATTCTGAGTGAGGTAACCCAATCACTAAAGGACTCACATGATATGTACTCACTGATAAGTGGATATTAGCCCAGATACTTAGAATACCCAAGATCCAATACAGAATTTGCAAAACACAGGAAACTCGAGAAGAACGAAGACCAAAGTGTTGACACTTTGCCCCTTCTTAGAATTGGGAACAAACACCCATGGAAGAAATTACAGAGACAAAATTTGGAGCTGAGACGAAAGGATGGACCATCTAGAGACTGCCATACCCTGGGATCCATCCCATAATTAGCCTCCAAATGCTGACACCATTGCATACACAAGCAAGATTTTGGTGAAAGGACCCAGATATAGCTGTCTCTTGTGAGGCTGTGCCGGGGCCTAGCAAACACAGAAGTGGATGCTCACAGTCAGCTATTGGATGGATCACAGTGCCCCCAATGGAGGAGCTAGAGAAAGTACCCAAGGAGCTGAAGGGGTCTGCAACCCTATGGGTGGAACAACATGATGAACTAAACGGTACCCCGGAGCTCTTGTCTCTAGCTGCATATGTAGCAGAAGATGGCCTAGTCGGCTATCATTGGAAAGAGAGGCCCATTGGTCTTGCAAACTTTATATGCCTCAGTACAGGGGAATGCCAGGGCCAAGGAGTGGGAGTGAGTGGGTAGAGGAGGGGTGAGGGAATGGGGGACTTTTGGGATAGCATTGGAAATGTAAATGATTAAAATACCTAATTAAAAAAGAGGATAAAATATCAGAGATTTTGAAATCAGAAGTCATTTTCTTCTGATGACTTATGTATTATTGGGACAGACTTAAACAAATCACAGTACCTCATAGATCTTCAGTGTTTGAATCTAGTAAGGTAGCTGCTTTTGTCTGTTGTTCTGGCACTAGAGATGACATATATAAAATGATTAAATAATTCTCAACTCAAAAAAAAAAAACCCTCAGTAGGATTTTGTGAGGACAGAGGCTGGAATGATATTCAACCTTCAAATACAAGTAAAGTATCAGTAATACAATCAGGGAGAAATTAATGATTCTGAAAGATGGGGAAATATTTGATCTTTTTTGTAAAATTGGATTATGTCATGTGTCCAATCTGAGTATGAGGCCAGGATACATTGCACATTCCTAGGCTTAAGATAAACATCAAAAAACTTTGATCTTCAAAACCACAACCATCCACAAGAAGGATATTCTCATCATCAACATCAGAACCACCAGAGATAAGCTGGAAGTTTGAAGATATAGGATTCACCCTTTGATGTGGGAGAAGTCTGGCTCTGTGACACCAGAATGTGTCCTTTTAGCTATGTGACCATCTTTGTTGATTTTCCTGACCCTATGATATAATACTATGATCAAAGAAACTTAATGGAGAAAAGGTTTATTTTGGCTCTAACTCCTAGAGGAATACAGTTTATTATGGGATGGAAAGTAAGGTGGCAGGAGCAAAAACCTAGCTGACCCCACTGTATCTATGTTCAGTAAGCAGAGCATAAACAGGAAATGGGACCGGGGTATAAGTAAAAAAGTCCCTCCCCCCAGTGACCAAGTTCTACAACATTCCCAAACAGCTCCACCAACTGGGAACTAAAGTGTTCAAACATGCAAACATGAAGGGAGCATTTTTCATTCCTACCATAGCAGTAGCATTGACCCAACTTAGACAGGCTAGGAAACTGCATAATACCGTGAATGAGAGAGTATATCATACTTAAGAAACTATCAACTAGCTGGTAATATCAGGCTATGCAATATAGAAGACAGAATATTTTGTGGCCCTACAGAACCAACATGCAATCCTAGCTCCCCCGTATGTCTGTGGGCCAAGATCAAGTTCTCCACATTCACCCAATCCTTGATTTTCCATGAGAAATGATCTGACTTAATTTGGGTTCTATCAAAAGAAAGTGCCTGGAAAGGTGGAAGATATGGAAAATATATGTGATAGAGATTATTTAGAAGTTCAAAAGAAAGACTAGGAAAATGAAGCAGAGAAGATAACTTAACAAAAACTGCATCAGTCAGTAGATTCCAGGTATGGACAGGTGGGATCATTCCTTTCTAGAACTCAGAGAAACCACAACAAACACAACTCAGAATCACTCATTAGAAGAGGTAAAAACTGTGGTATTTTTCTCCTTCCCTCTGGTATTGATAGGGGTCTCACTTCTGAGGTGTCAATTCCATGACATGTCCAGGAAATAAAGATAGCTCCACAGTTGCAAGAGAAAGCCCTTGCACAGAGTTAGTGTCACGCTTTTTTTTTTCTTGAGATAAGGCTTCACTATGTAGCCTAGGCTAGCGTTGAATTTATTCCCATGTATCCCATGTATCTTGAGTTTCTTAGTGATCCCTCTGCTGTAGTCTCCAGGGTACTGAGGTTACATATGTGGACCATTACACTCTGTTTCTGGGATAGATTTTAAGGAGGAAGAAAATCAGAGGGAAGAGAAGGACAATATGTGTAGAAAGGGGGAGACAATTGTGGTGTGACACTTGCTATCTCAAAGACGTGATGTCAGGCTGTTCAAGATGGAATGTTCCAGCATCACTCTTACATAGCAAAATGCAGGAATGGTGTCAGCAGGATCTGCTACACTCAGGGCAGCACTATTCATCTTTCCAGGAGATTTTGACTGTCAGAAAGATGGTAAATCACCTTGTCCATAACAGGAACCCAACAAATAACAACAATGACATGACAACAACATCAATGACAACAAACATGTCCAAGGACAAAAGCTGAACACCCCAAAGTTCAGACACCTGTTAGAACCCATTCTGGTCAATCTATCAGTCTTCCTTGCCACCACATATACACAGATGATCTGTTCTATGTAGGCTCTCTATATGCTCTTAAAGTGCTGGCACAATTTTACCTGTGACATAAGATAATATTTCAGAGCCAACTGTTAAAGAAGAGAAGGCCACAAAACAAGTCCAAGTTGTTTCAGATTTATCCTACCCAGATGGAAAAAAATTGCTTCTTTTTATTTTTGCATCTACCACCATGGGCATGAGCAGCTAAGAAACCCAAACACCTAAAATACATTACCCATCCTATCATCTAATTGTCATAAGTCGTACATTTTAAACAAGAAGTTCAATGTTATGAGACAATATACTAGTACTGAAATAGCAATACTTTAATTTGAGTACTATGATAAATAAATTATAAACAATGCTAAGCCCCTCTTGCAACATATCTTTAGTTTACACAGGTTTTTATCTGTATTGTTTCTGTTGGGCCTCAAGGTACCAAAGCAATAACTGACCCATTTTAAAGAGGATTAAAAAAATATTTTTAAAGTTTAAATGGCTTCTTGAAGTTCACAACTAGAATGTATAAAGAACAGACTACAAAACAAAGCCTTTTGTCTCTAGTGTGGTCCTCAGTCATGTACAGTTTTGTCCCCACAAAGGACATGGAATAAAACCTAAAACCATTTTGGTTGTCATAATGGGGTTGGGGGGCAGTCAGATGAAAGAGCTGTTACAGGCATCAGAGATCCTGTCAAACATCCTACAGTGCAGAGAACACCCCTCAACCATCCAGAACTATCTGGTATCGAATGGCAATGAAACTGAGGTTCACAAGCCCCACTCTGACCCAATGTGTCAGCCAACATATCACTGAATGAACAGACTAACTCATAATAAAACTCAGTTGTTACAGTACTTGCCTAGCATGCTTGTAGCCCTGGTATGAAGCCCAAGTTACTCATAACTGGGCATGGAAGCACAGGTTTATGATACCAGCACTCAGGTGGTTGAGGCAAGAAATCATGAAGTTTAATGTCATTCATCTTCAATTACATAGCAAGTCTAGGTTAGCCTGAAATACCTGATGTCTTGTCTCAAAAAAAGAAAGAAAGAAAGAAAGAAAGAAAGAAAGAAAGAAAGAAAGAAAGAAAGAAAGAAAGAAAGCAAGGAAGGAAGGAAGGAAGGAAGGAAGGAAGGAAGGAAGAAAGAAAGAAAGAAAGAAAGAAAGAAAGAAAGAAAGAAAGAAAGAAAGAAAGAAAAAGAAAGAAAGAAATGAAAACCACTTTAGTAACTGATGCTGAGCAACTAGCTATGGCACTGAAATATTGGGTTATGCTACAAATGTAGGAGACGTCCTGACTAAAACATAGTACAAAATAAAGCAGGTGAACATCTGACTAACATTTTACATCGACTACATGCTAACCAGATGTTATTTTATATCCACAAAATTGGAGTGAATTAGAGAATTAAAGTCAATTTTATCTGACTCCTTTTGCTAAGAAAATGTGGCTAGTAGAAAATTTAAAGGTTCAGTATGGCTCAAAGTTATGGTTAGCATTATATTTCTATGGCCATAGATACTATAGAGATTTCTGCTATGTTTAGGGCCAACAAGATGGCATTTGATATGCTAGACTGCTAACCTAGGTTCAATCCCCAGAACAAATGAAAAGGTGAAAGGGAAATTACAACTCCACAATTCTGTTCTTAACACTCACATGCTTGTCATGGCATGCACTCACCCCACACACATCATGTGCATATGTACATGCACACATACTATAATGATAGTCACCAGGGCATAATGGTGAATGCCTTTAGTCTCAGTACTCTGAAGGCAGATGTAGGAAGATCTCTGAGTTCAAGACCAGTCTAGTGTAGACAGCAAGTTCCAGGAAAGCTAGGGCTGATACACAGAGAAACCCTATCTCTAATAATAGTAGTCATAATAATAATATACAAATACTTAAGTAACATATATCCTATCCATTACACAAACTAAAATAAATACAGGTTATAGTTTTAATGTATCATACATGCTGTGATTATGTGTTTCCCCTCACTCACGTTTTCTGGATCCTTTCAACTTCCTCACCCACCTGCCTTATGGCCTTATGTTCTATTTCTCCCCTCATCTCAAAAACATCAACAAAGAACCAAGAATAAACACACAAAAATGAAACTCAAAACAAAGAGGCAAAAACCAAATAAGACAAAAAACAAACAAACAAACAAACAAAACAAAAACCAGAACAGTAAAGGAACTGCCAAAACAAAGAGAAAGGAAACAAACTTCCTGAAACATAGCATTGATTTTTTTTTTCTGTGTTGATTATACACTTCTGGGCATGGGGCCTATTCTGGAATGTGGTTGATATATCCAGTGGTACTTCATTGGAGAGAACTGAAGTCCAATTTGCTAGCAGGTAACAATTACATGTAACCCCTTGGTCAGTGATGGAACCTTGTTCCCATGTCCCCCTCTCAGTGCTAGGACCCTGTCTGGCTTGAATCTGTACAAGTTTTTTTGCATGCTGCCACAGTTTCTGTGGGTTTGCATGTACATCAGTCCTATTGTGCCTTGAAGATGCTGTTTCCATGGAGAAATCCACCCCCTCTGAGTCTGACACTTTTTCCATTTCCTCTTTTGCATAGATCCCTAGGCCTTGAGGGTGTGTGTGTGTGTGTGTGTGTGTGTGTGTGTGTGTGTGTGTGTGTGTGTGTGTGATGCAGACTCTCATTTAGGACTGAGTACTCTAAAGTCTCTCACTTTCTTCACATGAGGAGAGGCTACATTTAAAACAGTTTTGGCCTCCTAAAGGGTGATGCTCATGTGATTAGTTGTATACTTTGGGAAGGAGCGATGAATCTTGATTATCTATGCAGGCATAATAACATAACAATAAGATCATTAATGGAAAACAGGAACAGGAGTGCCAGAGGAACTGAACCGAGATGACAAGAGCAATGTTGAAAAGAAAGTAGAGGATGGTATGCTGAGGGCTCTGAAAGTAAAAGAGCCACAATCCACAGAAGGGAAGCAGATTCTAGAAATAGCAGTAGGCAAAGGAACAAATTCTCTGGACTCTCCAGAAGAAACACAGTAGTGCTGGCACCTAAACTATAGCCTGGTAAAACCTTTTGCATACATCAGACTTCCAGAACTGTTAGGTAATAAATTTGTGTGGAAAGATTGTGAGAGCCAGAGGATTGGAGAGTTTGCTGTGAGTTTGTGTCTCCCAGTGCCATTAGAAGTTGCACCCGTAAAGTTTTAGCAACATGTCTTCCCAAATATGGCCTGGATAATGATGACACCAATGAACATGCTAAAGATGATGGATGAAAGATTACGAGGCTTCAGCTCTACACAAGCAACTATAGGCAATTGAGGAAAGCTGGGAGTGTGAGAGGTGGTCTTCCCCATTAGTTGTCTAGTGACCACAGTCAGTACTTTATTATAGAAAATGTCATACATGTATACAACATATTATGATTATAGTTGCCCTGCGTTATCCTATTGTGCCCCTTTACTTTCCCTCTAAACTCTTTCTTTCCACCTAGTTCCCATAACTAAACTGTTAGAGAAAATAGAACCTTCTCCTCCAGCACCTGCTAACCGTAAGTAGCTGTGCACAAAAACATAGCAACTCGTGGGGGCAGCTCCTCTATCCAAGATGGAAAGTTGAAGGGCCCAGTCTAGTACAGGCATCCATAGATGCTATGTGCTCATAGTTGCAATGGCAATGTTTTGTGACATTCTTCTCCCATCCTCACTCTCTTATTTCCACCATAGCTTCTGTGATGTACCCTGTGCCTTGGTGGGGGTGGAAGTGGTGATACACAAGTCCCATTTAAGGATGGTATTTTCCAAATCTACTAAGCACACAATAGTTTGTTGCCATAGCAATAGGGAATTAATACATATGTACATATCAGTTATGGCATACACCATTTATTCATCAAGATTGGAGACTATCAAAATGCATATGATTCCATTTTAGCAAGTAGAAATGGAAATAATCATAATAAAAGATATTCAGTGATAACTGTTATGTGCTGGGGTCAAATCATCTCCACATTTTTTTCTCATGCTTTACACCCCACAGATTCTCCTCCCACTACTCCTCCTAGTGCCCCCTGCCGCCACCTCCCAGATCCACGCCTCCTTCTTTTCCCTACAGAAATGAACAGGCATATCAACAGAACACAGCATAACAAGTTCCAGTAAGACTAACCAAAACCCATCATATCAAAGCTGGATGATGCAACGTAGTATAACTAAAAAGTTCCCAAGAGTAGACAAAATATAATATCTTCCCTAAAATATTTTATCCAGTGAAAATTGGACTCATTTGTACCACACTGAATTGAACAAATAGAATCATTAAAGAGAAAGACAAGAAGCTAAGAAGTAAAATACGGTCCTGATGTAACAGAGTTCCATCACACACAATATCATGTCCCACAGATACATAAATAAATACAAAAAAAGATAAATAAATACATAAATGTTGTCCAGTTTATGTTATTGTGATGTTACAGAAGCATGTTGACATGTGTTAATGGTCATGTGTAGAGGAGAAAAGGTTTTATCCAGCTTCCATATACATCAGACATTGCTCTCCTTTGCCTTCTGTGTTTTGAGTGCATAGCTGGCAAGTTAATCCTTTAGAAAAATATCACCCTTCAAAACAGTGCATTTCCATTTTTTAAAAAAAAATGTTACAAAGTAGGGTAATTAATAATACATTAATCAGCCTAATAACTGAAGTTAATTTATGAGAACTATAAATTTTGATCTGTTTCAAATTTACATGTTAAGAATATAATACTTTAAGCAGATTAATGTATTTATGGCTAGGTACTCACATTAAAGTGAACTGTCTTGCAGGCAGAAGTAGTAAAGGCAAAGATTTAGTTCCCAATCTAAGTGGAGGTATTGTATGGCCTTAAGCAAGTTCATTACATCCTCTGATATTCATTTTATCCTCTGTAATGCTAAAACATTGAAGTCACTAGGGAAATCTAAGGCTTTTTACAGCTCAAAAACAGTCTATGCTTAAGTATGAACTCAAGTCTGTTTTATTAATCTCATGTTGGTAACAATAAAAATCTAACTCATAAAAACATTTAAATTTTTGGTTATGTCTTTAACAAGTAGAGAAGACAAGACGAAAAAGGGCAGAATGATTTGTCGAATAGTTTAGTCAGCATTTAGGGATTTGATGTCTTCACTTGGCTGGTAATGAAAATGTTGACATGGATTATTGGCTCCCCAATAAAACTAATTTTTATTGTGTTTGGCAAGAAACGTGTGTGTAGCAAAGAGCAAGGTTCAAACAACAGACATGTCGGCTTCTGCTGCTTTGCCCTCCACCCCACTACCCTCCTGCAGTCCCCTCTCTCTTTCCTACCTCTGTCCAACAGCATTAATCAAAAGCCAGGCTTAACTATAAATAGGCACTGGAATTGACTTTAACATAGTGGGAAAGGACTGGGGTAAGTTCCAGCTTGGCTGCATTTCACTTTATGCCTGAAGATTATCCAGCAAGGTCTAAGCCTCTAGCTGCTCTCCTCTTCTCAGTATTCACCATCCTTCACAATGTAGCTACAGGCAGCACCTTCCTTTGCTTTCATTTCAGACAGTTCCCTCACTATTTTCAATTGCCACATGCCTATTCTTGGTGCCTCAAGTTGCTAGAGTCATAAAGAGGTATCTCTAAACAGCAGTCAAATGTACCTAGAGCTTTGAGTGTGATCGGTCTTTCAAATAAACAGTTTCACTAGGATCAAAACAGGTTTGTAGAGACTTTTGTTATATAAATACAAGAAGACAGAGAGGGTAAGGAGGAAGAGGAAGAAGAGGAGAAAAGATGAAGAAGATAATGAAGAGGAGAGGAGAATGCAGTAGAAGATGGGGAGGAGAGGCTATAAGGAGCAAAGGGAAGGAGGAGGAAGAAAGGAGAAGATAGAATGCAAATTAGGAGGCAAAGGAAGAGATGAAAAGAATGAGAATAGACAGCATAAGAGAAAAAGGAGAAAAGAATGAGACAAACAAGGAAGAGGTAAAAGAAGGAAGAAAAGAAGGGAAGGGGAGAAATAATGAGAAGAGGAGGGGGAGTAGGGACAGGTAATAGGAGGTAGAGAAGAGAAAGAGAGCAGAAGGACAAGTGTGGGTGTAGGGACACAGAAGTGTGGGAGGGGGACTTACCAGTGTCAAGTTAAAAAATATCAAGGAGGCATTTAAGAGTCAAGAATAATGACAAGTTCATTTTCTGTAAAACGTGTGATTCATAAAGAGTTTTAATCTCATGGGTCTTGTCCATTCTGCTCTAAACATGGAGTTGTAGCTATGATCTAATATAGGAATACCAAAAATATCACACTGCTAACAAAATAAAAATTGATCTATATATTCTTATGGATTTATAGGGACAGGCAGATCCAATGTGTGCTGAGTCTAGAGGTCACAGAAGGCAGTGTGCCTCAACTTTTCTTTTCCATTGGGTAATTTCCAGTCATTTGGGGTTTTTGTTGCTGTTTGTTATATTTTGTTTTGTTTTATGCCTAATATCAAGGATGGAAACCAAGACCTAATTTTCAATTTAGACTAGAGTTATGACATTATACTTGGAAAAGGAAGCTAAAACCTGGTATTGTCAACTGATTGCAGGATTTCCAGCTTTTACCATTGTTTAATAAAAGGCAGAATATCATTATTTTCCAAAGAATGTCTTACAATTCTAGAAATATCATTGGTTTTCATAACTATAGGTAAGCTAATGGCACTCATATCTAGTGAGTATGCCAGGGATGCAACTAAATACCCTATAGGATACTAGTACCACTATTGAGAAACCCTGAGTTATGTGTGACTGAGTCCTTACTGAAGGAGGAGGTTTCAGTACAACATTTTTCTAGACAAAAATATGAGCCCAGGTTCTACTGGCTATACATTGCTTCCAATTAACTACAGGGAAGTCACCCCAAATATCACACTAGATATGTTGGTGTAGAAGTAAGCTGAAAAATTCTAGATGTAAAGAGATGTTAAGAGGGAGGGAAGGAAGCAGGAAGGGTAGAAGAGAAGGGGGTAGATGGGAAGAGAGCAAGAGGGAAACAGAATGAAAATGAATCAAAAGAAAAGAACAGGGTGAGGTAGAAAAACAAACTGGCTGAACTGAATCTCCAGAATCTATGTAAGACTGGGTCCTGAAGGGTATATTTATAATCTCAGTGCTTGATGGAGACTGATTTTCCTAAATCTCATGGGCCAGGAAGACTAGTATATGCAACAATGACCAATAAAGCAATGGAAGACAAGGATCAAAGCCTAGGATTGTTGTTGAAATTCTATGGCCCTCCATACATCACATATGCATTTATATATGCATCATATACATACTCATACACCATACACACAATATATATTATATAGACATACATATATGCATTATAGACACATATACCCTGTACACACATATACATATATATACCATGTACACATATAATAAACATATTCACATGCATATATATCATATACACTTATGCATGTACATAAAAATCATACACTATACAAACACATACATAAATACATATACATCACACATACATATACAATATACACATATGTAAATATACTTCACACATAAGGAAACATCATACATAAATACACACACTTTACACACATACATGTATACATATACATCATGCACACACAGCTAATATACACACATATGCTTATACACTGTAAGCATATATATACTACATATACATCACACATACAAAGTTTGAAAAAGGAAAGAAAACCACACACACACACACACACACACACACACAATCTACTTAAAATTAGCCTACACTTGCTGCAGATGTTCACCTTTCACTACATTCCTCCAAGCCCAATTCCTCTGATTTGCAGCAAATCACCTGTAGAAGCTTCCTCTACTTCATCTCTAGTGAAGGCCACAGATGTTCCCCTCCTAAGCTTCCTCCCCCACTCCTTGCTTTATCCTAGCCTTCAACCCCAAGGGAACTCACACACCACTATGGCCATGGAAGCATGGGGGCTAACTGCAGAAGTTTACTTCCCCTTATTCTCCAAATCAAATCCTCTAGTCTCATCCCCAGCTTTGCAGCTGACCTTCTTGCCCAACCCCCATATCCAGTGGATCACACAGATTTTCCCCTCCAAACCTCCTTGTCCCCATCAATTTCTGTGTCCAAGTACCCAAAGCAGGCACTCCCTGGAACTCCATAGACCACTCTGGTCAGGGAAGCATATAGGTTAACTGCAGATTTTTACTTCTTCTTCCAAATCCAATCCCCTCAGTCTCATTCCCAGTTTTTTAGCAGACCTTCACCTGTGGCCTCTCCTCATTCTCAGCCCCATTCCGAGGGGACTAACTAACCAGATTCTGGTGAAACATCCTGATCCCACTCTTGTGAATCCCCTCCACTGCCCCAGCCCATCCCTAGTCCTTAGTGCCAGGTCCAAATACTCAGAAACACATTTACTTAGAGGTTCCAGTTCCCACACCTATCAGGACACCAGAAATTTTTCCTACTAAGCAACACACAGCCACCACACTCTTCTAGTAACCAGAAAGAAAACAGAAGCCAAGGAACAAAACACCCACTCAACGAAGACAAGAAGAGATACCAGCACCTAAAATTACAATCTTCCCAAACCCAGATGACTAGATGCATAAAACACAGTCAATATCAGCCAGGACAGTGTGTCTCTACTAGAGCCCAGCAACCCTCCCACAGCAGGCCCTGAGTATGGCAACATAGCTGAAGCACAAGAAAAAAACTTTAAATCATCCTTATGCATATGAGAGAGGACCTTAAAGAATAAATTAATAAAATTGTTGAAGACCTTAAAGTAGAAACCGAGGAAATTCCAGAAATGAAAAATTTAGGAATTCCAACCAACATTACAGAGATAAGCTTCATCATCAGATATAAGAGAAATAAGAGAGAATCTTAGGTGTTCAAGAAACAATAGAAAAAAATAGATAAATCAGTCAAAGAAATGTTAAAGCTAAAAAGTTCTTGACATAAAACATCTAGGCATTGTGGGACAGTATAAAAAGACCAAACTGAAGCAAATAGCAATAGAAGGAGAAGATTCCAAGCTCAAAGGCCCAGAAAATAATTTCAAAGAAATCATGAGAGAAAATTTTCCTAACCTAAAGAATGAGATACCTATAAAAGTACAAGAAACATATAAAACACCAACTAGATTGGACCAGAAAGGTCCCCTCACCACTTAATAATCAAAACACTACACATTCAGAACAAAGAAAGTCTACTAATAGCTGCAAGAGGAAAAAAAAAAAACAAACAAAAAACAAAAGCAAGTAACATATAAAGATGGACCTGTCAGAATTATACCCAACTTCTCAGTGGAGATTGTAAAAGCCAGAAGAGCTTGGGCAGATGTCCTGTAGACTCTAAGAGACCACAAGATACTAACCCAGAATACTGTACACAGGAAAACCTTCAATCACCATAGAAGAAGCAAACAAGATATTCCATGACAAAAATCAAAGTTTAAAAATATCTACCCACAAATCCAGCCCTATAGAAGGTACTAGAAGGAAAACTTCAACCTAAGGAAGTTAACTACACCTACAAAAACACAGTCAGTAAATAATCTCACACCAACAAAACCAAAAGAAGGGAAACAAACACACACACAGAGGAGGGAGAGGGAGAGAGAGGGAGGGAGGGAGGTTTTTCGAGACAGGGTTTCTCTGTATAGCCCTGGCAACTCACTTTGTAGACCAGGCTGGCCCCAAACACAGAAATCCGCCTGCCTCTGCCTCCCAAGTGCTGGGATTAAAGGTGTGTGTCGTCAATGCCCGATTCATATATTTAAATATTAATGGACTCAATTTACCCATAAAAAGACACAGGCTAACAGAATGGCCATGGTAACAGGATCCATCCTTCTGCTGCATACAAGAAATGCAACCCTGTGAAGCTGAAAAACTTCTGCACATCAAAGAACTCCATCAATCAGACAAAGTAGCCTACAGAATGAGGAAAGATTTTTGTCAACTATGTACTTGATTGGGGACAAATACCGAAATTATGTAAAGAATTTATGAAACTTATTTCAAGAAAACAATCAAATTTAAAAATGAGAATTCTCAATAGTGGAAATGCAAATGGCTGAGATACAGCTAATGAAATGATCAACATTGCTAGTTATCAAAGAAATGAAAATCAAAATTATGTTGAGATTCCATCTTATATCAAGAGTGGCTAAGATCAGTAACATAAGTGACAGCTCATGCTGGTAAGGATGTAGAACAAGGGAAACATTCCTTCATTGATGGTGGGAGGGAAGCTATTATGAAAATTAGTGTGGTCATTCCTCAGGGTGATGGGAATCGATCTACCTCAAGATCTGGCTATGCCACTCTTGGGCTTACACCCAAAAGACACTTCACCCTACCACAGAGACCGTTGTTCAACCAGAAACTAGATAGCCCAGTAACCCATAGTAAAACCAAATACTACTGCTCTAAGAAAAGAATGTAGCAATAAAATGACCCGTAATGACATTCTGCTTTGCTCATATAGATCAGTGCCTTTCTCAGACTTCATCAGAGAAGCTTCAGCTTGCACCGGATGGGCACTAATATAGAGAGCCACAGACAGATTTCACATAGAAAGTGGGAGACTTTCACTCAGCCCTAAACAGAATGCCTTCATCAAATCTTTCTCTGTGAAGGAGGAGGCAGAAAGAGTGTAAGAGCCAGAGGGGATGGAGGACACCAGGAGAATAAGGCCCTCTAAACCAACATGATCAAAGCTCTTAAGATCTCACAGAGACTGAAGTAGAATGCACAGGACCTGCACGGGTCTGCATCAGGTCCACTGCATATATCTTATGGCTTCCCATTTAGTGTTTTTATGGGATACCTGAGTATGTGAACAAGATAGACTGATTCTTGTGCCTTTTCTTAGGTCTTTTCCTTCTATTTGTTTTCCTTGTCCAACTTTGATATGATAGTTTTTGTCTTATCTTATTACTTTTTATTTTGTTATATTTTTAATAAATGAATGAAGGAATGAAGGAAATGAACTAATGAATGAATACCTAACCACTAGGGTAAAGAGTAACAACCTAACTGTCATTTACATCTTATGAGAGAGGGAGAATCAGTTTCTCCAATGGAGTGTCATTGGGTATATCAACTACTTCAAGTCAGGCCTCATGCTCAGGAGTAGCTGACCAATATATAATAGACTGCAGGGTTATTTTTTTAATGTATGCTTTTCTTTGGTTATAGTTTAGTCATTTGTTTTTTAATATTTTTGTTTTGTTTTGATTTTCTGTTTGAATGCTGTTTGATTTTGTTGTCTTGGTTTGGGAGGTTGTTATATTTTTTTTCTTCTTCTTTTTTTAATTGGTTGGTTTAAGAAACAAACTAAAATTGGGTGGAAAGAGAGGGGGAAGGGATCTGAAAAGACTTGAGGGAAGGGACCAATATGATCAAAATACAACTTAGTGTTTGAAATTTTCATAGATAAGTAGTAAATTCACATCATTGATACCCTTCACTGACTCTTCAACTCATCCTGTGTTACCTCCATCTCAGATGCATGACCACTTCTCTGACTAGTATTGTTATACACACACATACACACTACTGAATCCATTTAGCATTGCTAGTAGACATACATAAGATCAACCCCAACAGCAACTGAAATACCAATATGGATGGAAGAAATTTCACAAGGTCATACCCCTAGATGAAAAGTTACTGTCTATCAAAGGCTACTAAGAATGGAAGAGTGTGTTTTCTCCTGTACTGAGGCCCTGATAGTTTATACAATCTCAAGATCTTTTTAGTGAAACATTCCACAAACTGGTATTATAATTATTTACCACCCTGCTCAGCATAATATTCTGCTTTTAGTTTTATTATGGGAGAAAAGTTTATTTTCACACCCCTGATTTTTTTAAAGTAGCAAACAGGTAGATAATAATCAATACCGATTTCCACAACTGAGAAATAAGAGAGTAAGAGACTTCAGAATGCTCAGCCCTGTTTAGAACATATACCCCACCCTGAAAAGATTAAGGGCTCACTGGAGAACCTGTGCAAGCCTAAACTGGCTCAGATTCTAGGATGGAGAAGGGAATTAGGCAGGACATCCAACCCCTAAGCCAGGAACTAGTGACAATTGACAGCAGCTAGGAGAGGAAGGGCCAGTGTTCTCCAACACTGTAGGCCCTGAGGAGTAAATCAGACTCTAATGGAAGACCACAAGTCCAAGAATAGTGAGGCAGCAAAAACTGGCCTTGATTGGGGAAAAATGACACAGGATTAGGTGAAAGGGGAAAGGAGGAGATCTGGGAAGAATTAGGGGAACAATCCAAACACAGTGCATAAAATTTGCAAAGAACTAGCAAAAATGTTTCTTTAAAAGGAACAAGGATAAAGGATTAGAGACTCACAGAAACATTAAGTTACAAGAAAAAAATCACCCCCACACAGTGAAAAACAGTGTACCAAAGAAACAGAGAGATCATGCCAAGAAAGAGTTACCAAAACACAAGGGAAATGACTTAGATGAGAAAAGAGGTTAGAATTATCATGCACTGAGAAGGCCCATTATATCTAGACTTGTTATGTCACCAAAAGACTAGGGTTGCCTTAACCATTTAATCTATAAAATAAGGAGTTAGAGGAATTGATGCCTTTTATTCTTTCTTTTGTTTGGTTGGTTTTTTGTTTGTTTGTTTGGTTTGGTTTTTTTGTTTCTTTGTTTGTTTGAAACAGGGCTTCTCTGTGTAGCCCTGGCTGTCCTGGAACTCACTTTGTAGACCAGGCTGGCCTTAAACTCAGAAATTCGCCTGCCTCTGCCTCCCGAGTGCTAGGATTAAAGGCGTGCGCCACCACACCCAGTGATGCCTTTTATTCTTGGAGGAAGATTTTACTTACTCTAAAAGATGGCTGAAGTATACTTATCTAGCAGTTGTAGCTGTAAAATCTTAGCCCTAAAATATGGAACGTGTATTACACGTTAAAGTTTTCTCAGAAAATATTTTGCATTGCTCAATGGCTCAAGTTCAAAATCCTCAGAGTAGATGTTCAACAAAACTGTGAAAACAAAATCGGAAAGTTATCAACAATCCAGGCAAAATCTTAATATTTATAAACCAGAGAAGCCTGTTGTACATTACCTTTAACATTTGTTGATAAAATTGCAAAAGAATCATTGAATTGTTAATCCTGCAATTTTTAAAGTTTGAGATTAGCTCTATGCCAGACTTTAAACAGTGCCTGGTTTACAGCATATCCTCAACATATTTTCATGAATAAATAAAATAAAAAAATGTAAAAAAAAAAAAAAGAGAGAAAAAAAACTAATGAAATAAAAAACAAGACTTATTAGTGGTATGTTGACTCAACAGCTAACTTTTTTCAAACAATTGAACTAAAAATAATGGCGAAATGTATACAAGATATGCCAGGAGAACATATGTACAATATTTGCAGTCAATTATTCACAAAAGAAAATACAAACATAATGCAGTGACATTTAAATTTTAAGTATGATATATCATTTCCCAAAAAACATGTAAATGATACTGCTCATAAGGAAACATAAGACCAGAAGACACCAATTAGTATCAGAGAATTATAGTTGGTAGTTCGCATACTGATGGTCAGGCCCACAGGGTTTGACAGTTTGCACAAACTATTTCAGAAGATGAGGGTGAAAGTCCTGTACAAATCTAGAACATTCTTTATATCAATTTCATAAGTAGGAAAATTTAAAAATAGAGATCTACCCGACAATGAACACAGCCATCAAAGTCTGAAAGAAAACACAGATTTCCCCCCCCCATACTATGTATATCAATGCAAGTACTCCAACGTACTAAGTCTGGGAAGGGATTGGAGTGAAAAAAGAGGCTGAGCAAGTGGATTGGAATGCATAATATACATGAATGAAATTGACAAATACACTTAAAGCTTTAAAAATTCAATATGGAAATATATCATTTTTTTTCAAAGAAAAAAATCTAAAACTATAGTATACCACAACACTAATTCAAAGACAGAAAGTCATGCCTTCAAGGTTAGCCTATCTCTCCTTAGTGATGAACTGTGACCTGGTGTTGTGAGCTAAAATAAGCCCCCTTTCTCCCTTAAGGTGTTTTTTGTTGAGAGTGTTCTATCTCAGCCATAGAAACGAAACTAGAAAAGGGACAAAATGCCTTTAGTTTTATAAATCACTCAGTGCCTGGCCTGGGAAGTGGTAACCTCTCATTAATTGACCATTTGAGGCTTTTCATAGGAACCACTTCCCTTGTAGCGTTCAGAGGCTATGGCATTTGAAACCTCCATGCAACATCCAGAATCATATTGTTTCCACAAAACTCATAACCCCATGACTACTTTACCAGTCAACTTGTTGTTTTTGTCTCTGTGTTTAGAGCTGTGGGAGAGCTTCCATTAGCAAAATCATAGGAAAGTATATATTTAGCATCACTCTACATTGGAAGAAGCATACATGGGATATTTTATTCTCAACAAATCACTTTACTTCACTTGGCCAAGTGCTTTCTGAGCTACAACTTTTTAAAGGGCCTGTTTTGTGTAATATTTGATATTTCAGAGGAAAACAAAATGTACTAGGTGGAACCAACTGTCATGTAAAATGTTTGACAGAGGGAAAATATTTATGATCATGGTGTCAGGACTAAGCCTCTGAAATAGAAATCATAAAATGATTTCACAGAAGGTTGTTTGGAAGCTACAGGGAAAAACTGTATTGCTCTTATACTTGAAAAGCAACTGATGCCCAACATCAAATTCTGATTTGGTAAAAATAGAAAAGAGCCTGCAAAAAAAGGATTGCATTATCCCTGCCTGAAGATTTGAAGTGTTTCTTATTCAAAACCTAGTAGTCTCCTTTAACCAAAACTTCACTTTTAAATAGCTATATTCTCTGTACCTTTGCATCTTTGCTAGTAGAAACAAGAGTATATTCTTCTCTGATACTTCCTAGACCAGTGGTACTCAAACTTCCTTATGCTGGGACCCTTTAATATAGTTATTCATGTTGTGATGACCTCCCACCCATAAAATTATTTTTGTTGCAACTTCACGACTGTAATTTTACTACTGTTATGAACAATTATGTAAATATCTAATATGCATGATACCTGAAATGTGACCCCTGTGAGATGGTTATTCTATCCCCAAAGGGGTCCTGACCCACAGGTTGAGAATAGCTGTTACAAGTTTGAATGTGAGGACAGATCAAAAGTCTAACCATATAACTTTAGGCACTGCTGTGATCTGGGGTGATAAAAACGAAAACAAAATAAAACAAACAAAAACTTCATCCAGGGCTTCCCTACAACCAAAATAGCCAAAATTGCTCCACCAAAGCAAGATGGCAATGAACAGATCAACTCTTCTTTCTTACTATGTGGCCTTTTTCATAACATGAATATAAAGAATATAAAGGTAGAATCTGGCTCAGGTGGATAAAAGTGCTGTATGACCTGAAAACCTGTATTGATCACCTGGAATGCATGTAAAAGCTAGAGGTGGTGGCATGCATCTGTAATCTCAGCTCTCTTTCAGAGAGATGGGAAAGAGAGACAGGAAACTCAGCTGAAGATCCTAGACCAATTAGCCTGGAACACACAGTGCAATGGCAAAGATAACAAGAGAAACCCTGTGTGATAGTTTGTATATGATTGGCCCAGGGAGTGGCACTATTAGGAGATGCAGCCTTGTTGGAGTAGGTGTGCCGCTTTGGGTGTGGGCTCATCCTAGTTGCCTGGAAGTCAGTTTCTGCTAGCTGCCTTCAGAAGAAGAGGTGGAACTCTCAGCAACTCTGGCCCCACATATCTCTGGACACTGCCATGCTCTAGCCTTGATGATAATGGACTGAACCTCTGAAACTGTATACCAGTCCCAATTAAATTTTATTCTCTTACGAGTTTCATTGGTCATGGTTTCTGTTCACAGCAGTAAAACTTGAAGGCATCCTTCCTCAAAGCAAGTAGGAAGAGAGGGAAGAGAGAACTGGTTCCTGAAAAATTGTTCACTGACTTCCACACAAGCATTGAGAGATGGCTCATTTGATAAAGTACTTAAGAAACAAGCATGAAGACCTGAGTTCAAATTCCCAACATTCACATAAAAAGCCAACCATGGCAGCACACACCTGGAATTCCAGTGCTGAGGAGGCAGGGACAGGTCAATCTCTAGAGATTAACATCCACCCAACCTCACCCAATAGTGAATTCTGGGCTCAGTGGGTGTACTGGCTGGTTTTGTGTGTCAACTTGACACAGCTGGAATTATCACAGAGAAAGGAGCTTCAGTTGAGGAAACGCCTCCATGATATCCAACTGTAAGGCATTTTCTCAATTAGTGATCAAGTGGGGAGGCCCATTGTGGGTGGGACCATCTCTGGGCTGGCAGTCTTGGTTCTTTAAGAGAGTAGGCTGAGGTATCCAGGGGAGGCAAGCCAGTAAGGAACATCCCTCTGCATCAGCTCCTGCTTCCTGACCTGCTTGAGTTCCAGTCCTGACTTCCTTGGTGATGAACAGCAGTATGGAAGTGTAAGCCGAATAAACCCTTTCCTCCCCAACTTGCTTCTTGGTCATGATGCTTGTGCAGGAATAGAAACCCTGACTCAGACAGTGGGAGATACAATGCTGTCTGAGACTTTAGGAGACCCTGCTTCAGAAATAAGGTAGAGAGTGATTGATCAAGATACCCAAAGTCAACCTCTGACCTACACACACACACACACACACACACACACACACACACACACACACACACATTAATTTTAAATAAAGGACAGTTGGCAATCAGTGACATAGCTCAGCTGGTGAAAGACTTGTCTCACTGAGTTCTACTGTAGGAATTCCCATGGCAGAAGCAGAGAAACTAATTCCACAATGTGTTCATTGATCTCCACGTGTGTGGATCTCCATAAAATATGGTATGTGCCTCCACACACAAACGAGTAAAATGTATATTAGCTTCTTTTGCTTCTTTTTACCTTGACCGAAGTAAACTACAGAAGATGAGATTTATTTTGGATCATGGTTGCCATCATGGAAGCAAAACATGGCTACGAGGGGTAGGCATGGCAATAGGAGCAGAAAGCTGAGAGCTCACAACTTCCAACAAAAGCACGAAGCAGAGAGCAGGCAGGAATTGACCCAAACTATCAAAATTACAGCCCAACCCCAGTAACATATTCTCTCCAATTAGACTCCACCTACCTAAAATTCCACAGCCTCCCCAAAACAGTACCAACTGTGGAGCAAGAGTTCAAATACTATAGGGGGCACATTTCTCATTCAAACCACAACAAATATAATATTTTTAAAAATAAAAGAATGCCTTGGCAAATTTTTCTTCATATTTCTAGTGAGTATAAATATTTGCTTGTTTGATACCACTGGGAAATAATTATGTATACTGGCTGATCCATTGTTTCCATTCCTACTTAACGTTGTTCATCCTTCTAAAAGAAGTGCTTAATCACTATTGTCATGTAATTGTCCAAATGTTTTAGATTTACCTGTATAGATTGAAGGTCAAGTCCTGCAAGTGTTCTAACTTTATACATCTATACTAAATTACCTATTTTGTTTCCAGAAAGTGCTAGAAAAGGTGGATGCTTTCCTACCTTGCCCTGTTTTAAGGTCCTTCTGCTGTGATCTTTGTGGGATTCAATGCCAGAAAATCTCATAAACTCCAAGCTCCACAACTTCCTCAGGCCCGGGACAACTTTGTACTTATTTCAATGCTGCTGTGAATGAGTTTGGTAACTTCATTTTAGATATTTATCATCATTAGGAAGTGCTTGACCGAGAAGTACTCTTTGACCACTAAGTTCTAGTTTTCAATGTAACATATGTCCTGGATCTTCACAAATCTGGTTTGTTTGCCACATTTAATTCATTCATTTAAAAAACCTATTTTTATTTATGCCAAACTTGAAACTGAGAAAAATAATTGTCAAGACCAATAACAAAACCATTATGTGTATGTATTCTTGGTACAGGTACATATAAATTCTATTTGCAATGTGAAACTAAATCCTGCTTTTAAAAGTTTTGCGAGCTACACCAAATACCTTAGAGCAGCAGAACATTTTGATAGCACCCATATGCACAATCTGGATGGCAAAGGCATTCCTCCCATACCCAGGAATCAGCTGTTCTGTAAGGTACCTCATGACTACAGGAGAGCTGGGCTGAGACTCGTCTTCGAACACCCTGAAGGGCTCTCTGCCAAACCTGACCTCATGTTTCAACCGCAAGCACACAGCTAATAATAACTTCAGCTCTTAACTTACAAAATACAATTCTTAAAGGCAAGTTTTGAGAACTGGCCAGATATCTGAAAGACAAATTTACAAAGCCTAATGAGTAACTACTAGCAAAATAAAGCTTCTCCCAGTAGGCACATGGCACTTCCAAGTTTTTCCAACAGAGTCGTCAAAAAAGAATCCAAAGTTCTGCAGCTAGCATGTGCATCTGTTCACCCTAAAGGTCAAGTCTATTAATTACCCCCTAGTCAGCTTCTGTTCTCTCAAAGCAGTAAGTAGGAGGTAAAAATATTCTGGGACTGGATCAATGGAGAAGAGTTTACCATGTA
This sequence comes from Mus caroli, assembly GCF_978045245.1. Taxonomy (NCBI): domain Eukaryota; kingdom Metazoa; phylum Chordata; class Mammalia; order Rodentia; family Muridae; genus Mus; species Mus caroli. The sequence continues at coordinate 3,069,775 of NW_028227260.1, forward strand.
AGCACACAGCTTATATACATATGTATTCATATGTGATTGTTAATGAGATTTGATATGTGCTTAGTGGCACTGAAAGTCATATTTATAAATGTGAGATTCCACTTTTGAAAGTTGCTGCCTTGCATATTTTTATCATTCAATTAAACACTTGAATTCTAGCATCTTCATTCTAATATTCAAACTATTTGTAAAAACAAAGTGTTCAAGATGTCCAAGCCAAGAGGGTTTCCATAGGAAAAAATGCAAACCTTGTCGACATCAACACCCGCCTCCTATATAATAGTGATTGATGGCCACAAACCCATAGGCACATAAAATTAAGGCTCTGTTTTTCTCTGTCAGGGGAAAAAGTATACAATCATCTATTGAAGCAAGGGCCATGTCTCTTCTGCTATCAACTATATGCCTGTTGCTTATACTGTTAGCATGATAAAATGTTCAATAAACACCCTATGTTTGTTTAAATCAATGTAGAAAAAGAAGGCAAGAGAGACGGATGGATAGATGGTAGGTGAACAATTAGATGGACAGATAGATGTGCTGATGTTTTTCTTTATCTGAATGAGTAGAGTAGTGTCAAGGTTGGCAGAGAACAGTAAGTTACCTAGGAACCTATTACTGAGCCATGCCTAACCCCCTTCCTTTGCCAATAAGTCACAATGCTTTAAGCTAAGGCTTAAAGTTAGATGAATAAAAGTATAGATCACCTCTGATTGCAAATGTAATGTTAAATGTAAAACATTCTACCTTTAGAGGCCATTTCCTTCTCACTAAAGTTGAAAAATAAAATGCATTTTTAGGAATCAGTCACAGGTTGGATGAGGTAACAATGAGAAGAGCAGACAAAGGAGCAACTTTTAATATTGTTTTTCAAAACATGAGAAGGAATTCATTTGGCCCAAGTTGATGACTGTTTCTTCATTAAAGGACTGTCACTTACACGTGATGGAAACAGTACTTCAGATCATACAAGGTCCTGGAAGTAACTAATCCCTTCAAATTGGCAGGCTGACCTCCTATGAGTTCCGTGACAAAGCAGTGTGCCCTGAACTACAGTGCAATCCAAGTCAGGTGTGTTGGCACTCACCTGTAACCTCAGCCCTGAGGGAGCTGAGGCAGAAGGATCTTTGCAAGTTTAAGGCCAGTGTAAGTGTGCGAAACCCAGTCTTTTTTTTTTAATTAGGTATTTATTCCATTTACATTTCCAATGCTATCGCAAAGGTCCCCCGCACGCTCCCCCACCCACTCCCCCAACCACCCACTCCCACTTCTTGGCTCTGGCGTTCCCCTGTACTGAGGCATATGAAGTTTGCACAACCAATGGGCCTCTCTTTCCACTGATGGCCGACTAGGCCATCTTCTGATACATATGCAGCTAGAGACACAAGCTCCGTGGGGGGGTAGGGGGGCAGAATTGGTTAGTTCATATTGTTGTTCCACCTATAGGATTGCAGATCCCTTTAGCTCCTTGGGTACTTTCTCTAGCTCCTCCATTGGGGACCCTGTGATCCATCCAATAGCTGACTGAGAGCATCCACTTCTGTGTTTGCTAGGCCCTGGCATAGTCTCACAAGAGACAGCTATATTTGGGTCCTTTCAGCAAAATCTTGCTAGTGTATGCAATGGTGTCAGCATTAGGAAGCTGATTATGGGATGGATCCCTGGATATGGCAGTCTCTAGATGGCCCATCCTTTCGTCACAGCTCCAAATTTTGTCTCTGTACCTCCTTCCATGAGTATTTTGTTCCCAATTCTAAGAAGGGGCAAAGTGTCCACACTTTGGTCTTCGTTCTTCTTGAGTTTCATGTGTTTAGTAAATTGTATCTTATATCTTGGGTATTCTAAGTTTCTGGGCTAATATCCACTTATCAGTGAGTACATATTGTGTGAGTTCTTTTATGATTGGGTTACCTCACTCAGGATGATGCCCTCCAGGTCCATCCATTTGCCTAGGAATTTCATAAATTCATTCTTTTAATAGCTGAGTTGTACTCCATTGTGTAAATGTACCACATTTTCTGTATCTATTCCTCTGTTGAGGGACATCTGGGTCCTTTCAAGCTTCTGGCTATTATAAATAAGGCTGCTATGAACATAGTGGAGCATGTGTCCTTCTTACCAGTTGGAACATCTTCTGGATATGTGCCCAGTAGAGGTATTGCTGGATCCTCCGGTAGTACTATGTCCAATTTTCTGAGGAACAACCAGACTGATTTCCAGAGTGGTTGTACCAGGTTGCAATCCCACCAACAATGGAGGAGTGTTCCTCTTTCTCCACATCCTCACCAGCATCTGCTGTCACCTGAATATTTGATCTTAGCCATTCTGACTGGTGTGAGGTGGAATCTCAGGGTTGTTTTAATTTACATTTCCCTGATGATTAAGGATGCTGAACATCTTTTCAGGTGCTTCTCAGCCATTTGGTATTCCTCAGCTGAGAATTCTTTGTTTAGCTCTAAGCCCCATTTTTTAATGGGGTTATTTGATTTTCTGGAGTTCACCTTTTTGAGTTCTTTATATATACTGGATAATAGTCCCCTATCTGATTTAGGATAGGTCAAGATCCTTTCCTAATCTGTTGGTGGCCTTTTTGTCTTCTTGACGGTGTCTTTTGCCTTGCAGAAGCTTTGCAATTTTATGAGGTCCCATTTGTTGATTCTCGATCTTACAGCACAAGCCATTGCTGTTCTATTCAGGAATTTTTCCCCTGTGCCCATATCTTTGAGGCTTTTCCCTACTTTCTCCTCTTTAAGTTTCAGTGTCTCTGGTTTTATGTGGAGTTCCCTAATCAACTTAGATTTGACCTTAGTACAAGGAGATAGGAATGGATCAATTTGCATTCTTCTACATGATAACCGCCAGTTGTGCCAGCACCATTTGTTGAAAATGCTGTCTTTTTTCCCACTGGATGTTTTTAGCTCCCTTGTCAAAGATCAAGTGACCATAGCTGTGTGGGTTCACTTCTGGGTCTTCAATTCTATTCCATTGGTGTACTTGTCTGTACTTCTATTCCATTGGTGTACTTGTCTGTCACTATACCAGTACCATGCAGTTTTTATCACAATTGCTCTGTAGTAAAGCTTTAGGTCAGGCATGGTGATTCCACTGGAGGTTTTTTTATCCTCCTTGAGCAGAGTTTTTGCTATCCTAGGTTTTTTGTTATTCCAGATGAATTTGTAGATTGCCCTTTCTAATTTGTTGAATAATTGAGTTGAGATTTTGATGGGAATTGTATTGAATCTGTAGATTTTTTTTTTGGCAAGATAGCCATTTTTACTATATTGATCCTGCCAATCCATGAGCATGGGGGATCTTTCCAACTTCTGAGATCTTCTTTAATTTCTTTCTTCAGAGACTTGAAGCTCTTATCATACAGATCTTTCACTTCCTTAGAGTCATGCCAAGGTATTGTATAATATTTTGACTATTGAGAAGGGTATTGTTTCCCTAATTTCTTTCTCAGCCTGTTTATCCTTTTGTACAGAAAGGCCATTGACTTGTTTGAGTTAATTTTTATATCCAGCTACTTCATTGAAGCTGTTTATCAGGTTTAGGAGTTCTCTGGTGGGATTTTTAGGGTCACTTATATATACTATCATATCATCTGCAAAAAGTGATAATTTGACTTCTTCCTTTCCAAGGAAACCCAGTCTTAAACAGTTTTTTTTTTCAATTTGAAGCAAAATAAACCTTAATCAACTTCTCCCAAAAGTTAAAGTAAAGCAAACCTTAATCCACTCTTCTCCCACAATGTAAAGTGGAATTAATGGTATCTTAAAAGATCAGAGAATTGGGCTGGTGAGATGGCTCAGCAGGTAAGGGCATTTGGTGTGCAAAGCTGACAATCTCAGTTTAATCCCCAGGTCTCAGGGTGGAAGGAGAGAACTGACTTTTGACAGTTGTACTTTCCTGACATGAAACAGCACTCACACATCCACATTCAGACACTTAAGAGTAATAAATAAAACTGAATTTTAAAAAGAATCTCAAAATATGCACAATAACAAGCACAAAATTTCAATACAGGGGACAGCAAACATTCTGTGAAGGATCAACTGGTTAATCATATTAGGATTTTAAGGCCATACAATTTCTGTCACCCCTACTCAACTCTGGCTGTATGCACTAAAGCAGTCAGATAATTAATAAATGGGTAGGACTGTACTCTGACAAAACTTTATTTTGAAATCTGAATTTAGTGTAATTCCACATATCATAAGGAATCCTTCATTTTGTTGCATTTAAGTACTTAAAAATATAAGACATACATTTCTACATCATGGGACAGATAAAAATGAATGAAAGGTAAGAAGAAGCCCAAGGTTGGAGTTACCACCCTCAACCTGAAGCTAGTTGTTTCAATACCTGTTGCACATGCTAATAATAGTATGATTCAGAAGTGTTTGCCTTAAATATGGATGGTATATATGTTTTCCTGCTGATCAATGGCAACAGTTAAGAAGATCTGTAATGTTTTACTGAGAAATGAAGAAGTGCTATGAGAAGCTGCTGTGTTTACAAAGTTCGGAAGTACTTAGAATAGGGGACAGATGAGGCCTTATCTACAATTTCTAGCAAAGACATTTATTTGCGAATGTAAAGAAACAGATTTGCTTCTGGTTCTGATTTAATTGGTTGTGAAGAGCATTGAGAGATGATGACTGGAAAGGCATGTTTCATTTACTAATAAAAAATAACTAACTACTTGCTATCCTGCTGCTACAAAAAGTTTGACATTTCTATTTCTGTGACTTCATTATGGGGACAGAGAATTGAAATGTCATCCCCAGAACTTAGCCAATTCCATTTGTAGGGCTACAATTTGACTTGAAAACTAATACTGTGAATTGGAGACTTAGAAATATTTTTTATTTTCTGCAGTCCACCTTCTTGAGTTCTTTATATATATTGGATATTAGTCCCCTATCTGATTTAGGATAGGTCAAGATCCTTTCCTAATCTGTTGGTGGCCTTTTTGTCTTCTTGATGGTGTCTTTTGCCTTGCAGAAGCTTTGCAGTTTGATGAGGTCCCATTTGTCAATTCTCGATTTTACAGCACAAGCCATTGCTGTTCCATTCAGGAATTTTCCCCCGTGCCCATATCTTCGAGGCTTTTCCCCACTTTCTCCTCTATAAGTTTCAGTGTCTCTGGTTTTATGTGGAGTTCCTTGATCCACTTAGACTTGACCTTAGTACAAGGAGATAGGAATGGATCGATTCGCATTCTTCTACATGATAACCACCAGTTGTGACAGTACCATTTGTTGAAAATGCTGTCTTTCTTCCACTGGATGGTTTTAGCTCCCTTGTCGAAGATCAAGTGACCATCCAGGGATCCATCCCATAATCAGCCTCCAAATGATGACACCATTGCATACACTAGCAAGAGTTTGCTGAAAGGACCCTGATATAGCTGTCTCTTGTGAGACTAGGCCGGGGCCTAATAAACACATAAGTGGATGCTCACAGTCAGCTATTGGATGGATCACAGGGCCCCCAATGGAGGAGCTAGAGAAAGTATCCAAGGAGCTAAAGAGATCTGCAACCCTGTAGGTGCAACAACATTATGAACTAACCAGTACCCTGGAGCTCCTGACTCTAGCTGCATATGTATCAAAAGTCGGCCATCACTGGAAAGAGAGGCCCATTGGACATGCAAACTTTATATGCCCCAGTTCAGGGGAACGCCGGGGCCAAAAAGTGGGAATGGGTGGGTAGGGGAGTTGGGGGGGAGGGTATGGGAGACTTTTGGGATAGCATTGGAAATGTAATTGAGGAAAATACGGAATAAAAAAATATTTAAAAAAAAAAAGAAATATTTTTTATTTCCTCTTAGAAAATTGCATTCTTTAAAGAGTCCTAATTCTAATGGCCATGAATTCTTATATGTGATTATAGTACAAAGAACTTAGTATTCTCTGGACTTCACTAAAACATTGCAACCAAATCTCCAGTTTTGAAGGGATATGTTTTGTTTTTAAATGTATTGTCTATAGTCTGGATCATACTACAGTGGCCATTGCCGATGCCTACCATGATCCCTATCCCAGTTTTGGTGTGCTCTGCTACCAACAATTGGCACCTATGCTCTTGGTTGTTGACACTAGTTCATCCCATCCAGAAATTCCTGGGACACACAGCCATTGACACTCTGGTGATGGTGTGCTAACATCCAGAGTCTGAATCTCAAGGCAGGGCAAACTCTGAAATGTATTTTGCCCACCTGAGCACCAGTGAAATCTAGCTTTGCCTGGGACGTAGATCTTTCTTTCTTTCCCTGTTGCTGTGATGAAATGCTCTGGCAAAAATATTACTTTAGTTCAGAGTTCAAGGGGAAGTCAGGGCAACAGCTTGAAGCAGCCAGTCAAAAAGCATGGAACAATACATGCGTTCTGCTAAGCAAGTCCCCTTGTTTATCTATACAGTCCAGGATTCCAAGAAAGGGAGGGTGGACACCTGCAGCTGGCCTGTCTCCATCCACCTGAGTTAACACAACCAAGATAATTTCCTACAGGAATGCCTTTCAGGCCTGTCTCCCAGGTGTTTCTAGATTCCATTAACAATTAACAGTTTCTATCACAAGTGTCCAACAAAATTGTATCTTTGCCTTCTTTCCTGGCCCTACCCCTGTTCTGGCATCATTCTGAGGCTCTTCCCCAGTAAATCATTGACATCTGAATCCTTGGTTTTCTGGAAACCTTAACTTATGATAAGTGTATCTTTTTCAACCATACCAGTGACAACTACAGTTACTTCAACAAATACATCTGGCTCTTTTGGGAAGTAGAATGGATTCCTTCATAATACTGGCCATGTACAGACCCCTTCCCTAACCAAATCCCATGAATATTTTTCACAGAGACAAATATCAGCTCACCAATGAATATGTTCTATTTAAACTTGTCCATGCTCTCTCTGTTGTCCTCAAAGCAGTCTTCAAATCTTCTTCGTGTGGGTTACTGGGAGGCTTCTTGTGACCCTTCAAGGTAGGTCATTCTTAGTTTCACCCTACCATATGTATTCCTGCCAATTCACAGACATTCTGGTACAAACTCAAATTGCACGTTGCAATGACTTGGAATTCACCCAAGTTCCATTTACTAAGCATCTACTTTGTGTATCCAGTCCTTACAGGATATGCGAAATGGAAAATAAAACTGGGGCTGACCAGCATCTTTGGCTCTAAATCACACTATGAAGCAGTTGTGTGACCTCCAGCTACTTGATAGAGATGATGCACTGGATGTCATTCTCATGATTCATAAGGAAGGAGTGACAAGACCTTTAGTGTTCATTGAGTGATGTGTCTTGCTTGTGATGCCAACTACTAAATGAGTAGCCAAGAGCATGTCTTTACCTTTCCACTCAGTCATGGGCTAGCTATAGTCTGCACAACTTGCTTTTTGCCACTTCAGCAAAATGGTGACTATGCAGTGCTTGTCATGAAGCTGCCTTGGGAGAAAATTAGTTAATATTTACAAAATGAATATGAGACAGTTGATCAATGCTACTGATTAGCACTTGCTAACATACATATTTATCTATAGAGCTAGTGGTTTGAGCTTTGTACTGCCCTAATTATTTTATTTAAATATTTTTAAACTTAAGCCAATTGTCATGCAAAATATATTAAAAATTAACAAGTTGCAATAACAAAGGGTAACCATTTCTAAAATTGGCTAATGTCTTAACTATGTACTGTTGTCAAGGATCCTGTGAAACACTTAGAAGCACAATGGCCTAAACTTTCTGAAAACTGAATTAATGAGATTCTTAAATCTTTGGAATTAATCATGCCCTTTGCTTCATTTATTCCTCGTACAGTAACAAATCTTCTTGGAATAAGATGCACACAGCAAACAATAGGCTATGAAGATATTCACTGTAAAACTCCTTATAGCAGCCAGTAATTAGAAATAATCTAAGCAACATGAGATAAGAATAAGATATGGCCCTATTCAATATAGTACATGAAGTCCTAGCCAGAGCAATTAAACAACAAAAGGAGGTAAAGAGGATACAAATTGGAAAGGAAAAAGTCAATATAACACTATTTGCAGATGATACAATAGATGTATAAGTGATACTAAAAATTCCACCAGAGAACTCCTAAACCTGATAAACAGCTTCAGTGAAGTAGCTGGATATAAAATTAACTCAAACAAACCAGTGGCCTTTCTCTACACAAAGGATAAACAGGCTGAGAAAGAAATTAGGGAAACAACACCCTTCACAATAGTCACAAATATAAAATACCTTGGTGGGACCCTAGCTAAGAAAGTGAAAGATCTGTATGATAAAAACTTCAAGTCTCCAGAGCTCATGTCTCTAGCTACATATGTAGCAGAAGATGGTCTAGTCGGCCATCATTGGGAAGAGAGACCCCTTGGTCTTGCAAACTTTATATGCCTCAGTACAGGGGACTGCCAGGGCCAAGAAGTGGGAGTGGGTGGGTAGGGGAATGGGGGTGGGGTGGGGGAATTTTGGGATAGCATTTGGAATGTAAATGAAGAAAATACCTAATTTTAAAAATTTGGAAATGAAAAAAGAAAATATTAAATCTTTTTATGAACATATAAAAAAAAAAGAAAGAAAGAAATCAAAGAAGATCTCAGAAGATGGCAAGATCTCCAATGCTCATGCATTGGCAGGATCAATATAGTAAAAATGGCTATCCTGGCGAAAGCAATCTACAGATTCAATGCAATCCCCATCAAAATTCCAACTCAATTCTTCAACAAATTAGAAAGGGCATATTCATCAGGAATAACAAAAAAAACTAGGAGAGCAAAAACTCTTCTCAAGGATAAAAGAACCTCTGGTGGAATCACCATGCCTGACCTAAAGCTACACTACAGAGCAATTGTGATAAAAACTGCATGGTACTGGTACAGTGTCAGACAGGTAGACCAATTGAATAGAATTGAAGACCCAGAAATGAACCCACACACCTATGGTCACTTGATCTTTGACAAGGAAGCTAAAAACATCCAGTGGAAAAAAGACAGCATTTTCAGTGCTGGTACAACTGGCGGTTATCATGTAGAAGAATGAGAATTGATCCATTCTTATCTCCTTTTACTAAGGTCAAGTCTAAGTGGATCAAGGAACTCCACATAAAACCAGAGACACTGAAACTTATAGAGGAGAAAGTGGGAGAAAGCCTCGAAGATATGGACATAGGGGAGAAATTCCTGAACAGAACAGCAATGGCTTGTGCTGTAAGATTGAGAATTGACAAATAGGACCTCATAAAATTCTAAGGCTTCTGTAAGGCAAAAGACACTGTCAATAAGACAAAAGGACCACCAACAGATTTGAAAGGCTCTTTACCAATCCTAAGTCAGATAGGGAAATAATATCCAATATATATAAATAACTCAAGAAGCTGGACTCCAGAAAATCAAATAACCCTATTAAAAATGGGGTACAGAGCTGAACAAAGAATTCTCAACTGAGGAATACCGAATGGCTGAGAAGCACCTGAAAAAATGTTCAACATCCTTAATCATCAGAGTCATCAGGGGAATGCAAATCAAGACAACCCTGAGATTCTACCTCACACCAGTCAGAATGGCTAAGATGGAAAATTCAGGTGACAGCAGATGCTGGCAAGGATGTGGAGGAAGAGTGACACTCCTCCATTGTTGGGATTGCAAGCTGGTACAACCACTCTGGAAATCAGTCTGGTTTTTCCTCAGAAAATTAGACATAGTACTACTGGAAGATCCAGCAATTCCTCCCCTGGGCATATATCCAGAAGATGTTCCAACTGGTAAGAAGGACTCATGCTCCATTATGTTCATAGCAGCCTTATTTATAATAGAAGCTGGAAAGAACCCAGATGTCCCTCAACAGAGGAATGGATACAGAAAATATGGTACATTTACACAATGGAGTATTACTCAGCTAATAAAAACAATGAATTTATGAAATTCTTAGGCCAATGGATGCATCCTGAGTAAGGTAACCCAATCACAAAAGAACACTCATGATATGCACTCACTGATAAGTGGATATTACCCCCAGAAACTTAGAATATCCAAGATACAATTTGCAAAACACATGAAACTCAAGAAGAAGGAAGATCGAAGTGTGGATACTTCTCTCCTTCTTAGAATGGGGAACAAAATACTCATGGAAGGAGTTACAGAGACAAAATTCAGATCTGGGATGGAAGGAAAGACCATCCAGAGACTGCCCCACCAGGGGGTCCATCCCATATACAACCACCAAACCCAGACCTATTGCATATGCCAGAAAGATTTTGCTGACAGGACCCTGATATAGATCTCTCTTGTGAAGCTATGCCAATGCCTGGCAAATACAGAAGTGGATGCTCACAGCTATCTATTGGATGGAACACAGGGCCCCTAATGAAAGAGCTAGAGAAAGTACCCAAGGAATTAAAGGGGTCTGCAACCCTATAGGAGGAACAACTATATGAACTAACCAGTACCCACCCTTTGAGAGCTGTGTCTCTAGTTGCATATGTAACAGTCAGCCATCAATGGGAGGAGAGGCCCTTGGTATTGTGAAGATCATAGAGCCCAGTACAGGGGAATGCCAGGGCCAGGAAGCAGGAGTGGGTGGGTTGGGGAGCAGGGCAGGGGGAGGGAAAAGGGGGCTTTAGGGATAGCATTTGAAATGTAAATGAAGAAAATATCTAATAAAAAAAACAAAAAACAAAACAACAACCACAACAAAAAAGAATAAGATATGGCTTGATTCCATTAATATGATTATCTACAGTTTCATCCATTTGCCAATAAATGACATAACTTCATTCTTTTAATCCTGAAAAAATTACATTGTGTATATAAACTACATTTCCTCATCTGTTTTCTGGTTGACCTATTACTTTGGTTAATTCTATAATTTAGCTATTGTGAATAGAATTGAAAAAAAAATGTCTACAGCTCTCCCTGTTATACTTGGCTTCAGCTTCTGCTAAATACTCAATAGTGACATAGTTTCATCGTATGGAAGATATAGTTTTAGGTTTTTTAAAGAAACCTACATACTGATTTCCATAACAAGATTGTGTGCTTACTATAAATTGTGATTCCAATATGTTATACAGATCCATAAAAATCTATATGTACATATGACATGAAAGTTGAAGCAATGGGGCTGAAGTGGTGTCTCAGCAGTTAAGAGCACTGGATGCTCTTCTAAAAAAACATAGGTTTTATTCCTAGCACACATATGAGAGCTCATGTCTGTCTGAAACTCCAGTTTTAGGGTGATCTGATCCCCTCTTTTGGTCTTTAAGAGAAGTGTGTGCATATGGTACACTTACGTGCATTCAAAACACCCACAAACAAATGTATAAATAAATATTTTTAAAGGAACAAAAGTGAAAATGAAATTGCCTAGGAAAACAAGGCAGGCTAACAGGAAAGAGAGGCTAAAAAGAGGAAGGAAGCAGGAAGTGTGGAAAATAGCAACCCCATAGGAAGGAAGACCAGCAGTGTCAACTCGCCTGGACTCCTGGGAGCTCCCAGAGACTGAGCTATCAACTGTAGAGCATTCATGGCTTCTCTGAGGTACCTGGCACATATGTAGCAGAAGACTGCTTTGTTGAGCCCCAGTGGGAGAGGATGCACCTAATCCTATAGAGACTTGATACCCTGGGGTGGGGGGGGTGGGGTGGATACCCAGGGTGTCACCCTCTCAGAGGTGAAGAAAAAGGGGAGAAAAACTCTGCAAGGGGAGGCAGCATCTGGGATGTAAATAAATAAAATAATTAATTAGTAAAAATAATTTAAAATATAATGGCAAAATTGAAATGAAAATAAGAATAGAAAATGTGCTGTACTGGAAAAAATGTCCTTAAGCAACCCAGTACCATATGCAATGAAAATAAATCATAGGGCAAAACAATTAGAACATTTAGGGGGGAAAAAGGCCTTTACTTACTTGTGATTTTTTTCCCACCAAAAAATATCATATTTTCAAAAATTATTGACATCATGTGTTTTCAATGGAGAATATTAAGTAAAAATATTAGAAAACCATAAATGAGATATTCTTAAACAGTGTTAGTTCCCTAGTGCTCTGTGATAAAATACTTGAAACTTGGCAGCTTGAACAGCACACTAGTTATCTCCCTGGCTTTGTGGGTGAGGAATCAGGCTCAGCTTAGTTCTGTGTTCTGTTCAAGCTCTCACAGTCAATGATCAAAGCATCACTGAAGCTGGGTATCTTCTAGAGGCTAAACTAGAGAAGGATTTCCCTTCAACTTCACCCTCAAGGTCACTGGCAGCATTCAGTTCCTCGAAGGTTGTAAGACTTATAGCTATACGTTCTTGCTGGCTGTTGACAAGAGTCAACCCTCACTTCTTTGCCATGAGGACTCTCTGCTTTTCTATCAAAATATGCAAAAGATATTCAGCTACCAAGAGCAAACTGATAATGTTTGGTAACCTAATCATCAGAGTGGCAGCCTCTCAAAGTTGCTATCTTCTGTTGGGTGCAAGCAAGTTATTCACAGATAGGTGGTAACGTATATGTATGGTGCCCAGAACATAGTGATCATAGAGCCTATCTTAGAAATTGCCTTCCATGCATTTAAATGTCTGTATAATATATAAATGAGAAGGGTTAACTATAACAAGGACATATGCCCGAATATTCCAAATACTGGTTTTTAAAAATGAAAAATTATGGATAATATCAATGTGTGCCTACATTGTAATGAGATTTTTGCAATGAATATATATTACTTTTATGGTTAGAAAAAGCATTCATTTTATCTTGTGGTAATAAACACTTGGTAAATTTAATTATAATTTTTGTACAGAACTGATACAGTTTTGATGTTCTCAATAATCCTTTTTTGTGAAAAGGCCTGGTTTGACTAAATACCTAAATTCAATACTTTCAAACATCTGGAAACTAAAAGGGTACTTAGGCCATGATTAACTATATTTGGCTTGATTCTTGCCCCTTCTTATCTCATAAGATTACAAACTCAGGAGATTCACATTCAAATGACCAGTCTGGGGGCTGCTGAGATCACTCAGTGGGTCAAAGCAAGCCTAGTGACCTGAGCTGATCTTTGAAACTCACACAGTGGAAGGAGATGACTGAATCCAGCAGGTTTTCCTATGACCTCTACATATGGGCCATGAAACATGCACATGTGTGCACAGCTATACATACAGGTAAAGAAACAAGCAAACAAATAAATAAATAAGTTAAAAAATACCAGCTTTTGGCATCAATTGATACTCACATACTTATAATCACAAAGAGAAAGATTACTATGAACCACTTGGCAGCAATCTATATTCTCTGTTCACTTTGGGCATTGCAGTGTTCTTAGAGCATTAAGAAGGCAGAACAGTCTAAGACAGATTCCCTGTGACTAAGACAGTTTACATTCTCATTGGTAAGAGGGTGCAAATACACTTCAAATAACATCACTCAAATGCTTAAGGCATAAAGCACAGTTTAATATGCTTGTACTACTGATGTCTTAATAATTCAGGTATAAGATTGCTAAGTAGCCCAGACATAGTTCTTCAAGGATACATGATTTTTTTTCTCACTATAGAATAGATGGCACTCCACAACTATATGTGGCAGAGAAGAGAACAAGACATCTTAGGTGTAGTTGTACAGGGACAAGCCACGTTATGACAGTTATTCTGTTAGGATTACTAACAGTATCCCTTTTCACTTTCCAAAGTCTTACAATTTTGATGATAATACATAGTAACACCTTAAGTAGTGGGCATTCATGTTCACTCAGAGGAAGCAGCCTGCTCAGTAAGTAATAACTCCTGTCAGCATAAGCAAAACCCATTTGTCCATTTTGAATATCTGTTCCCTTATTTAATGTGATTTTAACTTGGAATGGTAAATTGTTAGCATGTCTTGGGTAATAGAGAAGAAAGCCAATGATAGCATCTGGAATACTTGGAGTGTGTTTAAAAAGCATGGTTTTTTGTTGGTCTTTTTTAACCTCTCTCTCTCTCTCTCTCTCTCTCTCTCTCTCTCTCTCTCTCTCTCTCTCTCTCTCTCTCTGTGTGTGTGTGTGTATGTGTATGTGTGTTAATGAGTGCATTTGAGTTGTGAGTGTGGGTACAAATGGTCAAAGGATAGCTGATCATGTGCATTCGGGAAATCAAATTCAGGTTGTCAGGCTTATACAGTAATTGTTTTTAACTCTCTGAACCTTATGGTCTGCCCATCTTTTTCTATTATACAGCCATCTGGATACTAGAGCTGGTACCAGAAAGAATGCTAAAAGCATAGTAACAGGTATATTTAGATTCTCTAGACTGAATGAAGTCCCCCAATGACTTATGAAATGAGGTTGTGTAACTTTCCTAGAATTCTCCAGAACAGAAATGGAAATGGGGCATCTTCTCCAGATTTCTCCTAGGAAACAAAGCTCAAGACTCAAAAAATGAAGTGACTTGCTTGTCAGTAGTCAACTGGGGCTCTGGCAAAAGCTGCCATCTCCACGGTCAGCAGGTCAGACATCAGCTGGGCATGTTCACTTCTCAGTACAATCTGAAACGGGAACTATTAAATCATATAAAATGGCTGGCACTAGATAAAAGCCACAGTCTTTCAGAATTCTTGCCATGACAAGAAAAGCACAACTTGTCAAAGGGAATTTTCTGGGAACCACAGAATATGAAAACCAAATTTTGGTCGGGCCAAAATTTAACAACTTCAGTTGATCAAACATGTAGCAAGTCCTATGCCATGGTTATGTGGAGGCTTAATGCCCCCAGAGAAGGGGGATGCTAAAGGGGTGAGGAGGGAGTGGGTGGGTGGGTGCAGGAGTACCCTCTTAGAGGCAAAGGGGAGGGGGAGAGAGAAGGGGGTTCATGAAGGAGAGACCAGGAAGGGGGATAGCATTTGAAATGTAAATAAACAAAATGATTAATAAATACATAAATGATCAAGTTAATATTTAGGGCAAGTCCACTAGAATCTGGCAACAGGAAATTCATCCAGTTCACAAACAAGCCCTTGCCATGCCCAGGGTTGTGCTGGCATCATATCAACTGACTGTAACCATTCCCCAACTTCCATAAAGCACTGTCTTATCTACAGATGCGTGCTGGTAGTTCCAACTCTCTGAAGGTAGAATCTGAAGGATCAGAAGTTCAAGGTCATCCTTTAGGTACAAATCTAGGTCTAGGTCACTCTGAGCCACATTAGACAATGGCTCCAAAACAATGTTCTCTTTGAAAATTTGCTTTACTTGGTTTCTATGTGGATTGTTCCTCTGACAACCAACAGAAGCAAAAACTCTCAGCCTAATTATTGACCCTCCCATTCTATCCTATCATACTACTAGAAAAGAAAAGTAAGACCTGCTATAAACAGTAGAGACTGAACACAAGTGTCTCTCAGTGAAATGCCCAAGGAGTCTCTCCAGTGGGTAAAAGTTTTACACCTCAATTTCTTTCCAACACTAATTAAATTTTTCAGTAATTGTTTTTTTTCTTTCCTCTGAAGAGTCAGCAGACAGAAATAAATGCAAATTTTGATAATCTTCTGTTGACATTTTAAAAATCTTTTGTTAAATTACCAGTGATTAGGTGGCTTAAATGAAAATAATTCTCGTGGGATTCTCTGAAATTAGTTTCTAAGTGGTTCGGTAGGTGTTCAGTTAATAAGACTAATGATGGGCTTCTCCTTGCAGAGAAAGAAAAATGTTCTTTGGAGGAAAAGATGTGTTCAGGCTGTTTTCTTTTCGAAACAACATGCCCAGAGCCAAAATAATGACAAATTTTCTGAAGAAACTATTCTTACAATAAGTCCATTAGGAATCAAAGCAGAGGCTTAGGCAGCTAGAAGTGCTAATCATCTCTGCAGCATGAGGTGGTGGGAGACAATTTGATAGCAGAATGCAAACAAGTACCAGGAGAAGAAACAAACGTGGGAAAAGAGATTTTTCTTAGCAGTTTGGTATCTAGGGAGACACACTTCACTGTAAAATCAATTCTGACAATTGTTTACATTTGTACTGAAAGAAATGGAAAATTCAAGAAAAAGCAAGGATCCAGACAGGTCTGTGCATGTCTATAGTCCCAGCACTTGAGGAGGGGGAGGCATTAGGATCAGGAGTTCAAGCCTAACTTCAGCTACACAGCGATTTCAAGGCTGAGCTAGAGAAGACTCTGGCTCAATGAGTCAAAACAAAAAGAAGTGAAGAAACCCATACCTGGCACCATTTTCCAGCCAGGAATATATGGCTACACACATCATAAGCCTTAGCTAAGTATGTACGATTACATTGCTAAATGGGCATAGTTTGAAATGCAAAATATAATTACAGTCATATAATATGTGATGCCAGTCCAGATGTATTTGTTGGCTAAGACAAATGGAATTACTTTTAAAAGAATGAGTAAGGGTAATGGTAATGGTGAAGGAAAAAAAAAAAAAAACAGAATCAATGCAGATTTAGTTCAGATCAATCTGAATGACCTATAGCTTTGAAAGTTGCCAGGATGTTGGCACACATTAAAAAACCAGAGCGGTCTACTGACTGCTGAGAAAGGCAGGATTAATCTTCCCCAGGGACGAGCTACCTAATTGGTTATCTAATACCAAGTGCTCAGCCATGGGTCATGTACATAGGAATAAGAGTAAATGGACTCAGGAGGTTGTAGTGTGTGTGTGTGTGTGTGTGTGTGTGTGTGTGTGTGTGTGTGTGTGTGTGTGTGTAACCACAGAAATAGAGGCCATATTTCTGACAGGGAGTCAGGGCATGGAAGGGGTTGAAGGAAAAGGACAAGAGAGGGGTTAAAAGGAGAAAGGGGAAGTAGGGAGATTATATAATTATATTTTAATTATGATTTTTGAAAAGTAATTTTAAAAAGAGAGTCTTATGTAAACTCAGGCATTGGGATGAGTTGTCTACAGGATATACAACTAATTTGACGGAATGCTTTACACATGGGGACTATTGTCTATAATTCACTCTAGGCCCTTTATTAACATTTCTGTTAAGGGCCTGCCATGTACCTCAGCTGCTAGAGTACTTGCTTAGCATACCCTGGGCTCCATGCCCAGAACTATATAAACTGGTCACGTGGCACACTGCTATAATCCCAATATTCCAGAAGAGGAGGCAGGGGAGTCAAACGGTCATAATCATCCTTGGGTACGTAGCCATGATTGCAGACATCCTGGGAAGCATGAGGTCCTGCCTCAAGTTTTGTAAAGGCTCCATTTGTTTCCAGTTCTAACAGTAGTTCATCCTGGTGTTTGTCATGAGAACAAGGAGTTAACACAAGAGAAAGCAGCTAAATTGAAACAGGTTAGATTTAAACTATACTCTCCAACCTAAAAGAAGAAAACATTCATCTCTAGCAGATAAGAAGGAACCACAGAAAGCTCAAGGTAATGTATTAATTTAAAGTTCCCAGATTAGGACAATTAAACGTTTATTAGCTATTGAGAAAGGGTGGTCCAAGTTGTATCTTCGAGTAAGTAAGAGCCATTGGATGAAATAAATGTTAGGCTGCAGAGGTTGCCACACTTGTAAATAGGAAAGTTGATGATTTAGCTAATCAGAAAATTAGAGGTTTCAGGAAGCATGAATTGAGTCACATATCTGAAGGGATATGTGGCAGGCAAAAGTAAAAAAAAAAAAAAAAAGGAAACCCAGAGTCTAAGGAATATGAATGGCTAAGAGAAAAAGAAGCCATCCTAAATAAGTGGGAAGAAGAAAGAATCTAAATTGGATACACAGGACATTTGCGACAGATTATGAAAGAACTTTAAAAACTTTGGTTAAATTGTCCTTTAAGATTAAACAATGGTACTATACTATGACTTCCTAATAGATTTTCATGGTGTGTGTGTGTGTATGTGTATGTTTGTGTGTGTGTTTGTGTGTGTGTGTGTGTGTGTGTGTGTGTGTGTGTGTGTGTATGTGTGTGTGTGTGTGTGTGTGTGTGTAAGAGATAAGCAACAGAGAACCAAACATGGGGTCACACAGCTTTAATCCTGGCACTTGGGAAGGAGATGCAGGTAGGTCTCTGGGAGTTCAATGTCAGTCTAGTTGATAGAGTAAGTTCCAGGTCAGCAAGAGCTAAATATTGCACCTCTGTCTCAAGAAAAAAGAGAGGAAATCAAAGATTGATTTAGAGAAATCATTATACCAACCTCATTTTAAATTCCCATCAACTCCTTACCTCCAGGACCCTGTCCATGTTGAACTTTTTAAAAAATAAATAAACAAAAAACAATTAACATTTTTAAAGCCTTCTTTTAAGTTTGAGCCAATTTTTATTAAAATGATAAGTGATTCTTAGTAAGCAAGCAGGTCATTCCACAGCTGTGATGTCATGCCAGAAATAGTAAGTGTTGGAATGACTGCTGGTGCAGATAAAGGAAAGAGTCTGCTCTCTACTATCTGCTTCAGTGTGTTTGCTCACAGTCACATCTACATCAGTTTCAATTCCTGAAATCAAGAACATTGCAATGGGTATGTAAGAGCAATATCTTTGAGAAAAGAGGGAGATGAACATTTTACCATCATCGCTAAATTTTCCTCTAGTCAAGGTGTCTGCTTTTCACTGTAGAACACATAATTTTGGCATTTGCACTATTTTCTAGGCTTGGTCTACATTTTGCCTCCCCCATGAAATTAAAAAAAAGAAAAAAACTGGTACAGAGTATGGTATCACACACCTCTAATCCCAGCACTCTGAAGGCAGAGGCAAGAAGATCTCTGTGAGTTCGAGGCTATCCTGGATTACCTAGGGCATTCCAGGACAGTCAGTGCTCCATGAGACCCTATCTAAAACAATCTTTTAAAATCCATACTGGTATGGGTTAGTGAGATGGCTCAATGAGTAAAGGTGCTTGTTACTAGGCCTGACAACCTGAGTTCAATCCTCAGAACTCATGTGGTAGAAAGACAGGTGGTTCTTTTCCGACCTACACACAGAAAGAGGGTGGGAAAGATGGAGACAGAAAGAGAGACAGAAGAAGGCAGAGACAGGGAGAGGGGAGAAGGGGAGGGAGGAGCAAGAGAGAAGGAGAAAGAGAGGGGGTTGTAGTACGTGGTAGTTCTAGTACACGGTTTGAGAAGTCACTAACTTTCCTGGCTAGTAATGGGAAAAACTATAGGAAGAAGACTTGAGGGTGGTCTTTTAATTACATCATTTACAAAGGTTCATAGCATGAACATTACCTTTTGCCTTAGGGAAAACTTATACCAAATGTGTCTCTCAGTTAGTCTTGTGTTGCATCCTGAGTTACTTACTATTGGGAAGGACTTGCTGAGATGATATGCACTACTCGGTCTACTGAGTAGAATGAAGTCTACTTCCTTTCACAGAAGAGCAAAGTTTTAGTTTGTTGTGTAGAATGTAGTACTGTGTCGTGTTATGTTTTGTTTTGTTCTGTTTTGGGGACAAAGTCTTGAAACTCTGCATAGCCCAGAATGACATTGAAGTCCATATCTCCCAGTCTCCAGTGACATCTCATTTCTCTAGGATGAAACCCAGAGCTTTCGGAATTCTAG
Source organism: Mus caroli (assembly GCF_978045245.1). Taxonomy (NCBI): domain Eukaryota; kingdom Metazoa; phylum Chordata; class Mammalia; order Rodentia; family Muridae; genus Mus; species Mus caroli. The sequence goes on from NW_028227260.1 coordinate 3,089,288, forward strand.
GAATAAGCCACGTGCTAAAAAAGATTGTGTGAATCAAAGAAAATGTTTCCCAATCACATTTATCTTGTCATTCGACAGAAGCAGCAAGTAGCTTGTGACTTGGAACGTCAATTGTGAAAGAACTCAAAGCCTCAAAATTTCAGAAAGAGGAAAACCTTTTCATTACAAACTGCTGAGCTGTCATTTTCAGCCTGAAGAAGGTCACACCACATGCAACATCCCAAGCTAACAGATGATAGAATAAATTCGGTCATACAGACACTGAAAAATAAAACTTCCCAAAACATGCATTATGTGAACAAATTGGTATGCACAGGCTAAATAATACCACAATGGCCTCCACCGTGTTTGTATGGATCCAGAATTGGGAGGCTGCAATATTCTCCTTGCCGCAAAGCCCTTCTGCTGAAACAGCAGAATTGTTCCAGGGGAAGAAAGCATAGGCTTTGTTGAAGGCCATCTAAACACATCCACATTGCTTCTGCTCAGCTGGAGATAGTTATCAATCCTGTCGTTCTGAAGAAGGGTTGGTAATATCTCTTGCTACCTCATCTTTTGACATCGTGTGTTCTCTCCTATAAAACATAGCATCCTGAGAAATAACACCCAGATTCTCTACACTGTTTGCCCAAACAACACCAGTCTATGACTTCACCTTTCTTTATTAGATATTTTCTTTATATACACTTCAAATGCTATCCCGAAAGTTCCCTATATCCTCCCCCTGCCCTGCTCCCCTACCCACCCACTCCCACTTCTTGGCCCTGGCATTCCCCTGTACTACTGGGGCATATAAACTTTGCAATACCAAGACTTCACCTTTTCTATTGACTTATTTTTTATGTCATCAATTCATGACCTCTCTCTCTCTCTCTCTCTCTCTCTCTCTCTCTCTCTCTCTCTCTCCCTCCCTCCCTCCCTCCCTCCCTCCCTCCTTTCTTCCTTCCTTCCTTCCTTCCTTCCTTCCTTCCTTCCTTCCTTCCTTCCTTCTTTCCTTCCTTCCTTCCCTCCTTTCTTTTTAGACAAGGTTTCACTATGTAGCTCTGGCTGTCCTGGAATTCACTATATAAACCAGGATGGCTCTAACTTACAGATATCTGCCTGCCTCTGCCTCCAAATGTTGGAGGCATATAAAGTTTGCAAGACCAAGGGGCCTCTCTTCCCAATGATGGCCGACTCAGCCATCTTGTGGTTTTTTTTTGTTTGTTTGTTTGTTTGTTTTTTAACTGAAATCTATTTACAGATTCAATTCAATCACATTCAAATCCCACCCCAGCTCATTCTTCACAGAAATAGAAAAAAAATCCTTAAAATTCATATGGAACTACAAAGGCCCCTCATAGCCAAAACAACCCCGAGCCAAAAGAAGAGTGCTAGAGAGATTATCATTCCAGACTTCAGAGCCATTGTATTAAAACTGTATGCTATGGACATGTAAATAGATATGCAGACTAATGGAACAAAATCAAACACCTAAACATGAGTTCATGTATTTTCAGTCATTTAACATTTGACAAATATGTCAAAAATTTAAGCTTGAGAAAAGAAAGTATCTTCAACAAAATGCTGAAAAAAACTGACTATGCACCTACAGAATAATGAATTTAGAACAGTATCTATCTGCTTGCACAAAATTAATCTCAAATCAATCAAAGACCTAAGCATGAAAGTGAAAACACTGAAACTACTGGAAGAAAACATAGGTGGTACCCTACAGACTATAGGCATAGAAAGGGGCTTATTGAATAGGACTTCATTTGCCTAAGAATTAAGGCTCATAACAGACAAGTAAGATTTCTTAAAACTAAAAAGGCTTCCTCACAGCTAAAGAAACGATCAATCAGGTGACGAAGTCCACAGAATGGGAAAGAATCTTTTACTGCTGTATTATCTCATAGAAGATTAATATCCAGAATATGTAAAGAACTAAAAAAGTAAACAAACAACAAAACAAAGGGCCCATTTAAAACAAATGGGGTTTGGACCCAAACAAAGAGTTCTCAAAATAGTTTTTAAAATGGCTAAGCAATTTGTCAAAAATGTTCACCATTTGTAGTCATTATAGAAGTACAAATCAAAAAAAAATATTTAAGATTTCATCCTACCTCAGTCAAAATCGCATGATCAAAAAACAACCAAAAAAAGAAATGCTGGAAGGTATGTGGGAACAAGGGAACCCTCATTCATTGTTGGTGGGATTGCAAACTGGTCCAGCCACGGTGGAAGTGGATGTGAACATTCTCTAAAAGCTAAAAATAAATATACCATAATACCTATCTATATCACTCTTTGGCATATTCCCAAAGGACTTGACATAACACTCTACAGATGTTTGCTCAACCACATGCATTGCTGCTATATTCACAATAGCTAGGTAATTGAAACAACCTCGATATCATTCTTCTAATGAAGGGATAATGAAAATGTGGTGCACATATACTGTGGTATACTATTCAACTATAAGGAAAAATGAAATTATCAACAATGGATGGAACTAGAAAATATCATATTGAGGAAAGAAACCCAGACCCAGAAAGACAAATATCACATGTTGTCTCTCATTTGAGGCCCCTAGCGACAAAACTTCAGATGTGGGTACATAACCAGGACTAACTGCAGACATCAGGAAATTTAAAAAGAGAACATTGCCTGAGTGAGTCATAGTACAGATGATTTGATAGTGGAAATGGGAAAATGGGGTGGTGCTCTTGGAATGGGGAGGAAGATAAAGACAGAAGGAGGACAGAGTAGAAAATAACAGGATGTCAGAAGAGTCATTAGGAGTCATTCTCTTAACTATCAAGCTAAAGCTACCCTATAATACACCTAACTCTGTGTGTAAACAGAGTTTAAATGAAACTTTTCTATATGGACTGACAATGCTCCCTCCAATAGCTGAGGACCATCTAACAGAAACTCCAACACCATGAGTAAGAAATTCTCTTTTAAGTTTGTGGTCAGAGTTGTTCAAGACACTCCCCGAGACATTACAGGTGACTGCTATTTGCCCTTGTGGCCCCTTTCCACCCAGTGGAATCCCTATTGGTGAAGACACTGTGCACTTCAGACACAAGGCCCACAGGCCCCTGAACTGGAACTGACCTGAAAGCCTCCATAAGAACTATCTCTAGGGAGGGTTTAGAGAGAACATAATCCCTGACTACATTTTAAATAGCTGTCCTCATATCCACAAATAAGTGTAGTCCTTACCCCTTAACAAGGAAACTTGTTTTTACAACAGAGAGAGACTGCTACAGAAAACTCTAACCAATCAAAATGCAGCGTTGTGCAGTCCAGTCTTAACACATACTTCTACAATATAACTCTGATTCAGAAGCAGAGACAGAAAGGTTATAAGAGACAGAAGAATAGAGAGTTTGCTGTCAGACAGTGTCCCTAAGTAATGTATCACCAAGTGACTGCCTAAACATGAGCTGAACCAGAACAACAATGGACTGGGGAGGGTGGAGCCCATGAGGCCACGACAATTCACAAAGAACTAGATGCAGCTAAGGCACACTGAGGGTGAGAAAAATAGACTTCCACAGGGAAGAAAGAGCACAGTAATTGGTTATCTAATAAGAAATGGCCAGCCCTGAAATTGTACATGCAAATAACATGTAAACTGAGCAAGTTGTACTTATATATTTGAGAAAAGAAATGTGTGTGTGTTTGATTTTTAAAAAGAGACAATGAATTTGAATTTGAAAGAAAACAGGGAGTGGTATATGGGAGGGTTTAGAGAAAGGATAGGGAAAAGGGAAATAAAATAACTATATTATCTCAAAAATGAAATATTTTTAATGAAAAAGAATAATAGCTAATTTTGATGATTTTGTCAATGTTCAAATTAGCCCTCTCACAAGTTCATGGGTAGCAGAACAGCAACTGGGTATGCAAGGGCCCATATGAGTTAACTAACTATGTTTGCTTATGTGAGTATCCTCAAGGATGTCGCAATTTCCATTTTATCCTAAATTGGATTAGTCATTTTTCACATTTTTAATCTATATTGTATCTCAATATTAAGATTGGCTTATGCATTCCAAAATAAATTAAAATGGAATATGTTGAGTTATAGAATCATTACAGGCAGCATCTTTATTATAGTATTTTACAAAAAAAATGTATTCCCTCCATAAGAATATTGTAGAGAGATGGATGGAGATATGGCTAAGAGGTTAAAAGCACATACATAAAATAAATAAATAAATAAATAAATAAACTAATAAATATTTTAAAAACGAATATGGTGTGTTAAATCCATTTGTGTTATAACAAAATAGTGATGCCAAATTTTAAAAAGGTAGATACAGAAGGTCACATATTCTGTTATTCCATTTGTATGAAATGGTAGGCATGTGTAAACCATTAATGCAGACTAGGTATGTGGTTGAGTGTTTTGCTTATTTGCTTCTTTGTTTTCATTTTTGTTTTTTGTTTGTTTATTTGTTTTGGGGTTTTTGTTTGTTTTTGAGTTATAAAAAATGTGGGGCCAGCAAATGGCTGCATTGGAAAAGGCACTTAATGTCAAGTCTGCCTGCCTGATTTCAGTCCCTCACAAACCCATGTGGTGAAATGGAAGAACTGACTCCTGCAAATTAGACCCTAATCTCCACATCCCTATTGTGGTATGCGTGCATTGGTAAAAAGTTATAAACTCCGTCCCCAAATAGTACATTTTACAATTTATAATCTCAAAAGTCCAGACAAGTTAACCTCCTAATGTATTAAAATGCACAATTCTTGCTATTTGGGAAGAAATGTCAGTGCCTTCCATACACAGGAAAAGAGCCAACGTCTTTTCAAGCATGTAAGATACTTTATTAATTTTTGCAACCATTTATTAATTTACACAACTAATACATGTTTATTGTGAAAGAAGTAAAAATGTAAAAATGCAAAAGAGAGTTGAAGTTAACCTAAAGACACCATAATTTAATGAGTGAATATAATTCTTTCTGTATTTCCTTTGATATACACACACTTTGAGCCTTCAAGTCACTTACATATGAAGAAAATGGATTATGGAATTGGTCCCTAGAAATGTGGTGGAAATTTCTACTAGTAAATAAGACTATTCCTTATCCTCTTCAAATTTGGATTAGCCCCATGGTTTGATCAATAGATGACACCAGAGATATTTGTATATATCCCAGCCAGTGTCTAAAAAGACTTAGAACATCTTCTTCCACTGTTTCAAACTTCCATCCACCATTAGTAGAAGCCTGAGCTTACTTGTTGGAGAATGAAGGACCACATGAAACCAAGGTGCCAGGTGAGAACATGTGCACCACGAGAAAGCATAGAAGAGAATAGGCATTCTGCTGACACCAACTGAAGTACTCCAACCTACAAATCTGTGTATCTAAATAGAAGCTACAATGAAGTCAAGCTTTGTGGTTATGTCTGACAGCTTTATCAAGGCCAAAGGTAACTGATCAGTATATACTTTGATGTTGTTGTCTAGGTTACTAGAAATTGGCTCCAACTAACGAAAACAAAAAAGTTGAGACAATATTGAACAGCTAACAGCATCACGGAGAAGCTCAAAACCAAGCCTCCCCAAAGCACATCTTGCCTGTGAGCTGGTGATTGTGAAGAACTTGGTCTTCCTCAAACTTCCATTTATTTTCAAAGCTTGGAGCATAATTCTGAAAATCAAAGGTGATATCTGAGAAGTGCAAGGAAGAAATCTGGCGATAGTGACAAGACCAGGCAAGGTGTGCAATCAAGAAGATCCACTAAGAAAGGATGGGCAGGATGGAGAGGAGAGGCCTGACTGACAGCCAAAACAAAGGGACTTTACAACAGGAAATCAAACGATGGGATTTGTGCTTTGGGGAAAGGAAGCATGGATGACAACAAAGCATCAGCCAGGAAACTATTTAGGAATCCCAGGTTGAAAGTTGAAGGTAAGTGCAGGGAACTAGTAAGAAAAGGCTGAATAGGAACCTACCGTTGAAGGGGACTCACATTAGGAGGGCCAATTGAGGATCAATTATCAAATATCATTTTAGAGTTCTGAGACTGTGAAAATGATTATCACAGGAAAGTTTATTCAATGATTTAGTTTCCTGTTATTGGAAGAAAGATTCACTGGTCATTTCTAACAGTTAGTTTGAAGCGATGGTGGAATCTGTAGGTATTGTGTGGACACATATAAAGATAGGATGCAACTGAGATGGGACATAACAATTTGTACCTCTCAAGGACAGAAATGATAGTTGAAGGAAAGTAAAACGTGATATAAAGATGGAAGCCAGATGAACAAATTTGTTGAGAAAATCCATTTGTTCCATTTAACTAAAAGTATTTTGACAAACATGAGTATCTGATTCAATCCACAAATTCCTGCTCGGAAACTACATTATAAACATCTGTTTTGGTATCCCTCCATCTTAAAAGAGACGTTATGTTAGATGTACCTTTCTACAAGGTATTTAGTTCATGAACATTATACAAAATAATGACACCAACATTGATCGACCAAGAGAAATATTTAAGTTAAAATTGAGCTTATTGGTGGCAGCATCAGAATAGTCTTGGAATACAACAGAAGCCAGACCCATTTTTCCTTCTGTTTGCAAAGTACATCCTAAACTCCATAGTTTGTTCAGTAGAGATATTAACTAACTGCTGATAATGCTGGCCAGTGGTATTTTCCCCCCAAGTGGTACTTATTATGAAACAATCCTGGGAAATGAAAGAAAGCAGCACACACTGCTAATATTTTGGTAGAATTATGTGTTTATTCTAGCACTGTTAACAAGAGAGAAATAAGCATCCCACGAACACAGAGGAATGCTGCTGATATAAATGAATATTTATTCAATATTCAGTCCTTTCTTCTTTCCAATAGGGAAATGACAAAAAGCATTCTGATCTTAGATTCTACCAGCTTAATAAACCAACACATGTTGTTGGGAGCAAGAAAAGACAAAGTGATGGATTAAAAAGGAAAAAAATAATTCTTTTCATTGAAACAGAGAGAAGGGCATGCAAATTCAGATTGGACAACAACAACAACAAAAAAGAATATTGTCAAATAGTTGCTGAAGTCAGATGGTTACAAGTTGCACAGCTATAAACTAATTTTATTCCTTTAGCTACATTTCTATGCCTTCAATATGACACCTTCCCAACAAGCATATGGTTATGCTACCTGGCATAAAGGGCAAGATGACTCTCATCTAATCTCACCTTATCTGCACTAAAAAAGTCACCATTAGCAGAAGCATAACTTTTCACTAAACTCAGTAAACAGTGACACTGGTATTCATATTGTGTCTTTGTGTATTCTTCCCATCATCCTAGTCTAATCATGGAACAGAAAATCAGAAAAAAAAAAAAAAAAAAAAACAGAATGGAAGGAAATTCTTCTAACCAACCAACCAAATGCTTTTCAAGGATGCCAAAATCATAAAAGACACAGAAGCCATGTGAATCAAATGCAAGTTGAGATCCAGGATTAGAAAAAGAACAGAATATCCTGGAGCAGAAAAGGAACAATAATGGGATGACCAACAAAATCCAAGTAAATTCTGCATTTGAGTAATATCACACACACACACACACACACACACACAGAGAGAGAGAGAGAGAGAGAGAGAGAGAGAGAGAGAGAGAGAGAAAATGGAAAAAAAAGTTAAAATATGCCGGCTGGATCAGCGCCAGGGTAGCGGGAGCACAGGGTTGCCTGACACCCACCAGCTACCCACGACCCCCGCCGCAGGATTTTGGGACTGCTGGTGAGTGGAACACAGCTTCTGCTCCAATCCAATTGCGCTGGACCTGAGACTGCATTAGTTAGGGAAGCAGAAACCGGCCTGAGTAGGGCCACAGGCCTCACCCGGCCGGATCAGCGCCAGGGTAGCGGGAGCGCAGGGTTGCCTGACACCCGCCAGCTACCCACGACCCCCGCCGCAGGATTTTGGGACTGCCGGTGAGTGGAACACAGCTTCTGCTCCAGTCCAATCACGCGGGACCTGAGACTGCTCTGGTTGGGGAGAGAGAAATCCGGCCTACATAGGGCCACAACCCTCTTCCGGTCAGAAAAGCACCTGGGCAGCTGGGGCGCAGGGTCTGCTGACACTCGCCAGCTACCCACAACACCCGCCACAGGATCTTAAGACTTCTGGTGAGGGGAGCACAGCTTCTGCTCCAATCCAATTGCGCGGGACCTGAGACTGCATTAGTTAGGGAAGCAGAAACCGGCCTGAGTAGGACCACAGCCCTCATCCGGCTGGATCAGCGCCTGGGTAGCGGGAGCGCAGGGTTGCCTGACACCCGCCAGCTACCCACGACCCCCGCCGCAGGATTTTGGGACTGCTGGTGAGTGGAACACAGCTTCTGCTCCAATCCAATTGCGCGGGACCTGAGACTGCATTAGTTAGGGAAGCAGAAACCGGCCTGAGTAGGGCCACAGGCCTCACCCGGCCGGATCAGCGCCTGGGTAGCGGGAGCGCAGGGTTGCCTGACACCCGCCAGCTACCCACGACCCCCGCCGCAGGATTTTGGGACTGCTGGTGAGTGGAACACAGCTTCTGCTCCAATCCAATTGTGCGGGACCAGAGACTGCATTAGTTAGGGAAGCAGAAAAACGGCCTGAGTAGGACCACAGGCCTCTTCCGGCTGGACCAGCACCGGGGTACCATCAGCTACCCACGACCCCCGCCGCAGGATTTAGAGACTGCTGGTGAGTGGAACACAGCTTCTGCTCCAATCTTTAAATAGTGACAACGATAACAACTAACCCCAGAGATTACCAGATGGCGAAAGGTAAACGTAATAATCTTACTAACAGGAACCAAGACCACTCACCATCATCAGAACCCAGCACCCCCACTTCGCCCAGTCCAGGGCACCCCAACAAACCGGAAAAGCTAGACACGGATTTAAAAGCATATCTCCTGATGATGATAGAGGACTTCAAGAAGGACTTTAATAACACACTTAAAGAAATGCAGGAGAACACTGATAAAAAGGCAGAAGACAATAAAGAGGAAGCACAAAAATCCCTTAAAGAATTGCAGGAGAACACTGCTAAAGAGTTACAAATCCTTAAAGAAAAACATGATAACATAATCAAACAGGTAGAAGTCCTTACAGAAAAACAGGAAAACACATCCAAACAGATGATGGAAATGAACAAAACCATACTAGACCTAAAAAGGGAAGTAGACACAATAAAGAAAACCCAAAATGAAGCAACACTGGAGATAGAAACCCTAGGAAAGAAATCTGGAACCATAGATACCAGCATCAGCAACAGAATACAAGAGATGGAAGAGAGAATCTCAGGTGCAGAAGATTCCATAGAGAACATCGGCACAACAATCAAGGAAAATGTAAAATGCAAAAAGATCCTAACTCAAAACATCCAAGAAATACAGGACATAATGAGAAGACCAAACCTACGGATAATAGGAGTGGATGAGAATGAAGATTTTCAACTCAAAGGACCAGCAAACATCTTCAACAAAATTATAGAAGAAAACTTCCCAAATCTAAAGAAAGAGATGCCCATGAACATACAAGAAGCCTACAGAACTCCAAATAGACTGGACCAGAAAAGAAATACCTCCCGACACATAATAATCAGAGCAACAAATGCTCTAAATAAAGATAGAATACTAAAAGCAGTAAGAGAAAAAGGCCAAGTAACATATAAAGGCAAGCCTATCAGAATTACACCAGACTTTTCACCAGAGACTATGAAAGCCAGAAGATCCTGGACGGATGTTATACAGACACTAAAAGAACACAAATTCCAGCCCAGGCTACTATACCCAGCCAAACTCTCAATTAACATAGATGGAGAAACCAAAGTATTCCACGACAAAACCAAATTCACACATTATCTCTCCACGAATCCAGCCCTTCAAAGGATAATAACAGAAAAAAACCAATACAAGGACAGGAACCACGCCCTAGAAACAACAAGAAGGTAATCCCTCAACAAACCTAAAAGAAGACAGCCACAAGAACAAAATGCCAACTTTAACATCAAAAATAACAGGAAACAACAATTACTTTTCCTTAATATCTCTTAATATCAATGGACTCAACTCCCCGATAAAAAGACATAGACTAACAAACTGGATACACAAACAAGACCCAACATTTTGCTGCTTACAGGAAACTCATCTCAGAGAAAAGGATAGACACTACCTCAGAATGAAAGGCTGGAAAACAATTTTCCAAGCAAATGGCATGAAGAAACAAGCTGGAGTAGCCATTCTAATATCTGATAAGATTGACTTCCAACCCAAAGTCATTAAAAAAGACAGGGAGGGACACTTCATACTCATCAAAGGTAAAATCCTCCAAGAGGAACTATCAATCCTGAATATCTATGCTCCAAATACAAAGGCAGCCACATTCATTAAAGAAACTTTAGTAAAGCTCAAAGCACACATTGCACCTCATACAATAATAGTGGGAGACTTCAACACACCACTTTCACCAATGGACAGATCATGGAAACAGAAACTAAACAGGGACACAGTGAAACTAACAGAAATTATGAATCAAATGGATCTGGCAGATATCTACAGAACATTCTATCCTAAAACAAAAGGATATACCTTCTTCTCAGCACCTCATGGTACCTTCTCCAAAATTGACCACATAATTGGTCACAAAACAGGCCTCAACAGATATAAAAATATTGAAATTGTCCCATGCATCCTATCAGATCACCATGGACTAAGGCTGATCTTCAATAACAAAATAAATAATAGAAAGCCAACCTTCACGTGGAAACTGAACAACACTCTTCTCAATGATACCTTGGTCAAGGAAGGAATAAAGAAAGAAATTAAGGACTTTTTAGAGTTCAATGAAAATGAAGCCACAACATACCCAAACTTATGGGACGCAATGAAAGCATTTTTAAGAGGAAAACTCATAGCTCGGAGTGCCTCCAAAAGGAAACTAGAGAGAGCACACATTAGCAGCTTGACAACACACCTAAAAGCACTAGAACAAAAGGAAGCAAATTCACCCAAGAGGAGTAGACGGCAGGAAATAATCAAACTCAGGGGTGAAATCAACCAAGTGGAAACAAGAAAAACTATTCAAAGAATCAACCAATCAAGGAGCTGGTTCTTTGAGAAAATCAACAAGATAGATAAACCCTTAGCCAGACTCACTAGAGGGCACAGGGAAAGCATCCTAATTAACAAAATCAGAAATGAAAAAGGAGACATAACAACAGATCCTGAAGACATCCAAAACACCATCAGATCCTTCTACCAAAGGATATACTCAACAAAACTGGAGAACCTGGATGAAATGGACAAGTTCCTAGACAGATACCAGGTACCAAAGCTGAATCAAGATCAGGTTAATGATCTAAACAGCCCTATATCCCCCAAAGAAATAGAAGCAGTCATTAATAGTCTCCCAACTAAAAAAAGCCCAGGACCAGATGGGTTTAGTGCAGAGTTCTATCAGACCTTCAAAGAAGATCTAATCCCAGTTCTTCACAAACTATTCCACAAAATAGAAACAGAAGGTACTCTACCCAACTCATTCTATGAAGCCACAATTACTCTGATACCTAAACCACAAAAAGACCCAACAAAGATAGAAAACTTCAGACCAATATCCCTTATGAATATTGATGCAAAAATCCTCAATAAAGTTCTTGCTAACCGAATCCAAGAACACATCAAAACAATCATCCATCCTGACCAAGTAGGTTTCATCCCAGGGATGCAGGGATGGTTCAATATACGGAAATCCATCAACGTAATCCACTATATAAACAAACTCAAAGACAAAAACCACATGGTCATCTCGTTAGATGCGGAAAAAGCATTTGACAAGATCCAACACCCATTCATGATAAAAGTCTTGGAAAGATCAGGAATTCAAGGCCCATACCTAAACATGATAAAAGCAATCTACAGCAAACCAGTAGCCAACATCAAAGTAAATGGTGAGAAGCTTGAAGCAATCCCTCTAAAATCAGGGACTAGACAAGGCTGTCCACTTTCTCCATACCTATTCAACATTGTACTTGAAGTCCTAGCCAGAGCAATTCGACAACAAAAGGAGATCAAAGGGATACAAATTGGAAAAGATGAAGTCAAAATATCACTTTTTGCAGATGATATGATAGTATATATAAGTGACCCTAAAAATTCCACCAGAGAACTCCTAAGCCTGATAAACAGCTTCGGTGAAGTAGCTGGATATAAAATTAACTCAAACAAATCAATGGCCTTTCTCTACACAAAGAATAAACAGGCTGAGAAAGAAATTAGGGAAACAACACCCTTCTCAATAGTCACAAATAATATAAAATATCTTGGCGTGACTCTAACTAAGGAAGTGAAAGATCTGTATAATAAAAACTTCAAGTCTCTGAAGAAAGAAATTCTAGAAGATCTCAGAAGATGGAAAGATCTCCCATGCTCATGGATTGGCAGGATCAACATTGTAAAAATGGCTATCTTGCCAAAAGCAATCTACAGATTCAATGCAATCCCCATCAAAATTCCAAATCAATTCTTCAACGAATTAGAAAGTGCAATCTGCAAATTCATCTGGAATAACAAAAAACCTAGGATAGCAAAAACTCTCCTCAAGGATAAAAGAACCTCTGGTGGAATCACCATGCCGGACCTAAAGCTCTACTACAGAGCAATTGTGATAAAAACTGCATGGTACTGGTATAGTGACAGACAAATAGACCAATGGAATAGAATTGAAGACCCAGAAATGAATCCACACACCTATGGTCACTTGATCTTCGACAAGGGAGCTAAAAACATCCAGTGGAAGAAAGACAGCATTTTCAACAAATGGTGCTGGCACAACTGGTTGTTAACATGTAGAAGAATGCGAATCGATCCATTCCTATCTCCTTGTACTAAGGTCAAGTCTAAGTGGATCAAGGAACTTCACATAAAACCAGAGACACTGAAACTTATAGAGGAGAAAGTGGGGAAAAGCCTTGAAGATATGGGCACAGGGGAAAAATTCCTGAATAGAACAGTGATGGCTTGTGCTGTAAGATCGAGAATTGACAAGTGGGACCTCATGAAACTACAAAGCTTCTGCAAGGCTAAAGACACCATCAATAAGACAAAAAAACCACCAACAGATTGGGAAAGGATCTTCACCTATCCTAAATCAGATAAGGGACTAATATCCAATATATATAAAGAACTCAAGAAGGTGGACTCCAGAAAGTCAAATAACCCCATTAAAAAATGGGGCTCAGAACTGAACAAAGAATTCTCACCTGAGGAATACCGAATGGCAGAGAAGCACCTGAAAAAATGTTCAACATCCTTAATCATCAGGGAAATGCAAATCAAAACAACCCTGAGATTCCACCTCACACCAGTCAGAATGGCTAAGATCAAAAATTCAGGTGACAGCAGATGCTGGCGAGGATGTGGAGAAAGTGGAACACTCCTCCATTGTTGGTGGGATTGCAAGCTTGTACAACCACTCTGGAAATCAGTCTGGTTGTTCCTCAGAAAATTGGACATAGTACTACCGGAGGATCCAGCAATACCTCTCCTGGGCATATATCCAGAAGATGTCCCAACCGGTAAAAAGGACACATGCTCCACTATGTTCATAGCAGCCCTATTTATAATAGCCAGAAGCTGGAAAGAACCCAGATGTCCCTCAACAGAGGAATGGATACAGAAATTATGGTACATTTACACAATGGAGTACTACTCAGCTATTAAAAAGAATGAATTTATGAAATTCCTAGCCAAATGGATGGACCTGGAGGGCATCATCTTGAGTGAAGTAACACAATCACAAAAGATCTCACACAATATGTATTCATTGATAAGTGGATATTAGCCCAAAACTTAGGATACCCAAGATATAAGATACAATTTGATAAACGCATGAAACTCAAGAAGAATGAAGACCAAAGTGTGGACATTGTGCACCTTCTTAGAATGGGGAACAAAACACCCAGGGAAGGAGTTACAGAGACAAAGTTCGTAGCTGTGATGAAAGGATGGACCATTTAGAGACTGCTGTATCCAGGGATCCGTCCCATAATCAGCTTCTAAACGCTGGCACCATTGCATACACTAGTAAGATCTTGCTGAAAGGACCCAAATATAGCTGTCTCTTGTGAGAAGATGCTGGGGCCTAGCAAACACAGGAGTGGATGTTCACAGTCAGCTATTGGATGTATCACAGGGCTCCCAATGGAGAAGCTAGAGAAAGTACCCAAGGAGCTAAAGGGATCTGCAACCCTATTGTTGGAACAACATGATGTACTAACCAGAACCCTGGAGCTCTTGTCTCTAGCTGCATATGTATCGAAAGATGGCCTAGTCGGCCATCACTGGAAAGAGAGGCCCATTGGACTTGCAAACTTTATATGCCCCAATATAGGGGAATGCCAGGGCCAAAAGAATGGGAATGGGTGGGTAGGGAAGTGGGGGGCGCTATGGGGGACTTTTGGGATAGTATTGGAAATGTAATTGAGGAAAATATGTAATAAAAATATTTAAAAAAAAAAAAAGAAAAATGAATTATAAAAAATAAAAAAAGAAAAAAAAAAAAAGAAAATGAAACACACACACATATATATGAAAGGTAGATTTATTAAGGATCTAACTGTTAAGGCTACCTTTCCATGGAGGGCAGAGCAGACAAGGGTAAAATGGCAGAAAGCAAGCAAGTGGTGATCTGGCCTGTCACTGGTTGCCTGGATTGGATAGATACTAGGTCCCTTTGCTAGAGATAATTGACCTGCTGGGGAAGATTACGGGAGGTTCCTGAAAGATTAATGGTGGTTCCTTGTATAAGGGCCCCAAAATCACTGAAGACCCGAGGCTCAGTTGGTAGGAAAAGACAAAAGAGTGTTTATTTTGCAGAAACCACCAGCATGCAAGGGTCAACAATAAAAAAAAAAAAAAAAAAAAAAAAAGTTAAAATATGCCCAGAGCAACCTCAGCAATATAGGAAGCTGTTTCTAGGAATGTATGATGGTTATGTAACATCTGGAGATGTGAAGTAAAGAATACTTTCTGTACTGTCTTTGCTGGTCTTTCATTCACTGAAAATTATTTCAAAATGAAGAGCTTAAAAGATGTTAAAATTTTGATAGTTGCTTAGGTAGTACATTACCTCATGCAAATCCATTCCAAACTGTATGGCTCAACCTTCCACTTGTACCAGACAACGTGTCTGGCTAACTGATGCCTAAGAACCTTTGCTCATTTTGCTCCTCTGTATCTCCCTTGCTCACTAGCTACCCATATTCATCATTTTAGTACTGTCCACAATTTCTCCTTGCTTCCCAAGGCAAAATGAGTCATTCCCTGTACCCAATTCTTAGATTCCCTTCTGCAAATCCCTGAATTTGAAAAGGTACTGAAGACAATCTGTGCAGAGTGGTGATTCCAAGCAAGAGGTCTAAAACTAGGCTATCATAGTTGACATCTCAGACCCAACTCTTATCAGCTGTGTAATCTTGAGCAAATTATTTAAATCTCAAATTTCCCTCCTTCAGAAAATAGAACTAATGAGAACTTAAGACACTGTTATGAAAACTAAGCAAATTCTTGCAAATAAAGCAATTCTAAGAAAGCCTTGGCTGCTATAAGTGATCAACAATTATTAGATATTAGTATAGTAGTCAGATGTCTTTAGACTGAGGATGGCAGAACCAAACACCATGCATAATTACTTTTCTGGACAAAAATTCCCACATCTGAATTCAAATCTTAGCTTTTCCCTTTCTTGATATTAGCACACTTGGATAGTTATGGAGATTTAATGATCCCTAGCCTTTTAGAAACATATTGTAGAGTGACTGGTGCAAGGCAAGTAGTCAATAAATATTAGTCATTATCATGACTACTTGGCAAACCTTAGAGTTGGGACTTTTATGTTGCATTCTTTAATGAATGAGTGAGTGAATTAATCAGTCAGAATGATGGGTTATCAATACCAACTAATGATAGTACAAACATAACTTATTCTTTTGTCACCCCTGCCATGTAGTTTTGGCATGCCAATTTGAAGGAAACATGATTGGTTTTGTTGCTTTGTTTGGTTCATCTCCAGCCTTCTGGAAGCATCTTTTGGAAGGAGATGGAAAAGTTCTAAGGATAAGCAGCTTTGCACAATGATACTTTTATGGTAAATGAGCTCTGCCTGAGGTATAGGTACAACTGAAGGATATGCTTAAATTCTGAAAAAGACAAGATAAATAAATAAAAACTCTCATTCAGTGAGCAACTTCTCCAGAATGGGGGTATATAGTCTTCTTTTTAAATATTAGTTTTATTTTTTATTTATGGATGTATGAAAATATCTCTCTCTCTCTCTCTCTTTCTCTCTGTGTGTGTGTGTGTGTGTGTGTGTCTGTGTGTGTGTGTGTGTGTGTGTCTGTGTGTGTGTGTGTCTGTGTCTGTGTCTGTGTGTGTGTGTGTGTGTGTGTGTGTGTGTGTGTGTGTGTGTGTGTGTAATGCTTTTGGAAGCCAGAAGAGAGCGACAGATCACATATACCTGTAGTTCTGGGCAGTTGTGAGTCACTCGGTATGGTGCTGGGAAGTGAAATTATGTCCTCTAACAGAATAGTCCCAAGATGCTGAGTCCTAATTATTTCTTTGTTCTAATTCTATCGCTAAAGAATGTCTCATTTTTCAATTTATTCACATCTGAAAAAAAATCAGATAGTATTCATTTTAATAAAACTACAAATCCAGAACTTGAGCTTTAAATTTTAAATATAGAGGAAAAACTGCACTGCATTGTAGTTCCTTAATGACTACATCTTTTCCAACAATTTACAAAACCAAAATTGTATCTTGCAGTAGTTATTTACATTTACCATAGCACTGTGGCTTTTTCACTCCAGAAATATGATAAAATCTACTTGCGTCTCCTTACAAAAACAATTCAGAATAGATTATATTAAGTAATTAAAACAGACACTTGTGCACAACTTCTCATACTTCATGTTTCCCAACTACATTATCCAGCTGATTTAATGGCTGTCTATAAAGTCAGTGCTGTTCTATTCCCCTTGCACTGTTAATAGGTTGAGGGAATTGAAACTTAGAAATTATACATAGTGATACTGGAGTTTGATCCCAAGCCAGAAATCTCTAAAGGCTCTAGTTATTTTGTCTATTTGCTATGCTTTTGGTTAGTGAGGATTTTGAGGAGCTGCTTCTCTAAATGTTCTTTGTGAACCTATGTTAACATGTTTCACGGGTCTGCTATAACTGTGCAGGGCAGCTTTGTACAAGCTCAGGCAGATCTTGTGCTGCTGGTGATCCATCTGTAATGCACTTTCTCTCACGTGCCCCCAAAATTCAGGCTAGTCAATCTTAATCCACAGCAGGTAGAAACCACTGCAGATATTCTCCAGTGTCATGTTCTTTAGCTTACAGCAAATAACAACAACAACAACAACAACAACAAAACCTTATTTCTCATTTCCCCTATCATAAGGTAGAATCTATTTCTCTTGCCTTTTTGTTGCCTAATCCTGTCACTCTTTGACCAAATATCTGGGATTAGTCATACAGTAGGAAAACCCAAGGTATATGGAGAAACATTCAGATACCAGACAGTAAACCAAGCCACAGTAAACTTTCCATACCTCCCAGATCCAAGAAGAAAGTAGACAAGTAGATGAGCCTAGCTCACACCACTGAAAACAGAACCCCCCAGCTAAGCCATAATCAAATTCCTGACATAAATACATCCACACTACTCAGGTCTAGGCTGATTTGTAACGCAATAGTCCATGGCAGTGGTTCTCAACCTTGCTAATGCTGCAACCCGTTCGTGCAGTTCCTTAAATTGTGGTGGCTCCCAACCACATAATTGTTTCTGTTGCTACTTCACAAGTCGAATTTTGTTACTGTTATGCATCATAATGTCAGGATATCTGATATATGACCCCTGTGAAAGGTTCATTCAATTCCTAAAGGGGTCACAAGCCACAGGTTGAGAACTGCTAGTCTATGAAAATAGCTAACTGAAACACAGGTGGATCATCCTGAGAGGGAGTCTGTACTTCCCAGTGGTTCTGGCAGAACTTTAGCCATCCCCCTGGCCACAGCTACACCTGTTGTGACATAGCTTCATGATGGCATTTCCTTCCTTTCTGTTTCAGTCTGTCTTCTTCCTTCCTGCTTCCTGATGTCACCTTCCAACTCCACTGTATCCACCCACATCCTGTCTTTGAGGAAATTCAAATGAAGACACAGAACTTTGGCCTCTTCTATATTTTTGCACAATTTTTAAAAAATATCCATCTTCATGGAATAGGTTATCCCAATTGCTTCCAATATAACCAAACTTTCATTTTTATTTCTAAACTATGATGTAACTGTGAAGGTTAAAACTGTACATATATTAAACAAAACATAATTTTAAAAAGTTGTACATATATCTTAAAGCAGCACATATATCTTAAAATGACACTGGGAATTGTCATAACAGTAGCAAAACAACAAATTCTGCAGAGTTTTTTTTGAGTACAGTGAAAATATTAAACTTTTGTGCTATAAAAATATCTCATGGGCACATTCAACTAATTAACTGAAATGAATCTTTGTGTACTGGGTTAATTTTCTCTTTAATTATCCAACTTTCTTGTTCAATGAATTTGTCTATAAATTCACTTTATAGAATGGTTTTAGTCGAGTCAGTGAACATTCAAATGAGCTATAATCTATGATAGCTTTACATAACTTAGAAAGCTAATGAGGAGAAAGAGATACAGAGCAGAACTTTAAATATATTTCTATAAAAGGGCACTTTTACATGAGAAAAAACTAAAACCGTCATGACTTATTAACTCCCCTGCATTCAGCTGCCGCCAGAGAGAACCAAATTCACGTTAATATTTAAAAGTTAAACACATGAAACTCAAGAAGAATGAAGACCAAAGTGTGGACACTGTGCCCCTTCTTAGAATTGGGAACAAAACACCCATGGAAAGAGTTACAGAGATAAAGTTTGGAGCTGTGACGAAAGGATGGACCATCTAAAGACTGCCATATCCAGGGATCCATCCCATAATCAGCTTCCAAACGCTGACATCATTGCATACACTAGCAAGATTTTGCTGAAAGGACCCTGATATAGCTGTCTCTTTCGAGACAATGCCGGGGCCTAGCAAACACAGAAGTGGATGCTCACAGTCAGCTATTGAATGGATCACAAGGCCCCCAATGGAGGAGCTAGAGAAAGTACCCAAGGAGCTAATGGGAACTGCAACCCTATAGGTGGAACAACATTATGAACTAACCAGTACCCCAGAGCTCTTGACTCTAGCTGCATATGTATCAAAAGATGGCCTAGTAGGTCATCACTGGAAAGAGAGGCCCATTGGACTTGCAAACTTTATATGCCCCAATACAGGGGAATGCCAGGGCCAAAATGTGGGAGTGGGTGGATAGGGAAGTGGGGGGTGGAGTGTATTGGGGACTTTTTGGATAGCATTGGAAATGTAAATGAGGAAAATACCTAATAAAAAATTAATTCAAAAAAAAAAGAGAAACAAACGATTCGCCTTTTTAAAACTCATAACTCTGAATGCGTAATTTCAACTTGGAAAACTCTGATCATGAAGCCCAACACTTGATCATTTCTCTAACACTTTTCACCACATGAGAAAATGTAATCTAGGTCTAGGGATGTTTCTCAGTTGGTAGAATTTAGGTTCCATCCCCAGCCCTATACAAGTCAGTTATGGTAGCTGGTAGCTCATGCCTGTAATTCCAGGACTTGAGAAGTAGACATCAGAGAATCAGAAATTTAAGGTCAGATGCTCAATGTCATCCTTGGCCATGTAGCAAGTTCAAGGGCAGTCTATGATATGGGAAGTTATATGTAGAGAATGGGAGGAACAATGTTTTTCCAATTTAATTATAAGGTAAAAGTTTAGGACTGGGATATACAGTCTTCTTTCCTAGTATGCATGAAGCCCTGGGTACAGTTGCAAGCACTGCAAATAATAAATCAATAAACCAATCAAAGAACAATTATTCCAGGAGAATAGTAAGTATATTTGCTGAGTGTAAGCCTCAGAACTTCTAGAACCAATGTTCACCTTCAAGTCCAAGGACCATCTCTATGCCACCTTTTGTGCCTATTCTTTCAGTATTTTGACAAATAAACACATGTTTATTGAGCAAGTATATTAGTGTTAAGACCAGACTCTGCACACCTCTTTATAGGTTTTCTAAGACTAAGAGCAGTCTTCTCATAGACTGTGAATGCTGTATTTTTTCACTGAGCTTTGATACAATTAATTGAAAGAAGTCTGACTCATGGTGTTGACTCCAAGATCTTCAAGATACTCAGTTTTGATCTTATATTTCTATAAATACTTTGCAAAATATCTTTGGATCAGTATTTTTCAGTTTCAAGTTTTCTTCAATTCTAGTTTTAATAAATTCACAAAAGGAAACTATGAAAAAGCCTTTGTGTTGATGCTCACCCATCTGTATTCCTAATAATAACACTAGATTAGTGATTAGTTGTATAATAGGAGAGAGAGAATTTGTTCATAGCATGATGAATGTCACAGGAAAACTGTTCTGGTAGCTTGAAAGAGAAATAACGCCCATAGGCTTGGGCCTTTGAAAACTTGGTCTCCCACTGGATGGTGCTGTTTTGGGAGGTTATGGCAAAGTGCAGTCTTGCTTGAAGATGTACATATTTGGAAGCAGGGTTTGAGAGCTTAAAGCCTTACCCCACTTCCAGTCCATTCCCTCTGGTTTGTTTATGGATGAAGATGTGATCAATTCTGCACTGCCTACCTGCTTGTCATGCCTCCTGCCATGATTAACTTTTATCCTTCTTGTGAGCCTATATAAACTCTCCCTTCCTTCTTTAAATTACTCTTGGTTCGAGTGTTCTATCATAGCCACAAATAACTAATATAACTATCCTTTTAACACAATACCAGGAGGTGGATCTGGCTACGTTACCATCTAAAATGCCAGCGCAAACACAAAGTCCTTCATCTTGGCTCGAGATTAGAAGGCATAAAGTTAAAGTACCATAGACAGAATTTCAGTACCACATAGATATCTGGACAGGAGAGAAGACCTTTACCAAATTTCCCTTCAAGTAGAGAATACGAAACTCTGTCTAGAAATGCTAGTAGGAATCACAGTCAGATATTTTATGAACAACTGTCTTGGCATATATCGTCTAATTTCTTCCAAGACTTATTTTTTTAGACAAAAGCACCTGGTAATCAAACATTGAGGACCTGTCAGCATACACACACCTGACTCATAGTCTCAAAATCAAGGCTTTCTGCTAGAGTATATTAAGAACTTTACTCTCAGGACCTTCTAACACTTTATATGAGCACCCAATTGGCCTAGATACAACCATCTTTTATCATTGTTATTATTATAAATTATTATTTATTGTTATACAATACATCCTGAATGCAGTTTCCCCTCCCTCTACTTCTCTCAGCACCCTCTCACTTCCACTCCTCCCCAGATCCATCCCTTTTCCTTTGTTCCCCTTCGGAAAAGATCAGACCTCCCAGGGATATCAACTGGACAGGACATAAGCTACAATAAGACTAGCCCTCATATCAGGGCTGTATGAGGCAACCCAGTAGGAGGACTTTAAGCAACAGTGTCTCAGCTGAGTGAATCTGCCTGCCTTTTATTCTAGAGATGTTGGTAAGATGAGCTACAAAACAGAGAGCTGCATCTCATGTGATCATAATAACATGAGGAAATGAAAACACAGTAGCCCTGAAGACAAAAACACACTGCCATTTCTAACTAGAGCTTCTCTGACGATTCTCCACTTTCAAACCTTTGAAGTATAGTACATGCAAACAAATGTCCAATGAGATAAGGTTTCTGTGTGTTGGAATGAAGGCTGCCCCTTGGCCTATTGGCATGTGTTGGGTTACACCAAATCCACAGTGCAAGTGTGTCACATTCCTGTGTTCCAACCCACTAAGCCAAAATGCCTGGGGTGACAGCTTGTTGTTGCTCCAGTGCTGACCATGAAAACTGTACCTTACTTACCAACTCATAAAATAAATTTCCAATCAACTTCTGCCATTTCCCTATGCGGCTGTACCTACTCATTCATTTGTTGATTACCACTTCTTCTACAGTCATGATAGCAAGACCAAATTCTCAGTGCATGAAGTGGACATGAAATTTTTTTAACTAAACTCCTTAGAGTTTGTTCTACAGTTTGTTCTTTATTTTGGGGAGGGTGAATGTGTTGTTATTGTTATTGCTTTGCTTCCTAACTGGGTGGGCACGTATGTCTTCAATCTTATTCTATTTTGACTTGTTTTCCTTTTTGTGTCCTGATCACTGGATTAGAATACAAGCCTTTTGGATCTATCCACTTCATCCCTTCTCCAACTAAATCTGGTTTCCTCTTAATCTGAGCCTCAGAACTATCATCTGGAACATTCATGCCGATACCATCACCGTCCCCAAGAGTTACTGGTGCTCACCCTCCAACACTACAAATACTAATTTCCCTTTTACTTACCATTATTATCATTCACCATCAACTTCCATTCAACTGCAGGAAACAAGGCACCAATGTAAAGTTTTAACTGGAGAAGAATTGGACTGTGTTCAAAACCCAAAATACCAGGCAACCAAGACCAAGATTCCCCTGGCTCAAAAGATTGGCTAAAGCAGATGTCTTACTGTAATAAAGCTTAAGTTGTCATAGCTATTGTCACCTAAGGCTCCTCTTTTCCCTTCTCCTCTCTATCTTGTTCTCAGAATACTTGCTAGTAAAACTGAACGATGAACTTATCAGAGTTGCAACGTGAGAATTGATCCAATTCGTACTTCAGCTCTTATTTCCATCAGTGATCCAGAGCTATGGAAAAAAAAAACCACATTACTGTGTTGTTCCATAAGGCAACATAACTCAGTTCACTCCACCTCTCCAAAGACTTCCTGGGCTCAGTGTTCTGCTCTTGGGTCCATCAACATGATTACTTAAGAAGTAGCTGCTTCTCAAATTCCTTTTAGTTCTAATACTTCCTGAAGGTCTTTGACTGTTTAATGGCTCTGATGAGATATGGCCAGGATATTTTTCACAGTTGTATGTAGTTGTGATGCTTTAAAAAAAATAGCTGCCATTTCTGAAAAGCAATCATTTTAATAGCTTCTTTGTGCTTGGTTCCAAAGTTAATAAGAACTGTGTAGAATTTCCATGGTAACCAGTCTCAGAAAATCCCAGAGGTAGCTGCTGACTCCTGTACTGAATCTTTCAAAGCTGTTACTACTTCCCTTATGGCATCTTCAAAGAAAGCATGCAAAACACTCTTCTCCTACATTTGTGCTTATTCCTATTGCAAACATGACATAGCAGCAAAACTTAGTGTGTTTTCTGGAAATAATGAGCACCTTCCTTTTTCTTCGACTGTAGTTCAATTCACAGATCATACCATTAGACTTTATGAAGTGTACATTGGATGATTTTTATTTCATCAACAAGGTTGTATAGCCATCACCTATATCTAGTTTGAGATCACATTCTTTATCCTAAAAGAAGATACCCATTAACAATATATCCTCATTGCCTGCCTCCTCTCGCCCCGGCCCCCAACAACTTATAACCACTACTAATCTACTTTCTATCTGTATTTGCCTATTTTGGATATTCATCTATATACAATCATATAGATGGATATCCAAAACCAGTGGGCTTTTGCAGTGGACTCCTTCTATTTCTCATGATGTTTTCAAGACTCACTCCTATGTAGCATGCATCAGTACTTCATGTACTTTGTTACTGAATAATCTCCCTCTGTGTGGCTAGGTCATGTTTTGTTTTCCATTCGTCAACCAGCTGATAAATGGTTGGGATGGTTCCACCATTCTACTCATATGAATAATACTGCTCTGACACTCAAGGTTTGGATG
This sequence comes from Mus caroli, assembly GCF_978045245.1. Classification (NCBI taxonomy): domain Eukaryota; kingdom Metazoa; phylum Chordata; class Mammalia; order Rodentia; family Muridae; genus Mus; species Mus caroli. The sequence goes on from NW_028227260.1 coordinate 3,113,200, forward strand.
GGACATGTTTTCATTTCTCTTGGGTACACAACCAGGAGCAGAATTGCTGAGTCATAGGGTAATGTTCTCTGACATGTTAAACAACTGTCAAATGACTTTTAAAACTACTGCGTCATTCTACATTTCTACTAGTGGCACAGAAGCATGCTAATTTTTTCACATCTTGTCAACACTTCCTGTTATTGCTTATTTCAATTCTAGCTGTCCTAGTGGTATAGTCTTAGAATAGTCTTGATTTGCATCACCCTAATGGCTAATGAAAACATCATTCTTTACCAGATAACATAATAACTAATTTCAATTTTTACATACTACATTACAGGTGTTTCTTCCATATTATGACCTGGTTGTAATCGTAACCCCACTCTGTTTAAGTAATGGTTTAGCACAGACGCAGTAAACTTTAGAACAGGATGTAATGTTCCCAAAAGCATGCCTCCAGGATCTAGGAGATTCACTGTCAACACAGACTTTCTCAGTTCTTGAGCATATTTTGCTATGGACCATAAGAATCAGGAGTTCACCATGGAAAAATAAGTTCTTAGTTTTACAAATTCTGATTATATTAGGAAATACACCAGAGTCTATGTTTATTCACATGAACAAAGTAACTATTAACTAGTTGAGTCCTACAGCATAGATATATACTTTTCAGATAGACCTGGAACTAAGTTACCAAAAATCAAAGGGGATTAAGATAGACATAACATCTTCAAGGAACTATCAATTTGTCTTAATTAGGGTTTCCAATGCTAAAAAGAAACACTATGACCAAGGAAGCTCTAATAAGGGACAGAATTTAATTATGGCTGGTTTACAGGCTCAGAAGTTCAGTCCATTATCATCATGACCAGAAGCATGGCAGCATACAGGTAGGCATGGTGCTGGAGAAGAAGCCAAAAGTTCTACATCTTTTGCCAAAGGCAAATAGGAAAAGACTGCTGTCTTTCAGGCAGCTAGGAGGAACATATCAAAGCCCACCCCTACAGCGACATACTTCCTCCAATAAGTACACACCTACTCTAACATGGCCATACCTCCTGATAGCACCACTCCCTGGGCCAAGCATATTCAAATCACGACACTTAAATGATGAAATCAACATCACAGAGCTCAAAGTCCAGTCAGACCTATCCATCATTCTACTACAGACAGATTTCTCTAAGTCTCCCAAACATACTATATCCCCTCTTTTAATGTTCCTGTGTGCTAATTCTTGTGTATACAGATGCACAGCCAGCCATGTGGAAGTCAGAGAAGGACCTCCGTGTCAGCATCAGGAATGGCATTCACCTTTAACACAGGGATTCTCACTGGCCTACAGCTCACCAAGTAGACTGGAGCCAGGGAACCCAGTCATGGTCCGTCTCCACCTTCCCAGTGTTTGGATTAGAGGTACACACCACTCCATTTAGCATTTCCATTTGTGTTCTGTGGATTCAAACTCAGGTCCAGGTGCTTAAGAGGCAAGAGCGAGACTGTGTGTTCCACATATAGGGTTCACTACAAAGCTGACACCGAATAAATATTTAATGAGGCCCTAACTAAGTTGCCAGATTGGTTTTGCTAGAACATAGTTGCTGAAGGAGAGGAAGAGAACTAAGATTAAATTGTAAAAAAAAGGCACTGAAATGACTAGCTGAGCAATTATTATTACCAGGAGTAATGACACACTTTTTTGTTTTTGTTTTTGTTTTTGTTTTGGTGTTTTGTTTTGTTTTGTTTTTAATTCCAGCACTATGGAGGCAGAGGCAATAGAGCTCTGTGAGTTCCAAGCCAGCCAGGCTACACAGTGAGAGACTGTCTCGAAAGCTCCATTTCATACACACTGAGCTGTCATATGTGCCTCATAAGAGGCAAACATGATTATAATGGCATTATTGGAATATGAAACCAATATAAGAACAGATTCAACTGACGGCAAGATGAGCAAGCAGGAGAACACAATGGTAATGGAGGGAGAGGAGGAAGACAGAAAAGAGGCAGTGACAATAAGAAGAAAAAGCCTGAGAAAGATGTAAGGATTCTCTTTAGATATCCTCACACACATCCCTCAGATCCTTTCTACAATGGGAGAAGTAAACATCTCAAGAGGAGAGGGGAGGGGGGAAGGGGCAAAGCAGAGAGAAAAGGAGGAGAAAGGAGGGGAGAAGAGGGGAGAAGAGGGGAGAGTGCAAAGAGTAAAGGAGGGAGGAGAGAGGAAGAGAAAATTGGGTAGGTACTAAAAACCTCCTGGCCACATAACTATAAGCAAGCAGGAAAGTGTTAATGGCAACCAAAATAACTGACAGAGCTAACACTGTGTTCAGAGGAAAGAGAATTTATCATTGTGCTCCAGGTTTTTAGAACCTGAGCTGTTCAGTGGCCATCCTGAGAAGATTTCTCTTGGGAAATCAGAAAATATATGTCTACATGCTTGCAGTGATGAGCACCCTTGGGTGATCTAAAACTCTGGAACATAGGCAAGTTTTAGGAATATAAAGACGAGTGGGAGTTCTGTTTTCAGGCATTTCAACAGCTGCAAGAAAACAACTGGCTAAAATGGAGGGTAAGAAATACAGAAGTTTTTACAGTAATGGGCCTATATCAACTTTCATTTGTTTACAGGATGCTTAGCATGATAGACCCATGTGTACCTGTGTTCCTGTGATTCTATACATGCTTCTCTAGATATCAGAGTCATGTCTCTAAAATACTTATTTATTTGTGTTATACCCTCAGGCTTCAAAACTCCCAAGTTCTCCCATTCTTGGCAGCAGAGTTCTTCAGCTATCTTTGTGTGATGATTCGTATTCATATGACTTCCCTGAACACTGCAGGGTGTTTAGCCACTTCCCTGGCTTCCCAAATAGTTGTCCCTAGCAGAAACCACCCTGGAGTAGACATCATAATGTCCTGTCAAAGATGCCCATGCCTAAATTCCTGGAACCTCTTAGTACATCATAGAAAAGGGGAATTCGAGTTTCAAAAGCAATTAAAGTTTGCTGATCAGATGTCCTTAAAATAGTGAGATTACACTGGATTACCTAGATGATCCTAATGTAAGCATAAGTGTTTTGAAGAAAGTCAGATGGAGAAATGACTAGAGAAGAAGGATCAAAAAGATAATAACATGGCTAGCTTTGAAGATAAAGGGGAAAGTGCTGTTGGAAAAGGAAAGACTGCAGATCTTAGCAGGCTTTAGAAAGAACACAGATCCTCAGGCATCTTAAGTGTAGTAAGATTCACAGGAACTGATCTCCAGAAAGAGAATTTATATTACTTTAAGCCACTAAATTTGTGATCAGAAAACTGATAGAGCAGCACTACCTAGATATAACATCCCAAACATTTTCATGATTTTCCAAAAGTCTCTTAAAGACAAATCCACTGCCAGGATTAAAGAGTCCCTGGCTTTTAGTTTTGGACCCCAGGACAAGGAACTGAGATGTATATATTACATATCAAGGCAAACCTGGCCTACAGGTTCTTCCAGTATCCCTCAGTTCTTACCTGGCATTCCCTGCCCCCACCTCTGAACTTTCCAGACCAGGGGCTGTGCTGCCCTTCCCCCAGAGGCTCTTCCCTATATAATCAAGATATTTTGCTTCTCTCTCTCTCTCTCTCTCTCTCTCTCTCTCTCTCTCTCTCTCTCTCTCTCTCTCTCTCTCTCTCTCTCTCTCTCTCTCTCTTCCCCTCTCTCTTTCTCTCTCCCTCCCCTATGCTTTCCCCATGGTGACTTCCCTGGCCTCAGTCCTTGGGGCCAGCGAACTCACCAGTCTGAGAGCAGCTTCCCAATAAACCTGCCTTTAATGTAATGTCATCTGGCTTGAATTGGCTCATTTCACCGGTGATGAAGAAATAATCTATCACTTGGTTCTAAATAATGGGGTCCAAATTCCTCAGACTCACATTGTAGGGCTCTTAATAATAAACACTACCCTGTCTCCTGAACAAGATCACCCAAGAGAAAATCAGATATTACTACCCCACCTTACTGTGCATTTCACCAACAGGCTCCTGGGAGAGGACAGAGACCATGCTTTGACTCTCACGTCATTTCTATCTATGTTTATAGATATTCCTCCACAATGTGCCTGATTGCTGTTTTCAACACATTAGCATATCAAAAGTCTTGTGGTTGGTACATGTACTAGGTTGGAGGTATCCTAACCACCCCATCTCAAACATATTATTGTGTTTAACTCCCTGTCATTCTTCTTTCTGTAACTCTGGTGTTCCATCCCAATGCATTCTCACTGTTTTATTCTGCAGGAAAATCCACCCCCACCATGGCGCGAGGGGGGTGGGGGGGTTGGTGCTGATGAGATGGCTTACCATTTGAGTATGAGAACCTCAGTCTGAATCCCCAAAACATACATAAGATAAGTCTGGTCACAGTATGTGCATCAGTAGTCTCATGCTTTAAAATAGGAGGTAGAGAGAGGAGAATTCAAAGCTCTTAGGTCATCCAGACTGGCCTATGGACTACAAACAACAAAAAGACCCTGTTTCAAACAAGGTGGGAGGCAAAAACTGACACATAAGGTTGTTTTGTGAACTCCACACACATACCCTTCACATAGACACACAAATACATGCAAGAAATGACTTTATATCTCCTTGCATGTTATCTTTAAGTCATACTTAAAGGTCAAATTCAAGTGTACTCAGAACAGTGAAAACCTCCAAGACCCTGTTCAAAAGACAGTGAATCAATTCTGGTCCATCATAATGCTAATCTTTTTATGCCATGCCCTCATTAAGAACTGACCCCATATTGGGAGTTGTCTGCACTCATGGTATGTAGAGAAATAAACGTTTTCAACAGGAGTGAAGAAAAGAATAGAAGACACAGCTACAGAAATTATTGGGATTCCGAGTTACACAAGCTGGCAAATGCCCAGTAGCATATGGGCACAATTTCAAGTCCGGTTCACAAGAATCAAGGGGATTCCAAGTTTGAAGGAACAGGTGGTAGTCTCCTATCAGAGGCAGGAGCAAAGTTTACACCAAACAAACAAACAAACAAACAAAACACAGCCATTAGTAGTAAACATTGAGTGACCACACGTAATAGAATTGTGGGCGTTTATGAGAATCTTGAGAGTGGAAACTGTTGTGTGCCCAATTTGGTTTAAAATCACAAAATCTTTTGCAAATGGATGTGATCCATCACTTACTAAACCTGAAAATAAATTCTCAGATATTCATGTGGCCTTAGAGGAATAGATACATATATATGAAGAAACCATAAGAGGATGTGGAGTCTGCAAACAGGGCTCCAGGGAGATCTTTGTGGATTAAGAGGCAGAGGAAGGCCCCAGTGATACATTAGATTAGTTCACAACCCTTCTGTAGGTAGTTAATAGATACCCACCCAGCCTCCTGTGCAACACTCAACATCACAAATGCAATGGTTATCAGCTACGGTGCGTCTGCCCCTATAAGTATTTGGCATGATCAACAGTTTTTGTTGTCAGTTTGGAATAAAGAGGTGCTGGGATGGCTAGTTTTATGTCAAGTTGACACAAGCCAGAGTTATCTCAAAGGAGAGAACATCAATTTAGAAAATGCCTCCATAGCATTTTCTTAATTAGTGATTGATGAGGGAGAAACCAGCCCTTTGTAAGTCGTGCCATCCTTGGGCTGCTGGTACAGGGTTCTATAAAAGAAAATCACTTTAGCCACACACACCATGTGGAGCAAGGTAATAAGCATCAGCCTTCCATAGCTTCTGCGTCAGCTCCTGTCTCAAGGTTACTGCACTGTTTGCGTTCTTGTCCTGACTTCTCAGTGATAGACTACAATGCAGAAGTATATGCTAAAATAAACCCTCTTCTCCTCAACTTGCTTTTTGGTCATGGTGTTTCATCACAGCAATAGTGTCCCCAAACTAAGACAGGTGCTCCAGGGCACAGAGTGGGCAGAGGATAGGGATACTATACAACACTGCAGCATTCATAGCAGAGAACCTCTGAACCTCAGATAACAATAGTGCTAAGGCTGAGAAACCCTGAGGGAGAACAACCAGGAATAGTGCAAGAACCAAATATGTGTGAACCAAAGCTCACTTCTGAAGCCTCTGGGTAATCATGCAGGGTGCTCACTTGCTGGATTTTTGCCATTATTAGTAAAGTTTCTCTCTTAGGATAAAGGACACAGCTTGCTTACAAGCAAGAAAGACAGGCAGCGGCACCCAATGGGATGAATTTTCCTGGGGTTTGAAAGGGTTCCAGGACATTCAACCGTTGAAAGGTAATCCAGACAGTTAAATTCCAGATTTAGGGCTTACATTAGGCTTGACCCCTCCTGAGCCAAACCAGCATTGGACTTACATGCCAGGATTCTACCCAATCACCCCATACATGCCTCAAACATAAAGGGATCCCCACCCTTACCTACCCTCTTACATATTTAAACCTCTTATTAGAAAAGTTTGTTCTTTGCTATATGGTAATGTACTGTTTTAACCATTACAACGGGGTGAAAGTTATGGTAGATGAGTTCTGTGCAGACTGCCCACACACTCTGAAATGGACAGAAGCCATCTAGTATCACTGAAGTTCAAATTCTCTAATCTCCTTTCTGTTCCTTCTATAGATTAATCTGCTAATGTGTGCTTCTGCACCTGAAAAGGAATTTAGCCTCTCTTCTTCCCAAATGCCAAGCCAGTTGTTTTGGGTATAATGTGCCTCAACTTTTCTTTCCACCGACTATCTCCATGATCCAGTCAGCAATGTTTTTGTTCATTTTTTACAATCTATAGATCATGCAACGGCAACAGTTACTTTAAATCAGTCACTAACATTAACAATATGTAATATTATTATGATCAATAATGCTAATTTTGTAGGGTAATATACTAAAACTGAAATCTAGCAGTTATGCTAACAGAGCTGAGAGGCTATTTTCAAACTGTTTGGCTTGGTTGCGTTTCCTTTATTTAACCTAAATCTCCAGCAATTACATAGTATTTCATTTCATTTCTGTAATGCTAACTGTGCTTTAAGATATTTAATTACAATTGATGAGATCTCCCTTCCTTTATGGAAACAAATCCCAGGCAATCCTATAGAACCTGTGGAGTAAACTGGGAAGGAGTTGGCCATTTTTTAACCAACTACTATTTATTCTTTCAAAGTGTGCTGCTTTCCAAGTCCCCATCAACCACAGTGTCCCAATGGCTCTCTTCCCCATTCAGAAGCAGAGAGCAAACATTTAAAGGAAATCAGATAGCTCCCTCTGAGTTTCCTCTTTATTATTGATTCCTGCTCCATGCCTAGTCTAGTAACTACGAATTGTCCTTAGTGGAATTCGGGCGGATTTCCATGATATTGCAGACCCTTAAGCACCAAAAGTAGTCAGTACCATAGATTTCTGAAATTACACCTTTAGGGAAAAGAAATCAAAACTAGAGAATTATAATAGTTATTCTATCCTGCCACCCGAATACATACACACAAACACACACACACAGTCAACATCCTTCAGAATTGTTTCTGAACTCTCAATCTAGTGGTAGATGTATATCATGTAATATTTCATCAAATCAGGTTTAGTGAAGAGATTAGATGACCCTTTGATTGAAGCATCAAAAAGAAATCAGAACACCATCTCTTCCCTCAAGTCCTGGGGCCATTCCAAAGTGAACCCTAGTACTCCTTCAGACACACTCATACGGTGGCCCCTTAGAATGGTCACATTCTGGCACCATCTAAACAACCAGAGTCAAGCATCTAAGGCTGGCGCCTCACTCTGTACGTGGGACGGACTTAAAGACCTGGAACTGCCTGGGGCAGCTTTGGGACTGTGAGACACATGGCGCTGGTCCCTACCTCGGACCTCCACACGATGTAAGGGTGACTGCGACTGTTATGTGGAGGCTGGAACTTCCTCTGCTGGAGCCATCTCCTAGGAGAAGAGAAGATGCCATTGGGGCCTCCCCCGGAGGAACTGAGGATGCTTGTGGGACTGCGGCTACTGGCAGACCCAGCCAGGACAGAAGGCAAGTCCCAGGCCATGCTCTTCTTGAGACCACTGCGATTCAGTGGGACCTCGTAGTCAAAGTGGAAGCTGCCAGAAGGTGACTTTTCTTGCGGGGTACTTGGTGTGGAAAAAGATGAGCACAGAGGTCTTGGAGTCTGGAACCGGGTAGCCCGAAGGTGCTGACTCCGGGGAGAAGAAGCTAAGCGGGAACCGAGACCCTCTGCTAAGAGCTGTGGAGAATGGAGGCGGCTTACTGTGGAGCCCCGCAGGCCGCCCTCGGCGCCCATCTCGCTCCCGCAGCCACCGATCAGGGCTGGGTCCAGGCTGCGCGTCTGGCGCAGCTTCCTTTTGGAGAATCCCTTGGCCGAGGCCGTGCCGCCCGACGCGGGCGAGGAGCAGGAGAAGACACTGTGCAGCAGGCTCTGCGCGGACATCTCGGCGGGGCTAGGTCTGAAGGCCACCTTCTTGTCTTCCCTCCTAGATAGCGGGAGACTGTGACCTGAGAAAACACTCTAGTCCCAAGTAGAGTAGGAAAAAACTGCCAGGCGGGGCTCGCCGAGGACGGTAGAAAGCAGTGCCCCGTTCACGCGCCACCAGCGCACTCCAAGCGTCCCTGCTGAGGCAGAAACAGGAGCTCCATCCCCAGCCTTTTGGGAAACAAGAGGTCCAGGTCCCTTTACCGTCTCTAGAATCTTCCTCAGGAGTCCAAGTCTCAAAGAGGCTAAGGAAGAGGAGGAAGGAGGTCAGTGACTAGCTGAGATCTCAGCTCCAACTCGCCAGCGCCACTCCCCCTTCCCAGCTGAAGGCGGGAGACGCTGCGCTCCGGCTCTCTGGCTCTGGACAGCCTCGAAATCTCCAGCAAGCTCCTCCTCGTGGCCTGAGGACAATCGCGAGGGCTAGGGAGGAGGCTGCCTGAGAGTCCGCCCTGAGCGGATCCTTGGTGCTCCCAGCGAGTGAAAAGTCCTCTGGAGCACCCCAGCTCAGCTGTCCGGCTGCGCCCCCAGTGCACCTTCTTGGTAACTTGGGGACCACGGCTGTGCTTTGGGGGATCAGCTGGGTTGCTAAGTCCCCCTTTCTGATTGACGAGGCTCAAAAGTGTCTCCAAGTTCACGTTCCCGCGCAGTCCCGATGTTGACTCAGTGGGACACCATATGTGCTGCGTCCAGGGCCTTCCAAGCACTGAGCGACAACTCCCCCGCTGCGCTCAGCACTACTCAGAAAGGTCTGCGCTCAGAAGACAGCCTCTGAAGCGAGTATCCTTGTTCCTCTAGAAGAGCGACACTTGATATTTGCTGCCAACCTTGGTTGGGCCCAGAGCTGGCTCAGAGATGTCCCAGCACCCTCGCGCCAGAGGCAGCGGGGAAAGGGGTGGCCCGTCCCGGGTAAGGCCAGAAGAACGCAGGGTCTGGAGCCGGGGCGGAGCCAGAAGCAGGAGAATGCAGAACGTGAACTTTTCCAGGCGCCAAACCTGGGAAGTAGCTCAGAGAGCCAGCAGCTGGTCTCTGATACCCGGTCTCTAGGGAGAAAGTCTTGAGGACGGAAGTGCGGACCTACTCCCCCCTGCCCTAACTCCCCTCCCCCCAAGCCAGGGGCTCGCGGTCTCCACACACGTTTCTGCAAAAGAAAGGGGAGTGTCAGATTGCACCCCACCCACTGGTGTCCGACCCGCAGCCCTGGACGGTTTTTCTGCACTTAAATCCCCTGCCTTCTCTTCTCCTACCCACAACCCCGCCTTTTTATTTTTTATTTTTTGGTGGAGAGTCCTCTCGTGTCAGGGTCCTGAGCACGTGTGTAGATATGTTCTATTTAGGAGAGGTGAACAGAACTTAGTCCGGGTGGAGACTGACACCAACTAAAGTTAACTGGCCTCCGGGTCGCTCCAGAAAGCTCCTGAGCACAGGGCTCAGCTGCCAAATCTTGGGTAACTGATAAACACAGAAGTCATAGCAGTCCAGGCTTGGAAACGGACCTGAAGCAGTTTCTCTCACTTGCCCACTCATGGAATCTATAAATCTATAAAGCCTTGCCTGCCTCTCCTGGGGCTTTCTGATGTCACACTTAAATTTTTCTAGGCATCTTAAAATCATCTCTGCAGGGACTGCAGGGATTGGTCCGAATGTTGGAAACAAGTGACTGCTACTTCTTGTGGTTCTGTTTGTTCAAAACAAAACAAAATACCTGGGGGTGATGATAACTGACTACAAATAAAAAATGAAAAGTCGTTTCTTTTAAAAGCGTATAACGAAGTTATTAATATGAGTGTTTGACACAAGCCTTGTGTAAATACCAGCAACTGTTCAAGTTTTATTTATAGAAGAGCTTATACCTGTGATGCTGGATACAGAGGTGGATTACTTTACTGTGCCTTTTGACAATGCCACCTTGAACTTCCTAGATGCTTTACGATCCACTACTCAATAGTTTGTATTTATTAATTAGGAGAAGGCAGGCAGGTCATGGAATCTAATTAGCAGGAAAATCTATCACCTACACAAAAGCATGGGACATCCTCCCCTGGTTCCTCCTGTAGCCTGTATTTCTCTTTGCCAATGCAGGAGGCAGCACTCCTGTGTTAGCTTGAATGGGAATAACCTTCTGGGTAAAGATGGTTTGTTTAAGGGTTTGTTTGTTTCGTTGGGTGTTTTGTGGTGGGGGGGGCAGTAAGGGGTGACTGTCCTGGCTAGTTTTATGTTAATTTGATATAAGCTAGAGTCATCAGAGAGGAAAGATCCTCAATTGAGAGCAAATGAGAAAATGCCCCCATAAGATTGGGCTGTAGGCAAGACTGTGAGGCATTTTTTTATTTAGTGATTGATTCTGGAGCACCACGCCCCACCCCCACCCCCTGCTCCACCCTCCCTCCTTCTGCCCGCTGATTGTGGTCAGGGACATCCCTAGGCTGGTAGTTCTGGGTGCTATAAGCAAGCAGGCTGAGCAAGCCTTGTGGAGCAAGCTAGTAAACAGCACCCTTTCATGGCTTCTGAATCAGCTCCTACCTCTACCTCCTGTTTGCTGCCCTACTTGAGTTCCTGCCCAGACTTCCTTTGATAATGGACCTATCTTGCTTTGGGTCATGGTGTTTCATCACAGCAATAATAATCCTAACTAAGACAGTGCCTATTGTTATTTTAAATTTGGTCAGGCCCCAGCTGCCCTGAAATTTGCTGAATTCCTTAGGGCTCTTCCTTCCTCTGTCTCCCCCATCTTGGAATTTAAGGTGTAGGCCATCATGACTGGCTCTGCTGCCTGAAAATAGATGTGAGATTATAAGTTCCTATCTCTAGGCTGTTGCCTCTTCTGGTTCCTTGGCATATCTCAAGCATTTTCTGCAGTCGTCAATGAGCTATTCTGAAAGAGGCCACAGCACTTAAAATCACTTGATGGCCTACTAACAACAGTATACCGAATCACCTTTGGGAGTTGGTAAGATTAACTATCTTCAGCCTCCTTAAAGAATTTCAGTACAAGTAAATGTGGGTGGGTCTTGCATGCCCTTTCTTTGGTAACAATGTCTCATAACATTTCACTTAGGCTGAAAACACCTACCTGAAATAGTCCCCAGCATTAAGATACCACTGCATAGTTATGCCTCATTGCATGGTTATGCCTCATTGAGTCTTGGCATTCAGAGTAGATGGTTAACAGAGTCACACTTTATGGGACCCCTTGTGACTCCAGGCAGCTGTGAATGTAATGTCTAATTCATATATATATGATCTAATTGTCTAAGCTCCTGTGATGACTGTGAGGTTGAAAATGTACCCCACCAGGACTGCTGGCTGAATAGAAGTGTCATATAGGTGCAATGGCATTTCTCATCATGGATGGAGAGCCAACAAGTAGAACGACTCTTTTTCTATCACCACTCCTAGGGCTTAGAGCAGACAACAGGTCCTGACCTACTGTTAACCTGGAAGTTGCTTCACACTTGGGAACAGTAAGTTCTTTTAAATATATTCACGGGTGGCTTACCAGTGGACATGGGTTAAGAAGTATATTATTAGTGGTTTGTAATTGTGTGGACACCATAGAGTGTATGCAAACATGAATGGTATAAATTGGTTAATTGAAATGGCATCTTGGAGCAACCTAGAAATGTGATAAATTTGTAATGTCTGAGGCTGCTGCCAATGTAACGACATCTTGATATATAACATGACATTTTGATTTATAGTAAACATTTTATTTTTATTTAATTAAAGAATAATGTAGTAAATGCACAATTCCTTATCATTGGAAAGTATGGTATATAAAGGTAGTGAACATAATTTGGTATGTTCTACTGGGGATTGTTGGTTTTGTTTTTATTGGAGGGCAAGGTCGTGTGTAGCCCAGGCTAGTCTCTAATCTTCAGTCCTCTGCTCTTTGCCTCCCAAGTGCTGAAATATATCACATATGACCATACACAATTAAATGATGAATTTCACAGTAGCATCAATGTAGTAATCAATGTTTTCAGCTCCATTAACATCTTATAGAATGTTATACATAGGATCCATCTTTGGCCAAAATGTTTTTGTTTGGTGAGTAGCTATATTCACTAATGTGGAGCTCCTTGGGGAAAGTTAGCTAGTGTGTTTATTTGTGCTTTCAAAACACAGGAACAAATGCAATGGTTCTATAACGAAATATTTTTGTAAGATAACCATTTAGATTTTTTGATATTAAAAATATTTTGTGGTGGTACTTACCCCTAAGAAGGAGGAGGAGGAGGAGGAGGAGCAAGAGCAGGAGGAGGGGGAGACTATAACAGAGTTGGCAAGACATTAGACAAGCCATTAGCATTATACCCTCTTCTATGACTCTGACTTTTTGCCAGTATTTGAACCATCTCTGTCATCTGTTACCGTCTGCGGTCTCTTTCCTACATGTTATTACTATATGCACTTAGTTCTTAACATAGAAACATGTATAGTTTCTAGGCTAGGATCTGCATGAAGGGGAACATGCATTTTTTTTCTTCTGAGCTTAGGTCACCTAAATTAAGATTATACATTCTAAGCCAATTCATTTTCTTATAAATATTATTATTTCATTTTACTTAACAGTATATTAGGCCATTTTTATATGCACACATTTTGTTTTTTTTTTTAAAGATTTATTTATTGATTATATGTAAGTTCACTGTAGCTGTCTTCAGACACACCAGAAGAGGGAGTCAGATCTTGCTACGGATGGTTGTGAGCCACCATGTGGTTGCTGGGATTTGAACTCCAGACCTTCGGAAGAGCAGTCGGGTGCTCTTACCCACTGAGCCATCTCACCAGCCCATATGCACACATTTTCATTGGCACATAACTCAATAAGAAAAATATAATTAATAATAAAAGTAGAAAATCTGATTGTCTAGCTCTGGCCTGGCTCCTTAGTCTGGAGCAGCCATGCTGGACTCCAAGATCCTCCTGTCCACCTACCCATGGAAACCTTCAAGGGCCCCAACTAACAAGCTGGTGTGCACAGGACAGCAGGCAGAGACAGGAACTTAGCATAGCAGCCCTCTGAGAGATGTAGATATACACGGTCAAACATTTGTCAGAGGTCGGGGATCCCTATGGAAAAATTAGGGGAAGGATTGAACCAACAGTGCCAACTAACCTGGATTCCTGGGGGCTCTCAAAGACTAAGCTCCAACTGAAGAGCACACACACCAGCTGGTTCAAGGTCCCAGCACATAGGTAGCAGACAGAGGGCTGCCATGTCTGACCTCAGTGGGAGAGGATGCGACTAATCCTGTAGAGATTTGATACACCATGGTGGGGGAATACAGGGGTGGGTGGGTGCAGGGGGGTGCGGATCTGCCCTCTCAGAGGTGAAAGTGAGAGGGAATAGGGAAGGAACTCTTCGAGGGTTGGCAGGGAGGAGGCAGCAGTTGTAATGGATGTAAATAAATAAATAAATAAATAACCCTAAGGGAAGATTCCTACCTTTAGAATGGTCATTCTGAGTGTACAGAGTTCGCCGGAACCTTAATCTAGTGTGTGGTGTTTTTGTTAGTTCAGTATGGTAAGTGTGATTGCTATGGTATTCTATATCTTTACTTCCAGCACTCAGGAGGCAGAGGCAGATGGATCTTTTTGGGTTCCAGACCTGCTAGGGAGACACAGTGAGACCCTGTCTTAACAACAATAACTAGTAATAATACATTTATTAAAAGAGTATTTTTAAATATATTCTTTTCTACCTGAGTATTAAGTTTCTGTTGCAGTCCTCATAAAGTATGGTATCATCATTCCTACTCAGAGCATACTATTTTACTCTTCTTACTCTGTTTGCTCATACAGTCTCAAGTCCTATTGCCCACTCTGGTTAAATGCCCATTTATTCTATATTTGATGAAGAACATAATGCTGACCATTGACCAATTTCATAAAGAAGTGGATATATTAAATGAATCCTCAGACTCTTTTTAAAATTTTTTCTCTTCTTTTTTTGAATGTTTTGCCTACATCTATGTCTGTGCACTTCATATAAGCAGTGACTAAATGGGACAGAAGAGGGAGACAAATGACCTAGAACTGAAGTTAGAGTGTGAACTGCCCTGTGGGTGCTGGGAACCAAATCCTGGTCCTGTGGAAGAGCAGCTTTCAAACTACTCAAGCATCTCTCTAACCACCAGACTCCCCCTTAGAACTAATTCATCAGCTAACTATTAAGGAAAAAAAAAGACAGTAGAAAAAAATGGTTTTCAATGTATATTTACTTTCAAAAGCAGATCTAAGACGTTGTTCCATACCAGTAATTGGTATTGAAAGTGGCACCATGCTTGTTTGTTTCTTTTCTTTTCACATAGCCTTAACTAAAATCTTAATATACATTTTATTTAAAAGGAGAACAGTCTGTTCATTATTCATTCTTATTACAATTATGAAAGAAATTTGAGGTTTAAAGAATTGCTATTTCATCTGGTCATGGCACAAGACTATTATAGTGAAAGTTCTAGAATCCTTGGTCTGACATCAAGGTATGCTCTTATCAAGGATCTCAGAAAAATTATCAGTATTTTTTATTCCCTTAAAAATTGTTGTATAAACACATTTTATTATCTAAGGACATCTTCTCACATTTAACCTAAATTTCCTTTTCTTTATTCTAACTTTATCCCTTGAAACGTTTCATTCCTCCAGTCAAAATTCCTCTTTACCCTTGCTGTTTAGCCCCTTGAGCTATTTGTAGATTTGTATCAGGCCCCTTGGGTCTGATTGTGTGGTTTGGCTACACTAAAAAGTTAATATTTTATTTGAAAACCATCACCATTGATGATCTTCTTTGGGTTCCTTCCAGTCACTTATTTCTTTTAGTTCCCTAGTCTGATATTCCCAGTTAGAGCATCCTATTTTGCCCTTGTTTGTTATATAATCCCATTTATTAAAGAGACCCAAATCAAACTAAACTTTTAGATTGAGCATCATATAATATTTCAAATGTGTATCTGATTGGCTTCCAACTCTTAGTCAGCATTGCTGATTTTGTTTCATCTTGCCCATGTCTCCCAAACTGATTATGATCCCTCTGATATCATTTACATGTTCTCAGTGAGTAAAAAGTTCATGGTATCTCATTCATCCATAGAAATCAAGGGTTCTGCATCTAAGCTCCTGAAACAGAAAGAAGGAACATGATTTTAATCTGTGTGTTGTGAAATATATGAGAAGTGTATGGATAATTTTGACAGAACGTGAGAATGCCAGTTGTCCTCAGAAGCCAGACGGCCCTATGCCTAACCTGTTTTATTGGAAGCTAGGAATATTTGTGCCAAAACTAAGAATGCTTATTTAGACTACTGTGCTTGTTTGTGAATGTGCTCATCCTATATACATGTACCTTTTTCTGTGTGTGTGCTCCTATGTGTGCAGATATGCATGGAAGGTAAAGGTCAATGTCAGATACTTTCCTCTATCACACTCCATCTTATTACAGGAGCTAGGGCCTCTCACTGAATTTCAAACCCACCAATGATCAGGCTACTCAGCCAACTCCATGATCCATCTGGCTGTGTGTTGGCATCTCAGATGTGCATCACCATGCCTGTTTTTTTTTTTTTTCCTCCTGGGTACTAGGCATTCAAACTCAGGCTAACATGCTTGTGAAGCAAGCACATCACCCACCAAATCATCCCTTCAGACTACTCTTTAGTTTCTTATTTAAGAATACCTTTGAAAGAACATAATTATTGAGGAATTGAAATTATAAATGATCAGTGTTTGTGATGATAATTCTATAGTCGTTTAATACAGGAGATATTTTGTTATGTATTACATTTATATATCAACACAAAAGCATTTGGGCTCAGTATTCGGATCAATTTCATATTGCCCCAACGTTGGAATAATAAATCCTCCAGGCACCCAGTTGTGGTTCTTATAGTCATCTAGTTGACATGGAGATCTGTGACAATAAAGAGACACACGAAAGGGAGGGCTAAAGTCCATAGCTCAGTGGTAAATTATGCAATTAGCTTGTACAATGCACTAGGAGAGGAGCAGGAATAGAGGAAAGGCATGGAAGGAGCAAAAGAGGAGAAAGATAAAGCTGAGGAAACAAAGGAAAAGAAAGACCTAGGTGTGACAATCCAGTTTCAAACCAGGTGGAAGCCTGTGTAGCTTCTAGAATCAGGTAGAAACAAATACATTCAGAGTAGGATACCTGCCTATTAATTTTTTTCTGAAATTACATTTTAAAAATACAAATGATTATTTTAATCCATCTCATTCAGCTTAACCCCTAAACATACACACACATCCTAGTTTCACCATCCCTCCCTCTTTTCTCATCTGTGATCTTAAATTTTTCAACAAAAGTACTAGTGGCTCTCCTAGAGGTCTGGAATTTGATTCTGAGCATTCAAATGATGGATCACAGCCCTCTGTAACTCTAGTCTCAGGGGACTTGACACCCTCTTTTGACCTACCTGGGTACCAGGCATCCAGTAGTACACAGACATACATACAATCAAATCACATATATACATAAAATTAGTTATTATTATTTTTTTAATTTTAAGAAAGAGAAAAAACAATTCCTGACTGTAACCTCTCCCCGCCGCGCCCCCCCAGCCTGAAAGCTGGCTGATCAGTTTGACTGTTATCACCAGGAGATCATCGGGGGTAGAGTCTGCCACCCTATGATTCTGCCATTCCCACTGCTACTACCTGCACGTGGTCACCTGCAACTGGACTCCGAAGATGATTTGGTGGGAATGGGTCCCTCCCCTCTTCTTTATAACCGGGTGTTCCGAATAGTAAAATTGAGCTTTGATCAGGATATTGTCTTAGCTCCATCCTTTCTCGCGCCGCCTAGTTTCCCTCTTTACTTCCAGATTCCAAGATGCCTTCCAGGCTCGAACCCGGACATGTAAGCCACTGGCCGGTCTCAACACCTGACTATCAGCAATGCAAAACAGGAAGCCATTTTCTGTGTAAACATTAGCAATCCGTTCTATGTTTACTTGTGCTTCATTTTCTTTTAGAAATTAGAAAACAATAGGCATACTTTGATTCACAGTATTGTTCTGGCATGAACAAAAAGTTTCTTCATATATATCAAAACACATATTTGTTTTTATTGAAAGTTTTAGGTGTCATGTAGAAAATCAATAAAATTTCCATCAATAAGCAGAGCCTATCTTTAAACTCACAATCCTAGGCACTACCCGTCACCTGACTCCTACTAATCTGTAGTGCAGCTCGGCTTCCAGGAACTTCCCCAGCTACAAAAGCATCAGAACAACATAGTCTTCATCATATGAGCAACCATCCTGGAAGCCCACTCCTCTCCTTGCCTTCCACAAAGGACACCTGGAACAGAGAGGAGAAAGCAAACATGAGAGTCTCAAATCAAGCTGATGACCAGATTCTCCGTCTGTGTCAAGTATATGAGTGTACATCTGCATTCATAAACACAATTTTCTGAATATCAACCATTCCAATTTCATGCTACCATAGATAGCAGGGAAGGTGACAAACAAGTTTGTTTATGAGACTTATATCAAGTTTCAATGTGGATGTGCTTGGCTAAAACCCAGACCACTCATAAATGAACCACATTTTGCTTGTTGTGACATTCAAACTTCAAATTGTAAGTGTATACTGATAGCAATTTTTGTTTGTGGTTTTAAAGCCTGAGCTTAAGAAGACTGAGGAAAATAAATTGACAAACAACCTAATGCAAATATTGATTGGGAAACATTTTTGATCACAGACTACTTGTCAAAGGCATGTTTTTCTTTGCTATTTTTCTTTCTTCCAGTTTTGTGAATGAAAATATATTTAAAACATTTTAGGAGTGGCAAAATGATTCAGCAGGCCTTAAGGTGTTTGCCATAAAGCCTGATAATCTGAGTTTGATCTCCAGAACCCATACAAAGAATGGAAAGAACTTGTTGGAGATTGGTGCTAACGCTTTGAATCTGTGTGTCCAGATTTTGGAGGTCCTTGTCCCAAGTTGGTATTTGATCTATCAATAAAGATGCCAGCTGCCAGTGCCTGGGCATGGACAGTATACTTAGAGTTGAGCAGGTAAGACGCAGAGAGATTTTTGGCAGGACTCAGGAAGAAGAATAGGATGCAGTAGCAGCAAGAGATAAAACCACCCAACCATGTGAGACTTTGAGCCTGGGATAGCAGGTGAAGGTTTAGGAGTACCCAGCCTTTGAATTAGCCAAAGCATTTTAGAATTAACTGGTGTGTGTGTGTGTGTGTGTGTGTGTGTGTGTGTGTGTGTGTGTGTGTGTGTGTGTGTGTGAGAGAGAGAGAGAGAGAGAGAGAGAGAGAGACAGACATACAGACAGACAGACAGACACACAGAGAGAGAGAGAGAGAGACCACCGACAGAGAGACAAAGAGAAAGAGAAAGAGAAAGAGAAAGAGAAAGAGAAAGAGAAAGAGAAAGAGAAAGAGAAAGAGAAAGAGAGAGTGTGTGTGTTTTCCATCACAGATCCAGAGCAGTACAGCAAAAAAACTAACCACAAGAGGAACCAACACTCCCTCCACATGTACACACACACATACACTACAGAAAATAAGTAAAAATAAAAATCTTAAAGTCTAGAGAGATAACTTGGTGGTTAAGAGCACTGACTGTTCCTTCAGAGGACACAGGTTCAATTCACCGTACCCACATGGTAGGTAGTTCACAACTGTAACTGTACTTCCAGAAGATTTAACACCCTCTCTTGGCATTCTTGAGTACAAAGCACTCAAGTGGTGCAGATATATTCACACAGAAAAAGTACCCATACACATAAATAAAATTTTAAATATTTTTATCACCAACCAAGCTACAAACCCTGTGATCTATAACAATGACCTGCCTGAAAGAATTGCTGGTGCAATAGTGGCACAAACTTTGTGGGAGTAACCAACCATGCTCTGATGGGAAATCAGGCCCACTCTGATAGGAAATAAGACACTGCTCAGTTGGCCAAGAATCTGAGACCAGATAGAGCATGGGCCTAGGGAAGACCAAAGTAACAGCAAAATGACTCCTAACAACATTCTGCTCTATATTTCTCCAACATTCATACTCCTATATTATTGTTTCATTGCATCATCAGAGAGACTTGCTCTTACAGAAGATGGGAACTGATACAAAGACAGGACTATGGACAACGTGCAGAGAATGAGAGAATTTGGAACTCTCAGTTCTAAATGGTATGTCTTCAACAAAGGTCTCCAGTCAGGGCTCAGAGAGCTATGCAGAAGTGGAATGAGACCAAGGAGGTCCAGACACAGCAGGACTGACAGACACATGAACTCACAGAGACTATTGCAGCATGCACAGGGCCTATAGAAGTTGAAGGCAGACAAGGTCCCAGTGCTGAGAGATGATATAGACATGGGCTATCATTCCTAATCAAAAAGCTATTTGCAATTCACACCCTCTTGTGATAAAAAGTAGTTTTCTCCAAAGTAGTCTCATTGGCTATTTTAAGGAGACTTGAGGGTAAGTCTCATGACCAGTGAGAGATAGATGGCCAATACAAAATGAACTCAATGATATTTTTTGAATACTTTTTTGTCTCATATTGCATTGTTTAGTCATTTTTTTTGTCTTAGTGGTCTTTGCTTGTATATTATGATTTCTGATTTTATGTTTTTATGGGTTTTGTTTTATGTGTGTGTGTGTGTGTCTTGCTGTTTTTTGTTTCTAATTATGGTTTGTTTCGTTTTTCTGTTTTCTAAAGAAAGGAAAGAAAGGGAGAAAGAAAGAAAGAAAGAAAGAAAGAAAGAAAGAAAGAAAGAAAGAAAGAAAGAAAGAAAGAAAGAAAGAGAGAAAGAGAGAGAGAAAGAGAAAGAAAGAAAGAAAGAAAGAGAGAACGAAAGAAAGAAAGAAAGAAAGAAAGAAAGAAAGAAGAAGAAAGAAAGAAAGAAAGAAAGAAAGAAAGAAAGAAAGAAAGAAAGAAAGAAAGAAAGAAAGAAAGAGAAAGAAAGGGCATAAAACTGGGTGGGTAGTGAAGTAGGAAGGATCTGGGAGGAGTTGAGGAAGGGAAAAATCATGATAATTCTATATTGTATGGAAAATTAATTTAAATATTTTTAAACAAGTGTATATAATTAAAATATTAAATATGTACAAATACGTTGATTAAAGTAAATTTAAGCATTTAAGAAGATTCTAGAGGACAACTTTCCATAGGATATTTTAGGAGTGCTTTGGAGGATGAATAACTGTGTGGCAATATAAAAAATGGTAATATTTTGTTCATTATTCTACAATGTTCGTAACATAAACATTGTTAATATGTCCAACTTTTGAAAATAATATGGAAATAATATGGAAGTTTTCTCTCTGATTTTTTAAATGTTTTCTTCCAAATCTCTAACACTGCATGGAAATGGGATGATATAAGCAATCCTGTCTTCATGAGTGAGTTAGTGAGTGCATGTGTGCATACCAGTGTCTGTGTCTGTCTGTATGAACTCATCAACTTAAGTGAGAAAACATTTATGTTTGTATATAACAAACTCTGTAGTTGAATTTTGACAGCTGCCCATGTCTATGAAGCCATTGTCACAATCAGTTAAGATACAGAACACTCCATCTCCTCTTAGTAATGTTTGATGAACATTGACAGCTTACTTTTTCTACAGTTTACTGGTTATATTATTCCAATCAATTTAGAAAGGGGCAAGGGGAGAATAGAAGGAAGAAGAGAAGGTAAGGACAGATAAGGTAAAACACAGAGCAAGCTGACAGACATGGTGTCTCACTCTTATAATCCCACCACTGGAAGAATGGAGCCAGGAAGATTATTGCGATTTTGAAATGAGCCTGGACTACCTAGTGACATGCAGGGTTCAGGACTGCAGAATGAAACATCGTGTGGAGAAGCAACATTCATGCTAGAGAGATGGCACAATATTTAAAAGTGCTTGCTTTCCAAGCATGAGAATTCAGATTTGCATCCACATAAACAGCCAGACACAGAACTGAGGAGATGGCTCAGGGGTTAGGAGCATGTACTGCTTTTGCAAAGTGCTCAAGTTTGGTTGATACCATATATATTAGGCAACTCACATTCACACGTAATCCACCTCTAGGGAATCCAGTACACTCTTCTGGACTTTGAGGGTACCTACATTTACATGTGCATGTACCTACATATGCACTTACATGAATGCACATAATTAATACATAATTGAAAATAAAATCTTTTTTAAAGAAAAGAATGGTAGCATGTTACTGTAACCTCAGCATTGGGGAGAGGAGCAGAGAGAAAGTATTCTAGGATGTACTCTAAATCAAGTGTATTTCTGAAAGAATAGAGAAGGCAATGTGGATAAAGACACATGCTTGGTGGGGAGGAGGGGAGTCTGAAGATGGAGGCAGAAATTAAAATGATATAGATATCAGCCAAGAAGCAAGAACTGCTAACAACCCCAGAAGCTGAGAGAGAATCTAAACACATCCTCCCTCAGAGCCTTAAGGAGAAATCCACTCTGCTGACACCTTGAGTTCGGACTTATGCATCCAGAACTGTGATCAAACAAATGTCTGTTGTTTTAAGCCACCCACTTTGTAGTAATTTGTTAAGACAACCCTTAGGAAAATTACCCATTTCTAAAGCACGGCAAACCACAGCTTGGTTTGCCTTCTTTCAAACAATTTAATGAAACCCAGAGCCAAGGAATTCATTGAACAAAAAGGCAATTCCAAAGAATTTTTCAATTAGGCAGGAGCATGGGTAACGAATGAAAGCTCATTGGTGTTTCATTTTCAAAGAAAGAAACATGATGCATTGGACGCCGTGCTCAGTGCTAAGCATGGTATTATGCTGTGCTTCTGAGCTGTGCTTAACAGACTTAGTTCCCTGTAGAGTGGAGTCCTCCTTTCCCGTGGGGAATCTCTATGCCTTTTTAAGCATTTGTTTTCAGAAAGTTGTTACAAAAAAAAGGTGTTTTTTTTGGGAGGTGGGGTGGGGATTGATCAGCATTCTGCAAAAGTATATTCCAGCTCTAACCAGAAACAGCCTCAAGAAGGTCCAGCCCTGGGAACACGCTTGCAGGACCGATGGTCTGATTTCTATCCCCAGCACCCGAGATAGAAGAGAACTAACCCCTGAAGGTAGCTTGACCCCCACAGTCATGCTGTGGCACGTATTCACCTACACATAAACCCCAACACACACAGAATACAAGTTTAAATGCAGAGGTCTGTGAGGATGCTTTAGTTTGCCTTTTTTGTGGTGTTTGCTCCACTCCACATGTAAAGTGCCGAGGGCATAATTGAAGTCAAATACTAGATCAGGCAGGAAAGGACTAGAAAACCTTTGAATAGACAACTAGTTGCTGCGCGAACTCCTCAGCACTTAAGGAGTACTCAAACAGCATGAGGCTTTCTTTCTCTCAGGAGAAACTTCCAAGGTTATAGTTGAAACAGCCAAGTGGTGTAAGTTCATAGCTGCCCACTCTTCAATTGCCTCCTTTATGGTTTATGTGGAATTCCTCAGGTATTTCTCACATTTCTCTGCTCTGTTGTGTGACACAGATTGCAGACATACCGATGGGCTCCTCCCCCAACTCCTTTTAAAGGCCAGAGAATGCAAATAAGGTGCTCCAGAAACAGGCAAGGTGTGAGTCAAAGCTAAACTCAAGGGATCCCCTCCTTTTAAATAGGAATGGCTTCAGAAAGTGATGTCATGTAAAAACGGTGCTCCCATCAATAACCATAAATTAACCTTCCAGCCCAGTCTCCCCAGTTGGAATTTGAGTATACAGACCCCATCTGTGGAATTATCCTCAGGCATCAGTGTGAAGGACTTCTGTTAGAGCAAAACAAAAACCAGCAATAACAATATTGACAGCCACATATTAAACTGTTGATAGTTCACTAGAACACTGGATGTCTATCCCACTTGGTTGGGCATCATCAAATTTGAGTTCTAAATGAGGAGGAGAGGTGTGGGAAATAAAGACAAAGTAGGAAAGTGACAGACCAACCAGCTGACCTTGGATAAAATTATTTAGTTTTTCAGAGGTTCAGTTCTTCCTTTGATGTATACGGCTAATAAGTATAAAATAAAAATTAGCAAAAAGAAAGAAAGAAAGAAAGAAAATTAGCATGTATTAAAGAAATAGGATGTGTGCTGTGACTTGTCTTAATTTCTTTATGAGTACATATTATGATAGTATTAAATTTCTAATAATAAATGCTAACAGGGCCTTAATATTTATCAGACTACATGCCAAGTGCATAGGTGATTTATACTATTTACTCCTCATAATTCCATGAAGTATTTCTTATTATCATCCTTGTCCAAAGAAGGAAACTGAGTCAGATAACTTTCTTAAGTGAAGTAAAAAATTGTCTAGTTGGGATATGCTTCATTTAAGCTGAGATAGAGGATGGAACCAATGAAAGAACCAGATTTTAAGAAGATGCTTTCTATACAAACTGTGTGATAAATAGAAAATCCATAATAATCTTTCCACATTAAGGATTGAGAGTGTGAGCTACAAGACTGGCTGTGAATATGGATGGAGAGAGGAAGAAAATGTTATTGTTGCCCAATTATTTATTCTGTACTAGGAACTTTCCATACATTTTTAACATAGCATTATTTTAAGATAAATATTAATATTCCAGTTTGATACATTGGTGGTTCATACCCATATATAGTGAATGTCAGAAGCCCATCTGCTACCAATTACACTCCTCGAGTGTGCAATATCAAGGTCATAATAAACCATGGCCATGAACAGGAATGTCACACCCTAACTGGCCCTATTGCATTTTTATTGAAAATGGGAATCAACTACAGTACATATTCTCACTTATTAAAGAAATTCAACTTTTTTCTGTAAGATATGGCTTGGTTTTATCCCAGGTGTCTCTGCTTAGTGCTTTAAAAATATTATTTGGGAGTATTTTTATAGCACTGTGTATTCTTTCTTCATTGCAAAGCCTCATATTGGACCCAATGCTCTTAAATGTGACATATTCAGATTTTATTTAGTTTGTGTGCATCAAATAAGAAATTGTGAAGTGCTTTTATTCACCCTTTATAAATTTGTCTGATGTCTCTATCCTTAGAGTGATGGTAAATAATTCTACAGCTGTCTCTTGGTATCCATGGGAAATTACTTCTACAACCCCCAAGGATATCAAAACCCAAGTCCCTTACATAAAATACCATAATATTTACACCATGTCATATACTTCAAATTCTCTCTAGATGACCTATTACACCTATTGTAATGTAAGTACTATGCAAATAGTTGTACTGTTTATAAAGTAATGACAGGAACAAACTCCTCACAGACCGCAATCCGCAGTTGCTCAAGTCTACTGATGCAGAACTCTTACATCAAGAGAGCTGTGTGTCCATCAAACAGTTGTTATCAATAATAAGTAGAAGGGGGCCAATCCTAAAAGACTGAGCTCCAAGGTTATGAGAAGTTGCTGTTCCCAAGTTCCCTTTTATTGTTGACACAAGTGCATTTTGCCCAAATGAATTGCAGTCAATGGGAAGTCAGTGTGCTTATATCAAATGACACCTGGAGCCAGAGCCCTTCCAAACTGTCTGCTGGAGCAAATGGTGTCTCTAAACAGATTGGCAAGATAAAGCAGAGAGGATCAACAAAGATGTGTTTGGCCCAAGCATATGACATAATCATGATCATTAAGATTATAAAACGATGTTTAAGCTACTTGATAGCATGAATTTAGGAAATACCTAAGCAACTTTGATTTGATTCTATAACACACACACACACACACACACACACACACAAGACAGGGATTCTTTGTGTATTCCCGGATGCCCTAGAAGTTTTTCCATAGACCACGCTGGCCTCAAACTAAGGGATCTACTTGCCTCTGCCTTCTGAGTGCTGGGATTAAAGGTGTGAGCCACCACAGCCTGCTCTACATATCTCTTGATTCTAACAATCTTTTATTCACAAGTCCACAGTTTAAGTGGAAAAGATCCTTTCTTGACAAGAAGTAGTTACATCTTAGCAACTGACAAGGCAAGCTTTTCTGCATTCTGTATGTTCCGGAAACAGTGTCTCTCTGACCTCATTGCTGGCATCTCCACAAGCAATGAAACTCATATGAGCATAACAGAGCTATGGCCCAGAAAAGGTGAGAAAATTTCAAATGGAGTGGAATTAGTTAATGTCACAGATACAATGCAGAATAGCATCACAGGTCAATTTCTAGAACAAGGAATATTATCACTTGACAGTCTCCACAGCGCTACTCTGAATTGTACCTGTGACAACTCCCGCATCTTCATTCATTGTTCTGAACATCTTTAATATCTTTAATCACTCCATTTCCAGCTCAGTTTATTTTCACTTGGTGAGGCTGAATAGTGCTGGGTTATACAATAAGTTGCTTACTGATGTGCTGTGAGACTAGGTTAATGTGCACAGCTCAAACAAATTTGAGGTTTCATCTCTTGATTTATTTGTTTAATGCATCCCTTAAGACCACAAAACTGATAACTGAGGGCTTTCCAAAATATATATTGGCTACAACTCATTGTGGGAAGCTCACTGCTGTTTGAGTCAGCATCTTGCTCTAAAGAAAGGCTTCCAGAAGAAAGTCACGGGATGCTGAAATGAGTGACCAGATGCAGACTTCTAAGGAGACACCAGATGGATTTATTATTACCGATTCTGAACAAGATAAAGCATTTGTTTTCACAGATTGCTTCAGTGTCCTGGTTTGACATTTGCTGTTGTTTTAAAAGGCAAATTAAAAACATTGGAAATGAAAGGGCCAGAGAAAACATAACTCCAATGTGCCCTGGAGGGATAGAGGAATTGATAATGGTGACCTCCAGGCTCTTCTGCAGCCCTAGACTCACCAAAGTTCCAAAGGCTATTTTTGTGCTTTCTTCCTTTGAAAGATTTTCTTTTCACAAATAGGACATTTTTATTTAATCCTTTATACGTGTTTAATTTGAAGTGTTGGTTATAGATCCGTGTATAATATGTATGCACACTGCTGTGGCAGATCTAGCCAAACTTTCCTGCCTATAAACTTAACAAACTAGGTTCTCTTGGGAAGTTCAGTCTAAAACTCTAGTAAAAGAAAAAGGCCTAGAATCAGACAAGGCAAGTGTTAAGTGCCTGTTCCTATCTTTCCCTGGCATATTACCTCTCTCACTCAGGCCCCACCTTCCTCATGTAATGGTATTCTTTTGTTTGTTTCTTTATTTAAAAAAAAATATATATATATATATATATTGGGGGTTGGGGATTTAGCTCGGTTGTAGAGCGCTTGCCTAGCAAGCCCTGGGTTCAGTCCTCAGCTCTGAAAGAAAAGAATATATATATATATATATATATATATATATATACACACACACACACATATATATATAATTATTTCCCCTCTCAGATCCTTGTCCCTGCCCTACCCACCTATTTTATGTTCTCTTTCTTTCTCAAAAAAAAAGAAAGAAAAAAAAAGAAAGAAAAAAAAACCCACACAAAACAAAAATCAATGCAAACAAAAAGCTTGTTGATAAAAGATGTCAAACTGAAACAATAAGCCCCCCAACACACACACACACACACACACACACACACACACACACACAGAGAGAGAGAGAGAGAGAGAGAGAGAGAGAGAGAGAGAGAGAGAGAGAGAGAATTCATTTTGTGTTGGCCGACAACTTCTAGGCATGTGGACCTGCTCTGAAATGTATTTAATATATACAGTGACACTCATTGGAAAAAGCCTGATTTTCTCTTTGCCAAGGGTTATCAACTGCAAATAGCTTCTTGATTAGGAGTAGACCTAAGTGGACCCAGTATTCACTTCCTGCTCTCAGTGTTGGGGCCAGGTTGGGCTTGAAGCTGTACAGTTCTTGTACATGCTGCCAAGTCTCTTGTAAGTTCACATGTGTATCAGTCCTGTCATTTAAAAGATTTAATTCACAGTCACCTATCTTTTTTTTTTTTGTATTACAGTGTGTGTGTGTGTGTGTGTGTGTGTGTGTGTGTGTGTGTAAATGCATTGCTTGCCCCACAGCACCTATGTGTAGGTCTGAGGACAAATTTGTACTCTCTCCTATTATTTGGGTTCCAGGAAACAAACTCAGACATACGACTAAGGTCCTTTACCCATTGAGCCACCTTAACAACCCTCAACTGTTTGGCGTTTTTTTTGTTTGTTTGTTTTTGTTTTGTTTGTTTGTTTGCCTTTTTTCTATTTCAAGAGCTCAGATTACTAGTCAAATGCACATCATCAAATTTTTAAAGGAATGCATGAACATGATGAGACCTTCATTTTATAAGTGTCCAACTCAAAAGAGATGAAAGGGTTGGCAAGGTCATCAGTTTTTATTTTTCATCAGATATTTCAAGACAATTGAACTATTGCATAGTGCCCCCTTCCCTACTTTATGTGTCAATACTGAGACACCTTCGATTTTCATGAGAACGAGATAATTTAGCACAAGTGTTCTAGATAACCTGATTCAAGTCCGGTTTTAGTGAGTTTGAGACTGATTCATACCAAGTGTCTCTCGAGATATTTCATTCTCCAGAGGAGATATTCCAGTTTTATGACATTAGTCAGACAGTCATCAATATATGTAGGCAGTAAGCACTTTCAACAGGAATTCTCTGAAGTCCTGGAATACAATGGCAAGCAGAGAAGACACATTGGCCTTCAGCAACCTCTTAGGGCAGTGAAGGCAGGTAGATGCATACCAAATACAAACAGGAGTTAGTACACCAGTTCAAGAAGAGAATGGATGCTGAGAAAAGTAAGAGGAGGGGTTGGTTGGATGCTGTAGCTACAGCACTGGAGAAGGACCTCTCTGAGATAGTAGTAGTCCATTTGGTTTCTGTTTGACTACAGAAAACTCCCAGTGGCAAAGCCTGTTGAAGGGAACCTGAAATAGCCTGAGCAATCAAGGAAAACCGAAAGTGAAAGTTCTACTGACCCTGAACCTCTTTCAAAGGCTAGCTTCCCTATGCTGCACAAAGCCAAATCAGCCTTCTCTTTGGAGAGCTGGCCAGAGCTTTAAATGGCCAGCTGCCTTGAGGTCATGCATGGCTACTCTCTTTAGGAAGCCAGGTATTCTGATTGAACCCACAGATCTTCAATCACTCAGCAAAGAGAGTATTCCTGCGATTAAAACAAAAGAAAAACTCTGTTAAAAACAACAACAAAAATAAACCCAACAACAACAACAAAAAACAAAACAAAACAAAAAACCACTCCACTTACGCTCAAAATATAGTTTCCAGAACTAAATTTAGTTTTGGCACAAATGTCTCTGGCTGACTTCCCACACTGCGTTCGCCTTTCAGAGAATGTTTGCGTTCTGGCTCTCATGCGTGCAGCCACTTCAGCCAGTTGAGTTCACAGGCCTGCCGGGGCAGTGTTCAAATGACCCTTCGTGTTTTCATTAATTCTTAAAAACGTTACACAAATATTTCTCTTCATATTGGGTTTTGCAAATCTTTGCCCTTGTGCACATTTTCTTCTTCCACAAAATCCTATATTTGGTGCTGAGACTAATTTGACCTCGCAATATATCATCTTTTACATAAATACAAGATTTGACAAGACCCAGGATCTGGTGATGAAACACAAGTCAGGATCCTCTCCAGTTTGCAGAGGCCAGGTCAGCAGAGCTCTACAACTCAAGGGTCAAATAAAATGTTCTATTTTAGGGAGGGAAAGTAAACAAACATTTAAGAGGAGGATCTATTTGCGGGGTGTGTGTGTGTGTGTGTGTGTGGAGGGGTGTTGATGACAGAGAACTCTATAAGAGTTACCTCCCAGTCCTTTGTTCTATATTCTGGAGTCTATTTTACCTTAGGCTATGAAGTTCAGTCTCAAGGTGATGATTTCATGGTCATAAACATCCAAGCAAACTCAAGTTATCAGGAGTAAATGGGCTAATTAAATATGACTCCAAAATTCAAGGAACTATTCTTGACCCCAACTAACAGACGATTCCCTTGGTCCTATCTCTAAGCGATTGCAGCCCCTTAGCTTTCTAGTCTGGTGGTGATAAAAAGCCCAGAGAAGCACAGCAGGCATTCCTGCTCACTTCCTAGCCCAGAGGGTATGAGCATTATGCAAATGTCATAAGCCTTAGCCTCCCAATTGGTTGACTGCAACTTTAAAAAATAAAATAAAATAAATAAACATCTGTCTTATGCAGTGAGACTTAAACCTAGAAATTGCTTTACTTGTTAAGCTTTGAAGGATAATTTGTAGAACACAATTTTTCAGGCTTTTACCTCATTATTTCCAAAGAAACCACAGGGCGAATTACATAGGAGAGATGAGCAGTTAGTTATATGACTAATCTACATGGAAACACTACAGCTTTTCAAAAAAAAAAAATGTCCTGTGTATCATAGCACTGGATAGAGGGTAGAAGAATTCTCTTTAAAAATGGGACTGGGAAATGGAGTGATAGTTCAGTGATTAAAAGCACTTGCTCCTCCAGAGAACCCTGAGTTAGATCACAATCATCTTTAATTCCAGTTACAGAGGATCCTATGCCCTGTTTTGGCCTCCATGGGCACCAGGAACGCATGTGGTACACATACTTACATTCAGGCAAAACACCCATACACATAAAAATGGGGCTGAACCAAGAAATATTAATAATAATTTAATGTATAAACATTTATGTGCATAGTAGATTTTTCGGCCCAGTCATCTATGAGACTCAATAGTAACTAAACCCATAGCTCTAGAAATGTAACTGTTTTGTATACAGACTGAGAGCTGAGAGGTAAAAAGAGAAACTGTATCAATCTAAAAGGTTTTCTCTTTACTTAATCAGGCAACAGATATGAGAAAGTGGGGAGAGGGAGAGGGAGGGGGAGGGGAGAGGGGGAGGGGGAGAGGAAATAAGGCAAAAGGAAGTCAGAAATCTACAGCTGGAAGATTGCAAAGGGATGGTACCCTTCAGGAAGGAAATGGACTGAGACACTGGTTGCTGTTGAGTACTTACTTGATACTTCTGTTTTCCTTCTATAAAGATCCTTATTCACCAAATAAATATAAATAACAAAGTGTGTTAATCTGCTTTTCCCTTGCTGTGACAAAACACTGAGATAGCCAACTCAAAGGGAGGCAAGATTGATTTTTGCCTTATGATTTCAGAAACACCAGTCATATCCCTTGGTCCCACTGCTTTTGGGAGCATAATATGCCAGATAAGGTATGATTTTTAAAAGTCTTTCATCTAACTCATGGGATCCAGAAGGGAAGTGAGGGGGTGGAGACAAATGGGCAGGTCAGGATCCTTAATAGCCCCTTTATAGGCACCCCCCCCAATGACCTAACTTCCCAACATTTAGCCTGACCTCCAGAAGGTTCTACCCGCACAAATAGCACTATATTCTGGTGCTTTTGTCTTTGAGGACTCAAGCCATAACCTAAAGGTATGAAGGTCTTCAACTTCAATAAAGTTGAAGACCATGGATGCCAGAGTCAGAGTTGGGTTGGATTCAGCCTCTAGTTCTCACCAACTCTAGGCCTCTGTTTTATATGCTGTAAAATGGAACAACAGCAGTCTTTGCTTCTGCTTAGTATGAGAATTCATTGAGTCCACACTTGGAAAATGTTTACTGCTATGCTGGACATCCAACCAATACCATTTGAGTTTTTGTTCAATTAAAAAAAAAAAGAGCAATTTGTACCTAGCATGCATTATCCCATGTTCCAGCAGTTTTAGTCGATGACAGAAAACATTGTGAGAGTTCATAAATCGTACCTCAAATTTTTATACTCTTTATGATTAAAATAATCAACTCCATTTGATTTTTTTTTAATTTCAGGAAAATACTTTAATAGACATTTCCACTGCCACATTTTTCTGAAATACATTTTTAGTTGATTACTTATGTAGACTGGTCCCATGAAGGTCATATAACAACATTTACCTGCATAGCACATGTATAATATAGGAATTGGGGTTGCTTTTCTCCATACAGAACTCTTCTTTCTTTCATACCAGAGCTTTCAAAGAAGCTATTTGTAATTTTATGAGAACTTTTCTAAGGCATGATGCTGGTTTTTTAAGTGACATCCACTTCGACTTTGGATAAATGTGGTCCAGAAAAGAACAGGAAAATTTTCAAACATAAGCCAAAATATTTAGATATCTTTCCACAAAAGATGTACACCAATGGTTTTAGGATGTAAAGGAAAACGAGCTTTGCCGTTAATACTCAGTCAGACCTACCCTTCTCAAGAACAATATAAAGATGCCATTAAACTTTTCCTTTGTTACTGGGCTACCACAAGAATGTGAGTTGGGTGAACTAACTTTGTCCTTGGGATTTTCTTTAGCCTCGAGTCTGGTGGTCTTTGCTGGAGCCAGACTTCCTTTGTTAACTAAAAACTGCTTCTACAAAATATAAAATAGCTGTTTTACTGCTCCCTGTATTTTGGAAAAGAGACTTTCAAATTAATGGTCTTCTTTCCATTTATTCTGTCTCTAATGCTAGTTTGCATGATCCACTTACAACTCCAATTAGAACAGCCTATAAGTGAATTACATTTGATAAGTTTTGTTTCCTCAAAGATATTTTAAAGTCAGTATTTTCCCCCAGAGAAGGTGTTTTGAATGGGATCATACTAATTTTTGACAAAAGGATGCAACAAAATTATTCTTTTATTAATTTCTTATATCTTGATACCTTAAAGAAAAAGTATATTTCTTTGCTAAATCGTCATCCTAATGTGCTCCAATTGCTTTTCAAAACATACATATATCTGAATATATACATAAAAATATATGTATGTGTATACATACATGTAACAAATCATTTTGTACTTTTAGCTGTCCTAGAATTTCTGGTATTTTGGTTGTGAGCCTAGCCTTTAACATGTGAGCCATCTTTCATACTCTAGGCCAAGCTGTTTTCAACCCTCTGTCAAGACTCCTGATTTTTCAGAGTGCTAAGCCTATCGACACATGCCACCACATCCAGCCCATAGCGATTTTACTTTATGTAATGTTTTAAAAATTTTAGGATTTGATTTTATTATTTTAAATGGGAGTAGGTGTTTCTGCTTGTGGAAATGTGCACTCGAGACTGGGAAGGGCAGAGGCATCAGATTCCCCTGGAGCTGCAGTTAGATATGGTTGTAAACCATGTTGTATGGTGGAAATCAAACTTAGGTCCTCTAGAAGAGCAGCAAATGTTCTTAACCACTGAGCCATCTCTTCAGCCCCTTAATAGTGGTTGTTTAAGGTAAATAATTTCTTTTTTTTTTTTTTGTATCTCAGAATTCTTTTTTTTAATTAGGTATTTTCCTAGTTTACATTTCCAATGCTATCCCAAAAGTCCTCCATATCAATCAACAAGAACAAATAAAGTAAGCATAGGAGCCCGTCAAGTTCACCCTTGGGTTCTTTGTAGAGGGACATCCTGAGAAGTTGGCTGTGTTAAGATGAAGCTGAATACCCCCTTCCCAGCCTGACATCTTTCAGAAATTCATTGAAATAGAAGATGCATGCAAATTTTGTACTTTCTAACAGAATTAGCTGCTGCTGTTTTGGGTCAATAATGGAAGGACTGTGTGGTTCAAATCAGTGATGAAAAACAAAGTCTTCCCAGGAAGCAAGAGGGGTCTTTACCCTGGGCAGTGTGCTTGCTGTTGAGTAGAGACATGCTTGTTATAGAGCATGGAAAAAGGGAGTGAAGATACATGAGTCTATTTGGAATATATTGTGAGTGCCAGTTGGAATGCTCTTAACTTGATTATTGGAATAAATGAAGAGAGGAAGAAAGGAAGAAAAGAAGGAAGGAAGAAAGGAAGGGAGGATGGATGGATATTCCTGAATTGACAGATACCATTGTGCCTCTGCAGTTGGTACCCAAAAGAGATATTAGAATCTGAAAGCTTTTCAACCTCTCTAAAGAGGATGATATCTTCCAATACATTTTCAGAAAGTCCTTAAGCAAAGAAGGTAAAAAGGTCCCCTCAGGACCAAGGCCCTCAAAATTCAGCTTCTTGTTATTCCACGTCCTGTAATACAATTGCTGTGCTGTTGCTCTGAAGAAACAAAACACTAAGAATAAAGGTAAGGAGGCTTCAGAATATGCTGAACTTTTGGCCAAGAGAATGAAGGAAGCCAAAGAGAAAACACCAGGGACAGATTGACAAGACTGGAAGGCTGTCTTTGCTAGGAGCTTCTACTTCTAAGTCTGAGTTCAGTCAAAATAAGAGTACCAAATAGGAGACAGATGGTGGAGCATGACTGTAATCCCAGCCTTCTGGAAGCAGAGGCAGGTAGAACTCTAAGTTCTAGTCAAGTCTGGTCTATATAACAAATTCCAGGACAGCCAGAGCTATATAGAGAAACCCTATCTGGAAAACCAAACCAAACCAAACCAAACAAAACAAAAAAAGTAACAAATGAATTATCAGACCTTGAAGAATAATTTTGCCTTTGGATTCTCAGGATGAAGAAAGACTATCAAGTGATCCTATCTAAAGTCCGTAAGACAGGGGAACAGGTTTTGATGTTTTCAGAAAATATAAAGTCTTCTTGGAAGGTTGATATGAACACTGCAGAGGAAGAAAGCTGTGGCATCACCATTAGCTAAGTGCCCTTCCTCATAAGGAAAGCACATTTGCTTGCCTCCTGCAGCTACAAATGTACTCATGTTAAAGGTTGACTATTGTCCAGACAGTCTGCTTGGTGCTCATGGCCAATAGCCTGGTGCAGGAAACCTAAGCAAGTCATACAGGGCCTGGAACACCTAGCACCCTGGGATGTTCTTCCATGACCATGACAAATAGTTTTCCACACCTGCCTTGTGCAAAACATTCCAAGAATTATTCCCCATGGGGCGCTTCATTTTCTTTGATTTTATGTTTATGGAATTCATTAAAATATTCCAAATTGCACACTTTTAGAGTGCAAGTGGATTGATTTGGACCTTAAATTTTTTTCTGAATACGAAATACATATGTTCTCTACTTTATTATATAGTTTGAATTGTTGATTATAGTGTACTTTGAAACAGGATTTTTCAAGTGCACATTAAAATGTAAAAATATATTAAATTTAAGGCTTTGTAGTGTGAGGAAAAAATAAAAGGGAAAATCATTTGAACAGTGTTAATTGGATACCATAGGTAACAGTATGTAAAATCAATTGTGGATCTAAGATTTAAATGATGAAATTCAAAAGCTTAGAAAATGCCAGACAGTAGTCCATGTTCAGTATAATAAGTCAGTGGGACCCTCAGGGCAGCAGGAGTCTGGTTTTAGTGTGTAACATCTCATTCTGGTATGTGAAATTCACCGGGAGGGTCTCTTGTAAAGTCAATGATGGAGAGCAGGCCAAAGGGTGGACAGAACACAGCAATGCCTGCTCTGTCTGGAAATCCCTGTGTGATCTCAGCAGGACAGCCACTCTACTAGGCCTGGCTTCCTTATCAGAACATGACTGATAACATATCACTAAGGAAGGGTGTGGGAGTGAGGGGAGCTGGCAAAAGAGCCTGCACTGTAGAGATCACTTCTTTCCATTCCAATGGTAAATTCTTCACACACACACACACACACACACACAGAGAGAGAGAGAGAGAGAGAGAGAGAGAGAGAGAGAGAGAGAGAGAGAGAGATGAGGGGAGGATTCCAGTTCACCACAGAACACAGGTACTTGCTACCTATTATCAGAAGTTCACAGCCATTACATAGGAGTTAGAAAAAGAAGAAGGAAGGAAGAGAAATGCTTGAATCCACATTAATCTGTCAGCTTGATCTGTTGAAGCTCACTTAGCTATTTATGTACACTTAGATGTTCATCTGATTTCCTGGCTCTCTGACCATCATAGCATGAACATTTCATGACTCCCACTTCATCTCTGGAGAATGATGCTGGATTGCCACCAAATAACAGTCCAAGAGATTTATGGCAAGATAGTCTCTTCACAAGAGAGGGTCTCTCGAAATTTCTCTCTTTGATGAGAAACTCTTAACTGCTTTGCTGAGACCAAATGGAAGATTCACCTGCCTCTACCATCTGCCAACATAAACAAGAAAAACCCATATTCTTTTCTTTTCTATGAAATAGTTCAGCTGGGTTTGTCAAATATTATTGCTATTCTGACACAATTTATAGTGAGTATAACCTACAGTTTATACTGAAGGTAAATATTTGTAAAATATGGGAAATTAGTTTTTTAAAAGAACTCCAAAGTTACTTGTATCCAGATAAAAGAGAACAGTAATTGTTAATTAGCCATTAGTAGTTTGATCTGCTACATTAAGAACATGAATACTTGCAAAATTACCCTCTTATACTAAGTGCTTTCCTGGGTTATTACTGCTATTAGTTTCATTCATGAGTTTTATTCTTAAAAATTTAGCAGTCTTCTCAAACCATATGATTGATTTTTTTTTAGATTTTCATTGTAAATTGTATACACTTATAGGATACAAAGTGGTGTTATGATTTATTAACAGAATGGGTAAATCTGTTTTTCCTTTTTATTTAATTGGGTATTTTCTTCATTTATATTTCCAATGCTATCCCAAAAGTCCCCCATACCCTTCCCCCTCACTCCCCTACCCACATCCTCCCACTTCTTGGCCCTGGTGTTCCCCTGTACTGAGGCATATAAAGTTTGCATGTCCAATGGGCCTCTTTCCAATGATGGCCGACTAGTCCATCTTCTGATACATATGCAGCTAGAGACATGAGCTCCGGGGTGTACTGGTTAGTTCATATTGTTGTTCCACCTATAGGGTTGCAGATCCCTTTAGCTCCTTGGGTATTTTCTCTAGCTTCTCTATTGGGAGCCCTGTGACTCATCCAATAGCTGACTGAGAGCATCCACTTCTGTGTTTGCTAGGCCCCGGCATAGCCTCACAAGAGACAGCTATATTTGGGTCCTTTCAGCAAAATCTTGCTAGTGTGCAATGGTGTCAGTGTTTGGAGGCTGATTATGGGATGGATCCCCAGGTATGGCAGTCTCTAGATGGTCCATCCTTTCATCTCAACTCCAAACTTTGTCTCTGTAACTCCTTCCATGGGTGTTTTGTTCCCAATTCTAAGAAGGGGCAAAGTGTCCACACTTTGGTCTTTGTTCTTCTTGAGTTTCATGTGTTTTCCAAATTGTATCTTATATCATGGGTATTCTAAGTTTCTGGGCTAATATCCACTTATCAGTGAGTACATATCATGTGAGTTCTTTTGTGATTGGGTTACCTCACTCAGATGATGCCCTTCAGGTCCATCCATTTGCCTAGGAATTTCATAAATCCATTCTTTTTAATAGCTGAGTAGTACTCCATTGTGTAAATGTACCACATTTTCTGTATCCATTCCTCTGTTGAGGGGCATCTGGGTTTTTTAAGTTTATTAATGTGTCTATCCTTATATATACTTAGGTTTGTCATATAGAGACTGTGATTAGTATGAATGAATATGCTTGATCCAGGGAGTAGTACTAGTAGGAGATGTAGCCTTGTTGGAGTAGATGTATCACTGTGGGCATGGGTTTTAAGACCCTCTTCCTAGCTGCCTAGAAGCCAACTTCTTGTTTGTTAGCTGTCTGGAAGCCAACTTCTTGTTTGCCTTTGGAAATCTCAGCTCCTGCTACACCATGCCTACCTAAATGCTGCCATGCACCCACCTTGATGATAATGGACTGAACCTCTGAACCTGTAAGCTAGCCCCAATTAAACGTTGTCCTTTATAAGACTTGCCTTGGTCATGGTGTCTATTTACAGCAGTAAAACCCTAACTAAAACAGGGACTTTTGAAAAATTTCTCTCCCATTGACTTAAAATGTAAAATACAAACCATATCAGGGATAGCCTCAGGAAAAAGAATATTGAACACCAAATCAAACTTAGATTAAAATAAGACTTAATCAGTAGAGTAGATCTTAGAACCCAAGCTTCTGAATAGATGTTAGAAACCTGAATTAGTCTTCATGTTTTGTGATAGCCATTTTTCTACTCAAGAGCAATGAAGACAAAGTTCTATTTCCCCAATACAAACATTCCTGACTCAAAATTTAAAGTGATGATGCTCTTAGTGTTAACAGATGGAGGAACATGTTGCAAAAGATCTAGTACAAAAAGGTCTTGTGGGGATTTGTGCATTTTATGACATGATGTTCCTGTGAACACAAGACAAGCAAGGAAAAGGGGGTAGTGAAAGGGGAAACTACACTCGATCTTAGACTTATTGTGTAACTTCCTGAAGCCTGAATCACAAGTTGAGATTTGTCCCATGGCAAAAGGTGAGTATGTGAGAAACACAATCCATGATAGAATCCATATGGAAAAACATTAAAACCAGCAGATGGCTCACTGAGTAAGAATACCTGCTGCTTTTCCTGACACTATGAGCTGGCTTCTCCAAGGACCCATTGTAAAAGTTGCTTTTATTCCCCATATGTAATCGTCATGTTGGAGGCTTACTGATGAATATACTCACCCTTTACAGTTCTTTCTGAACTCTGGCTGGCTGGTTC
Organism: Mus caroli; assembly: GCF_978045245.1. Taxonomy (NCBI): domain Eukaryota; kingdom Metazoa; phylum Chordata; class Mammalia; order Rodentia; family Muridae; genus Mus; species Mus caroli. The sequence goes on from NW_028227260.1 coordinate 3,151,110, forward strand.
AACTCAACTTTTGTGTCCCAAACTCCTCTACAAACTGATTGATTCGGTCTGGCTTCTCAGCTTCTGCCTGCCTCTGCTTGGCCTCAAACTAACTCTGGCAAATTGTTCTAATCTTCTGGATCCTTCTTATTCTCTGGCTCCTTCTGTCTTGACTTGTCTCTGTAAAACTATCATAATAAAACTGATAAAACTGCCTTCCTTCCCCCCCACCCTGTGTGTGTGTCTTTGCCTCTGTGCTACTCTCTTAAGTTACCTCTCTTTCCAGTATAAGAGTTGGATGTACCCTATCTCTGACTCATTCTGTCAAATCTTTCTCTGATTTTGTCACTTTGTCTGCCCCTCAATTAGATGTCATTTTCAGACATGGCTGCTCCCTTCTACAAACTAACCCTTCATGTTTGAGATTAAAGGTATGTACTAAGGGCATGTCTGTATTCCACCTGGAGGGATTAAAGGTGTGGGGTATGTCTTCATTCCAGCCAGATCACACAGACCTAGCTTGTTCTTTGGATGTGATCCCTTGCCAGAGCAGCCATGCAGCTGGATTTAAATCCCTCTACAGTCCACAAGGTGGAAGAACACAACCTACTCCTTCAAGCTGTCCTCTGCCCTACTTGCACCCTATAACACAGCATGATCTCACATAGACATAAGTAAATAAGTAAAATACTAAGTAAATACAACTTTAATTTTTTTTTCATGAGAAGAAAAAGAAAAACACTATTCTGGGAGCTATTAGCTGTGTCAAAAGGAATACAGGATACAAATTATTGTCCTACCACTATGCATATAGTGTTAAGGCAGACCAATTTCTAGACTGAATGAATGATTATGTGATGTTCTTTGCCCATTCTTTCCCTTTATATTGAAAATAGGTTCTTTTCTCATGCAGTACATCATTACAATATCGCCTTCCTCTACTCCTAGAAGTTTCTCCCCATCCCTGCTCCCATCTATATCTATTATCTTTTTGACTTTCATTGGAAAACAAAAGGTTTCTAAAGGTTACATGATATGATATGGTATGATATGATACAATAAATAAAAACTAACACATCAGAATTGGACAAAACAAACAAAAAGAAGCCCAAGGGAAGGCACAAGAAACAGAGACTCATTCATTTTCATACTTAGGAATCCCACTAAGACACTAAACTGGAAGCCATAATATATATCATAGGACCTGTAGGGTGAAAGGAGAAAGGAAAAATTATGAAAAAAATAAAATTTAAAGTAATAAGATAAAAATTTAAAACATGAAAAGTCCTAACACAACATTAGGAGACAAGGAAGCTGCACAGATGCCCCTGAGTTTGTTTTCTGTTAGCCATCTAGTACTGGGCATTGGGCCTACACTTAAGAGTGGTTAGTTTCCCTTGGAGGAAACTAAGTTTTCATTTGCAAGTGGGTATCAATTGGAGATTGCTTCTGGATTAGGGATGGGAACATGTGCCTACTTCTCCTTTCAGTTCCAAGGTACCATCTGGTGCAGATCTATGTAGACTGTACCTCTGTTTATTCTTTATGTGCACAGGTCTCAACAAACTGTAAATTTCAAGTCAGTAATGTCAGTTTCCTTTTACTCATATTATATGATTGCATGCCGACAGTATAAACGCTCTTGTAATGCTTCAGGAATGGAACAATGGTGACATAAATGTTGCTAGATAAATCTGATAGCGATGACATCTTTCTTTGCTGATTGCCAGTATGAAGAAAACTAACCTTCCCATTCCCAGTCTGGTCAGTTCAATCCATTCACAAGATGTTTCCATAATCTGGGAAAATAAATGCCAGGAAAAAGACTTGAGCATAAAGAAGAAATGGATTAGTCATTTTATGGCAACATGGATGACCCTTTAGTGGCTACCTGAGGTAGGTATGCTTTCTTTAAAATCTCTTGTAGATTACTAAGATAGAAGTAATTGTGAATGGTCTAGACCACTCCTATGTCTTTTATATTTTATTATACTGTGTGTGTGTATGTGTGTGTTTTGTGTGTGTGTGTGTGTGTGTGTGTGTGTGTGTGTGTGTTTGCAGCAGACTAAATAGGGAATTGATTCCCCCTTGAAATGAAGTTGCTGAAGGTTGTGAGCCATCATGTGGATGCTGGGATTTGAACTCGGGTCCTTTAGAAGAGCAGCCAGTACTCTTAAAACCTAAGCCATATTTCCAGCTCTTTTATACAAAGGACCTCCTTTGCCAGTTTACAATGAAACATCTTTTATTTACTTGGAAGTCACATACTTTTGTTCAAATTGCACGATTTTTTTCCATCGCTAATCATCTTTCTATGGTATTTATTTTAGTAAACTTCATTCTTTAAAGCCAGCTCTGCTGTACTAAGCACTGTTGCAGAAGAAGAGTTCCCATGTATTCTGCTAAAGTATCTTCTCTGGAAACTGAAATTACCCACAAATCTTTGTCAAAGGAATACTTGTACTTCTCGTGCAGTAGGGAAGTCTGGCAAGACTGCACATAAGCCATGAATCCCAGCACTCGGCAGCCCAGGCCCTTGCCTCTTCCTCTGAGGTCCTTATGCTCCTTATTCTCATTGACGAAATTTCAAGGATTGGCCTGTGTTTTCTCAGCACTAATTCTATGCCAGGCCCCTCAATTCTGAGCAGCTTTCTGTAAGAGCTGTCTACATTCTCTCCAGTGTTTCTCATCTTGGAAATTTCTGTGGCATCTGTGGCTGTGTGTTTTATCTTCCTACAAATGCTGGTATTTCACTTGGTTTGTTTTGGTTTTCTACTCTGTTTTGGGTGTTTCAACAGTTGTTTGTTACTATTGTAGTTGTTTCCTTTTTTCAATGTGTGTGTGTGTGTATGTGCTATAAGTGCACGTGCGTATGTGGGTTCATGTACCTGTGCACTCATACTAAAGCCAGAAGAGGACATCTGGTGTCCTATTCTATCACTGTCTATCTTATTCCTTGAAATGCGACTATCATTAAACCTGCAGTTAGGCTAGCAACCTACAAGCCCCAGTGACCCTCCTATTTCTACCTGCCACAGTTCTGGGGTTATAGGCACATGTGCAGAGCCATGTCCAGTTTTTGACATGGGTGCTGGAGATTTGAACTCACATCCTTGTCTTGTACAGATAGTGCTTTTACCAACTGAGACATCTCGTTGGTCCTATTGTTAATCCTATAAAGTAAAGAAATTAGCTTTTATTTTAATACACTATCATATTTTTATGCTATTGATTATTCTCATCCAGCTAATGCTTTGAACTTGTTCTGTTTCTTTTCTGACTCCTTAATACAGATGTTAGGTTCTCTTTAGTCTCCTAACATAAGCATTTGGTTCAATAGGCCTCAGTCAAATAACACTTTCACAGTCCCTCCACATTGATGGGTACTATGTAATTGCGCTAAACTGTAAGCTTCTTTTACTATCTAATAGTACCTGTACAATGATATTTTGTAACCATTTAAAAGCATACAGTATGTTTAGTTTCTATTCTTTCACTTATTCTTAATTTTGAATGTAGTTGTGGTCAGAAAGAATGAGATATTTGATAATGGATTTTTATATATGCATTAGATTATTTTAGCTTCTAAAATATAGTCAAATTTTGAAAAGTTGTTCTTCAGCCATTCAGCATGTGCATTAGTCATTTTGTGTAATGTGAGTATTTACATGTGTGTCTCAGTAATATAAGTTATCCTGAGCTGTACATTTTTATTGGTAACTTTATAGTATGTACTTATTTTTGGTTTGATATATTTCTCTGTATTCATTTATTATCTTTTGAACATACTTTTTCTTCATACAATATGCTCTGATCCCAGTTGCCCTTACCCCAACTCCTCCCAGATCCTTTTTGCCTCTCTGTCCATCCATTGTTATGCTTTTCTTTTCTCTCTTTAGAGAAAAAAATGAGCAATTTTTTAAAAAGACAGAATCTTTTAAAAAGAAAAATTACAGATACACACATAAAGAAAACCCATGAAAATACAAAATAAGAAGTCATCACATATAAGCAAAAGAGCAGTAAAATAAAAACTTCCCAAGCAAATAGATATGGAACGTAAATCTACAAAACTACCATTGAATTCATTCTTTGTTGGCATTTTGCTGTTGGGCATGGGCCTACCCTTAAATTTGCTTTATATGCCTAGTGGGTCTCCATTGGAGAAAACTTACCTTCTAGTCTACTTCTTTACAATACTATAGATACTACAAACTGTTTTTGATCGATATTTATGTGATATGACTTAATTGTGTGATTTTCAACATTTCAGTGGTGTTTTATTTTACATATGTGTAGATTAATCAATAAATATTATGTACAGTTTTAAAAAATTTAGGGTCAGCTCATCATTACCTTTTAACTTTTATTTGTTTATTTATTCCTCCAAACAGTGTCTCACATTGTAGTTCAGGCTAGAATCATGTAGTTAAGCAAATATCACACCAACCTCTTGCATCGGCTTCTTGAGCGCTCAGATTACATTCATACTAGGCTGAGTCACTGGTGTCTGTTTATTTGTTTGTTTTTAAAATCTAGACAAGTTAAGGAAAAATTATAATCACACAACTAATTAGGTTCATTTCTTTCACTGTGATTTTTTGCCATTGGCCCAGTTTGGGAATTTCTTTTTGCTCTACTGCTACTGTCTTTTACATGTTTTAAGATTCATTTCTACATTTCCCTATCTGAACACTGCCCTGATGTGTAACTGGGTATTTGCAGGCCCACATGCTGGTTACTGCCTCTGTTTCATCCCATCAAATACTACCAGCCGGCATGAGTTATGTCTGCTCGCACTGTGGCTCATTATTTGCATCAACTTTCGGAAATAGAGGAAGTATCTGGCATTGATTCATCTACATTCATTCAGAAGGATAAGCATTCCCAAATCAGCGTTTCATGTGAGGATATTGCAAAAATCAGTCTGTCAACATCCTGTCATGGAGTAGGGAAGGGCTCATCATATCCCACACCTCCCTGAGAATGAGATTGAGAGACATTTTCTTCGGTGTTTTAATCACAAGTAAGCTGTGTGTGTGTTTCTATAAATAACCTTTTACCCTTGCTCCTGTAAGCAATCCTAATGAAACAGACACTGTTTCACCAAAATAAAACAAACAAACAAACAAACAAACCAAAACAGGCATGAAAGTAGAAGGTAGACTAGTTGTAAAGAAGAAGGGGATCAATTGAAATTACACAGTGGAAAATAAAGGGTTGTGGAGGGAGTAAATATGTGATCAAAGTACATTAGATATGTGTATGGAAATGCCATAATGAAGCCCTTTGTGCATAATTAATATATGCTAATGAAATATTTAATTTAATTATATAGGTTTGGAAAATGTTAGCTGTTTCATGGGCTACAAAAGCATTCTGCACTTAACCAGTGGAAAGGCTAGTGAGGAAGAGGTGCTCTCCATGCATAAAACAGTGAACAAGAGCAAGCAGCTCTGTACTTAAAGGCTCTGAGGCTGGTAGAAGACTGTTCTATATGTATTCAGAAATGGCTATTTTCTTCATTTCTTCTTCTAGTGCTGTCATAAAATATAATGACAAAAGCAACTTGAGGAAGAAAGGTTTAGCCTCACAGTTCAAAGGTATAATCCACCATGGTAGGGGAATCAAGGCAGCAGAGACTTCAAGCAGCTGGACACATCAAATCCATAATCAATAGTCAAAGAGAATAAGTGCTTTCTGCTGCTCACATTTCGTTCTCCACTTTATACAATCAAGAATCCTCTGCCTACATTTAGGATGGGTCTTCCCATATCAATGAACCTAATCAAGACAATCCCCCACAGATAAGCCCAATCCCCAGGTACTCCCACAAAGTCAACAATTAATACTATCACAGGTAAAGGGTGGAGAAAGAATTCAAGAGGGATATAGAAGTTGAGACCCCTGAGGAGCACATGAACCGCATTTCATTCACTGCATAAAGTAACAATCTATCTACCTGGCTAACATCTCACTCCAATGATGCTCAGGCCTTGACATACATATGAGTCACCTTTGATTGTAGTTAAAGGGAAAATCCTAGTTCTCTGGATCTGAGAGAGATCTAAGAGTTGTCATTCCCATCAAGAGATAGTTCTGCTATTATTGCTGGTGGGCAAGGAACATTTTAAGTAATGGTGTGATACATCTTAGTTCTCTGAGACAGGAACCATGTTGCAGTCACCTGTAACTTCCTAAATCTAGCATTCTGCATGGCACATAGTAAGTTTGTTCTAAATAAAGAAAAAAGAAAAGGGAAGACCCAGATGAAGGATTTGTTTGCTACATATTACCTGCATTCTTTTTATAGTATGTATGTATGTATGTATGTATGTATTTATGTATTTATGTATGTATGTATGTATGTATGTATGTATGTATGTATGTATGCATGTATCTAGTTATTTACAACTGAAACAGTTTCCACCACTCCTATTTTCTTCTCCCAGTCCTTCTTCCCCCTCCCCTCCTCTCTCCCCTCCCCTCTTCCTCCCTTTCTATTTAGAAAAGGGGCAGCCTCCTTTGGATATCATCCACCTTTGGCATATTAAGTTGCAGTGAGACTAGGTATATCTCCTATTGAAGCTAGATAAAACAGCTCAGTTAGGGGAAAGGGATCCAAAGGCGAGCAACAGACTCAGCAACAGTCCCTGCTCCTGCTGTTAAGGGTCTCACATGAAAACCAAGCTACACATCAGTTGTAGACCTAGGTCAGCCCCATGCATCCTCTCTGGTTCATGCTCTATAAGACCCTATGGACCCAGCTTAGTTTAATCTGTGGGTGTCCTTGACCATGCTGGCTCCTAGACTCTTTTCTCTCCCTCTTCCAAAAGATTCTCCAAGCTCCACCTACTGTTTGGCTATGGTTCTCTGCATATGTTTGCTACTTTTTAATTGTTACTTATCCATGTGTGGGTGTGTATGTGTGTGGGTATGTGTCTATATTTGTGGATATATATTCATTTGTGTGTGGCTGTGTATGATGGCCAGGGGTTGTTCCTTGGTTTTTTGAGACAGAGTCCCTCACTGAGACCTAGAGTTCACTGATTAAGCTAGCCTAGATGGTCAGTAAAATCTGGGGATCTTTCTGCCCCAGCAGTAATGTTACCTGCACCTGTCACTGTGCCTGGCATTTTATATAAGTGCAGGAGAGTAAACTTGGGTCCTGCTGCTTGTGTTGCAAGCATTTTACCCATGAATAGCTCTCTCCAGATCCTGAAGGATCTTTTCCGAAGGGCAACAGGAGAATTCAGTCTCTATCTGTGCCCCAGAATTAACACTCTGGCACAGCTATCTATACCAAAATCCTATCCAGAGAGATCTGGTCTCTCTGGAGTGCTGACACACCTAAGATCACAGGCACACAGACTCAGAGGAGGGACAGGCTCCATTCAGAGAAATGAAGACCAACTAACACAAGAGATAACTAGATGGTAAGAGGCAACCACAAGAACCTAAGCAACAGAAACCAAAGCTGCTTGGCATTATCAGAATGCAGTTCTCCTACTACAGCAAGTCCTGGATACCCCAATCCACCAGAAAATCAAGATTCATATTTAAAAATCACATCTCATAATGATGATAAAGGACTTTAAGGAGGACACAAATAACTCCCTTTAATAAATACAAGAGAACAGAAGTAAATAGGTAGAAGCTCTAAAATATGAAACACAAAAATCTCTTAAAGAATTACAGGAAAACACAACCAAATGAGTGAAGGAATTGGACAAAACCATTCAGTATCTGTCTTAGTCAGGGTTTCTATTCCTGCACAAACATCATGACCAAGAAGCAAGTTGGGGAGGAAAGGGTTTATTCGGCTTACACTTCCATGCTGCTGTTCATCACCAAAGGAAGTCAGGACTGGAACTCAGACAGGACAGGGAGCAGAAGCTGATGCAGAGGCCATGGAGGGATGTTCTTTACTGGCTTGCCTCCCCTGGCTTGCTCAGCCTACTCTCTTATAGAACCCAAGACTACCACCCCAGGGATGGTCCCACCCACAGGGGCCTTTCCCCCTTGATCACTAATTAAGAAAATGCCTTACAGTTGGGTCTCATGGAGGCATTTCCTCAACTGAAGCTCCTTTCTCTGTGATAACTCAGCTGTGCCAAGTTGACACAAAAATAGCCAGTACAATTGACCCCTTGTCAACTTGACACACAAACACATCACTAGTAAGCCTCAACCCTTACATTCTTATTCATCCCCAAGATCTAAATAACTTTAAAAGTCCCACAGTCTTTATATATTCTTAAGATTTGAATCTCTTCAAAATATCCATCTCTTTTAAAATCCAAAGTCTTTTTACAATTAAAAGTCTCTTAACTGTGGGCTCCACTAAAACAGTTTCTTCCTTCAAGAGGGAAAATATCAGGGCACAGTCACAATCAAAGCAAAAATCAATCTCCAACTGTCCAACGTCTGGGATCCAACTCACGATCTTCTGGGCTCCTCCAAGGGCTTGGGTCACTTCTCCAGCCATGCCCTTTGTAGCACACACGTCGTCCTCTGGGCTCCAGATGCCTGTACTCCACTGCTGCTGCTGCTCTTGGTGGTCATCTCATGGTACTGGCATCTCCAAAACACTGCATGACCCCTTCAGTCCTGGGCCTTCAATTACAACTGAGGCTGCACCTTCACCAATGGCCTTCCATGGCCTCTCACAGTGCTTAGCCTCAGCTGCTCTGCATGACCCCCTTCATGCCTTCAAAACCAGTACCACCTGGGTGACCCTTACACATTACCAAGTCCCGCTGCAGAAGGAGTACAACCTTGCCTATCTCTGGAACACAGCTTCTTTGTGCTTTCAGAAAACACTTCCCAGAAGATGTCACCTCAACGATGCTGGTCTCTTCTTAATCACCGCTAATTTCTTAGCTCCAGCTAACCAGCATCAATAGTCCCAGTAATGCAAAGTTTTTGCTTTAGTAGTTCTGGTATCTTGTTAATCACAGCTGATTCTTCAGCCCCAGCTAACCAGAACTACAAAATCTTCACAAAACAGCAACGGCCCTGAAAAGAGTCTTTAATTTTCCCTCTGAAATTTCACAAACCAGACCTCCATCTTCTGCACTGTTCTCAACATTATCTTCCAAGCTCCTACACAACATCTGACAGAGCTCTTAACAACGAATGGATCTTCAAGCCCAAAGTTCCAAAGTCCTTCCACAGTCCTCCCAAAACATGGTCAGGTTGTCACAGGAATACCCCACTCTGCTGGTACCAATTTGTCTTAGTCAGGGTTTCTATTCCTGCACAAACATCATGACCAAGAAGCAAGTTGGGGAGGAAAGGGTTTATTCGGCTTACACTTCCATGCTGCTGTTCATCACCAAAGGAAGTCAGGACTGGAACTCAGACAGGACAGGGAGCAGAAGCTGATGCAGAGGCCATGGAGGGATGTTCTTTACTGGCTTGCCTCCCCTGGCTTGCTCAGCCTACTCTCTTATAGAACCCAAGACTACCACCCCAGGGATGGTCCCACCCACAGGGGCCTTTCCCCCTTGATCACTAATTAAGAAAATGCCTTACAGTTGGGTCTCATGGAGGCATTTCCTCAACTGAAGCTCCTTTCTCTGTGATAACTCAGCTGTGCCAAGTTGACACAAAAATAGCCAGTACAGTATCCAAAATGGAAATAGAAACAATAAAGAAATCACAAAGGGAGATAACCCTGGAGATAGAAAACCTAGGAAAGAGATCAGGAGTCATAGATGGAAACATCACCAACAGAATACAAGAGATAGAAGAGAAAATCTCAGGTGCAGAAGAAAACCATAGAAAACACTGACACAACAGTCAAAGAAACTGCAAAATGCAAAAAGCTACTAACCCAAAACATCCAGAAAATTCAGGACACAATGAGAAAACCAAACCTAAGGATAACAGATATAAAAGAGACTGAAGATTCCCAACTTAAAGGGTCAGTAAATATCTTCAACAAAATTATAGAAGAAATCTTCCATAACCTAAAGAAAGAGATGCCCATGAACATACAAGAACCCTACAAAACTCCAATTAGATTGGACCAGAAAAGAAATTCCTCCCATCACATAATAGTCAAAACACCAAGTGCACAAAACAACATTAAAAGCAGTAAGGTAAACACAGAAGTGGATGCTCACAGTCAGCTATTGGATGGATCACAGGGCTCCCAATGGAGGAGCTAAAGAAAGTACCCAAGGAGCTAAAGGGATCTGCAACCCTATAGGTGGAACAACAATATGAACTAACCAGTACCTCGGAGCTCTTGACTCTAGTTGCATATGTATCAAAAGATGGCTTAGTCGGCCATCACTGGAAAGGGAGGCCCATTGGACACACAAACTTTATATGCCCCAGTACAGGGGAACGCCAGGGCCAAAATATGGGAATGGGTGAGTAGGGAAGGGGGGGGGGTATGGGGGACTTTTGGGATAGCATTGGAAATGTAATTGAGGAAAATATGTAATAAAAAATATTAAAAATTAAAAAAAATTTTACCAAAAAAATAACATATAAAGGTAGACTTATCATAAATACACCATACTTCTCACCAGATACTATGAAAGCTAGAATATCCTGAGTAAATGCCACAATTACTTGATACCTAAACCACACAAAGACCCAACAAAGATAGAGAACTTCAGACCAATTTCCCTTATTAATATCAATGCAAAAATACTCAACAAAATCCTCGCAAACCGAATCCAAGAACACATCAAAATGATCATCCTTCTTGAACAAGTATACTTAATCCCAGGGATGCAGGGATGGTTTAATATATAGAAATCCATCAATGTAATCCACTATATAAACAAACTCAAAAACGAAAACCACATGATCATCTCGTTAGATGCAGAGAAAGCATTTGACAAAATCCAACACCCATTCATGATAAAAGTCTTGGAAAGATCAGGAATCCAAGGCCCATAGCTAAACATAATTAAAGCAATCTACAGCAAACCAGTAGCCAACATCAAACTAAATGGAGAGAAGCTGGAAGCAATCCGACTAAAATCAGGGTCTAGACAAGGCTGCTCACTTTCTCCCTACCTATTCAACATAGTACTTGAAGTCCTAGCCAGAGCAATTAAACAACAAAAGGAGGTCAAGGGGATACAAATTGGAAAGGAAGAAGTCAAAATATCACTATTTGCAGATGATATGATATTTTATATATAAGTGACCCTAAACATTCCACCAGGGAACACCTAAACCTGATAAACAGCTTCTGTGAAATAGCTGGATATAAAATTAACTCAAACAAGTCAATGGCCTTTCTCTACACAAAGGATAAACAGGCTGAGAAAGAAATTAGGGAAACAACACCCTTCTCATTAGTCACATATAATATAATATACCTTGCTGTGACTCTTACTAAGGAAGTGAAAGATATATATGAGAAGAACTTCAAGTCTCTGAAGAAGGAAATCAAAGAAGATCTCAGAAGATGGAAAGATATCCCCTGCTCATGGATTGGCAGGATCAATATAGTGAAAATGGCTATCTTGCTGAAAGCAATCTACAGATTCAATGCAATCCCCATCAAAATTGCAACTCAATTCTTCACTGAGTTAGAAAGGACAATTTGCAAATTCATCTGGAATAAAAAAAAAAAAACCTAGGATAGCAAAAACTCTTCTCAATGATAAAAGAATCTCTGGTGGAATCACCATGCCAGACCTAAAGCTGTACTACAGAGCAATTGTGATAAAAACTGCGTGGTACTGGTAAAGCGACAGACAAGTAGACCAATGGAATAGAATTGAAGACCCAGAAATGAGCCCACACACCTATGGTCACTTGATCTTTGACAAGGGAGCTAAAACCATCCAGTGGAAAAAAGTCAGCATTTTCAACAAATGGTGCTGGCACAACAGGTGGTTATCATGTAGAAGAATGAGAATTGGTCCATTCTTATCTCCTTGTACAAAACTCAAGTCTAAGTGGATCAAGGAAGTCCACATAAAACCAGAGACACTGAAACTTACAGAGGAGAAAGTGGGGAAAAGCCTTGAAGATATGGGCACAGGGGGAAAATTCCTAAACAGAACCGCAATGGCTTGTGCTGTAAGATCAAGAATTGACAAATGGGGCCTCATAAAATTCCAAAGCTTCTGTAAGGCAAAAGACACTGTCAATAAGACAAAAAGGTCACCAACAGATTGGAAAAGATCTTTACCAATCCTAAATCAGATAGCGAACTAATATCCACTATATATAAAGAACTCAAGAAGATGGACTCCAAAAAACAAATAACCCCATTAAAAAATGGGGCACAGAGCTAAACAAAGAATTCTCAACTGAGGAATATCTAATGGCTGAGAAACACCTGAAAAAATGTTCAGCATCCTTAATCATCAGGGAAATACCAATCAAAACAACCCTCAGATTACACCTCACACCAGTCAGAATGGCTAACATCAAAAATTCATGTGACAGCAGATGCTGGCGAAGATGTGGAGAAAGAGGAACACTCCTCCATTGTTGGTGGGATTGCAAGCTGGTACAACCACTCTGGAAATCAGTCTGATGGTTCCTCAGAAAATTGGACATAGTACTACTGGAGGATCCAGAAATACCTTTCCTGAGCATATATCCAGAAGATGTTCCAACTGGTAATAAGAACATATGCTCCACTATGTTCATAGCAGCCTTACTTATAATTGCCAGAGCTGGAAAGAACCCAGATGTCCCTCAACAGAGGAATGGATACAGAAAATGTGATACATTTATACAATGGAGTACTACTACTCAGCTATTAAAAACAATGAATTTATGAAATTCCTAGGCAAATGGATGGACCTGGAGGGTATCATCCTGAGTGATGTAGCCCAATCACAAAAGAACTCACATGATATGCACTCACTGATAAGTGGATTTTAGCCCAGAATCTTAGAATACACAAGATACAATTTGCAAAAGGTGTGAAACTCAAGAAGAAGGAAGAGTAAAGTGTGGACAATTTGCCCCTTCTCAGAATTGGGAACAAAACACCCATGGAAGGAGTTACAGAGACAAAGTTTGGAGCTAAGACGAAAGTATGGATCATCCAGACACTGCCCCACCATTCCATAATCAGCCTCCAAACACTGACACCATCGCATATGTTAGAAAGATTTTGCTGAAGAGACCCTGATATAGCTGTCTCTTGTGAGGCTTTGCCAGTGCTTGGCAAACACAGAAGTGGATGCTCACAGTCAGCTATTGGATGGAACACAGGGGCCCCAATGTACGAGCTAGAGAAAGTACCCAAGGAGCTGAAGTGGTCTGCAACCCTAGAGGTGGAACAACAATATGAACTAACCAGTATCCCTAGAACTCGTGTCTCTAGCTGCATTTGTAGCAGAAGATGGCCTAGTCGGCCATCTTTGGGAAGAGAGGCTCCTTGGTCTTGTAAACTTTTATGCCTCAGTTCAGGGGAAACACCAGGGCCAAGAAGTGGGAGTGAGTCTGTAGGGGAGCTTGTGGGGGGAGGGTATAGGGGACTTTTGGGATAGTATTTGAAATGATAATGAAGTAAATACCTAATAAAAAATTGGAAAAAAAAAACATATACACTGAAACTCTTAGAAGAGAAAGTGTGGGAAAGCCTCGAACACATGAGAACAGGGGAAAAGTTCCTGAACAGAACACCAGTGGCATATGCTGTAAGATCAAGAATTGACAAATGGGACCTCATAAAATTGCCAAGGTTCTGTAAGACAAAGAACACTGTCAATACTACAAAATGGCAACCAACAGCTTGGGAAAAGATCATTACCATTTCCACATCCAATGGAGGCTAATATTCAATATATACAAAGAACTCCAGAAGTTAGACTCCAGAGAACCAAACAACCCTATTAAAATGGCATACAGAGCTAAAAACAAGGAATTCTTAACTGAGGAATATCAAATGTCTGAGAAGCACCTAAAGAAATGTTCAACATCCTTAATCATCAGGGAAGTTCAAATATAAAAAATCTGAGATTCCACCTTCAACCAGTCAGAATCGCCAAGATAAAAACTCATGTGAAAGAAGATTCTGCCAAGGATGTGAAGAAAGAGGAACACTCCTCCAATGTTGATGGGATTTCAAGCTGGTATAACCTTCTAGAAATCAATCTGGAGGTTCCTCAGAAAATTGGACATAGTACTACCTGAGGACTAAGCTATACTACTCTGGGGCATATACCCAAAAAATGCTCCAACATATAACAATTCTACATGATCCTCAATGTTCACAGATGCCTTATTTATAATATCTAAAAGTTGGAACGAACCCAAATCTCCTTCAACAGAGGAATGGGTACAGAAAATATGGTACATTTACACAATAAAGTACTACTTCAGTCATCAAAAACAGTGAGTTAATGAAATTCTTAGGCAAATGAATGGAATTAGAAGATATCATCCTGAGTGAGGTAACCCAATTACAAAAGAACACACATGCTAAGCAGTCACTGATAAGTGGATATTAGCCCAAAAGCTCAGAATACCCAAGATACAATTCACAGACCACATGAAGCTCAATAAAAAGGAAGACCAAAGTGTGTATGCTTCAGTCCTTCTTAGAAGGGGGAACAAAATGCTCAAGGGAGGAAATACAGAGTCAAATTATAGAGCAGAGACTGAAGGAAAGGTCATCCAGAGACAGCTCCGCTTGGGGATCCATCCCTTACACAGACACCAAACCCAGACATTATTGTGGATACCAAGAAGTGCTTGCTGACAGGAGCCTGATATAGCTGTCTCCTAAGAAGCTCTGGCAGAGCCTGACAAATACAGAGCAGGATGCTAGCAACCAACCATTGTACTGAGCATGGGGTCCCCAACAGAGGAGTTAGAGAAAGGACTGAAGGGGCTGAAGGGGCTTGTAGCCCCATAGGAAGAACAACATCAACCAACCAGACCCTCCAGAGCTCCCAGGGACTAAACCACCAACCAAAGAGTACATATGGAGGGACCCAGGTCTCCAGCAGCAGATGTAGCAGAGGATGGCCTTGTTGGACACCAATAGGAGGAGAGATCCTGGGCCCTGTGAAGGCTCGATGCCCCAATATATGGGAATGCCAGGATGGGGAGGCAGGAGTGGGTAGGTGTGTGGGAGAGCACCCTCACAGAAGCAGGGTTAGGGAGGATGGGATAGGGGGTTTCCAGAGGGGAAAGCAGGAAAGGGAATAACATTTGAAATGTAAATCAATAAAATATCCAATTAAAAAAAGGGGCAACAGGAAAGGGTTAAACCGATGTCTTAAGGAAGAACAAATTGTTAGTTTGGCAGATCTAGAAAAGTAAATTTGTGAGAAGTAAATTCCATGAGAGTCAACTCTAGAATTTTCTATTGGAGTCATGAAATATGGGAACTTGGATAAAAGATCAGACATGACAATGAATTTCAAAGATTTTTTTTTAATTTAAACATAAAACCTGGAGACTTTTTTTTGAAAAAACTAAAATAATTACCTTTCAGTTGCTACTACTCTCAGTTACAGTATTTCTATAAGACATGAGCTCATTCACTCAACATATATTATATATAGACAGGTCTTTGCTTCCAGGGGTGATTTAAATATAGTGTAGCCCAAATAGTTTTCACTTGGAGAGCCTCTCTTTTACATTATGTTAAAAAAGTAAAATAATCCTACATCCCTCAGGAAACATAATTCATTAATGAACAACACATGGCCAAGATTTTGTAATTATAGTTTATGATATTTGGCAACAAGTAACTTTTGATTTATGAATTGGTTACAATTTCTCAGCAGCCACCATGCATGCACATCCTCATTAATAGACTGAGAAAATACAATTAAAAATTTTTTAAATGTAATGAAATGTTTACAGATACTAAATGTATTAATTATGGAAACTGACAACGTTGGGAATTTAATTAAACACTTACTTATTTCTATTCTACACATCTTACTTTGTATTTCTAGATCCATAAATTTCATTTCAAATCTCAATTATTTTTATGACCATGAAAAGCCTTGATCAGAAATTGACTGTGCTTAATGAATTAATTGACCATACCCTACTTTTCCCCTTCAAATCTTGCTTTGAGAATTAACCAATCCTTATATATATATTTTTTAAGGTTGGGAACAGTCAGCAAGGAGACTATCTATATTACACAGGAAGAAATCAACCAACAGTAATTTTTAATAGAGAATATGTTATTTTGAGTCTATAACATATGTTAAGAACAATCAGCAAGGAGGCTATATGTATTATACAAGAGAATGTACTATTTTGAGTCCATAACAGCAAGCATAAAGGTATTTCTCATTTTGTGGAATATAGGCATGCAGCAGTACAACTGTTTTGATTTTCTTTAGAGACAGAATAGCACCCTTTAGGCCAGAGTCCCAGATGGCCTGGAACTCACTACGTGGACCTGGCTGGCCTCAAACTCACAGAGATTCACCTGCCTCTGCCGGTGATGGGATTAAAGGTGTGCACCACCATCCTCAGCTTAGACTGTTTTCTGTTGCCATAACAAAATATTTGAGACCCTATTCTTCTTAAGAATAGAAGTTGGTTTTTTGGAGAGGGTGTTTTTTGTTTGTTTGTGTTATTTTTTGTTTTACTAAAGGCTCTAGAAACCAATCTATTTAGGAAGAGGTTGTTGGCACCTGCTTGGGATTTGCTGTTGACCCACTTGATCACATCATAATATAAAAGAATACATCATAAGATGAGATAAGACAATCATGCCAGAAGGAATCCACATTGGTAGCAAAGCTACTGCTGTAATCACCTATACACAAATACAAAATGGCTTACCCTACTAATAAGATCAGATCCCTCATAGCCTAGTCACCTGTAAAAAGTCCCACCTATCAAACCTGCTTACTGGGAACCAAGTTACCAGAACATAAATTTCAGAAGTCTCTCCAACCTAGAGCAAAAATGCAAATATATTCTCAAATAACTGAAACCTGATTTGATTCTTGAACACTAATATGACTCTATGCAGTATGAATTTTGTTTCTCTCTCCCATTTCCACAAAGTGTATCCAACTTTCTTACAGGGAAACAGGTCTATCTGTTTCCATTCAAGAATTACTTGTGCAACAAACATTTCATTTACTTGCTATTACTTAAATATATTGTGTAAGATGCATGAATTCTTAAAATAGAAACTAGAGTTATTTTCGCTAAAATAATTCCTTCTTAGAATGCCCATTTCAAAAGTCTATTTTAGGCCTGGCTTTTGAACTTAATTTTGATCTGTGTTTACTGTGTATCACTGATCTTCTATTTATAGCCAGGGGATTAGCATTCCCATGTTCCCTATGACCTACTATGCTTGACATCTTATTCCTTCACTGAGGTATAATTTAAATATAAATTAAAGTATTTAATTTAGGAGACTGAATTACTTATATCAAGCTATGTGAATTGTATTTACTATGAATGCAAACATTTTATTAGGGAATTGAAAGCTGACTCTATTAAATGACAATTATATATTGTGTAGTCACGAAGTACTGGTTAATACTTTGAATAATGTGTTGTGTAGCATAAAACTTCTTTTGTGACACCAAAATCATTAAAAGCAACAGATTCTTTGGAGGTAGACCCATAAACACATAGTGAATGAACAGATTCTTTAGTGTGAAGAAAGGAAATTCCAATTTTTTCCTTATTCTCAGATTGATTAAATTGAATGGACTGATCCCAACCATATTTTTCCAGGCTTTCTAGCCCCCTCCCTTATGTGTCCACCTGCTCTATCATTGCCTTCCAAATAGGGTTGACCACCTCACCATTGCCAGAGTTTCTTATTGAGTACCTCCATGCCTGATTGCTACTTCCTCTCTGGCTATCCACCACCCTTTATGCCCTACATGGCCTGTTGATGTTTCCCTCTTGATGAAACCATGCTGTCTCCATGCCCCTGGTGAATAGTTACCCTATATGCTAAGTATCAGGAATAGTCTACCTGGTACATATTCTTTTTCTTTTCTCAAATATTATTTTTAAATTTGTATTTTCATGTCTTACTATTTTGTTATACTGTATGTGTTTGTTATACAACCCCAATACGTATATGATGACTATCAACAAGAATGTCCTGGATAGATTCATATATATGATGTGGGATACCTGAGTAGAGATTCTGTATTTAATAGATAAACTCGCACAATTTTTAAAAAAGTTGTCACAAGTTTGCTTGAATGGCTTGGCTGTAGCATTTATCTAAAGCTTGTATATTAAAAAGGAGATGGAGATGCCTGATATGCCTTAGTTTAGGGTAGATGAAGGGATTTTAAGACTAAAGAAAATTGCATGCAAGAGTAGGGTACACTGTGTAAAATCTAATTCTCTGCAATGGCAAGGCCCAAATCGCACGCCCTTCACTAATCTTATATGACACAAAATGGTGAGAGGGATACCAGCACACTTGAATGGTTTGTTGTCTTCCTTTTTCTTGTGACAGATGTGTGGGTTAGAGACTCTACTGCTCAGGTGGATGGATTAAATGCAATGAGTTTAATTAGGCACTAAGGTAGAAGGGGCCAGGTGGCAGTATTGAATTGTCAAAAGCAATGTGATTGTACGTATGGTCATGGGCAGTATAGGCAATGCAATATCTATAATGACCAAACTGTAATTGTCAGCAAAGGAAATGTGGATTTTATGGTGGCATATCTCAAATGGACCTTTGGTACTGGCTAACAATGGTGTTTCCAGGCATGAACTAGGTAAGAAGTCTGCTGCATTTTTTTGAGAATATATATATATATATATATAATTTTTAATATTTTTATTACCTATTTTCCTCAATTACATTTCCAATGCTATCCCAAAAGTCCTCCATACCCTCCCACCACTTCCCTAAACACCCATTCACATTTTTTTGGCCCTGGCATTCCCCTGTACTGGGGCATATAAAGTTTGTGTGTCCAATGGGCTCTCTTTCCAGTGATGGCTGACTAGGCCATCTTTTGATACGTATGCAGCTAGAGTCAAGAGCTCCAGGGTACTGGTTAGTTCATAATGTTGTTGCACCTACAGGGTTGCAGATCCCTTTAGCTCCTTGGGTACTTTCTCTAGCTCCTCCATTGGAAGCCCTGTGATCCATCCAATAGCTGACTGTGAGCATCCACTTCTGTGTTTGCTAGGCCCCAGCATAGATTGTGATTGTGTCACAAGAGACAGCTATATCTGGGTCCTTTCAGCAAAATCTTGCTAGTGTATGCAATGGTGTCAGCGTTTGGAAGCTGACTATGGGGTGGATCCCTGGATATGACAGTCTCTAGATGGTCCATCCTTTCGTCACAGCTCCAAACTTTGTCTCTGTAACTCCTTCCATGGGTGTTTTGTTCCCAATTCTAAGAAGAGGCAAAGTGTCCACACTTTGGTCTTCATTCTTCTTGAGTTTCCTGCGTTAAGAAAATTGTATCTTATATCGTGGGTATCCTAAGTTTTGGGCTAATATCCACTTATAAGTGAGTACATATTGTGTGAGTTCCTTTGTGATTGTGTTACTTCACTCAAGATGATGCCCTCCAGGTCCATCCATTTGGCTAGGAATTTCATAAATTCATTGTTTTTAATAGCTGAGTAGTACTCCATTGTGTAAATGTACCATAATTTCTGTATCCATTCCTCTGTTGAGGGACATCTGGGTTCTTTCCAGCTTCTGGCTATTATAAATAGGGCTGCTATGAACATAGTGGAGCATGTGTCCTTCTTACCGGTTAGGACATCTTCTGGATATATGCCCAGGAGAGGTATTGTTGGATCCTCCGGTAGTACTATGTCCAATTTTCTAAGGAACCGCCAGACTGATTTCCAGAGTGGTTGTACAAGCTTGCAATCCCACCAACAATGGAGGAGTGTTCCTCTTTCTCCACATCTTCGCCAGCATCTGCTGTCACCTGAATTTTTGAACTTAGCCATTCTGACTGTTGTGAGGTAGAATCTCAGGGCTATTTTGATTTGCATTTCCATGATGATTAAGGATGTTGAAATTTTTTTCAGGTGCTTCTCAGCCATTCGGTATTCCTCAGGTGAGAATTCTTTGTTCAGTTCTGAGCCCCATTTTTTAATGGGGTTATTTGATTTTCTGGAGTCCACCTTCTTGAGTTCTTTATATATATTGGATATTAGTCCCCTATCTGATTTAGGATAGGTAAAGATCTTTTCCCAATCTGTTGGTGGTCTTTTTGTCTTATTGACAGTGTCTTTTGCCTTGCAGAAACTTTGCAATTTTATGAGGTCCCATTTGTCGATTCTCGATCTTTCAGCACAAGCCATTGCTGTTCTATTCAGGAATTTTTCTCCTGTGCCCATATCTTCAAGGATTTTCCCCACTTTCTCCTCTATAAGTTTCACTGTCTCTGGTTTTATGTGAAGTTCCTTGATCCACTTAGATTTGACCTTAGTACAAGGAGATAGGAATGGATCAATTCACATTCTTCTACATGATAACAACCAGTTGTGCCAGCACCATTTGTTGAAAATGCTGTCTTTCTTCCACTGGATGGTTTTAGCTCCCTTGTCAAAGATCAAGTGACTATAGGTGTGTGGGTTCATTTTTGGGTCTTCAATTCTATTCCATTGGTCTACTTGTCTGTCACTATATCAGTTCCATGCAGTTTTTATCACAATTGCTCTGTAGTAAAGCTTTAAGTCAGGCATGGTGATTCTACCAGAGGTTCTTTTATCCTTGAGAAGAATTTTTGCTATCCTAGGTTTTTTGTTATTCCAGATGAATTTGCAGATTGCTCTTTCTAATTCGTTGAAGAACTGAGTTGGAATTTTGATGGGGATTGCATTGAGTCTGTAGATTGCTTTTGGCAAGACAGCCATTTTTACAATGTTGATCCTGCCAATCCATGTGCTTGGGAGATCTTTCCATCTTCTGAGATCTTCTTTAATTTCTTTCTTCAGAGGCATGCAGTTTTTATCATACAGATCTTTCAGTTCCTTAGTTAGAGTCATGCCAAGATATTTTATATTATTTGTGACTATTGAGAAGGGTGTTGTTTCCCCCAATTTCTTTCTCAGCCTTTTTATTCTTTGTGTAGAGAAAGGCCATTGACTTGTTTGAGTTAATTTTATATCCACCTACTTCACAGAAGCTGTTTATCAGGCTTAGGAGTTCTCTGATGGAATTTTTAGGGTCACTTATATATACTATCATATCATCTGCAAAAAGTGATATTTTGACTTTATCTTTTCCAATTTGTATCTCCTTGATCTCCTTTTGTTGTCGAATTGCTCTGGCTAGGACTTCAAGTACAATGTTGAATAGGTATGGAGAGAGTGAACAGCCTTGTCTAGTCCCTGATTTTAGTGGGATTGCTTCAAGCTTCTCACCATTTACTTTGATGTTGGCTACTGGTTTGCTGTAGATTGCTTTTATCATGTTTAGGTATGGGCCTTGAATTCCTGATCTTTCCAAGACTTTTATCATGAATGGGTGTTGGATCTTGTCAAATGCTTTTTCTGCATCTAATGAGATGATCATGTGGTTTTTGTCTTTGAGTTTGTTTATATAATGGATTACGTTGATGGATTTCCGTATATTAAACCATCCCTGCATCCCTGGAATAAAACCTACTTGATCAGGATAGATGATTGATTTAATGTGTTCTTGGATTCGGTTAGGGAGAATTTTATTGAGGATTTTTGCATCTATATTCATAAGGGAAATTGGTCTGAAGTTCTATATCTTTTTTGGGTCTTTCTGTGGTTTAGGTATTAGAGTAATTGTGGCTTCATAAAATGAGTTGGGTAGAGTTCTTTTTACTTCTATTTTGTGGAACAGTTTGTGCAGAACTTGAATCAGATTTTCTTTGAAGGTCTGGTAGAACTCTGCACTAAACCCATCTGGTCCTGGGCTTTTTATGGCTGGGAGACTATTAATGACTGCTTCTATTTCTTTAGGGGATATGGGACTGTTTAGATCGTTAACTTGATCCTGACTTAACTTTGTTACCTGGTATCTGTCTAGAAATTTGTCCATTTCGTCCAGGTTTTCCAGTTTTGTTGAGTATAGCCTTTTGTAGAAGGATCTGATGGTGTTTTGGATTTCTTCATGATCTGTTGTTATGTCTCCCTTTTAATTTCTGATTTTGTTAAATAGAATGTTTTCCCTGTGCCCTCTAGTGAGTCTAGCTAAGTGTTTATCTATCTTGTTGATTTTCTCAAAGAATCAACTCTGCGGTTGGTTAATTCTTTGAATAGTTCTTCTTGTTTACACTTGGTTGATTTCACCCCTGAGTTTGATTATTTACTGCCATCTACTCCTCTTAGGTGAATTTTCTTCCTTTTTTTCTAGAGCTTTTAGATGCGTTGTCAAGCTGCTAGTATGTGCTTTCTCCAGTTTCTTTTTGGAGGCAGTCAGAGCTATGAGTTTCCCTCTTAGAAATGCTTTCATTGTGTCCCATATGTTTGGGTATTTTGTGGCTTCCTTTTCATTAAACTCTAAAAAGTCTTTAATTTCTTTCTTTATTCCTTCCTTGACCAAGGTATCATTGAGAAGTGTTGTTCAGTTCCTCGTGAATGTTGGCTTTCCATTATTTGTGTTGTTATTGAAGATCAGCCTTAGTCCATGGTGGTTTGATAGGATGCATGGGACAATTTCAATATTTTTGTATCTGTTGAGGCCTGTTTTGTGACCAATTATATGGTCAATTTTGGAGAAGGTCCCATGAGGTGCTGAGAAGAAGGTATATGCTTTTGTTTTAGGATAAAATGTTCTGTAGATATCTGTTAAGTCCATTTGTTTCATAACTTCTGTTAGTTTCACTGTGTCCCTGTTTAGTTTCTGTTTCCACAATCTGTCCATTGATGAAAGTGGTGTGTTGAAGTCTCCCACTATTATTGTGTGAGGTGCAATGTGTGCTTTGAGCTTTACTAAAGTGTCTTTAATGAATGTGGCTGCCCTTGCATTTGGAGCATAGATATTCAGAATTGAGAGTTCCTCTTGGAGGATTTTAACTTTGATGAGTATGAAGTTTCCCTCCTTGTCTTTTTTGAAAACTTTGGGTTGGAAGTCGATTTTATTCGATATTAGAATGGCTACTCCAGCTGGTTTCTTCAGACCATTTGCTTGGAAAATTGTTTTCCAGCCTTTCACTCTGAGGTAGTGTCTGTCTTTTTCCCTGAGATGGGTTTCCTGTAAGCAGCAGAATGTTGGGTCCTGTTTGTGTAGCCAGTCTGTTAGTCTATGTCTTTTTATTGGGGAATTGAGTCCATTGATATTAAGAGATATTAAGGAAAAGTAATTGTTGCTTCCTTTTATTTTTGTTGTTAGAGTTGGCATTCTGTTCTTGTGGTTGTCTTCTTTTTGGTTTGTTTAGGGATAACTTTCTTGGTTTTTCTAGGGTGTGATTTCTGTCCTTGTATTGGTTTTTTTCTGTTATTATCCTTTGAAGGGCTGGATTCGTGGAAAGATAATGTGTGAATTTGGTTTTGTTGTGGAATACTTTGGTTTCTCCATCTATGGTAATTGAGAGTTTGACCGGGTATAGTAGCCTGGGCTGGCATTTGTGTTCTCTTAGTGTCTGTATAACATCTGTCCAGGCTCTTCTGGCTTTCATAGTCTCTGGTGAAAAGTCTGGTGTAATTCTGATATGCCTGCCTTTATATGTTACTTTACCTTTCTCCCTTACTGCTTTTAATATTCTATCTTTATTTAGTGCATTTGTTGTTCTGATTATTATGTGTCGGGAGGTGTGGGAAGCGGTTTCCGCTGTGCCTGCGTGGCCTAATTGGTAAACAAGCAATGTGCGCATGTGTGAGAGTGTTTTAGTGCCAAGTCACGGCCCATCCCAGGGCGTGGTGATGAGGCTCTGGGAGAGCAGCCAATCAGGTGTGGACACACCACACTAAGGTGTGTATAAGCAGCGCCTTTTTGGTGCTTGGGGTCTTCCTCTTTATGTTGAAACTGGTGTAATAAAGTTGCTGCAGAAGGATCAGGTTTCTCACGGGTGTGTTCTTGCTGGCAAGACAATAGTGCGTGTGAGAATTGGCCCTGAAACCCGGGAACTGCCTTACCATGGCTGGTGCTGAGGAGACCCTCCATTCGAGGGGCGGATTCAGAACTGCAGTCAGGTTGGTTTTTTTAAGGTTCTAAGAGGCATGTTTGGTTCTGGTCTTTCTCTACAATTAGAAGGGGCAATGGAAGCCTTTTTAATTGTTTTTTGCAGCACTTATCCTTTTCCATATAGTGAAAGCAAGACTGGGAGTGCTGGAGGAGGTTCAAGACAGCATGTCAGAAACAGAGCGGGGTAAAAGATTGGGAGCTCAAAGAAAAAAAGGTATACCTAAGAAACAAGGCCCTTCCAATGATTCTGGATCCGAGGAAGAGAGAGAAAAGGGAAAGGACGCCCTGGGAGAGAAAAAGGAGAAGGGAGAGAGGAAAAGGAGGAAAGATAAAGGGGAGAAGATAAAACAGAAGGGGAAGGAGTCCCCCGAGAGCTAGAACCTTTATTCGTAAAAAGAACTTGAGGGTTTAGGACTTGATAGCTCAAGCTCAAGTGAAGAACTTAGTCCCTCAGAGGAAGAAGACTTAGAGGAAGAAGCAGCCTGCTATGGGGAAGAAAGATACCACCCTGATGAGTGTAGAAATAGTGAGCCAAGGAGGAAGTTAAAAGGAAATGGTGATTTAAGTCAGGGCATGGTTCAGTCTCCGGGCCCTAGCGCCCCTCCACCTTATGCAGAAAATTTTTGCTCAGATTCTTTTATCCCTCGAGACGAGCAGCAAAAATTACAACAGATGTTTCCTATCTTTGAGGCAGCAGCTGGAGGACGCGTTCACACGTCTGTGGAGCACATACAGATCAAAGAACTTGCTGAGTCGGTCTGTAATTATGGAGTTAGTGCCAATTTTACTTTATTTCAAGTCGAAAGATTTGCTACTTTGGCCATGACTCCGGGAGACTGGCAAATGGTGGCAAAAGGCTGTGTTCACCAATATGGAGCAGTATTTAGAATGGAAAGCCTTATGGTATGATGCCTCTCAAACGCAAGCAAGGGCTAATGCTGCAGCTGAAGGTGATCAGAGAAATTGGACGTTTGATCTGCTGACAGGTCAGGGACCATATGCAGCCAATCAGACAAATTATAATTGGGGAGCATATGTTCAGGTTTCAGCTGCTGCCATTAAGGCGTGGAAAGCACTTTCAAGGAAAGGAGAGGCAGGAGGACATCTGACAATTACTCATTTTGGAAGAGAACCTTATCTTTTGATTGTGCCGTATACCTCTGCACAGGTTCAAATTTTAGCTGCCACATCTAGTGATTGGGCAGTTTTAGTTTCTACCTTTTCAGGACAAATTGATAACCATTATCAAAAACACCCTACTTTACGATTTGCCTTAAATCAAGCCATAGTATTTCCACAAGTAACAGCCTCAAGTCCACTTAGGGATGGGACTGTAGTCTATACTGATGGGTCAAAAACAGGCATAGGCGCTTATGTGGTTGATGGCGAAGTAGTGTCTAAGCAATATAATGAAACATCACCTCAAGTTGTGGAATGTTTGGTAGTCTTAGAAGTCCTTGGGGTTTTCCCAGGACCTCTTAATATTGTGTCTGATTCTGCTTATGTGGTGAATGCAGTTAATATTCTTGAAGCAGCAGGATTAATAAAATCCTCTAGCAGAGAGAGTTGCTAACATTTTCCAAAAAATACATTCTGCCTTAATTAATAGAAGACATCCTGTCTACATAACCCATATTAGGGCACATTCGGGCCTCCCAGGTCCAATGTCCTATGGAAATGATTTGGCTGATAAAGCAACAAAGCTTATAGTCGCAGCATTGTCTTCACAGTTAGAAACAGCAACAGAATTTCATAAACGCTTTCATGTGACGGCTGAAACTTTACGCCACTGATTTAATTTGACTAGAAAGGAAGCTAGGGAAATTGTCATTCAATGCCAAAATTGCTCTGGATTTTTGCCTACTCCTCATGTGGGAATAAACCCACGTGGTATAAGACCATTACAGGTCTGGCAAATGGATGTCACACATGTTCCTTCTTTTGGAAGAAGTCAATACTTACATGTGTCAATTGACACTTGTTCTGGCATCATGTTTGCTACACCTTTGACAGGTGAAAAAGCCTCACATGTAATACAGCACTGCCTAGAGGCATGGAGTGCTTGGGGTAAACCTAAAATTCTAAAAACTGACAATGGGCTAGCATATGTCTCTAATATGTTTCAACAATTTTGCCATCAAATGAATGTTTCACATCTGACTGGCCTTCCTTACAATCCACAAGGACAAGGCATTGTGGAACATGCTCATTGCACTATAAAAGCTTATTTAATAAAACAAAGAATGGGAATTGTGGAAGACACGATATCTCCAGTACCAAGAGTAGCTGTTTCCATGGCACTCTTTACTATTAATTTTTTAAATCTTGATGAGCATGGTCACTCTGCGGCTGATCATCATAGTTCGGAGCCTGATAGACCAAAGGAAATGGTCAAATGGAAAAATGTCCTTGATAATAAATGGTATGGCCTGGATCCTATCTTAATCAGATCCCGGGGAGCTATTTGTGTTTTTCCACAGGGTGAAGAAAATCCACTTTGTGTCCCTAGGCGACTGACAAGGACCATGAAAGAGCAGGATGAACCCCAAGATGATCCTCCTGCTCCTGATGATTGAGACCAGGATAAGTACACCTTTGTGGGCCATAGTAAGATCATGGCCAGTACCTTTACCGGTACATTCCAATTCTTTTACCTTGCCTTTATTTTTTGCAAAGGAATATTTTTTGGATGTGCCTTATGCACAACAAACTCCTCAAGAGCCATGGGTGTATAAGAGTAGATTATTTTTAATTGGGCAGCATTACTCCCGTTAAGTATATTAATGATTCTTTTATTAAGAGTACAGACCTATCGAATCACCTGAAGGGGAACTGGTCTCAGGAGGTGGAAAGGTTGCAGACATGGCTGCAGATACAGATCCTGAACCTCAATGGGACAAGAGTGGAACCAGTGACCCTTGGAGATTTTACCTCTTGGCTTGTCTCTGTATTTTATTATTTTAAGGAGTGGGTGGGGGTTATATTGTTTGGCACAGCCTTATGTTGTGGGATAGTGTTTATGCTATGGTTGGTTTGCAAACTCAGATCTCAACAGAAACGTGACAAAGTCATTATCACTCAAGCACTTGTGGCCATTGAACAAGGGGCCTCCCCTGAAATTTGGTTCGGCATCTGAGTTCTCTGCTCTTGCACCCCATGGATCTGCGGATTCATTGCACTGGGATGAGAGAGACTCAATGATCATTGATCAGCCCTTGCACATTGTTGAGGTTTCCTCATTGCACGTGACAGGGTGATCATGATTTCTCCACTATAATTTTTCCTTAAAACCTGGCTGGCCTTGCTTGTAGAGTTCACCCTAGGCCATCTAGCAGTTATTGTCACACAGTACTGTGGTATCCAGAGACGGGCAACTTTCCTCGTGCACAGACCAACCTATAATGCTGCGTTATGCCATGGGTTGCGAGGCTAAGCACTGCACAGAGGATAGCTTGCTGTTGGCATCCTGTAGAAGGCACGTCTGATTGCATGAAGGTTCAGTGCCCTAGTTTCCTTCCCCCAGGAAAAACGACACGGGAGCTGGCCAAGACCTCTCTGGGTGATGAGCCCAAGGGATGGTTTTGTGTAGGACCCCTATGCTTGCACACTGGGGATCAGACCTCTACCTTCACCCATGAGGCTTGTTTGCAGCAATCAAAATCTGGCCATAGATTAATCAACATCCTGGCCTTTTGATGCACCTGCTGCATGCAGACAGGAGAGCTGGCAGGTGTATAGGTAAGGCTGTGACATTAGAGGAATGACCTAAAATAGGGGCCACAGCAGATGGGCGTAACTGCAGAGGCCTAGACCAGCCTCGTTTTAATAATACAAAAAGGGGGAGATGTGGGAAGTGGTTTCCGCTGTGCCTGTGTGGCCTAATTGGTAAACAAGCAATGTGAGCATGTGCGAGAGTGTTTTCGTGCCAAGTCACGGCCCATCCCAGGGCGTGGTGATGAGGCTCTGGGAGAGCAGCCAATCAGGTATGGACATGCCACACTAAGGTGTATATAAGCAGTGCCTTTTTGGTGCTTGGGGTCTTCCTCTTCATGTTGAAACTGGTGTAATAAAGTTGCTGCAGAAGGATCCGGTTTCTCACGCATGTGTTCTTGCTGGCGAGACAATAGCGCACGTGAGAGGGAGGAATTTAGAGGGAGGAATTTCTTTTCTGGTCCAGTCTATTTGGAGTTCTGTAGGCTTCTTGTATGTTCATGGGCATCTCTTTAGGTTTGGGAAGTTTTCTTCTATAATTTTGTTGAAGATATTTGCTGGCCCTTTAAGTTGAAAATCTTCATGCTCATCAACTCCTATTATCCATATGTTTGGTCTTCTCATTGTGTCCTCTATTTCCTGGATGTTTTGAGTTAGGATCCTTTTACGTTTTGTATTTTCTTTGATTGTTGTGCCGATGTTCTCTATGGAATCTTCTGCACCTGAGATTCTCTCTTCCATCTCTTGTATTCTGTTGCTGATGTTCGCATCTATGGTTCCAGATTTCTTTCCTAGGGTTTCTATCTCCAGTGTTGCCTCATTTTGGGTTTTCTTTATTGTGTCTACTTCCCATTTTAGGTCTAGTATGGTTTTGTTCATTTCCATCACCTGTTTGGATGTGTTTTCCTGTTTTTCTTTAAGGACTTCTAGCTGTTTGGTTATGTTTTCCTGTTTTTCTTTAAGGATTTGTAACTCTTTAGCAGTGTTCTCCTGTATTTCTTTAAGTGAGTTATTAAAGCCCTTCTTGATGTCCTCTACCATCATCATGAGATATGCTTTTAAATCCTGGTCTAGCTTTTCGGTTGTGTTAGGGTGCCCAGGACTAGGTGGGGTGGGAGTGCTGCGTTCTGATGATGGTGAGTGGTCTTGATTTCTGTTAGTAGGATTCTTACGTTTGCCTTTCGCCATCTGGTAATCTCTGGAGCTGTGCAGAATACACTGGGTGGGGTCCCGGAACCAAGAAGTCTGCTGCCAATGCTCAGGCAAAGTACTCTCACCTGTAGAGAATACTCTCCGCTGGGTCCCGGAACCAAGATGTCTGCTGCTGATGCTCAGGCAAAGTGATCACAGGCTGGGTGCACCCCTTTCCTCTGGCCGGGAAAGTGGCCAGATGTCTGGGGCCTGTGTAGAATAGGCTGGGTCCTGGAACCCATATATATATATGTATACACACACACACACACACACACACACACACATACAGGGGAAAAATGTCAAATAAATGAAAGAAAGGTAATCATGGTAAAAGTCAATCTCAGCTCATGACTCAATTGCCAGATTTGAGCCAGTTTGGAGACTCAACCCTTTGAATGAAGGGGCAGCCAGATTTCCCTGAGAAGGACCTTGATAAAATACCTAAAAGTCTTACTGTTACCTGTGTTCTAGTGTTCCCAGAGATGGGCCAAAGGCCTTTTACAAGGGTTACTGTGCACTGAAAGAAAGGAAACAATCAGACTTTCTGGAGTCTTTCGGATACTGGTTCTAAATTGATGCTGATAGTGAGAGATCTCAAGAAAAACCGTGGCTGTCCAGTTAATTAATGTAGTTTTAGCTGAAGTCTGACTCACAGTAGGTCCAGTGGGTCTCTGAACTCATTCTGTGGTTATTTCTGCAGTCCCAGAATGTAAAATTGGAATAGATATACTTAGAAGTTGGCAGAATTCTCACATTGGTTCCCTGACCTGTGGAGTGAGAGCTATTATGGTTGGAAAAGCTAAATGAACACATTTAGAGTTGCCTCAGCCAAGGAAAATAATGAACCAAAACCAGTATCACATCCCTCGAGGAATGGCAGAAATTAGTAACACCATACTTGAAAGATGCAGGGTTGATGGTACCTAACACATCTCCCCTTAACTCCCCTATCTGGCTATTGAAGAAGACAGACGGATCATGTAGAATGACAATTGACTATCAAAAACTCAATTACATAGTGACTATGATTGCGACTGCTGTACAAAATGTAGTGTTTTTACTTGAGCAAATTAACATATAGTTATGAAGCTATTGATCTAGCAAATACCCTTTTCTTGGTAGCTGTCCATAAGGACCACCAGAAGCGATTGGCTTTCAATTGACAAGGCCAAGAGTATATCCTTTCAATTTTACCTCAAGGATACAACTCTCCAGCCCTATGTCATAATTTAGATGGGATTCCAATCCTGTCTCTTCCACAAAATATCATCCTGGTGTACTATATTGATCGAATTATACTGATTGGACTAAGTGAGCAGGAGGTAGCAACCATTTTGAACTTATTGGTGACACATATATGCAGTAGAGGATAAGAAATAAATTTAACCAAAAACTGAGGGCCTTCTGCCTCAGGGAAATTCTTAGGAGTTCCAGTAGTATGGGGGCATGCAGAAGAATTCATTCTAAGGTCAAGGAGAAATTATTGCACCTGGCCTCTCCCACCATAAGAAAGGAGAAGAATATTTAGTGGGCCTATTTGGATTCTGGAGACAGCACATTCTTCACTTGTGCATGTTACTTAGGCCTATATGCCAATTGATACAGATAGCTGGTAGCTTTGTGTGGGGCCTGAAACAGGAGAAGGCTCTTCAATAGGTCTAGGTTGCAGTGTGGGCTACACTACCACTTGAAACATGATCTGGCAGACCCCATGATGCTGGAGGTTTAAGTGGCAGATAGGTATGTTGCTTGGAACTTTTGGTCCCCGATAGGGTAATCACAGAAGAGACCGTTGAGATTTTTGAGCAAAGCTCTACCATCATCTGCAGACAACTCTCCCTTTGGAAGGTATTTCTTGGCTTGCTATTGGGCCTTACTGGAAACTGACCACTTGACAATGGGCCACCTAGTTACAGTGTGACATGAGCTATCCATCAAGAGTTTCGTGTTATCTGATCTGCCAAGTCATAAAGTTAATTCTATTAGTAAATGGGAGTGGTATATATATTTGATTGAGCCTGAGAAGGTCCTGAAGATACAGCAAGTTTCATGAAGAAGTTGCCCAAATGGCTGTGGTTTCTACTTCTGCTACAATGCTGTCTGCTGAGAGTTGTATACGGATAACTTCATGGTACATCACCTACGATCAGTTGATTGAGAAAGAAAACTAGGACCTAGTTTACTGATATTTCTGCATATTATGCAGGCACAACCCAGAAGTGGACAGCTGCATATTACATACCCTTTCTGGGACAACCCTGAAAGACACCAGTGAAGTGAAATCTTTACAGTGGGCAGAACTTTGGGCAGCACATACGGTATTACAGTTTGTTTGGAGGGATGAATGGCGAAATGTGTGATTGTTCATTGATTCATGGGCTATATCCAGTGAACTGCCTGGTGATCAAGGGCTTGGAAAGAGCATGATTGGAAAATTGGTGGAAAAGACATCTGGTGAAGAAATATTTGTATAGATCTCTCCAAACACATAAAGGATGTGAAGATAATTGTGTCCTATGTAAATGTTCATCAAAAGGTGACTTCAGGTGAGAAGTTCAATAATAAAGTAGATATGATGACCCATTCTGTGGGCATTCAGCCTCTTTCCCCAGCCATTCTTGTTGTTATCCAATGGGCCTACAAAGAAAGCATCTTGTTGTCAGAGGTGGGGGTTATGCATGGGCTTGACAATAGACTTCCACTCACCAAGGCTGACCTGGATACAGCTGCTGCTGAGTGCTGGATCTGCCAACATCAGAGACCAACACTGGGCCCCAGATATGCACCATTGCCCAGGGGAATTGTCTAGCAACTTGGTGACAGGTTGACTACTTCCTCCATAGAAAGGACAATGCTTTGTCCTTATTAGAGTAGATGCTTATTCTGGTCATGGAATTACCTTTCCTGCACATAATGCTTCTGCCAAAACCACCATCTTTGAACTTACAGAATGCCTTATCCACAGTCCTTTATTCCACAAAGTATTGCTTCTGACCAAGGAAGTCACTTCACAGTTAAGGAAGTGTGACAATGGACTCATGATCATGTAATTCACTGGCCTTACCATGTTTTTCACCATCCTAAAGCAGCTGGACAGAAGGAATGGCCCTTTGAAGACACAGTTACAAGTTACAGTACCAATTTGGTGGCAGCAGCCTGGGAATTGGGGCAGGCTTTTCCAGAATGCAGGTATATGGTTTGAATCAGTATCCAATAAATGGGATAGTTTTTCCCATATCCAGGATCCACAGGTCCATGAATCAAAGGGTCGAAAGGGACTAGTTCCATTCATTATCACCTCTGTTGACCCATTAGGGAAAAAAAAATTTACAACCTGTTACTGCCACCTTAAGTTCTACTGGAGTAGATAATTTGGTGACAGAGGAGAATGAACTCATATCAGGAACTAGAACAAACATCCCATTGAACAAGAAGCTGACACTTTTCCAGTGGCCACTTTGGGCTTCTGATGCCCTTAAGTCAACAGGCAAAGAAAAGAATAAGAATGTTAGAAGCAGGTGATTGGAGAAATTGGATTGTTTCTCCACAATGGAGGTAAGAACATTTATGTCTGCAGTTCAGGAGATACTTTCAGGCTTGTCTTGGTGCTTCCATGTCCTGTGATTAAAGTCAAAGGGAAACAGGAACAACCCAATCCAGGCAGGATGACTAAGGGCACAGATCCTTCAATACTGAATGTATGGGTAGCTAGCTCCTCCAGTTGAAGAACCAAGAGCTGCTGATATGTTTGCTGCTGGTGGAGGAAGTACAGAATGGGTAGTAGAGGAAGGTAGTTGTAAATACCAGTCAAGACCACATGGCATGTTGCAGAAATATGGATTATAATTGACATGAGTATTTCTGTTATATTTTATTGAGAATTTATTTACACGGATACTTGTGTTTTCTTCCCATGAATTTCTTTGTAATGTGTTGTAACATCAGTTAAGAGAGTATCAGTGATTATCACATTTAATTTTGACATACTAAACAGTGTCCCTTGAGGGACTTTGCCACTTATTCTAAACTTATCATGTGTTTTCAGTTGTATGAGGAATAGTTAGGTATAATCATGACTTGGTTAAATACATAATGTATTTGTGATCATATGTGGGGCAGTTATATTATGTTTGGGCATTATTATGGCCTGGTTATTGTTTTCATTTGGAAATTAATCACAATATAAAGAAATATAATTGTGTGTCAAGTTGAAAAATGGTGGCCATGTGATAACTATTTTTGGTTGTCAACTTGACTAAATCTGGAATTAACTAAAACACAAAAAAATGGAGGGTGTACCTGAGAAGAGTTTTTACTTACTTCAAAGTGCAGAAAGACTGAGAGAGAGGGGGGAGGGGAGGGGGGGGGAGAGGGGGGAGAGAAAGAGAGAAAGGTGCACACTGGAAGAAAACACATTATATATATATATATATATATATATATATATATATATATATATATACATACAGTACGATTTTAAGAATGCACAGGTAAAGAATTATGAGACAAAAAGCTCCAAAAAGACCATTGAGTTTGTTTTTGTTTTGTTTTTTTTTTTTAGTTGATCTTCTACTATTTGGAGTGGGATCTGCCCTTAAATGTGGTTTGTTTTCCCAGTGAGACACCGGTGAAGAAAATTCAGTTTTCCATTAAATGTGATTGCCAATTGGAGAGAGGGATGGGCACATCTGCCTATTTCCTCTCCCAATGCTGGGACCCTATCAAGCTTAGGTCTGCTGCTACCATCTTTGTGAGTTCATATGCACATCAATTCTGTTGTGTCTAGTAGGTCTTGTCTCCTTGGTATGTTCTGTCATCACTGACTCTTAAGATCGTTCTCTCTCCTCTTCTATAGAGTTTCCTGGGCACTGCAAGAGCTATTTGATGGACACATCATGTCTAGAACTGGATGTTCCAAGGACTCTCACTTTCTGCATGTTGTCTAGTTGTGGGTCTCAGTATTTGTTTCCATCTACTGCAGGTGGAAGTTTCTTTGATGATGGCTGAGCAAGACACTGATGTGTTCTCCATGCCAGTAAGAGTCAATGGTCAATAGTTTTTAAATACCCAGTTTCTGCTACCAGTATTCTAGAGTCTTTCTTTTTCTGTCAATATGGGAAAATATCCTTTCTAACAGTTTCCTATTGCTCTTAAATACCTGGATTCTTGTTTTTAGTTGTTGCAATTACTGCATAGAATCCACTTTTTTTCCCATTGAGTGAAAGTGGGGATAGATAGTGGCAAAACTCCCATAGAAAGCTGAAAGAGATATCTGTTCAAATAGATTTATACATCTCAATGCAGAAATACAAACATGCAAAAATTCAAGGCAATATAATTCTTCTAAAAGTTTTAAAACTTTAAGAACTAAAACCAAAGGTATTGAAATGGTTGAAATAGCAAATAAGAAATTTAAATGTTTAGTTTAAAAAATTACCAGAAGACATAAAAACAGGACATGAGGAAACCCAAAACGTCATCAGATCCTACTACAAAAGGCTATACTCAACAAAACTAGAAAACCTGGATGAAATGGACAACTTCCTAGACAGATTCCAAGAACCAAAGTTAAATCAGGATCAGATTACCGATCTAAACAGTCCCATTTCCCCTAAAGAAATAGAAGCAGTCATCAATAGTCTCCCAACCAAAAAATGCCCAGGACCAGATGGGTTTAGTGCAGAGTTCTATCAGACCTTCAAAGAAGATCTAATTCCAACTCTCCTCAAACTATTCCACAAAATAGAAAGAGAAGGTACTCTACCCAATTCATTCTATGAAGCCACAATTACTCTGATACCTAAAGCACACAAAGATCCAACAAAGAAAGAGAACTTCAGACCCATTTCCCTTATGAATATCAATGCAAAAATACTCAATAAAATCTTTGCAAAGCGAACCCAAGAACACATCAAAACGATCATCCATCATGACAAAGTAGGCTTCATGCCAGGGATGCAGGGATGGTTTAATATACAGAAATCCATCAATGTAATCCACTATAAAAACAAACTAAAAAACGAAAACCACATGATCACCTCGTTAGATGCAGAGAAAGCATTTGACAAAATCCAACACCCATTCATGATAAAAGTCTTGGAAAGATCAGGAATTCAAGGCCCATAACTAAACATAATGAAAGCAATCTACAGCAAACCAGTAGCCAACATCAAACTAAATGGAGAGAAGCTCGAAGCCATCCCACTAAAATCAGGGACTAGACAAGGCTGATCACTTTCTCCCTACCTATTCAATATAGTACTTGAAGTCCTAGCCAGAGCAATTCGACAACAAATGGAGATCAAGGGGATACAATTTGGAAAGGAAGAAGTCAAAATATCACTATTTGCAGATGATATGATAGTATATATAAGTGACACTAAAAATTCCACCAGAGAACTCCTTAACCTGATAAACAGCTTCAGGGAAGTAGCTGGATATAAAATTAACTCAAACAAATCAATGACCTTTCTTTACACAAAGGATAAACAGGCTGAGAAAGAAATTAGGGAAACAACTAACTTCTCAATAGTCACAAATAATATAAAATACCTTGGTGTGACTCTAACTAAGGAAGTGAAAGATCTGTATGATAAGAACTTCAAGTCTCTGAAAAAAGAAATTAAAGAAGATCTCAGAAGATGGAAAGATCTCCCATGCTCATGGATTGGCAAGATTAATATAGTAAAAATGTCTATCTTGCCAAAAGCAATCTACAGATTCAATGCAATACCCATCAAAATTCCAACTCAATTCTTCACTGAGTTAGAACAGGCAATTTTCAAATTCATCTGGAATAACAACAACAACAACAACAAAAAACCTAGGATAGTAAAAACTATTCTCAACAATAAAAGAACCTCTGGTGGAATCACCATGCCTGACCTAAAGCTGTACTACAGAGCAATTGTGATAAAACAAAAAAACAAAAAACAAACAAACAAAAAAAAACTTCATGGTACTGGTACAGCAACAGACAGGTAGATCAATGGAATAGACCTAGAAATGAACCCACACACCTATGGTCACTTGATCTTTGACAAGGGAGCTAAAACCATCCAGTGGAAAAAAGACAACATTTTCAACAAATGATGCTGGCACAACTGGCGGTTATCATGTAGAAGAATGCAAATTGATCCATTCTCATCTCCTTGTACAAAGCTCAAGTCTAAGTGGATCAAAGACCTCCACATAAAACCAGAGACACTGAAATTAATAGAGGAGAAAGTGGGGAAAAGCCTCAAAGATATGGGCACAGGGGAAAAATTCCTAAACAGAACAACAATGGCTTGTGCTGTATGATCAAGAATTGACAAATAGGACCTCATAAAATTCCAAAGCTTCTGTAAGGCCAAAGACACTGTCAATAAGACAAAAAGGCCACCAACAGATTGGGAAAGGATTTTTACCAATCCTAAATCTGATAGGGGATAATAGCCAATATATACAAAGAGCTCAAGAAGCTGCACTCCAGAAATTCAAAAGCCCCATTAAAAAATAGGGTACAGAGCTAAATAAAGAATTCTCAACTGAGGAATACTGAATAGCTGAGAAGCACCTGAAAAACTGTTCAGCATCCTTAATCATCAGGGAAATGCAAATCAAAACAACCCTGAGATTCCATCTCACACCAGTCAGAATGGCTAAGATCAAAAATTCATGTGGCAGCAGATGCTGGTTAGGATGTGGAGAAAGAGGGACACTCCTCCATTGCTGGTGGGATTGCAAGCTTGTACAACTACTCTGGAAGTTAGTCTGGCGGTTCCTCAGAAAATCGGATATAGGATTACTGGAAGATGCAGCAATACCTCTCCTGGGCATATACCCAGAAGATTTTCCAACTGGTAATAAGAACACATGCTCCCCTGTGTTCATAGCAGTCTTATTTATAATAGCCAGAAGCTGGAAAGAACCTAGATGTCTCTCAACAGAGGAATGGGTACAGAAAATGTAGTACATTTACACAATGGAGTACTACTCAGCTATTAAAAACAATGAATTTATGAAATTCTTGGGCAAATGAATGGATCTGGAGGATATCATCCTTAGTGAATGTCTTAGTCAGGGTTTCTATTCCTGCACAAACATCATGACAAAGAAGCAAGCTAGGGAGGAAAGGGTTTATTCAACTTACACTTCCATATTGCTGTTCATCACCAAGGAAGTCAGGA
The DNA here is from genome assembly GCF_978045245.1 of Mus caroli. Taxonomy (NCBI): domain Eukaryota; kingdom Metazoa; phylum Chordata; class Mammalia; order Rodentia; family Muridae; genus Mus; species Mus caroli. The sequence continues at coordinate 3,188,205 of NW_028227260.1, forward strand.
CTGGAACTCAGACAAGTCAGGGAGCAGGAGCTGATACAGAAGCCATGGAGGGATGTTCTTTACTGGCTTGCCTCCCCTGGCTTGCTCAGCCTGCTCTCTTATAGAACCAAGACTACCAGCCAAGAGATGGTCCCACCCACAAGGGGCCTTTCCCCCTTGATCACTAATTGAGAAAATGCCTTACAGTTGGATCTCATGGAGGCATTTCATCAACTGCAGCTCCTTTCTCAGTGATAACTCCAGCTGGGTCAAGTTGACACAAAACTAGCCAGTACAATTGACCTCGTGTCAACTTGGCACACAAATACATCACTAGTAAGCCTCAATCCTTAGTTCTTATTCATCCCGAAGATCTTAAATAACTTTAAAAGTCCCACAGTCTTTACATATTAAAAGTTCAATCCTTTCAAACTATCCAGTATCTTTTAAAATTCAAAGGACTTTAAATTTCAAAGTCTCTTAACTGTGGGTTTCACTAAAAAACTTCCTTCAAGAGGGAAAAATATCAGGGCACAGTCACAATCCAAAGCAAAAATCAATCTCCAACCGTCCAATGTCTGGGATCCAACTCATGATCTTCTTGGCTCCTCCAAGGGCTTGAGTCACTTCTCCAGCAATTCCCTTTGTATCACACATGTTGTCTTCTAGGCTCCAGTCACCTGTACTCCACTGCTGTTCTTCTTGGTAGTCATCTCAAGGTACTGGCATCTGCAATATGCTGCTGTCTTCCAATGTAACTTGGCTTCAACAATAGCCTCTCAAAGGCTCTACAGCCCTATAGGTGGAACAACAATATGAACTAACCAATACCCCCAGAGCACATGTCTCTAGCTGCATATGTAGCAGAAGATAGCCTAGTTGGCCATCATTGGCAAAAGAGGCTCCTAGGTAGAGCAAACTGTATATGCCCGAGTACAGGAGAACGCCAGGGCCAAGAAGTAGGAGTGAGTGGGTAGGGGAGCAGGGCAGAAGAAGGGTATAGGGAACTTTCAGGATACAATTTGAAATGTAAATAAAGAAAATATCTAATAAAAAATTACCAGAGATGTAAGAGAGTATTAAAATGAACAGGTGATGGAAATAGAGAATTCAACTGAAGGCTCAGACAAGAAATTCATTGACTTAGATGGGAAATTCAGTAAACCTTGTTGGGGGAATGCAAGTAGAAATCTTGGTAATGAAAATATCAATAAATTAAACTGAAAAAGCACCAAAAAAACCATGAAGAATACTTGATATAAATGTTACAACTCTGAAGGGAAAGGTATCTTTGCAGTTGGGAGCCAAGGAATACCATGAAGTCACATTGAGCTACAAACCTCACACAAAAGATCTGTTGGGAAAGACACAAGAAGAGGGCTGCCCCTACTCAGGTGAGAGGCAGCAGGGAACTGAGCAGGAGGAAGGGTTATATAGGATGTCTTTGTGGCAGAGTTTGCTAGGGTGAGAATTTTCAGGGTAGGAATTGGTGGGATTTCAAGCTAAGGCCAGGGAGTGAAGGGATTTTATGCCAAGGTATTGGTGGGTTTTCATTCTTACGGATTAGTGGGGTTTGGTAACTTTTTTCACCCAGAAGTGACTTGGACCCTTTATCCTATACTTGATCAAGTATAAGAAATAATAACAGGGAACAAAGACAAAGCTGGAGAATTATAGCAGTAAGGGACAATAAAAGGAATCACCCATAATGACTATGATTTTCAAGAACTCTAGTACATGATCAAGAGCCCAAAACTAAGAATCCTTTGGAACCCATTCCAATTTCTGCAGAACTTTGGCAAATCTAGAGAAAGATGGAAACATCTAAGGATGTGAAGCTTTGGGAATTCTAAATAAATCACTCTACATCATGTTATAGTTAAAGTGGTAAGGATACAAGATAATGATTGAGAACTGAATGCACTGAGAGAAAAGGGCTAAGTTACAGCCAGGCAAACTTCACAAAAATCCTAAAAGTCAGGATAGCACTGAATGACATGTTTCAAACCAAAAATGAAAGAGAGAGAAAAACCTTACCAATCAATATCATTATTATATCAAACAAAGTTATTTTACACATATATGAGAAAGAAAGATAATTACAATCACAAGAGCTCAAGAAAGTGTTGGGTGTGGCAGCACTCTTTTGATTCCACCACTTGGGAGACAGAGGTGGGTGGATCTCTGTGAGTCAGCCCAATCTTCAGGCTGAGTTCCAGGCCAGCCAGGGCCACCAAGTGAGACTCCATCTTCAAACACAATATAAAAATAATAAATAAATAAGTAAATCTCCCAAGAAGAATAGAGGAACAAATGAGAATTGAGAATGAACCCAATATTTTTAAGCCACTAAACCAGTAAACCTCTAAGATGAATAAAGCAGAAAGAAAGAAAAAAAAAAAACAAAAAAACAAAGAAACCAAAGTTTACTTAAAACTATCACGGGGTAAGGGGGGCAACAAAATAACTAGAATAAGCACCACACACCTCCTGATTATAATGCTAAATGTAAACATTTCTAGTGTTCCGATTAAAACATGCAGACTGAATTCATGAGTGCAATAGCTATGCCATGTCTTGAATACAGCATTTCACAGCACTCTTCCCATCCTCTGGCTTTTCCTTTTTTTGTCTCTTATTTCAAGATGTTCCGAGACTTGATGGGGGTGGAGAGCGTTGGTAAAGATTATCTCATTTCGGTCAGAATAGAAAGAGGATGATTCTTCCTCCCCTCCCTACTATCAACTGAGAAGAGCTCCTTGTGACTTGATAGTAGCTAGGTGAGGGAAGGTGTTGTCAATGCTAGCTTTCCCATGCTGCAGTGGTTAGTCCCACCCCCATGTACATGTAGGCATCATAGACCTATTCGGTTGTGTAAAAATGTTGGAGTGGAAAATGTTTTGAGGATATGAGGTATATATGATCATGTGTCATTGTATGCATGCATGAAATTTCCAATAATAGTAAACATTATAATAACAAAAGATATGCAAACTGATTGATTTCCATCTTTGCCTCTCTCCTCCCCCTGCCCTATAAGATAACATTCTATTAATACTCTTAAGTGCCTCACATTTTTCATTTAATGATGCACCTTAAATGTCTCCCATTGGAATGTAGGGGATGAATAGGCACTGCCTTTAAACTTGTCTTTCTATAATTGCCTTATTTAGTAAGTCTTCTGCACCAACTGATGTTTAAGATGAGAATGTAGCTAAACAGATTTATAAATATCAATAAAACCACACAACTCACATATTTATATGGGTTGAATTATTACTACTTGTAGAATGAATGGGGCAAAGACATTTTGTATAGAATCTTAAATAATTATAGAAAATATATAGAAGAGTCATTTTGCATCAAACTCCTTAGCAGTAATTAATATATGCACAAGAAATTATTTTCTTAATATATTAAATGAAGATTTATTTCTTATAAAAGTATGTTAAAAGTTAAACTGTGTCGTCAATCTTATTCTGCAATTGTATGTTGAATAGTAAACTAACAAAAAAACCATTTTTGTGATAGAAAATTTACTCACAGCCATACAGGATTTGTGTGAATGTTTTGGAAACAGGAGCAAGATATTTTCATAGGCCACAGCAACCTGGTAATGTAAGCATCATAATAAAGTTTAACACATAGGAAAGAAGTTAATTATTTTTTACTTCCACTATTGATTGACAAACAAAAGCCCAGGTTCTTCTTCAAATGAATCTGATTAAACCTAGATTTGAAGATCCAAAGTTTTCAAAAGAAGGGAGCAGTTTATATGAACTCATAGACTTGAGCAAAGTTGTAATACAAACATTAACCTTTGAAAAATGAGCCAAGAAATTGTATGGGTAAGCAGATTTCTGTTCTACAAATCTTTTAGACATTACTGCCTTAATCTCACTTGCACACTGAGAAATTATATCCCACTGTGCAGGAAAGAAAAAATGTGAGGAACAATGTACATTAGATGAGGTGGCAGGAGCGATAACCAGTTCAAATATTTGTTAGGCAACTATTATTTATTTCTTTCCAAGTTAAAATTGGGTTTTGAGAGTATAATCTGTAATAACTTCCATTATCCAATGAATCAGTTGGGGGACATGATTGCAGGTGAGCCTACTACAGCCTACCTGAGTGTGGCTCATTTAACATACATTGGGAAGAGTCAAGGCTCAAAGACAGCACGTGTGACTTTTATGTATGACTCTATCTCCTAGTCTCTAAAATAATCTGGTAAGGTACCCAGGTCCCTGTGAAGGCTCCAAAGAAAAGGCTCCTGCCAGTGTGAAGACAGATGGACTGCTGTGACACACCTACCCACACACTATTTACAGGTGACTGGTGTCCTATGCTGTTCTTACAAATAAACTCAGGCAAAATCTGTTAAACAAAAAATAAAAATCAGTCATGGCTTCTTTCTCTATATGTGTGTAAGTGTGCACATACCTATGGATGACCATGGAGGCCAGAAGATGGCAACAGATCCTCTGGAGAAATCATATGCCCTAGGGCTGGAGTTACAGGTGATTGTGATCCACCTGGAGTGGGGACTGGGACCCAAACTCCAGTCCTCTGAAAGAACATCAGCATCCTTAACAGGGAATCATCTCTTCAGCCCAGGGGCATACCTTTTACATGTAATTACTAATGCTTCTATTTCATTTTGACCTGGGAGTTGTTTTTTTGGGGAAATGACTTTTTTTGTATGTCCTTTGAAAATAAGTCCATTCTCTTTCCCAATATGCAGTATAATATCATTGACAAGACAATTACTTTTTAAAAATTTATTTATTTATTTGTTTGTTTATTATATGTAAGTACACTGTAGCTGACTTCACACACCCCAGAAGAGGGTATCAGATCTCATTATGGATGGTTGTGAGCCACCATGTGGTTGCAGGGATTTGAACTCAGGACCTCTGGAAGAGCAGTCAGTGCTCTTAACCACTGAGCCATCTCTCCAGCCCCTGACAATTACTTTTCATTTTTCTTGTAAAAACTTTTCTCCTTTGTTTCCTGTGAACAAAACTTATTCACTGCAGAGAGGTTGATCTGACCGTCATATTTTATATTGAGTTTTAATTGTTAATTATGTATAAACAGCATTTTCGAGTCACACTATATAGAATAGTTTTCCTGCAAAGATGTAAATAGGCATCTAGTCACAGAAGAGAGCACACAACTGGGAAGAGGATGAATTTATTAATTTTAATTACTGTAGTAGGAGTTAAGACAGTGGTTCTCAACCTTCCTAATACTGTGACCCTTTAATGCAGTTCCTCATGTTGTGGTGACCCCCAACCATAAAATTATTTTCATTGCTAATTCATAACTGTAAGTTTGCTACTGTTATGAACTGTAATGTAAATATTTTGTATGCAGGATATCTGATATGCAACCCCTGTGAGAGGAGAGTTTGATCACCACAGGGCTTGTGCCCCACAAATTGAGAACCACTGGGTTAGAGGATACTTACAGGAATGTGACTGTGTAAATGGAGTAACTCCTTTACATTCTGTATACCTACTTTCTTGTAATTTGAAAACCATCTGTTGCTGAGACAGAATTAAATCCATTTGGTAGAGGGGCACAGGAGGGAGGGTTATAATCTCAGAAGAGGGTCTAATGATCCTCCTTATTCTTTTCTCTTATGAATGTCAACAGGCTGGAGCTTCTACGGGTTTCTTGCTGGTAATCCTAGCATCTTTGATGAGGATCGTAATGGCAGTTATGATAGGCAAATAGTGTTTTGTACAGTTGATCTTTTAACTTTGTTTACATCAGAGGGAATTTCCTTATTAGTGTTCTTTCTAAATAGTAGTTAGCTAATTAATCAGTATTTCTTAAAGGACTATTATGTGAAAAATCATGTTCAACTTGCAAAAGCATTTATATTCATGTAAATATTAGTTACCTTTATGTTACTATGATAAAACACCATGGCCAAGTGTCTTAGTCAGGGTTATTATTTACAGGAACAGAACTTATAGAATTAATCTCTCTCTCTCTCTCTCTCTCTCTCTCTGTGTGTGTGTGTTTTCATACTTTTTTCTTTTGTTTATTTTGTTCTATTCTGATTTGTTTGTTTGCTGCCCTTTTTCTAAAAAGAGAGAGAAAGACAGCATACAGTTGGATTATGCATAAGATATTGGAGAAGATAGGGGGAAATGCTATCAGAATGTATTGTATGAAAAATGTATTCTTAATTTAGAAAATTAGTGAATGTTATAGTATAAATAATTAATTATATGGAAGAGTGAGAAAAGGAGAGAATTAATAATGTAGAGAAGAGAAGAAATGCATGAGATAAAGTTATGAGAAACGATAAAGAATGAAAACAAAAACAAATACAGAGCAAGGCAAACAATTAGAAAAAAATCAATAGTTACTCCTTGCTGAGGATGGGAATATTTTGCTTCCCCAACCCACCCCAGGCTTGCCCTTTGCAGTTTATTTTGAAAGAGGGCAGAGGTATTGAGTTCTTTTCTCTGTAAAGTCCAAACAGGACAGACCGGAACAGGCTGTTTGGAGACTGGGCCCCACCCTGTTTTCCTCTGGAAAGAGATAGCAACTCTGGCTGCTGCTGGCTTGAATTCCTGTTAGCATTCTTCATGTGCTAGATTGGCAATGTAGTGAGGATGGGACTGATCAGCAAGGCTGTCCTGTCAGCTGCAGCTGTGGATTGCCCAGGTGGATAATCCTCGTACCTACTTGGGACTAGGAAACATCCAGCAGCAGTTGAATTTCCATACACTATCTATAGATCTCTGGAAGTGTACAGTCATACCAAAGCAATCTGCACTTTAGGGTGAAGTGTAGGCCCTGAAGGATCCTGCTTCTCTAGGTGATGCTAGGCTCTGTCCCTGCCTATACCCCTACCACAGACTTTCTCTTTCTTCCAGGAATTAGACCACAGTTCCTTCTTGAAGATGACCTGCTCTTCCCATCATGAAGACCTAAGTCACTAGGTCAGCATCCTAGTCACAGCTAGTTTTCAGGGCCTACAATGATCTTGCATTGGTTCCTTTGTATCATCTTGATCAATGATATTATTCTATTTATTTACATTTAAAATGTTATCCCCCATCCCAGACCCCCTCTATGAGCCTCCCACTCCACCCCAACTCCCCTTCACCTCTAAAAGGGTACTCCTCTACCCATCCACCCACCCACTCCCACCTCACCCCTCTATCATCCACCTTCTCTGGGATATCATGCCTCTGCAGAACCAAGCACACTGCTCCCACTGAGGCCAGACAAGACAGACTTCTACATATGTAGTGGGGGCCATGATCCAGCCCATGTATGCACTTTGGTTGGTGGCTTAGTCTCTGAGAGCTCTGAGGGTATGGTTAGTTAATACTGTTGGTCTTCCTATGGGGTTGCAATCCCTTTTAGCTCCTTCAGTACTTCTCCCAACTCTTCTATATGGGTCCCTGAGCTCAGTCCAATGGTTGGCTGTAAGTATATGCATCTGTCTCAGTCAGCTGCTGGTAGAGCCTCTCAGAGGACAGCCATGCCAGGCTCATGTCTGTGAGCACAACATGTTATCAGGAATAGTGTAGGGGTTTGGTACCTGTGCATAGAATGGATCCCTAGTTGAGGCAATCTCTGAATGGCCTTTTCTTCAGTTTCTGCTCCATTTTTGTCCTTGCATTTCCTTTAGACAGGAACAATTCTGGGTCAAAATTTTTGGGATGAGTGGGTAGCTCCATCCTTCAATTGGGGGCCATGCCAATCTACTGGAGGTGGTCTTTTCATGTTCCATCTCCCCACCGTTGGGCATTTTGGCTAATGCCATCTCCATTGGGTCCTGGGAGTCTCTCACATCCCTGATGTCTGGGACTTTCTAGAGATACCCCCTGTTCCCCACCTGCATATTTCTATTCATTCTCCTGGCCCTTTGGACTTCTCTCCTGTCTCCTCCATAATTGATTCTGCTCCCCTTTTTCTCCCACACAGGTCCCTCCTTCCCTCTGCCTCCCATGATTATTTTGTTCCCCCCTCTAAGTGGAATTGAATCATTCTCACTTGGGCCTTTCTTCTGTTAAACATTATACAGTCTGTAAGTTGTATCATGTGTATTCTGAACTTTTTGGCTAATATCCACTTATCAGTAAGTATATAAAATATATGTCCTTTTGGGTCTAGGGTACCTCACTCAGGATGATATTTTCTAGTTCCATCCATTTGCTTGCAAAATTCATGATGTCCTCGTTTATAATAGCTGAGTAGTATTCCATTGTGTAAATGTACTACATTTTCTGTATCCATTCTTCGGTTGAGGGATATCTAGGTTGTTTCCAGATTCTGGCTACTACAAATAATACTTCTATATACATAATGAAGTGCATGTCCTTGTAAGATGATGTAACATCTTTTGGGTATATGCCTAGGAGTGTATAGCTCCATTTTCAGGTAAAATTAATTCCAAGATTCTGAGGAACTGCCAGATTTATTTCCAGCGTGTTTGTACCAGTTTGCCATCCCAACAGCAATGGACAAGTGTTCCTCTTTCTCCACATCCTCAGCAGCATCCGCTGTCACCTGAGTTTTTGATCTTAGCCATTCTGATTGATGTGAGGTGGAATCTCAGAGTTGCTTTGATTTGCCATTTCCCTGATGACTAATGATGTTGAAAGTTCTTTATGTGCTTCTCGGCCATTCAAGATTCCTCAGTTGAGAATTCTCTATTTAACTCTGTAGCCCATTTTTAAATTGGATTATTTGGTTTTTTTGGAGTCTATCTTCTATAGTTCTTTTTATATTTTGGATATTAGCCCTCTGTCAGATGTAAGGTTAGTGAAGATCTTCTCCTGATCTGAGGGTTGCCATTTTGACTTATTAACAGTGTCCTTTGCCTTACAGAAGCTTTTCAGTTTCATGAGGTCACATTTGTTAATTGTTGATCTTAGGCCTGAGCCATTGGTCATCTGTTCAGGAAATTTTCCCCTATGCCAATGAACTCAAGGCTCTCCCCCACTTTATGTTCTATTAGATTCAGTGTATCTGGTTTAATGTGGAGGTCCTTGATCCACTTGGACTTGAGCTTTGTACAAGGTTATAAATATGTCATCTCCTATTTTAAAGTATGATTTTTCAGAGTTCTAGACTGTATCACTGGTAAGCCTATGATACATTGCCTTTTTCTTCTGCTTAAAGCTTCATGGAGTGGGATTGTTCCCATTTCTGTGATTTTGCACAGATTCCCTTGTTTGTTTAACAAATCTGAAGTTCATGATTTTTAGATGTCACCTGATGCTATCTACTGTTGATAGTTGCACTCCTGTGCCTTCCAACAACACCCACACCATCCCACAGCCATGCTCCTGATATCATGCTCCAGACTCAGAGATGCAGGTATGCTGGGTGCCTCTAATCTACCACCTTTCTCCATGACCTCAAATAGGATTTTAAAAACTGCCAAGTAAGGAATAACCTGTACGGGAAATCTACTAGATCTGGTGATTCCATCTTGATATGTTACTTAGTGCTCATCTCCTGTAGCATTCAATATTCTTTGTTCTTACTAAACTCAACTCATGAGAGTTTGACCACACCTTAGTGAGTATTAAGATAACAGAAATTGGACTCTTTCCCCCTGGGGAAGAGGTAACAAGAATGAGGAGGTGACAGGGAAGAACTGGGAAGTGAATGTGATAAGGGTGTATGATGTGAAATTCCCAAAGAATCAATACAAATACTTTGTTGGGAAAAATTATGTTTTTCATACTTCTTTATATTTTCGGTTCAGGACAAATAGCTACTGTGATAAACTTGTATTAAACAGTTTATACTGGGGTTAGAGTGGTGGCTCAGTCCTTAAGAGCACTGGATTGTTCTTCTAGATGACCCATCTTCTATTCCCAGCATGGACATGGTAGTTTGCAACCATCTGTAGCTCCAGTCGCAAAGAATCAGATGCCCTCTTCTAGCCTCTGCAGACACTGCATGCATATGCTATGCTGACATACATGTAGACAAAAATCCATATACATATGTTTTTTTTTATTTAAAAAGAGGCATATACTGTTAATCAGAATCCATTCAGGAGAATGAAAGCCATATCATGTTTGAGAAGAAAGAGTTTAGCATGAGAAATGAGTTGAATGAATATGAAGGTACTTAAGGGACATGAAGGGCCCACTGGGCTTAAGAAAGATAGGGTAATATAAAGAAGCATTAGTACATAGAGGTGAGGGAATAAGGATGGGAGTTTGGAGTAATCACAGCCTAAGAGAGCTGAGTGAGGGCCATCTGGAACTGAGACTCAGACCTCCAAAAGGAACATTGGTTGACTGGTGCTGGTAGCTCTGAGAGTTGCAATGTAGCTGGTTCTGGAAAATTGAAGGAAAGAATGACCAGGAAATTTGTGCTAACTACTACTACTAAGTGATGGCAGGAACAAGAAACAGACAGTAAAGACCAGACCCCTTCTGCCTCAAAGTCTCCCTGCATTCCCCACTCCTTTCAGACCTACTAAAGAGTGAACAAGTGAAGTAAAATTTATAGACCCAAAGCTCCAAGAGCCAAGAAAAATGTCTACATCAGAATACTTACTAACTTAAGCTACACAAAGCTATTCGTTTTTACATTTACTAATTATTCACAAATCACAGGGATTGTGTGTAAAATTCCTAGATTTATGGACTGGATACTTCTAATAGTTAATTTGCAGTAATACATGTCTTAAAATGTCTAATCCAATTTTTGAATAGGATTGGAGTAGGTGAGATGTGTATCTAATGAAAATGTACTTCAAAGCTAGTGTTTGTGACATCTACCCAAGATGCCAGTAGTAACCATACCTCCAAGTTGTGATAAGCAAAAATTGCCTCTATACATCTTCACATGTCAACTGAGGTCAAAATTACCCTAATGGAACTTAAGGGGTAGGTCCCAGACCTAGCAGTAGATGGCCAACACAGAACAAACTCACTGATATTTTTACACACTTGTCTCACATCACTTTGGTATTTTTTGTCTTACTAGTCTTTTGTTTGTATATTATAGCTTCTGCTTTTGTGTTTTTGCAATTTTATTTTTTGTATGTGTGCATGTAAATCTTGTGTTTATTATGTGTGTATTTAAATTCTGATTTGTTTTTGTTTATCCATTTTCTAAAGACAGAAAAAACAATATAGAGTTAGGTTGGTAGCATCTGGGAGGAGGAGGTGGGAGAGGGAAACTCTGATTAGAATATATTGTATAAACTTTTTTGATAAAAGATATTAAGCAGGTAATGAATATTAGACTACCACCACATGTGAACAGGTATTGATTTGGTGTTTTAATAATAATACAGGGAAATAAGAAATTAGACTCTCTTAGCATTGTTAATCAGAATGTGCATTTGACTACTCAGTATAAAATGTATAACTAGTTTCTAAAACCCTGTTAGCTTCATTTTGGAAAAGTTGATTTCTTGTCTTTGGGAAGAACGTTATTAGATTTTTTTTTCTGAAATCTTTAAAACTGCTATTAGAAATAAATGAAGAAGATTCCTGAATCCTACTGTATCTGTCAGTAGTCTAACTAAAAAGATAAAACTGGTGGGAGGATTTTTTTTTCAATTGTTCCATACTATTAATCTTTTTTTTAATTAGGTATTTTCCTCATTTACATTTCCAATGCTATCCCAAAAGTACCCCATCCCCTCCCCCCCACTCCCCTACCCACCCACTCCCACTTTTTGGCCCTGGTGTTCCCCTGTACTGGGGCATATAAAGTTTGCAAGTCCAATGGGCCTCTCTTTCCAGAGATGGCCAATTAGGCCATCTTTTGATACATATGCAGCTAGAGTCAAGAGCTCTGGGGTACTGGTTAGTTCATAATGTTGTTCCACCTATAGGGTTGCAGATCCCTTTAGCTCCTTGGGTATTTTCTCTGGCTCCTCCATTGGGGGCCCTGTGATCCATCCAATAGCTGACTGTTAGCATCCACTTATGTATTTGCTAGGCCCCGGCTTAGTCTCACTAGAGACAGCTATATCAGGGTCCTATCAGCACAATCTTGCTAGTGTATGCAATGGTCTCAGCATTTGGAGGCTGATTATGGGATGGATCCCTGGATATGGCAGTCTCTAGATGGTCCATCTTTTTGTCTCAGCTCCAAATTTTGTCTCTGTAACTCCTTCCATGGGTGTTTTGTTCCCAATTATAAGAAGGGGCAACAGAGCAATTGTGATAAATAAGGCATGGTACTGGTATAATGACAGAAAAGTAGACCAATGGAATAGAATTGAAGACCCAGAAATGAGCCCACACACCTATGGTCACTTGATCTTCGACAAGGGAGCTAAAACCATCCAGTGGAAAAAAGACAACATTTTCAACAAATGGTGCTGGCACAACTGGCGGTTATCATGTAGAAGAATGCGAATTGATCCATTCCTATCTCCTTGTACTAAGGTCAAATCTAAGTGGATCAAGGAGCTCCACATAAAACCAGAGACAGTGAAACTTATAGAGGAGAAAGTGGGGAATAGCCTCGAAGATATTGGCACAGGGGAAAAATTCCTGAATAGAACAGCAATGGCTTGTGCTGTAAGATCGAGAATTGACAAATGGGACCTCATGAAACTGCAAAGCTTCTGTAAGGCAAAAGACACCGTCAATAAGACAAAAAGGCCACCAACAGATTGGGAAAGGATCTTTACCTATCCTAAATCAGATAGGGGACTAATATCCAATATATATAAAGAACTCAAGAAGGTGGACTCCAGAAAATCAAATAACGCCATTAAAAAATGGGGCTCAGAGCTAAACAAAGAATTCTCACCTGAGGAATACCGAATGGCTGAGAAACACCTGAAAAAATGTTCAGCATCCTTAATCATCAGGGAAATGCAAATCGAAACAACCCTGAGATTCCATCTCACACCAGTCAAAATGGCTAAGATCAAAAATTCAAGTGACAGCAGATGCTGGTGAGGATGTGGAGAAAGAGGAACACTCCTCCATTGTTGGTGTGATTGCAAGCTTGTACAACCACTCTGGAAATCAGTCTGGCAGTTTCTCAGAAAATTTGACATGGTACTACCAGAGAATCCCGCAATATCTCTCCTGGGCATATATCCAGAAGATGTTCCAACTAGTAAGAAAGAAACATGCTCCACTATGTTCATAGCAGCCTTATTTAAAATAGCCAGAAGCTGGAAACAACCCAGATGCCCCTCAACAGAGGAATGGATACAAAAAATGTGGTACATTTACACAATGGAGTACTACTCAGCTATTAAAAAGAATGAATTTATGAAATTCCTAGGCAAATGGTTGGACCTGGAGGGCATTATCCTGAGTGAAGTAACCCAATCACAAAAGAACTCAAATGATATGTACTCCCTGATAAGTGGATATTAGCCCAGAAACTTAGAATACCGAAGATATAAGATACTATTTGCAAAACACATGAATCTTATACTATTAATCTTAGTTCTGTGGTAGTCAGAAGCCAATATTCCAATATGACTAAGGTGGGAGATTTCTCAAACTTGAATTTTGGGAAATGGTAGATTACAAGCCGTCAAAAATTAGTATTTGGATTTGTTAGTAAAGGAAGCATTTAGTACAAACACTAAAAAAGGTTAATTTTTTTCTCTATGTGCCCCCTAATGACCTAACAATGTTCTGCATACTTGTGGCTAATATTTAATTATGTCTTTTGTAAACTCAAAAGAAAATACAACAGTAATCAAAAGAGAACAAAGTTATGTTTTCCAAAATACATTTGGTCAGGTGAACTAATTAATCATATTTTGCTTAGATTTTCTCAGATATGGAGGGTCATTTAGATCCCTATATCTGTACCATAGAATCCATGAACAAAGCCAAGATGAATAGGCATATATAAACAGTTGAACTATAGGCAGATCATTCTTCAGTTCTCTAGTGAAAGTAATAGTAACCCAAAGAGATTGGGTCTCCCTTCTCTGCTTCCCTACTCTCCTTGCCCAATTTTGTAGTTCATGATACACACTCAATGTAGAAAATGTACACAATGACCTTAATGGTAAAAAAGATAACTTTAATACCAAGAAACACTGAGTACATTTCATCCTGTAGTTCCATATCTAATATTCTTGTCTGTGTGCTTATTTAAATGCAATGAATCAGAATCATATTACAGGTTTGACAGTTGACTTTTTCAATCAATTGTTGCACCATGCACATTAGCTCCTACATTTAAATATTCTGCAAAAGAGAAGTGATCATTCCTTACTACATTATCACTGATGCAAAGAACCCCAACCCATGGAAAGTAGCTATTACAGTGGCTGGCACACCAACAGTTTTCAGGAAAAATTAGTCCAGATTATTCTTACAATTCTTATAGTTACTCTTTGACACTTCAGCTTCGACTCTGGGGAAACTTCATCAGAGTCCTTCGGTTGGATTCTTTTCATGGGTCTCTTTGGGCCATGGTTTCTTATGCACTGTGAACTGTGAAACTCTTTAGAGGACGATGTATTGTTTTCTCATTTCTACTACCCAAGACCTGACAAGAAGCACTTTGGGGAAGAAAGTTACATTTTAGTTGATAGATTTCTGATGGGGTCAGCCGGGTGGTAGCAGCTGCAACACAGACTAGACAGCACACTTTGTTATGATGCTGTGGAACAACAAGCAGACACAGACAGGAAGTGAAGCCAAGCCAGAAACTTCAGGGCCTATTCCCCAGAAATGCACTTCTGCCAGCTAGATCTCACCTCCTAGGATGGAACACAGAGCCCCCAATGGAGAAGCTAGAGAAAGTACCCAAGGAGCTAAAGGGGTCTGCAACCTATAGGTGGAACAACAATATGAACTAACCAGTATCCCAGAGCTCGTGTCTCTAGCTGCATATGTATCAGAAGATGGCCTAGTCAGCTATCAATGGGAAGAGAGGCCCCTAGGTCTTGCAAACTTTATATGCCCTGGTACAGGGGAATGCCAGGGCCAAGAAGTGGGAGTGGATGGGTTGGGGATAAGGGTGGGATGAGGGTATAGGGGACTTTCGGGATAGCATTTGAAATGTAAATGAAGAAAATACCTAATTAAAAAAAAAAAAAAAGAGTTCCACAGTCTCCCCAGATAGTGCCTCTCACTGGAGATCAACGTATTAAAATACATGGGCATGTGGAAGACATTTGACATTCAGACTGAATCCGTTTAGTTAACAGATTAACCTTTTTACTATGAGATGGTAATCCTTGTCCTCTGCTGGCAGATGCCAGTAGAAGCCCTACACATGGTGACAGTCAATCATATCCCTTATTGTTGCCGACGATGTCTTACGGGGGCAGAAATTCAACCTGGTAAGTATGTCAAAACCTGTAAGAACGGTCCTTTCGAAAGACATTCCTGTCTAAAACTTCTATGTAGGATCAAGTGACATTGTCTCCTAAGGTATCTTAAAAGTCACCATGTGCTTCTTAGGATCCCCGAAATGGCTAGAATTAGCTGTATCAGATATCTGATCCAGGGAAATTCATTAAAAGCCACCCACTGGAGTAAGCTATTTGGCTTCTGAAAATTAAAACATCTTTCCATTTGCATCTAGAAACTGGATAACAGCATGAGACAATGAAATGATGCATGAAAATAAAATGAATTATGAAGTACACACGGTCACCTCCACCTCCTTAATCCTACCTTATATGTGATATAAAGCTCATGTGATACTCTATTATTAATAGCAGTTAAACAACAACAAAAAACGTGTTTCAAAACTTAAGTTGCTAAGGTGGATACGTTGCTCAATTGTTGGAATGCTTGTCTACCCAGCATGAAGCCCTGGATATGACCATCAACCTTACATAAAATCCAGAGTGGTACAAGCAGAAGGGTCAGAGGTTCATGGTTATCCTTGGAGCCTAGTCTGGTATTCATGAGACCTGACATCCTACCTCTCAAGGGAAAAGAAAAAGAAAAAGAAAAAGAAAAAGAAAAAGAAAAAGAAAAAGAAAAAGAAAAAGAAAAAGAAAAAGAAAAAGAAAAAGAAAAAGAAAAAGAAAGGAAAGGAAAGGAAAGAAAAGAAAAGAAAAAAGAAAAGGAAATAAACAAGTTGATAATATAATGGAAATATTTGAAGCACCTAAGGACAATTGGTTTTGAAGAAAACCCAGTATAGGATAACTACCCCTAAGGCCTGCCAAAGTTTTGGAGATTACAGTCTTTTGTTTCTTCCTCTCTTTCAATTATGACCTTAAACTCACATTAGAATTTAAAGGTGCATTTAGCAGAATATCAACTCACTATGATTATAATAAGCAGAAAATTCATTTTGTCGTTTGAATGCTTTCATGAGGGCTATGTCACAGCGATTAACCGTAAGAGGACAGAAGTTCAATGCTTCCGCAATAACTCAATGGGGATAGTTTATAGTCACTAGGCAAGCAGCTTCCCTCCATTGATATTTGCTACTCTTAAGCTCCTGACTCTTCTACTCAGGGAAAAAAATAGCATCAGTTGCTTTTAAAATTACATGTATGTTATGTATTTTGTGTGAGTATGGGTGTGCCCAAAGTAGCTTGAGCATGGAAGTTCTCTCCTATTGTGTGGGTCCTGAGAAACAGGTCATCAGAACTGGTGGTAAGTGTCTGGGCGAGCTGAACTATCTCATTGTTCCAGAATCAGTTTCTTTGAAGATCCAAGCTAACATGACAAAGCTCCATTCTATCCACATGTAGTAGGTGAGAAGCAGCATTGTGGGCCTGCCTGTAATCAAGGATATCTGGAAAGTGTATTGCTGGAAGAGAAAGTAGACGGATTATATGCAGCCATAATGAACAGTTTCCTTTAACTGAGTTAAAAAAAATAGCATCAGTTGCTTTTAAAATTACATGTATGTTATGTATTTTGTGTGAGTATGGGTGTGCCCAAAGTAGCTTGTCTAGAAAAATCAAAGGAATTACTTTAGATTACAATTTCATCTCTCTACAACACAGATTGGGAGTTCTAAGACAGGATCTAAACTTATTGGGAAATAGTATACTAGAATTAGAATTAAACTTACAGTGGAGTGGGGTTGGCTTTTCCTTCACTCTGACTAATATTTATAAAAATGCAGAGAGATCATGAGTGGAAACAGGCATGGGACAGCAGAGCACAGCTTAGATCTAAATGATCTATCGATAACCAAGGTACACATGAAAAGGTCCGCCTCTAGAGACATTAGGTGAAGCATGGCCCTTCTAACACTTCCACTTTAGACATCTGAGCTTGAAAGGTGTGACATGATAAATATTTTCTACTGAAAGCCATCTGGTACCTGGCACTGCTTTGTGCCTGCCCCTAGAAAGTGAAACAGTAGTCAGACACAAATATGAAGAGTACCAAACAACTTCCTAATGCTTCCTGGGCCTCATTTCCCATCCTTGAGTAACACTGGCCAAAGGATATGAGGCTGATGATGGGATCTATGTGAAGGGAAGCAGTTTAACAAACGAATCCTTCAATGATGATCTTGTTTTCATACCAAGTTCCTTCAAAATGGCAGTGTCTTTTTTTTTATATATAAGAACATTTTTTATTATAGCAAAAGGGCCGAAAAAAAGATATAAAGGGAGAGATGCATGGACCAATGCCTAAGATTTGTCCAAATACAAAACTTCTTTATCCTTCATGATGCAGTGCTCAATTGAAACCAATTTAGGATATGTGCACAACATTGTCAATCCATGAAGTTCTTGATTGCAGCATGCTGGCAACAAGGCTAATCTTTATACCCAAGCCACACAGTTAATACCTCCAATATCCACTGCCTCTGGAGTATGAAGTTGCTACAGATATCCCAAACTCCCATAAGGAACCACTGTGTCCAAATCCTCTAATCAAAAAAACTTCCTCTTGTTCGGCAGGATAATGTATCAATTTAGAGATCACCCCATATTAGCTGAAGGTACATACCAGACATTTTTTACAGCTCATTGTTTTATTTTAATTTTTTGAATTAATTAATTTATTCACCTTACACCCCAATATCACCCCTGCTCTCCTCCCAGTACTTTCTCTTACAGCTCCTCCCCATTTCTCCTTGCCCTTCTTCTCTGAGAAGGGTGAGATTCCTCACTGGTATCACCCCCTACCTCCTCACATCAGTCGCTGTAGGACTAGGCAATCCTCATGATTATCAGAGGAGGCACACAACTGATGGGGAGGAAGACCTGCCCTCAATATTGACAGCACAGTGCCATAGGCAGAGGGCTGATGGAGGAAGACAGCTACCAGCATGTAAGCTCAATTCTCTCTCTCTCTCTCTCTCTCTCTCTCTCTCTCTCTCTCTCTCTCTCTCTCTCTCTCTCTCTCTCTCTCTCTCTCTCTCTCTCAGACAGGGTCTTACTACACAGCTTAGGCTAAACTGAAAAAAATAATTTCATTTCATTTTACTTTTTATTTACTTTACATCCCATTCACTACCCCCCCCCTCAGTCACATCCTTCCACATTCCTTCCTCCTCCCACTCTGAGGAGGTGAGGGTCCCCTATGTATCCCCCCATCCTGGCTCTTCACGTCTCTGTGGGGCCAGGCACTTCCTCTCTCACAAAGGCTAGACAAGGCAACCCAACTAGAAGAACATACCCCACCCACATATAGGGAACACCTTTGAAGATAGCCCCACATACACACACTCCAGTTGGTCAGGACCCATATGAAGACCAAGTTAAACATCTGCTACATATGTCTGGGGATGCCTAGGTAGAGCCCATGTATGTTCTTTGGTTGGTGGTACAGACTATGAGATCCCCAAGGGTCCAGGTTAGTTGACCCTGTTGGTCTTCCTTCTGGACCTGCAATCCTTCCTCTTATTCTTCCATGAGAGTGCCCAAGCTCCATCCACTCTTTGGTTGTGGGTGTCTGCATCTATCTGAGTCAGCTGCTGGTGGAGCCTCTCAAAGGACAGCTATGCTAGGCTCCTGTTAATCCTTCTGCCTCAGCCTCTCATGTTCTGGCATTACAACCACCTCACACATCTTGTCTCTTTATTTCTTTTGAGCCACTGTGTCTATTGCTGCTGCCTTTACTCATGAACATTGAATGGTATCTTTCAATCTTTGAATGTGATCATACACCAGAGAAGCTGCAGGAAGGTTCTAAGCCTACAGCAGGGACTACATCGTTGGTCTTTCTTGTTCTGGGAAGCTACCAGTCTCTCTGGTGTACAAATGGGTATTATGACACTATCTAGCCTGTCATTGTGTGAGCCAGTAAGCCCTCTCAGTCTATTCATTCTGTTCTTCTAGTACCTTTGTGTTTTAAGAAGACCTCCTTTATACTCTTGAAATTGATTTCATTTCTTTTAAAAAGAACTTTGAGGCTGGGCGTATACCTCAGTTGATAGAGTACTTACTTAGCATACACAAGATCCTGGGTTCAATTCTTTGCACTGCATACATCGGACATAGTGGCATATATTGATATTCAGGAGGTAGAAGCAGAACAACAAGGCATTCAAGGTCATGTTTACCAGTACACAGAGTTCAAGGTCCAGCTAGGCAACATGAGAAGCTGTCTCAAAACAAAACACTCATGGAAGGAGTTACAGAGACAAAGTTTGGAGCTGAGATGAAAGGATGGACCATCTAGAGACTGCCATATCCGGGGATCCATCCCATAATCAGCTTCCAAAGGCTGACACCATTGCATACACTAGCAAGATTTTGCTGAAAGGACCCAGATATAGCTGTCTCTTATGAGGCTATGCCGGGGCCTAGGAAACATAGAAGTGGATGCTCATAGTCAGCTATTGGATGGATCACAGGGCCCCCAATGGAGGAGCTAGAGAAAGTAACCAAGGAGCTGAAGGGATCTGCAACCCTATAGGTGGGACAACAATATGAACTAACCAGTACCCCCTGGAGCTTGTGTCTCTAGCTGCATATGTATCAGAAGATGGCCTAGTCGGCCATCAGTGGAAAGAGAGGCCCATTGGTCGTGCAAACTTTATATGCCTCAGTACAGGGGAACGCCAGGGCCAAGAAGTGGGAGTGGGTGGTTGGGGGAGTGGGTGGGGAAGCTTGTGGGGGACTTTTGGGATAGCATTGGAAATGTAAATGAAATAAATACCTAATTAAAAAATCAAAGGAAACTTTATTCTTTGTTTGATTCTTACAAGAAACGGATTTTTAAAATACTTGCACAAGCTCATCATATGAAACTATGATTGAAATTCTAGAGTCTTACAACCACTCATTTTAAAGCATTTTGCACCAGTCCTTGGATATGTTTTGGAGGTGTCTTTGAATATTTTACTGAGAAGCTGGGGATATCGTTCAGTGGTAGAGTGCTTGCCTAGCATGCACAAAGTCCTGGCTTCTATTTTCAGTACTGCAGAAGAAAACAAATGTTATGCTAAGAATGGAGAAGGTGCTTGGATGGAAATCTCTACACTTACCTATATCATGACGGGTTATGTAGCTTTTGGAAAATGCATCTTTTTAAGTCAGTGAATTAAGGAACAGGCCCATTACAAGATCCTTTGTTATAATGAAAAATTAAAAGACATTTCAACTCTCAGGCTCTAGATTAGCCCGGCATGTCTAAACCTAAGCCAATTCTACTTTTAAGTCTAGCATCTTTAGGATGGCTCCTGTTTCTTTTGCACTTGTCATCTCATCACAGAGCCCTTCATTACATCTAACACTTCTCCAAACTATGTTCTAGCCACCACATTCCTGAGAGAGTTCTGTCTGAGGCTCATTTCATTTGCATGGAGCCTTGAGTGCACTTTCTGGAATTGGAGACAGGGCTTACTGCACTCTTACCCACATATCGGAGCAGATGCCCATGAAGTAGGCCCCCAATTTCCTTGGATCTAATTAGACTTGGTAATTTGATCAATCAGCTCTCCTTCCAGTCAGTCCCAGACACAAGACATCACCTAACATCAATAATTGAAAGTTTGTATCTTCAGAATATCTGTCCTTTTAATTTATTTTAAGATGCTATAACAAAAATACCTCCAGTTGGGTAATAAGGACACATGCTCCACTATGTTCATAGCAGCCTTATTTATAATAGCCAGAAGCTGGAAAGAACCCAGATGTCCCTCAACAGAAGAATGGATACAGAAAATGTGGTACATTTACACAATGGAGTACTACTCAGCTATTAAAAACAATGGATTTATGAAACTCCTGGACAAATGGATGTATCTGGAGGATATCATCCTTAGTGAGGTAACCCAATCACAAAAGAAGTCATTAGATATGCACTCACTGATAAGTGGATATTATTCCAGAAACTTATAACACCCAAGATAAAGTTTGCAAAACCAATGGGTGGATACTTCATTCCTCCTTAGAATTGGGAGGAAGATGAAAGGATGGACTATCCAGAGACTACCCCACCCGGGGATCCATCCCATAATAAGCCACCAAACCCAGACACTATTTCATATGCCAGAAAGATTTTGCTGAAGGGACCCTGTTATAGCTGTCTCGTATGAGGCTATGCCAGTGCCTGGCAAATACAGAAGTGGATGCTCACAGTCATCTATAAGATGGAACACAGGGCCCCCAATGGAGACGCTAGAGAAAGCACCCAAGAAGCTGAAGGGGTCTGAAACCCTATAGGTGGAGCAACAATATGAACTAACCAGTACCCCCAGAGCTCATGTCTATAGCTGCATATGTAGCAGAAGATGGCCTGGTCAGCCATTACTGGGAAGAGAGGCCCCTTGGTATTGCAAAACTGTATATGCCCCAGTACAGGGGAATGCCAGGGCCAAGAAGCAGGAGTGGGTGGGTTGGAGAGCAGGGAGTAGGGAGGGTATAGGAAACTTTCAGGATAGCATTTGAAATGTATATAAAGAAAATATCTAATAAAAATAAATAAATAAATACCTCCAGTTGAATACTGCATAAAGGAAAGATGTTTAGCCTATTTCTTAAGGACCTAGAGGAGCTGTTCTCTAAAATAAAGATAATTTGTAAAAGGGCTGGAGAGATGGTTCAGCAGTTAAAAGCACTGGATGTTCTTCCAAGGGACCAGAGTTCAGTTTCTAATACCCAGTGGCAGGTCCCAACTGTCTGTAATTCCAGTTTCAGGAGATCTAACACTCTTACACAATATACATGCAAGCAAAACACTAATGCACATAAAATAAAAATAAATAGAGCAACAGTTGCAACCTGCAGGTCACAATCCCTTTGGGAGTTGCATATCTGATATTTACATTATGATTCCTAAAAGTAGCAAAAATTACAGTTATGAAGTAGCAACAAAATAACTGTATTGCTGAGGGCCACTAGAACATGGGAAACTTTATTAAATTGTCGCAGCATTAGTGAGGTTGAGAACCACTGCTCTAAAGTGTTATAGGGATGTGTCTTGGCTCCAGTGAGAACCTCATGCAGATGTCATCACAAAGATGGGAACATACCTGAGAGGCCCAGATTGAGCGGTGAATTAGGCAGGAAGTGAGATAACTGAACTAGCTTTACACTAACCCATCCTCATGGGAAGAAACTCAGTTCTGAAATAACCACATCATTCCCTGAGAAGGTGGCACCCTGTCCACCAAGCTCCTAGCACATGTTTCTTTGATGAATATGCTCATCTCATATTGAAACTATGGAACCTACAACAGAGCCAAATAGAGTGTTGCTTTTATGTGATGAAGTATTGGAACAAGGAGATAGATCCGTGGATAAAGGCACTTGCTGCCAAGCCTGAAGACCTCAGTTTGATCCTGTGGACCTACATGTTGGAAAGAAAGAACCAACTGCTGCCTCCTCCCAAGTCATTCTCTGACCCCACATAAGATGTTGTGTCATACACAGACAGCCCCCATACAAAATGTAGAAACAAAATAAAAAATTAAATTTAATTTAAAAACTAACTGTCAAGGAGATATTTAAAAAATAGTTCTCTAACACTACAGTTTAGTATCTTCCTGCGGGGAAGTATATTCTTCTTTGCATGTTATATTTTGAGACTAAGCATAGATTGCTTACACCAGGGAAGGTTTCAGTCCCACCAAAGCTAAACTTTCAGCCTTACCCTGTTTTCTCACAAAAGCTCTTCTGAGTTTGGTATTATCTAGCTCATCTCCACATGCATTTTCCTGAGAGGTTTTTTTGTTTTTGTTTTTATTTTAATTACTCACAATGTATTTCCCTAAGTAGAATGCTGATACCATTAAACAGACAGGGGAGTCTCCATCTGGTGGTCATGCTGGGAAATGGCATATTTTTCTGGGAGGACAGGGGGTTTTTAAGTCCTTGTGATATTTCAAAGGGTTGACAATATTCACAGTGTTCAGTTTGATCTTTCACATTCTGATTCTTATACCAGCAGAGAATTTTAACAGACATCTAAGGAGCGTACTCTCATCTTCAAACCAGTAATGATTGCAATGAAATGATCCAGCAAAATATTTCTTTAAAGGCCAGATAGTTAAACACTTTAGACTTCGTGAGCCATATGGTCTTTGTTGAATTACTAAACACTGCTTCTGGAGGACTAGAGTTACATGTATACAATACGACATGGTGTTCTCCAAGAAATCTTTGTTTATAGATAGTGAAGTTTTTATTTCACGTCATTGTCACATGTCACAGAATGTTCATATTTGTTTCAACCACTTGAAAATGTAAAAGCTCAGGGGCTAAGGAAAACGCTAGTTAAGGGAGAGGACCAGAGTTCAGTTACCAGCACCCAATTTCCCAAGTTTCATAGTGAGAAAGTCATAAAACAAGTACTTTTAAAATTCATTGGTAGGAATTTCAGGTACCTGGGTTACAGAAAACTGGGGAAATCTTGCTCAAGGTTTTGGATGCTATGAGGTGGCCTTTGGGTTGGTGGAAGCTGATAGTTTGTTAAGACCAGCAGAAAGACGTCACCTGATAGTCAAAAGGTTGCTAGGTCAAACAGAGAGATAGAAAATGAATGGCTGTTGAGGGGAAAAAGATAGTCCAAGATAATTTGGCTCAAGACATGGAATATTCCAGCTCTCTATAATCAGTCAGCCTTGTAGATTCTTTAACAAAGGTGAGTCCCTTTTATATAGCCAGGGACTTCAGTTCAAAGTTTTCTTCATGGAAACTTGATTTTGCTGTCTTCAAGTATATCTCAATGAATTCTCTCTTTATCTGTTTCTTTCTGTGGTGGTTTGAAAGAGAAGTGTCCCATATAAGCTCATGTGTTTGAACAGGTGGCCTCCAATCAGGGGCAGGGTCTGTGAAAGTTATGGCAACTTTGGGAAGGGTTAGGAAGGAACCTTGCTAACCCTTGCGAGTGTGTCACTGAGGATAGGCCTTGAAAAACTCATAATTCCATCTACCCATGTTCATCTTCCTGTACTCACCTTGTCCCCATGAGCAGAGGAAATCTGATCTTTCTGCTTCCTGTTATGCTGGCTTCATACTCCTGCCGATGTGGCTTCTCTGCTAGATTTGATTCTATCCCTCGGGAACTGTAAAAAAAAATTAACCCCTTTCTCCTCTAAGTTGCTTCCCCCTCCCACTTTTTAAATTAAATACTTTCTTTATTCACATTTCAAATGTTATCCCCTTTCCTTGTTTCCCCTCCAAAAATCCCCTACCCCATTCCCCCTCCCTGCTCCCCCACCCACTCACTCCCCACTTCCCCTTCCTGGCATTCCCCTGGAGCATTAAGCCTTTACAGGACCACTGGTCTTTCCTCCCAATGATGTCCAACAAGGTCATTCTCTGCTCCATATGCCGTGGGAGCCATGGGTCCCTCCATGTATACTCTTTGCTTGGTGGTTTAGTCCCAGGTAGCTCTGGGGGTTCTGGTTAGTTCATATTGTTGTTCCTCCTATGGGGCTGTAAACCCCTTCAGCTCCTTGGGTCCTTTCTCTAGTTCCTCCATTGGGGACCCTGTGCTCTAAGTTGCTTTTTAACATGGCATTTTATCATAACAACAGAAAAGCAAGTAATACTATTTTTCTCATGGACGTGTTTTCCCCCAATGCTTGTGGCAATGGCAGCTGAATGAGTGATTCAGAGGCAGCTGAGAACTCTGACTAGAGCAGTATGCTAGTGTGGCCTCAAGGCTGCCTGGATGGACACTGACCTGCTAACACTCATCAATATACAAAAGAAGGAGTGTTGCTTTCCACATCATATAGAAGGTATTCCTTTTCCTTTACAGTGAAAAGTCTCTGGCCAAGGCAACTGTTTGATGGGACAAATAGCTTAAGATATGTTGGTTCAGGATTTAAAATATTCCAACTCTCCATAGTAAAGGAAGTCTTAGTCAGTCAGCCTTGCAGGTAATGGAAAGAGAACAGCTAGCTTTAGACTGTCAGGGTAATTGGCTACTATGGGAATCTTCTTGATCTTGATGTCTGGCCTACTGGATATTTTCTTAGGAATCCATTTACGGTCTGTTCGATATTATAAGAGGGCATTGCATTTTTCTAAAGAGATGCTTTGGTCAATCCCTATCACCAAGGTATTAACTAAAAATAAGTGATTCATCATAGTCTTCTTGGTCCTACCAACTTGCAAACTGTAGTATGATTTTTTTTTTCCAGAATGAACCAGGATTGTCAGGTAAAGAATGCAGGGCTTGATATAGCAAATGTGGACATTTAGGTTAACTTAACACCATAATAAGTTGGAAATAAAATAGGAAAAAAGAAATGAAATTAATCATCAAATCCAGATATTAAGGTATGTCAGATGGTGTGTGTGTGTGTGTGTTCTTGAAAACATATGTATCTGTTGCATGATAGACTTTTTCTGGGAGATGTGACACACACATCTATTCACAGCAGACCCAGAAGAGACAATAATAATGACTGTATTAATGTCTCATTTGTTGAACCAATTTTTTTGTTTTGTTTTGTTTTTTGTTTGTTTGCTTTTATTGTAGTTACTAACAGGAATGTGGGTGAGAGGTTACTTACAAGGAACAGGGAAAACTCAAAAGTAGCTGCATCACTGTAGAAAGCTCACCCCAACATGGGTGAAGACTCCATAAAACTGCAACCGGAGGAGACTCTTTACACAGCATCTTACAGGCAGCTCCACTGCCCCAAATCTCTCTGGCCATTGTCTCCAGCCCTAGAAACTGATAGTTTACTCCAGTTAGCAATGTAGATAGGTGCCTTCAAGATTCTTGTAAGATGCCGTTCTTCCCGGATGTGTGACCTTTTGTATGCCTTTTGTTTATCACCTGAAGCTCCTACTCCTTATCCTCCTTTCTTCAGCAAATGTTTCCATTAGGAGGGACTGTTGCAAATCAGAGGAACGTGCCATACATCAGCATCTTGAAAAGCATAAAAAAATACATTTTATAGCAAACTAGGGTTCCTCTGCATGCCAAATGAAAAAAAGAATCAACAGCATGAAAATACAAGCCACAGAGCAAAATATTTAGATAGAATTTATCTGATATTTTAAAAAAGTTCATATGCAAAATACATAGGAAACTTAATAGCAAGGAAACAACACTATTAGTACATGGGTAGAGGACCTGAATAGGCATTTCTTTTAGGGGTTGGGGAAGAATGAGGTTGAGATAGGGTTTTGCTATGAAACACTGGCTGTTCTGGAACTTGCTGTGTAGAGTAGTCTATCCACGAAACTCACAGAAATCCACCTACCTCTGCCTCCTCTGGGTACTGGGATCAAAGGTATCTGCCACCACACCTGGTAAGACCTTGCTCAAGAGAAGACAAATGAGTGGTCAGCAAGTATACCAACAAAATGCTCAGTATTGCTAGCCATTAGAGAAATTAAGAACATAATTAGGTCTCACTTCACAGCTGTATGGATGGCTATAATTAAAGATGAAAGAAGTGTTGATGAAGTGGATAAAAGGAAACCTTGGTAATCTGTTGGAAGAAATGTAAATAAATAAGACAATGATTTCAAACAGTACTTTAACAAAAGAGACCCATCAACCCCACTAAGATCTATATATCCAAAAGTCTTGACATCAGCACGGTAAAGAAACAACTGCACTTCTACATTCACTAAAGGACTAGCTACAGTCACTTACACATCCAAACTAAGTGGCATCTACTCATGCTACCCAGTCTTGAAACTATAGCAGAAATTCCTGTCGTAAGGAACAGCACAACTAACCTTGGAGGAATCAATGCTAAATGAAATAAGCCAAGTAGAGAAAATCAAAAAGCATATGACCTCAATTATATGTGAGATCTGTAGAAGTTGAACTTATAGGGGTGTATGCTGTTTGTATCAAAGAGCTCATGTAACATGAGTGCTTTGAATTGATGAATATTCAGAATGTATGGGAAAGTAGAACACATACCATATTATTGCAATTACCTAAAATAAAGTGAGTGCAACAACTCCATTTTAGTTGAGCTTTCCTGAGTGCTGCAGCCACCCAGGGTCAAGGATGGCTAACCTGCTCTCATGACCCTAGGAAAACTCCACCTCTTAAAGGTTTCAAAAACATGCCAAATACTGGGGACCACCACGTGTTCAAATACATATGAGGATTATTTCTCATTCAAACTGCCACACACATTACTTTAAAAAATATATTCTGGATAGTCCATCCTTTCATCTTAACTCCAAACTTTGTCTCTGTAACTCCTTTCATGGGTATTTTGTTCCCTATTCTAAGGAGAAATGAAGTATCCACCCATTGGTCTTCCCTCTTCTTGATTTTCTTGTGTTTTGCAAATTGTATCTTGGGTGTTCTATGTATCTGAGCTAATATCCACTTATCAGTGAGTGCATATCTAATGACTTCTTTGTGATTGGGTTACCTCACTCAGGATGATATCCTCCAGATACATCCATTTGTCCAAGAATTTCATAAATCCATTGTTTTTAATTGCTGAGTAGTACTCCATTGTGTAAATGTACCATATTTTCTGTATCCTTCTTCTGTTGAGGGACATCTGGGTTCTTTCCAGCTTCTGGATATTATAAATAAGGCTGCTATGAACATAGTGGAGCATGTGTTCTTATTACCAGTTGGAATTTTTTTGGGTATATGCCCAGGAGAGGTATTGTTGGATCTTCCAGTAGTATTATGTCCAATTTTCTGAGGAACCTCCAGACTGACTTCTAGAGTCTACCCCACCCGGGGATCCATCCCATAATCAGCCACCAAACCCAGACATTATTGCACAATGCTAGAAAGATTTTGCTGAAGGGATTCTGTATGAGGCTATGTCAGTGCCTGGCAAATACAGAAGTGGATGCTCACAGTCATTTATAAGATGGAACACAGGGTCCCCAATGGAGAAGCTATATCCAAGGAGCTGAAGGGGTCTGCAACCCTATAGGTGGAACAACAATATGAACTAACCAGTACCCCCAGAGCTCATGTCTCTAGCTGCATATGTAGCAGAAGATGGCCTAGTCGGCCATCACTGGAAAGAGAGGCCCATTGGTATTGCAAACTTTATATGCCCCAATACAGGGGAATGCCAGGGCCAAGAAGCAGGAGTGGGTGGGTAGGGGAGCAGGGCAGAGGGAGGGTATAGGGAAATTCGGGATAGCATTTGAAATGTATATAAAGAAAATATCTAATAATAAATAAATAAATAATATCCTTTCCTTTTTAAAGTTAAATTGAGGTTATGGATCTAATTCAGCGGTAGAGTACTTATAAAGGATGCACAAAGCCCTGGGTTTGGTTCTCCACAGCACTCAAGGTCATCCTTTGCTCCACAATGGATTTGAAGCTAACTTTGACTATATGAGATGATTCTTAGGTGAAAAAATGCCCCAAAATGGCTCTACTGAAGTGGCTCATCAAGTAAAGAATCTTGTCACCAAGTCTGGCAACCTTTGTGTGATCCTCAGAAGCTACGTGATAAGAAGAACTGATTTAGAACAGTTGTACTATGATCTCCATACACGTGCTATGGTTCAGGAGCCATATGTACACAAATGCATATGTACACAAATAAATATATGTAGAAAATTTTAAAACAACATTTTACTTTATTCTTTAATAAATATAAGTAGTTGTGCCCACCTAAAGTATAAAGTGGATTGTTGAATGACTAGGGCACTTCCTTTCTACAAGTAAGACTAACTTTTAAGGAACGTGGAAACCAGACACTCTCTCTGCTGTCTAAACCAGTGAGAATTTTTTCCTCTGGCTTCTCTATAGCTCTCAGGCTCTGCTTTGTTCAGGTCCATGTAAGGTTAATTAATCAGTGCAGTTAGAAGAGTAAGCTGCTTAAGGAGGATCCTTGCATAAAATATTCATGTCACAATGGGAGACAAAACTTTGTGGGGAAAGAATCAGTAACTGGGAATGACCAGACATAGGGTTAACAGTGATGCCTGAGTTCTTCTACCTAACATGTAAACCTACCTTATGCATTCTATGTTGACCCCATTTCCCTTTTCCTAGAAATCCCTCATTGAAGGCTGGACTTATTTGATTGTTAGTATACTTATAGGAAAATCTAGTTAAAAGAATTGCTTTCCTTTCTGAGTTATATATAAGAAAATAATAGAAAAATAAGCAATCATTCACACACACACACACACAATTACAAGTTCTCCCCAATTACCTTCCTCATTCTCTAATTAAATTCTAATTTAAAAAGTGTTTGTTTTTAATCTAAAAGAGATGACTTCTAAAAGACATATGCAGACTCAAACATCTGGGGGCCAGATTCGAACTCTTTTTTCTTTCTTTTTTTTTTTTTTTTTCTTTATTGGATTCTGTTGTAGCAAACTCCAGACTGACCTATTTGAAGTGAATTGAGCAGAAGATCCACAAGGAAGAGTGTGGAGGCAAGAGAGAAACTGGAGTTCCAGCAAGGTTGAAAGTGTTGTTGTCTCCTGTAATTTACTTTTCATTGTATCTCCTTGTTGTCCTATGTCCTTGCTCCTCATTTGAGTTTCAAGCACCCTATTATAGTTTGGTGATAAGTAATGCCACCAGACTGACACTTTTCTTTTCCAAATGGTTGCAGAGAAGATTTTTACCTTATAACCATTTCCCTCCGGTGTATACATCAAGATATGATGGCTTAAATCAGGGTTCTCAACTTTGGTATTTACGACTTTTGGGGATCAGAATGCTCCCTTTGAAGTACCTTTTCTGTAGCTCATATTTAGGATGTTTCTTAGTACCCTTCAGCTCCACTCAAGAAATGCCTTCTTCCAAAATATGACAACTTCCTTCAAAAAAGAAAAGAAGAGAAAAGAAAAGAAAGAAAAAAAGGAAAAAAGAAAAGAAAAAAAGGAAAAAGAAAAAAAAACCTCTTCAGGCATTAATAAATTTTCCATGCAAAATCCACTTCCTATTTCAGGCCTACTGATTTGTAACAACATATATTTTTAGTACCCTGGGGTTGCAATGACTATAATTAATTTAAATATAAAATTTCATCGGGCCTGAAGCTGGATAGTCTTAGTTGTAACTGGTTTGATATCATTTTAAGTGCTCTTGACATTCTTCTAGTCATGTCAATACTTCGTTCTTATAACATAAAGTTGTTGTCATACAAATGGCATGTTACTACCCAACTTGATGCCCATGCACAATTGGGCCATAACTCCATCCCCACTTCTGTTTTCTATCCAGAGTTCCAACCTGTGTCCTAATCACAGTTGCAGCATCTATATTTCCACCCTTATTCTTTGAAAATAACCCCATCTTCTATTTTCCATTCTGTTTCATTCTCAAGTTTTTGTTTTGTTCTTTAGCCAATCTCTTTTTTTCCCAGGGTTTTATCAAGAACCCCTGCTGTCTTTGGTTTAAGCAGCCTATTATATGGAACGGTATCAAAGGCTTCCTGAAAATTGAGATTATCCATGTTTCATGCATTACCATTCTCCAACATGTCTGTAAACTGCTCCAAAGTATACAAAAGAACCAGTGAAGTCAGATAGATAGCATCTTTTTGCATAAACCCCCCCTTGCTCTTATATTTCTTTAAGCCAAAGACCCATCTGAAAGGGAGAGATACTTGTTGAATGTGTTTTTAATGCATTCCAAATATTTACATGTTTAGCATCATGTCCACCCCTATCTGGAAAGCTGAAAAATCATTCTTCTGGATATAATGTATATTTGTAGCCATAGCTTGTGTATTCTCCCTATACTGTTGGCTATCGCTAGTTCAGAGTTAACTATAGTTTATTGAGCTATTGCATGAACATGGTATCTATTTGATCTTTACGAGCACTGCATGAGGTATGTGGGATAAGTTTCTTCCCCTTTAAAGATAATATAAAATTGGTCTCAAAGGCTGGGGTCATAAAATAAGTGGCATACTCAACATTAAATTTGGGTATTCTGACTTCTACTTTGTTCTCTCTCCTGTACAATAACAGGAAGAACAAAGAGTTCTGAGGTTGAGGCATGAATGTCTCATTACCTAACACCATCCTCCCCGCTCAAAAGATGGTCTTGGACTACTAACTTCAGTTTACGCCTTGATTAGTTATTCTTCCCTTGCTGTGATAAAACACCATGATCAAGGTAAGGTATAGAAGATACAGCTTATTTGGACTCATGCAGAGGAATAAAGGTTGGTCATGGCAAGGTAGTGTGATACTAGGCATGATGGCTGGAGGAGAAAATTGATAGCTTGCATCTCAAACCACAAGCTAAAAGCAAAGAAAGAAAACTGCAAGGAGGGCAAAACCTTAAGCAGGCCCCAGTGACATACATCCTTCAGCAAAGCGTCCTCCTAAACCTCCCCAAACAACACCACTATCTGGGTAATATGTACTGAAGTGCCTGAGACTATGGAGACATTCTCTTTCAAACCACCCTGAGCAATGCAGCATCCCGAGTCCTTCCCAAGATATGATGAGTCAGAACTACACATTCCAACAAGATAACTGTTCATTCCTACATATAGTGCTTGCTGTTAGCTTGTATACATAAGGACTGTTCTACTGGTCACTGTGCTATGGCCTCTTCCTTTTGCCCCTGTTTGACCCTCCTCCACTGTTATACAGCCTGATCAACTACATCTTTGACATTTTTCCTCATTAGAGGTCAAAAAAGACAGATGATAGCTATTTCAACGTATTTGACCAAACTGATAAATCCACAGTGATTCTCTAGGGCATTGAGCTGAGGATTTTGAGGCTTTGCTTGGCCTACACTTTAAAGAGTCTGACCTCTGCCATGACTTAGAGCAGAAAGGGAAGTGTGTATTACCATTCTTATACTAGGCATTCGTTTTCTGTCTCTGCACCTACACTCTCTTGATACCAACATAAGTCAACAACTGGATAGAAAATGTGATGAATCCCAGCACTTGGGAGGCAGAGGCAGGCAGATTTCTGAGTTCGAAGCCAGCCTGGTCTACAAAGTGAGTTCCAGGACAGCCAGGGATATACAGAGAAACCCTGTCTCAAAAAACCAAAAAAAAAAAAAAATGAAAGAAAAAAGAAAAAGAAAGAAAGAAAGAAAGAAAGAGAAAAGGAAAAAGAAAAAGAAAAAAGAAAAAAAGAGAGAAAATGTGATGAGAAAAATCTGACAGATGCTTGAACTGTACTAAAGAAAATTTTAGAAATCTGAAGTAACTATATGTTGTGATAAGGCCATTTAACTCTGTGAGGGGAGAGGGAGATGGCTCAGCAGGTAAAAGTGCCTGCCATGTAAGCCTAAAAACCCAAGTTCCAACCATAAAACCCATGTAAATAGCTAGGTGCAGTACTCACACCTGCAATCTCAGCACTTCTATGGAAAAATAAAAAGTAGAGATAAGACAATTGGCCTGAACCACATGGGCCAGCTAGCCTGGAGTATGTAACAAAGCAGCAGGAGCAACAATAAAAAGATGGGAAACAAGACTCAAGACCCCAATCTTGCCCTCTGGCCTCAATACTTGTACTGTAGTGTGAACCTTGACATGCACACTTTTGCACTGCCCTCCTCCACTCAATGAATAAATAAATTAAAACTTTTGAGAAGACTACAGCAGAAATTATTATTAGAACATCAAACTGAATCAGAAATTTGACTTATTGTCATTTTCCCATCCTATTTAAAATGGTTAAGATTGCAATGCACTAGTGGCCACATAAGTCTCTATCATTTTGTAAATGTGCAGATATTAGCAGCAAAAGCTTCTTTGTGCAAGATATGTCAGATGAGTTCCTGTCCACCAATACCACCAAAGAGAAGCAAGATCCACTTAAAGGCACTAAAGGGATGACTAGACCTATATGTGTGACAAGTGTATCATTTCCAGAGTGGTCCCTCCACAAGTCTCACAGCAACTAAAACACGGGTGTGAAAGGTAAGAGCAAGCCACATAGCATTGAATGACTGTAATTACAGCTCACATTTCTGGAGAATGCTGTCAGCATTTATTTTTCCACTTTGATTAAGACTCTGAATTAGTTAGTTAACCTCACTTATACCTTACTTATAAATGGTACCTTTTAACTTATTTCCATACATGTTTAATTTAGCAGTGGGATTAGGATGACTGAATGAATCTATCTCTCCCTTTCCTTCTGCCTCTCCCTCTCCCCCTCTCTGTCTCCCTGAATTCTGGGACAGGATCTCATGTACCACATAGTGGCCTTAAACTCTCTATATAGGCAAGGATGCATGTTCACTTCTGATCCCCCTGTTTCCACTATACCAAAGATATCACCATTCCTATTTTAGGCTGTGCTGGGGATCAAGATCAGTAAGTATGCTTACAACTAAACTCCAACTTCAGTTCCTGAAAGTGATTCTTTTAAGGTAGGTCTTTGTGAAAACAACAGATTTCTTGAGACTGTTGAGTCTATACTAGTCCATCAATATGCAATATATACACAGAAGCCATGGTGTGAGCCTTTAAGACCATTGTAATATTTATACATTTGCAATATTTTGAGTTTCAAATTCTTCTATGCGATGCTTAACTCCCAATGGCACAGTGTTAAGAGGTGGGACTTTTCCTTTTTTCACTTACTGTGTGCTCATGTGTGCACGTTTGCATGTGTGTGGCCACAAATATATGTGTATGATGTGGAGGCCGAAGGTTATGTTGGGGATCATCCTTGATTTCTCTTCCATCTTATTCATTGAGACAAAGTTGGTTATTTAAACCCAGAACTTACCAATATGGCTAGTATCACCAGGCAGAATATGCTGGGGCTTCACTCTTTCACCCCTGCCTTCCAAAGCTGGAATTTTAGGCCAGCCACATTATAATATAACCGGCATTTACATATCACACTGATTGGTTTTGTCAGTTTAATACAAAATAGAGTCATGTGGGAAGAGAGAATCTCAAGAAACTCCCTCCATTAGATTAGACTTTAAAGATGGCCTGGTCGGCCATCACTGGAAAGAGAGGCCCATTGGACACGCAAACTTTATATGCCCCAGTACAGGGGAGCGCCAGAGCTAAAAAATAGGAATGGGTGGGTAGGGAAGTGGGGGGGGAGGGTATGGGGGACTTTTGGGATAGCATTGGAAATGTAATTGAGGAAAATACGTAATAAAAAAATATTTTAAAAAAAGATTAGACTTTAAGCATATCCATGGGCCATTTGCTTATATAATCATTGATGTGAGCAGTTCCAACCACTGTAGGTGGTGCCACCACTGCACAGAAGCTTCTGGGTTCTATTTAAAAAACAAACAAACAAACAAACAAACAAACCCAGAAACGTTGTCTCTTTGTGGTCTTTACTTCAGTACTTGCCTTGACTTCTCCTGACTTCTTTGGATTGAGGCACTACAAGCTATACGATAAAATAAACCCTTCCCTCTCCAAGTTATTTTTGGAACACAGTGTTTTACCACAGCAACAGAAAGCAAATTAGGGCATATTGGTTCTGGGAATCCAAAATCTGCTCCTTACACTTTTCACAGCAAGTGTTTTAACTGCTGAACTCCATCATTCCAGCCTGAGAAGACTGAGCCATGAGAACCTTTCCCTCCTGACCTCCGGAATGGATTAAGGCCACTATTTGGGGAGAGTTAGTTTAAAAGTTTCTTTGTCTCAAGCCCATCACCATATCCAGATGCAGCAAGACACCCTCTGCCAGTTCCTGTCCTCTAGTCTTCAACACACCAGCCTCTTTAACTAGGTGTCAAGCAGACTTCTATTGTCATTTACATGGGCATGTATTCCATTATTGCAGTGGGAAATGGACTAACTCAGTAACTCTTTCCACTGGAGATATGTGAGAATTGAAACATTCACTTCCCATTTGCCCATCCACTTAACCTATCATTCAGGATTGTGTCATCTATAAGGGACAACTAGGACCAGGAGAACATAGATGAGTCAGAGAGCTGCTTCCTACTGGAAATTCATGATCTTCTCTAATTCTGTTCCACATTCTTCCTTCATCATCTGGCTACCTCATGGCTTCCTTTCTCTTTCTAAGCCACATCTCAGCTTATCATGAACATCCATGCAAAGATCATTTCCTTCTTTTGTTCCGTTTTGGTTAGTGAACAGCAACATTTTGGTTCCTGGCTTTTATCAAAGTTCTTCAAAACTCAGCCTCAACAGAAACAAGATTCTTTGCATGTATTTAAGTGCAGATATGAGTAAACAGCACACTTTACTTTGTTGAACTCAGTTACAATTCTCCAAGTATGATACAGTCTTGGGTGTGTTTCAAGCTTCCTTACCTTTATATATAGTGTTTGGCCTTTTATTTTTCCTTTGAGAATATCTCTTCTTTTTCCCCTCTGTATTTAAGAAATATACTAGTAAAGCCAGTTGTGGTGGCATATGTCTTTAATCCACCCCCCCCACCCACCCCCACACACACACACTTGGGAAGCAGAAGCAGGTGGATCTGTGAGTTCAAAATGTATTGTATTAGAGAACAACAACAACAACAATAATAATAATGGAATGTTCCATCCTAAATACTTACCCTATAAATCTATGGTGCTCTCAGCCTTGGTCAAGAAAACTTCTTTTGCCAGTGGGCAGTAGTAGTCAAGGCAGAGATTACTAAATAGTCAAGATGCTGACAATAGGTTACTGTTGTATACTCATTCCTAAATGGGGCATTTATATCACCTCCTCCAAGGCTCAGGGAATGTCATCGAAGAGGGGGACAGAAAGAACAAAAGAATGGGAAGGAATGTTGTCAAATACTGTCTTCTGGATATGACATGGTTCTTGCACCCATGGACTCATAGCAACCTTGGATCCCTGCACAAGATTGGGCTGGATGATCAACATTCCATCACTGACTGGGAAGAGACTCATGAGACCCCAACCCCCCCTGAGGAGTTAGAGGTTGTTAACCATTGCTTGATGTAGTGAGTTGAATAAGTTTGGCCCTCATCATAGACTCTTGTGTTTGAATGCTTGGCCCACAGGGAGTAACACTATTAGGAAGTATTTCTTTGATGGAATAGGTGTGATTTTGTTGTAGGAAGTATGTCACTGTCAGGGTGGGCTTTGGTGTCTTATGTTCAAGATCTGTCCAGTGCAGAAGAGACAGTCTTCTTCGCTGCCTTCAGATTGAGACATAGATAGAAATCTCAGCTCCTTCTACAGCATCATATTGGCCAGCATGCTGCCATGCTTCCTGCCATGATGATAATGGACTGAACCTGTGAAACTGTAAGCCAGACCCAATTAGATGTTGTCCTTTATAAGAGTTGTGTGGTGTCTTTTCACAGCAATGAAACACAAACTAAAACACTTAAGGAAGGAAAAGTCGTGTGTGATGGTTTGTATATGCTCAGCCCAGGGAGTGGCACGATTAGACAGTGTGGCCCTGTTGGAGTAGGTGTGTCACTGCATATGTGCTTTAAGACCCTCATCCTATGTGCCTGGAAGTCAGTATTCTGCTAGCAGCCTCAAGATGAAGATGAAGAACTCTCAACAACTCCTACATCATGCCTGCCTGTATGTTGCTGTCTTCATGCCTTGATAATAATGGACTGAACCTCTGAGCCTGTAAACCAGCCCCAATTAAATATTGTTCTTATAAGAACTGCCTTGGTCATGGTGACTGTTCACAACAGTAAAACCCTAACTAAGACAGAAGATGGTACCAGGGATTCATTTATTGCTGTGATAGGCCAGGCCATGCTTTTGTTTGAAAGAATGTGGATTTTGGGACTCTGGATTTGGAAAGCAGTGGAATGCTTTAAATGGAGCTTAATGGGGATGTCCTAGTAGGAATATGGAAGACTTTGTTGCTGAGAGTGATTTAAATTGTGTGGACCTGGCCCAACAGGTTTCAGTGGAGAATTTCAGTATGTAGCCTAGAGACTGTTTTTGTGGTATTTTGGTGAAGAATGTGGCTACTTTTTGCCCTTGTCTGAAAAGTCTGCCTGAGGCTAAGGTGAAGAGACTCAGATTAATTGAACTGACAAATGAAGTCTCAGACACACCCATTATAGACTTTGCTCTCTAGGTAAGTCTCATGCAGAACATTTTAAACAAGCAAGGGAAAATATAAAATATATGGTTTGACTATTAAAGGAGCACCAGGAAGTGAAATGGAGCTGAATCCTGTGTTTGAGGATATTAATTTGAATTCAGGGAGTGGTGACCTTGAGGCAAGATCCCACCCAGCTAAATTTAGGTCCAGGCATGTTTGTAAAAGCCTTTAATCCCAGGAGGCAAAGCCAAGCAGATCTCTGAGTTCAAGGCCAGCCTGGAGCAAGTTCTAGGTGAAGAAAAATTTAAATCTAGGCTTGGTAGACCACATCTTTTATCTCAGTGCTTAGGGGATAGGCATGCAGAGTTCAAAGTCAGTCTACAGAGCAAGTTCCAGGACAGCCAAACTTAGGCAGTGAAGGAGTAGGAAAACAGAAAGCTGGTGATAACTTAATAGAACAAGAGGGGCAGGTTCCAGCCTCAGCAAGTAGCAGAACTGCTTTGACCATGTGACTCTGGCTTTAGTGTTTTGAATAGAAGGGACTACTGGGACAATTGATGCTGGTTAGCTGGATCAAAGAAATTAGTGGTGATTAGGAAGAGATCAGCATCACTGAGGTGAAATCTTCTGGGAAGTGTTTTCTGAGAGCACCAAAAAACTATGTTCCAGAGATAACCAAGGTTGTACCTCCTGCAGTAGCTATACTTAGTAATGTGTAAGAATCACCGAGGTGGTACCGGTTTTGAAGGCATGAAGGCCTCAAGAAGAAAAGCTGAGGCTTGGCACTGTGAGAGGCTAGGGAAGGCCATTGGTGAAGGTGCAGCCTCAGTTGCATTTGATGGTCCAGGACTGAAGGGGTCATGCAAAGGAGTTGAGGTTTGGCACCATGAAGAGTGCCTATGAGAGGCTATTGGTGAAGTCTAGATGCAGCAGAAGACTGCGGTGTATTGAAGATACCAGTATCATAAGATGATCATCAAGAACAGGAGGGCAGTGGAGTGAATCAACCTGAGCTTAGAGTGCTACAGAGGGCAGAGCTGGAGAAGTGACCTAAGCCCTTTGGAAGATCCCAGAAGATCATGTGTGGACATTGAAACAAGAAGCTGTAACATTGAAGTTGCCTTGGAGACCCTAAGATATTCAATATGCCAGAGCCATGGGCCATCTGCTGGGAAAAGCTGCTATTAAGGGAACCATCCCAGGAGAAAGAAGTTTGTTGTAGTCAACAATGATGAAAATGGAGTTGGAGATCTGAAGATTGCTTTAACATCAGAACTGGAGATGCACAGTTTGGAGATTGCCCAGCTGGTTTCCTGCTTTGGGGATTACATAAAGTGAGTGGATGAATCTCAGAAGAGACTATGAACTTTGGGCTTTTAACATTGTTGAGACTGCTATAGACTATGGGGGCTTTGGAAGTTGGACTAAATGTATTTTGCATTATGCGAAGTTTAGGTATGACCCCCATGAACTCATATGTTTGAACAAGCCTATAGGGGCCAGGGAGTGGAATGTGATGGTTTGTACATGCTTAGCAGGTGTGGTCTTGTTGGGGTAGGTGTGTCAGTGTAGGCAGGGGCTTTAAGACCCTCATCCTAGCTGCCTAGAAGTCAGTATTCTGCTAGCAGCCTTTAGATGAAGATGTCTGGTTCCCACCCTGATGATATTAGAGTGAATCTCTAAACCTGTAAGCCAGCCCCAGTTAAATGTTGTCCTTATAAGAGTTGTCTTGGTCATGGTGACTGTTCACATCAGTAAAACTCTAACACATCATGTCACTCGATGGTGTAGCTATTGGTACATTGTTCCCACTCAAGCAAACAACTCTCAACCCATGCTCATGAAGGAATCCTCATTAAATGTAGTGGGACACCAAGATATAAAAATGGAAGAAGAAGGGGTTCCATTGGATGCAGATAAAGGAATATAACGAAGGGGGAGATGGTCAAAGTAAAGCATAAATATATACAAAATTATCAAAAAATGTTGCCAAATGATCCAGCCACTTGTTGAGATATATTTCAGGTGGTAGGAGATGATGTATAGATGAGCTGTTTGATTACCTGCTTGATTTTAGTTTTTATGATTTAAGATGAGCTTGGATATGGTAACATGTGGGCTGCTAGTTTTAGTTATAATAACCATAGTGGCAAGACAAAACTGCTACAATTATGACAGATTTTCTTCATGCATCTAGGACCTGTGACATGGTTTAGTTTTCACACTAAGCAACACATGCATGAAACACACTAGAAAAGAGATCTCATTCTGACACTTTGGAGTCTGGAGAGGAAAATGAAAGAGACAAGAACATTTGCAGCAACAAAGTTCTGCATTCCACGGGTGAGCATGAGACACAACTGTTGTGGCAGTAAGGACAATACTACTAGAATACATCTGTCATATACTACTAGATTACCCTGTCACAGCAATTACGGTATGACTTTTAAACTATTACCCAGTGGCAACCCCTGCCTTCTGTTCATGAATTACTTCACTTTCTTGTTTTAAATACTTAGATTGCTTTCTGTAAATAATCGTGCAGGAGGCAGTATTTGGTGGTAAGATGGATAACTGGTATTATCAAACCTACTTGGTTCAATGACGGTGATGACCTTAACACTATACTTGTTTATATTATCCTACCATATAATCATAAACACTGACTACAACCTCATGACTAGCTTTGAAATTGGGGAATATAGCAACTGCATATACATTCCTTGCCATTTTATAGATCTCCTCATATATCAATAGAATTCCTTCTCTCTCTCTCTTTCCTTCTCTCTCTCCTTCTCTACTTCATACCACATTGTGTAAATAATGGTTATTAACAGGTACTCCTTGGGATATGGGGCATAAACTTTAAATTGTGATTAATTTAAATAAATAACAAAAGTTACCCAGAAAAAGCTAGGCATGGTGGTATATGCCTGTAATCTCTGCACTTGGGAGTTGAGGAGTGAAGGCAGGAAGATCAGAAGTCCAAGACTGTCCTTGGCTAGGCCAAGAGCCACCTAGGTTGCATAAGGCCATGTCTCAAATAATAATAAACAAAATACCCAGATATGGTCATGCAATTGATAGTACTGATTTCATCATGGGGAAAGTTTTTCTTTCTGTATAAAATTTACTTATATTCCATAAGGTTTGACATTTTGTTGCTACTTCAGGGACGTTTAAGACTCAGGAACTTATGTTAATTAGCCAAAGGAGAGGACAAAATTGTTTAATTGGCTATCAATAACCTTTTCCACTCTTTTGCCTACGTTATGTGGGTTCTGTCATGAGTTAGCTGCTCTTAAAAAGAAAAAATAAATCCATCTGCAAAGTATCCGAGAATGCTGTAAGACAGGTAAATCTGACATTGTGCAGGGTGCATACCAAGTTAGACAGGTAGATGTGGGTGTATGTAGCTGTTGATTTCCATCATCCAACATCTAGATATCAGCTTTGTGAGTATGACACATAGTGGCTCTTGTAGTCATGGCAACCATAGCCTCTGGATCTCTGTATGACAGCTATAGTTATACTACTTTGAAATCAGCAACCCCACTCTTTTTATGCCTTTATCTCTTTGAATTGCTCCTTACATCTAATTTTCTTAAGCTTTTTATGGAGAAAATCAAATGCATTTCTACTTTCTGTTTTGAAATTAGGATACATCCTGGAGTAGGCATATTTTTCATCCACACGCACAGAAAAGATTCAGTCCTAGATGTATGTCTATGGAACAAGTCATAACACATTATTAAGCAATAAAATGATTATATGCACATATGGTTTTATAGAGCATCTGGTATCTATGTGTATAGGATATCTCTTCAGTGATATATAAGAATATCATAACAGAGAAATCCCACAAAAAGAAAGTAGGTGGCTAAAAGTTGATTGCAAAGGAGACTTTTTATTTGACCCCTTTATACTTTGGCAGATTTTACCAACAGAATATATTACAGCAACAACAACACAAAGCATATAGAGAACATCTAAAACAAGTTCTGATGTAGAATTGAGAAAGGGAAAAACCTGAAATAAAAGCCCTAGGGAGCATCAACATTTAAAGGAAGAAGTGTGTACAAAGGAACCCAACAAAGAGCCCTGGTTAACAGTAGCCAAGGGAGCATAGTGTGTGGGGAGGAAAGTGTGAGCATATGCTAGGGGAGGGCTACAAAGACATAGAAAGTTCCAGTCTTGCTTAGTTTAGCTCTGTGGCATCAGAGTTCTTGGGGGAAAGGAGATTATTAGATTTCATAGTGCAGCCTTCAAAAGAGCATAAGATTACCATCTTTAGGTTCATTGGGCTGACAGAGTGGACACATCTTCTTTAGGGGAAAGGTTGTACTACTTGAAAAAATGCTCCAAGTCAACTCATATGAACTTTTAATCCTCAAGTTAATCTTGAGACTCCTACATATTGATGGCTTACCCTAATAAAATGTTATGATGAAAAGTCCTTATATTGTTTTGAAACAAAATTTGGTCACCAGGCATCAACTAGTATTATTTCCCAGGAAATAGTTACCCAGAAGGATTTAGCCTTTTAATGGCAAATTATAAAAGTAGTAAAGATGAAGATTATATCTACATATTTTAATGGTTGATCAATACCAATGGTTTGGAAGGTGACAGGCATTACATATGGAAAAAAATGAAGGCTTACAGATTAACATGCTCTCAAGGTTAAAGGAAGTATCATTAAGAAGATTAAAGTGTCATGTGTTTTGCATTTATTCAATTTTAATATCTATCACTGAATTAATGAGAAGGACTGTCCTATTCATTTGTTCTCTAGAAAAATTAAATAACACAGAATAATCCATTAGCTACATTTTTCCTAGAACTTAAAAATCTGGTATGAATAACATTATCCTTGATATAAACATGTATAGAGAATATATAATTATTTCTAAGTTTAATTTTATTTTTGACTATTTCTCTTTTTTTCTAGTTTTTAAATTTCATTTTATTTTATTTTTTGGCATTTTTATTAGATTTTTTTCATTTACATTTCAAATGCTATTCCCAAAGCCCCCTATTACCTCCCCCTGCTCTGCTCCCCAACCCGCCCACTCCTGCTTCCTAGCCCTGGCATTCCCCTGTACTGGGG
This sequence comes from Mus caroli, assembly GCF_978045245.1. Classification (NCBI taxonomy): domain Eukaryota; kingdom Metazoa; phylum Chordata; class Mammalia; order Rodentia; family Muridae; genus Mus; species Mus caroli. The sequence goes on from NW_028227260.1 coordinate 3,230,528, forward strand.
CATATGATCTTTGCAATACCAAGGGCCTCTCCTCCCAATGATGGCCGATTAGGCCATCTCCTGCTACATATGCAACTAGAGACACAGCTCTGGGGGTGAGGGGTACTGGTTAGTTCATATTGTTGTTCCTCCTATAGAGTTACAGATCCCTTTAGCTCCTTAGGTATTTTCTCTATTTCCTTCATTAGGGGCCTGTGTTCCATCCAATAGATGACTGTGAGCATCCACTTCTGTATTTGCCAGGCATTGGCATAGCCTCACAAGAGAGAGCTATGACTTCCATTGTTCTCTTCCCCGATTCAACCCCTCCTTTGTCACCTCCCCTCTGTCAAATTCATGGCATCTTCTTCATTGTTGTTACACACACATATACACAAACACACACACACACATACACGCATAAATACACGTGAAAATAAAAGATATAATAAAATTTTAATTAGTATTTGAGTTGAAATATATATAATTTGAATTATTTAAATGGGTAAATCTAAATTTTAAATTACTATTCAAGTTGGATATATATATATATATATATATATATAAATTCTATAAGACTTTTCATCCAGGACCAGGATTATGAGAGAGCATATAAAAGTCAGAGTATATATTTTTAGTTTGGGAGATGTCTGTCCTGAGTATCTGCGAGTCCATTTTCAAAATAACCAGTCCTCATTTTATTATTTCATTGCCTGAAAATGTTGTTTTAATGTTTATGTCTAGTTGAAGTGACACAGTTTAAACAGAAAGTTAGGAATGCTTGTCTTCCCCCAACTATAATCCTAAAAATTGCCTTGTAAACAATTGGATGAAAAAATTTGACAGATTTCCTAAAAAGGGAAATTTGATAGTACTAGTTAAAATTTGATGGTATCTAGTTGGAAACAACAGTCATTATACAGCATCTCATTGCTTTTTATTTATATAATTAATCCAATATTATTTGTATTTTTCCATTGGGGATATAAACAAGGCAGGGGAGGAAGGAAGGTTGGTGTAGAAAACTATAAAGTTACCAAATTCAATCTAGCAATCTCAGTGTAAAGTTCTAAGGTACGTTAAATATAAAGAAATGCACCTATCTCAGTAACTATTTATGAAACATGACCAGTAGATGTGACATCCCCGAGTGCATTTTTCTCTTGTGGACTGTGGTCAAAATTGCCATGCCAAGCATTAAGCAAGTCCTGAACCTTGGTCAGGTTTCTAAATTTCAGCCAAAGCAGCCTTCATGCCAGGTTTCTAAGTCTTTACACTTGCTTTTCCCATTTAACTTTATAAGTAACTTTTTCCTTTCCACTCACATCTTCTCTGAGAAATCTTCCATTGGCCTTGGCCATGAAGGGGTACGTTTCTTGTGCATGTTTCTCCAACATTCCATACTATCTTTTTCATTACATATCGTTGTTGTTGGAAATTCATCTATCTAGCCAACTAGACTTAATTCCTAACATCTGGCAACTCAACTTTGTGCTGTCAACTCTGCATTTCTCCTCCAGGGTGTAGCACTGTAGCACTTACTCCCTCCTTTTGCATGCATTCATGACTCAAATGGTCACATTCTATTATATTACCCTTGATGTCTTCCAATCACAGTTTTTCTCCTGGGACACATAAATCTTTTGAAATACAAAATTTATAACACTAATTCATTGTGATGTAAACTTTTATCCTTAGTGTGAAAGTACTTTTGGATAGAAAAAGTGCATACTCTTTAAGACTCTCAATAGCAGAACCCTGTCTAAACCCCTTTTTATGAAGCAGAGTTAAAGTTTAATAAAGATACTTTAATATAGGTTTAAGCATGAGGCTTATGATTAAGAAAGACATTCAGAAGAAAGTTAACACACACCCCAGAACATGAATTTGGGCTTCTCAAAGAAGAGTCACAGAAAGTCAGGCACTCAAGTAAAGGAATTCATCAAGGGAAGGCTGCCCATAATTTGAGTATTTATTTGTTTAGACAGGTTCTATGTAATCCAGGTTACATAAATTTGTCATGTAACTAAGGATGACCTTGAAATTAGGATCTCCCTGCCCCGACTCCCAAATTCTGGCTTTGCAGGCATATGACATCACACTAAGGATATAGCATAGTCAACACTGTGGCAGACAAGAAAAGAGAGAAAAGCAGTATGAGAAAAACCACATCTAGACTAAACAAAGCCTTATGAGCCCCACCTTTCTGTGTAAAAGCAAAAGTAAGGCCCTGGGAGATTTAACCCTATGGAACATCACAGATTTACCCACCGAAACAGTCCATCCCACCTGCACTATGCAAAAAAAAAAAATGATAATAATAATGTGGAATCCAAATGCATGCAAGGTATCCGGCTAGAATACTAAGCTTTGACTCACATGGTGGTGCCATCCCACCTGCACTATGCAAAAAAAAAAAAAAAAATGATAATAATAATGTGGAATCCAAATGCATGCAAGGTATCCGGCTAGAATACTAAGCTTTGACTCACATGGTGGTGCCATCCCAACTGCACTATGCAAAAAAAAAAAATGATAATAATAATGTGGAATCCAAATGCATGCAAGGTATCCGGCTACAATACTAAGCTTTGACTCACATGGTGGTGCCAATAGAGATAGATTAAAAGGTAAATGTATTAATGAGCTATTAATGGGATTTAACTAGAGGTTAGGGGATGTGATGAATGAACCCAAACTCTCAGAGCAATGTAAATAGGATTAATTGGATGTTGTAGATGAGGAAGGAAAGTGAATGGGCAGTACCCAGAGAAGCAGCCTGATAGTTGGGAACATTTCTCATTGATAGAATGTTAACCTAGCACATGAGAGACCCCATGTCCAGTCTTCAGAGCTAAAATAAAACAAATACATGAGCTTGGAAGATGGTTTAGTGAGTAAAAACATATGCTGCAGAAGCATGAGGAGTTGAGTTCAAACCTCAGAACTCATGTCCATTGATGAAAGTGATATGTTGAAGTCTCCCAATATTATTGTGGGAGGTAAAATGTGTGCTTTGAGCTTTACTAAAGTTTCTTTAATGAATGTGGCTGCCCTTGCATTTGGAGCATAGATATTCAGAATTGAGAGTTCCTCTTGGAAGATTTTACCTTTGATGAGTATGAAGTGCTCCTCGTCTTTTTTCATGACTTTAGGTTGGAAGTCGATTTTATTCAATATTAGAATGGCGACTCCAGCTTGTTTCTTCAGACCATTTGCTTGGAAAATTGTTTTCCTGCCTTTAATTCTGAGGTAGTGTCTGTCTTTTTCCCTGAGATGGGTTTCCTGTTAACAGCAGAATATTGAGTCCTGTTTGTGTAGCCAGTCATTAGTCTATGTCTCTTTATCGGGGAGTTGAGTGCATTGATATTAAGAGATATTAAGGAAAAGTAATTGTTGCTTCCTATTACTTTTGTTGTTAAAGGTGGTATTCTGTTCTTGTGGCTGTCTTTTTTTAGGTTTGTTGAAGGATTACTTTCTTGCTTTTTCTAGGACGTGGTTTCCGTCCTTGTATTGGTTTTTTTCTGTTATTATCCATTGAAGGGCTGGATTCGTGGAAAGATAATGTATGAATTTGATTTTGTTGTGGAATATTTTGGTTTCTCCATCTATGGTAATTGAAAGTTTGGCTGGGTATAGTAGCCTGGGCTGGCATTTGTGTTCTCTTAAGTGTCTGTATAACATCTGTCCAGGATCTTCTGGTTTTCATAGTCTCTGATGTAAAGTCTGGTATAATTCTGATAGGCCTGCCTTTATATGTTACTTGACCTTTTTCCGTTACTGCTTTTAATATTCTATCTTTATTTAGTGCATATGTTGTTCTGATTATTATGTGACGGGAGGAATTTCTTTTCTGGTTCAGTCTATTTGGAGTTCTGTAGGCTTCTTGTATGTTCATGGGCATCTCTTTCTTTAGGTTTGGGAGGTTTTCTTCTATAATTTTGTTGAAGATATTTGCTGGCTCTTTGAGTTGAAAATCTTCATTCTCATGTATTCCTATTATCAGTGGGTTTGGTTTTCTCATTGTGTCCTGGATTTCCTGGATGTTTTGAGGTAGGATCTTTTTGCATTTTTCACTTTCTTTGATTGTTGTGATGATGTTCTCTATGGAATCTTCTGCACCTGATATTCTCTCTTCCATCTCTTGTATTCTGTTGCTGATGCTCGCATCTATGGTTCCAGATTTCTTTCCTAGGGTTTCTATCTCCAGTGTTGCCTCACTTTGGGTTTTCTTTATTGTGTCTACTTCCCTTTTTAGGTCTAGTATGGTTTTGTTCATTTCCATCATCTGTTTGGTTGTGTTTTCCTGTTTTTCTATAAGGACTTGCAACCCTTTAGCAGTGTTCTCCTGTATTTATTTAAGTGAGTTATTGAATTCCTTCTTGATGTCCTCTATCATCATCATGAGATATGCTTTTAAATCTGAGTCTAGCTTTCCGGGTGTGTTGGGGTACTCTCTTGTGAGCTCCTGACTCACCAGCAAAGCAGATGCCACAACAGGATCCTTCTGCACACGTTTATTGGGAGAGCTTGATTGTAGAGGCGAAAAGACCCCAAGCCCAGAACTGGTGCTGCTTATATAGGCCTAGGAGAGGCGTGTCTCACACCCGGATTGGTTATGCTTACCACCTCATTTGCATGTCTCACATCTGATTGTTTAACATGTCTCTCATCTGATTGGTTAATATGTCTCTCATCTGATTGGTTAATTCTCAAAACCTCATCTTGGCAAAAAACTTTACTGCCTATGTATGCGTGGTGGCCAGCGGTAGCCAGCACCACCCTGCAATGGCACATGTGGCTTCCCACAGTTCTCAGGACTGGCTGAGGTGGGAGGGCTGGATTCTGATGATGGTGAGTGGTCTTGGTTTCTGTTAGTAAGATTCTTACATCTGCCTTTTGCCATCTGGTAATCTCTGGAGTGATTTGTATAGTTGTCTCTGCTTAGAGCTTGTTCCTTTCATGATTTTGTTAGCCTCTATCAGCAGACCTGGGAGGCTAACTCTCTCCTGAGTTTTAGTGGTTAGAGCACTCTCTGCAGGCAAGCTCTCCTCTTGCAGAGAAGGTGCACAGATAACTGTTGTTTGGACTTGCCTCCTGGCAGAAGATGAAGGCCCAAAACAGGGCCTGTCCCAGAAGCTGTTAGCTTCTCTTGTCCACACTCTCACCTGTGCAGACTAGTCTTGGCATGATCCAGGAATGAAGATGGCTCCCGCAGATGCTCCAGCAAAACCCTCCCAGGCGGGGTGGATACCTCTCCTCTGGCAGGGAAGGTGCCCGGATGTCTGGAGTCCGAAATGGGGCCTGCCACAAAAGCTCTGTGGCTCCCGCCTGACCCAGAAGCTGTTAGCTTCTGTAGTCCACACTCTCGCCTGTGCAGACTAGTCTTGGCAGGATCCGGGAATGAAGATCGGCTTCTCTTTTAGTTAGGGTTTCTATTACTATGGTAAAAGTCCAGGTCCAAAAGGAACTTGGAAGGAAAAGGTTTATTTCATCTCATAGCTTGTAGTCCACCACCTAGGGAAGTGAAGGCAGGAACTCAAAGTAGGGACCTGGAAGCAGGAACTGAAATTGAGCCTTCTTCCATAAATCACTAAGTGAGAAAAACTATCCTATAAACTTGCCTGCATCCTGATTTTATGGAGGCATTTTCTCAATTGAAGTTTCCTCTTCTTGGGTGACTCTAGCTTGCCTCAAGTTGACAAAACAAATAATCAAAAAATATCCAGGACAGTTTCCCTTAATCTATAAGTTAACATAAACCCGTTCCTCCCCCAAGTTGTTTTTGGCCATGGTGTTTTTTCATAGCAAGAAAAATTAAATTAAGACAGTAGATGTAATTATCATATCCAATCTAGTCCACATAGCAGTGATGGTTAAAATCTAATACTTGGGATGGAGACTGAATTCTCTCAATGACATACTCTGGAAGTTTGGAGGTTTTTGAAAGTGTCATTTTTGTGGGACCTATTAATCATTGAATAAAAGACCGAAGATATCTCTCTCTCTCTCTCTCTCTCTCTCTCTCTCTCTCTCTCTCTCTCTCTCTCTCTGTCTCTCTCTTCCTGTGGGTGCACATGTGGGTGGATGAATGTGTGGGTGGGTACAACCATGCCTGTGAATGTGACTGTGAGTGTGTTTACAGATGTATGTGTGTATGTGGAGGCCAGATGTCAATTGTGGGTATCTTGTTCTATTGCTGTTCACTTCATATTTTGAGACTCTTGCTGAACCTAGAGCTCAATGGTTTGGTTAGGATACCTGGCCAGCAAACACCAAGGAATGCTTCTGTATTAGTTAGGGTTTTACTGCTGTGAACAGATACCATGACCAAGGCAAGTCTTATAAAAAACAACATTTACTTGGGGCTGGCTTACAGGTTCAGAGGTTCAGTCCATTATCATCAAGGTGGGAGCATGGCAGCATCCAAGCACGCATGGCTCAGGCAGAGCTGAGAGTTCTATGTCTTCATCCATAGGCTGCTAGTGGAAGACTGACTTCCAGGCAACTGGGGTGAGAGTCTTAAGCCCACACTCACAGTGACACACCTACTCCAACCAGGTCACACCTATTCCAACAAGGCCACACCTCCAAATGGTGCCACTCCCTGGTCCAAGAATATACCAACCATCACAGCTTCTGTCTCAACCCCACACTTTGTCTTGTGCCTTGGATATCAATGTGGGTGCTGGGGATTGAACTGAGGTCCTCTGCTTGTAGATAAGTACTTTGCCAACTAAGTCGTCTCTCCAGGCTCATTTGAAGTTCTTTGCTGTCATTTTTGTTCTAGGTTTAATTATGTGTTGTCCAGGTATAACAAAGAGTTAAACAGGTCAGTAATTCTTTTAATGACTGAGTTCATAGTTTTGTGATCACCTAAAAATTGTTTCAAGAGATTTGGGGTCTCTATGAGGCTTGGGGAACATTACTGAAGCAAGGGAGAAAAGAACATATGAGCCACAAGATAGGGAAAAGGGGCTGCACTGGACCTATACAAGAATAGGGCCATCAACAGCCAAGCATAGATGGAGGAGGGCATCAGGGGGCCCTATCCATCACAGTTGAATGATTTCTTACTGACAGATTCAGGTTGTGGGGCATTACTGCCTTGAATGAAGCAAAGTGCCTGCAAATACCAGATTCAATGATCCCTTTAAGTCGCCTCCAGTAAATTATAAGAACTCCTAGCCTTTGGTATTTGGAGATGTCTCGGTTATTTCAATCATTTAAAAAATAGATTTGAGATTTTGTAGCTTCAGAAAATTATGTCCTGTAAAGTTTTCTGGAGCTCTAACTGTAAGGACACTCCTCTAATTTGTCTTTTGTAGTTGATAAAACTCTCAATATCAAGAAGACTAAAGTGATATCATGACTGCAACGTTAGTGTCCTTTTTGTGCAAATAATATGTCCCATGCCAGTGCTAATTTGATATGACCCAGGTGCAAAGGGCACAGATTATAGAGCTGTCAAAAGACACTGATATTTGAAACCTCTTCAGAGTTTAACAAGCCTTTTTCAAAGCTGGTAAAACTTGTTGGAATGCTCACGAGTATACTGAGAAAGAAGCACATGGGAATTTGAGTAGCTTACAAAAAACACCTTATTGTTTTGATGTACATTCATGAGTCACTTTGAGAAAACCCCTTAACAGCTCTGACACATAGGTTCCCTAGTTTTAAATGAAGACAAGATCGAACTTCAGGCTGGTTGTGGTGGCATACATCTGTAATCTCATTATTGAGTAGGGGTGGGGTAGAGGCAGGGGGATCAGGAGTTCAAAGTCATCTTTGGCTACATAGGCCAGCCTAAGACACATGAAACCCTATATCAAAACAAAAGAAAACAATCTGCTTTGCGGAGTATTTATAGAGCAAGTGAAAGAATGAATGTAAAGCCCGGCCTGGAGCCACTCGCTCAGAGTGGTAGCTCAGAGTAGGTCCTCAACATGAATACATAAGATTGAAGACTATTAACTTTTAAAAACTTATCACCAGGGACAAAACGAGCTTTACTTAAACTTAACAATGGATGTAAAATAATCATTAGCACCACCTTCTTAAAGCACCAACTGACCTTAATAATGTAGAGTGTTGCAAGACAATGTTAACTACATGCCCCAGCACTCAATCCATCAGAATCAATTATACTCAAGCATTGGCATTGGTGTTCATGGTCTTTAAACAGAAACACCTGACAAGCACCCTACCAAGAGAAAAGTAGGCTAAACTTAGAGATAACGCTTCCCATTTGGGGATATATAAACATTGGACCTCACCCAGAAACTTCCATTCAGTGGGTCTAGGCAGATTCACAGAACTTCTTAGGCCAGAGGTTCTCAATCTGTGAATCAAGGCCCCTTGGGAGGGTGTCAAATGACCCTTTCACAGGTGTTGCCTAAGACTATCACAAAACACAAAAGATATTGACAGTATGATTCATAACCTTAGCAAAAATTACAGTTATGAAGTAGCAACGAAAATAATTTTATGGTTGGGAGTCACCACAACATGAGTAACTATATTAAAGGGTCACAGCATTAGGGAGGTTGGGAACCACTGCCTTAGGTGACCAAACTTAGTTTTTTGCTATTGCTATTAAAGAGTTGTCTTCCCAAGGGTTAATGGGAAACTTTTCTACAGCACTGCCTGAATGGTTTCATAATGTAGTCATGCTGTGAGAATTTTTTCAGATTTATGATTGGCTTCTAGTCCAAGACAGCCATTGCATATATGCATACTGTTGCTATTTATAAAGTGATAGCTATTTGACCCTTGCTTCCAAAGCACATGCAGAGTGATTGGGAATTGCACAGTCAGTCTGAACTCACGTCCCAACTTGGGATAAGTTAGTCTCCGTTTCCATATCTGATGAGGATGAATGTAATACTGATAGCAGACAGGTAAGGAGTTAGATATGAGGTAAGCAAGAAACACCACAGCTGCATCTTGGTATGTCTGTCTGCTGATAGAATAGTCCTCTGTGGTTAAACATTCTTGAAGTTGCAGTTAAGTTGTTCCCGGTATACCAGACTAAGGCACCAGAGCATTCTCCTCCGTTGACACCAAGGAAGGGCCTGTATCCCCCAAAGACCTGATGCCATTACTATACTGTTTGTGCTATGGGTTTTTGTTGTTGTTGTTGTTGTTTCCATATAGATTTCTGTAGTGACACACTTGAAAGTGTTAGTTCAGCAAATGTTCAGTTGGGTTATTTGTTTGCTTGTTTACATGAGACAGATTTTCACAATGTAGACCTGGCTGGCCTAGAACTCACCATGTAGACCAGGCAGGCCTCAAAGTGCCAAGAGATTCTCCTATGTCTGCCAAGCATCATGCTGACTTCAGCTACCTTTCTTATACAGCGCAGGCCCACCTGGCCATGGATGGCCCAGCCACAGTGTGTCAGGCCTTCCTTTTTTTTTTTTTTTTTTCAACATCGAAGTAATCCTTTCTTTTCTTTCTTTCTTTTTTTTTTTTTTTTTGGTTTTTCGAGACAGGGTTTCTCTGTGTAGCCCTGGCTGTCCTGGCACTCACTTTGTAGACCAGGCTGGCCTCGAACTCAGAAATCCGCCTGCCTCTGCCTCCCGAGTGCTGGGATTAAAGGCGTGCGCCACCACGCCCGGCTGTCCTTTTTTTTTTTTTTTTTTTATATTAGCTATTTTCTTCATTTTCATTTCAAATGCTATCCTGAAAGTCCCCTATACGCTCCACCTGCCCTGCTCCCTGGCCCTGGCATTCCCCTGTACTGGGGCATAGAGCTTTCACAGGACTAAGGGCCTAGAGCCTTCACAGGACTAAGGGCCTATCCTCCCATTGATGACCGACTAGGCCATCCTCTGCTACATATGCAGCTAGAAACACAAGCTTGGGGCGGGGGCGGGGGGGGGAGATACTGGCTACATCAACCACTGTTTTAGGTATTCTATTGCTGTGATCCAAAGGCATCTTGGAGAGGTATTGGTTAATCTTTACAATTCCGTGCCACAGTCCATCACTGATGAAAAATCGGGCAGGGACCTGTAGGTGGCCCCCTGGTGCAGAGGCCATGAAGGAGTGCTGGTTACTGGAATGCTCCCTTGTGGGTTGCTGGGTCTGCTTTCTTATAGAACCTACCAGTTTGAGCTGCTGCCTTGACTCCTTTGGAGCACAGCTCAAGTGTGCTGACCCCGGGGAAATACTCCTCTGAAGAGTTTGTCTTAATGAGTTCTTCCCTAACCCCACCCCCACACACCTTGGGGGAAAGTTTGTTTTTAATATTTGAAAAAAAAAACACACAAGAAATTCTGATTACAGTTTCCCCTCCCTCAATTTCTACCAGCTCCTCCTCACCTACTCAACTCCAAGCCCTGTCTCTCTCTGCCTGTCTCTCTCTTTCTAACAGGCAAATGAACAATAAACAAACAAATGTTTAAAAATACAACACACTCACAAACACAAACTGGGAACCATAATATACAAGCAAACGAAAAAATACTTAAACAAAGCAATATACCCAATTAAATGCCTTTGGCAAACACTAAGGTTTTGTTGTTGTTGTTGTTTTTTGCTTTTGTCTTGGTTTGGTTTGTTGTTGTTGTTTTGTTTTGTTTTTTGTTTTTGTTTTGTTTTGTTTTTGTTTTTGTTTGCAAGTCAATGTCAACTGCAGAGAGCCTCTTGGTAGGACTGGGAGCCATGTCTACTTCCTCCTCTCATCGCTTGGGCCTTTTTTGGCTTGAAGCTGGGCAAGCCGGGTGAGTGCTGAGTGAGATTGGTCTCTTGTTAATCACAGCTGATTTTTCAACCTCCACTAACCAGCTTCAATTGTCTTGGTAAAGCAAAGACTTTACTTTGACAGACTCCTAATCTAAAATATGACACAAATGGTCCTGAGAGGGTTTTTGCTTCTCTTTGGGACGTCACAAGGCAAGCCCCCAATTGTTTGCATTTCTCTCAACATTCCCATCTTCCAACATCATTGAGTTCTGTGCACTCAACAGTGTTTTTGAGCGCAACAGTCTAAAATCCTTTCCTAATCCTTCGCAAAGCCACTATTGTTGGGCTCATCAGAGAGATACTACCTATTCCTGGTACTGACTTTTGTTCTATTTCTTTTGGCTGTGATAAACAGCATGACTGAAAGCAACTTGAGAAGAAAAGGCCCATAATCTAGGGAAGCTAAGGGCAAGAATTGACGCAGAGACCATGAAGGAATGCTGCTTACTGCTTTGCCACTCAGTTACCTGTTTTATACATACCAAATCCACTTGTCCATGGATGGCAGTGCCCCCAAATGCCTGGGCCCTCAGACACGTCCATAGACCATCCTGACTAGGGCAATAATCCTTGGCAATCATCTAATATAGCACGTTACAGGTCAGCTTAGCCTACATGAGACTGGGGGTGGAAGATAGGTGTGGGGGGCGGGTGAGGGAGTTTCACTGAGGTTTCATTCTCAAGATTCCTTCTACTCATGTGACTCTAGTTGGTGTGAAGTTGACAAAAATTACCTAGCATACCTCCTGACTTGAGAAGCATCTACAAAAACCAAGAAATATTGAATCCATTGTAAAAGATTGACAAAACTTTACCAGGATATTTATTAAGTACAAAACACAATTTAAGAGTATAGTTCTGCCTAGTACTGCCCCTGCCCAAATGTCTAATTGAAAGGGCTTTCCATTGCTCTTAGTTTTATAAACGGATTGGCCCAGGGATCCTTTTTTTTTTTTTTTGTATGCCCCTCCCCCACACGGCTGCCCATGTCATGTAGTCCAGGCTGACTTCTGACATGAAGTGTAGCCAAGGGTGATGTTGACCTGATCTTGCTTCTACCTCTCAAATACTGGGCTTACATGTGAGAGCCACCATACCTGGTTTATGCAGTGCTGAGGAAAACCCAGGGTTTTCCACAGGCTATGCAAGCATTTTAAAATCTGAGTTAAATCCTCAGCCCCTAGAAACTTGTTTTCAGAATAAACTGGGCATTCTTATTGAAAGCACAACATAAATGAGTCATTAGCTTTCCTCTTCATTCCACTCCACCAATGTTGTCTGCAGAGCCACGGGAAAACACATTTCATATTATTGAAGACCTGCTTCACATTAACGTTATTGGCAGTGCAGATAGGCTAAACGTAAAGAATGTCACTCTAAAACTGCAGAAGAATTGTGGTCAGGAAACTTTTAGCTGCATCAGGGTTTATTATGCCACAAAGCAAGAAGCCAATGGGCCATCTCGTACTCAGTGTCGGTGACCATGATGAACTCCCCCATATCAATATGTCTGTGACATTTACCAGCATTCCTAAGCAGACTAAATAAGGCCTAGAGAGGAAGGGGTGACTTCAAACCGCATCTAAGTCTTCTGGAGTCCTGCTCCAGAAATAACCTCTTTAACTAGCTCTGGCTCCACATTAACTTCTTATTGGCTAAGAGCGAGCGGATCATATGGTTATGCCTAACCCAATGACTACAAGAGGAAAGGGAATTGCACAGTTGGTTTGGATCTGTATTTCTCAGTCTTGCCTTTGCCTTGCTTTCACCTGGAAGCCTTAGAAAGAAAATTACAATGCCTGGCAACAATGTGTCCGCGATATTCCCCAGTTGTGCCAAATGTATCCCTAAGTGAATGCTACTGTATCAACTTAGTTACATTTCACCACTGCCTCGGAAGCGGAGGCACATTCTGTGCTGCAGGAAGAGCAAACACAAGGACAAAACCGAAAAAGAGACACGGAGCACTCAGAGCAGAGTCTGCAGCCACAGTTACTGTGCAAACGGAGGCAAGATGATCTGATCTCTTGAGTTCAAGAGTTCCAGACCGGCCTAGTCAACAGACACATTTCAGTTTCCAGAATTTCTGTGACCGTGCCCTTCTAGGGAAAAAATGAGGATGTGTGCCACCTTTATTCCACCACACCAGTTTTATCATGGTGTGCAGTAGGCTCCAACTTGCTTGGTACTCTTCCATCCTGAAATATGCCATCCTGAAAGACAGGAGTTACGTAAATAGTCTGCTTAGTGTGTCTAACTTCGAGTACTCAGGAAACTCAATCAATATTTATTGCATGAATGGATAAGGAGCCAGGTGAACGAGTAGGAAATGATCATTAAGCATTTCTCCAGCATTATTTGCAAGGTAATAAACGAAGCCATGCACACAGAATGCACCGAATGCTTTAATTACTCCTTATAAAGAAGGAGCCACTTCTTTGCTTAATTATAACAAAACCATCTCACAGAGACTAATTACTCATCCAATACCACACACACACACACACACACACACCATCTCACAGAGACTAATTACTCGTCCAGTATCACACACACACACACACACACACACACCATCTCACAGAGACTAATTACTCGTCCAGTATCACACACACACACACACACACACAGAGAGAGAGAGAGAGAGAGAGAGAGAGAGAGAGAGAGAGAGAGATCAGACTTATATGTATATAATAGCTGTATATAGGTATCACTCTTAGATTTTATAGAGGAGGGCAGAGAAGGAGAGCCACCCATGACACAAGGATGGACATGAATAGGAAAAAAAAGGATTCCACCTCTCCTCAAAGGTTAGAGCATGGAGTGGAATTTTCCATTCATGAACCGGAAACACCAAACTACTCCAGCTATGGCTGCATGTGATAAGGTGTGGTATGTGCTTCAGAGCTGCCTCTGCCATTTGCAGGGAACACTACCATCTACTATCCACATTCCTGGAGAATCGGGGTTCCAGTTCTGGCTTATGGACTTCATTGTCTTAGATCCAAGTCATTAATCTGGCCATTTTCCTCACACCTGCCCTCCTCTTCGCCCTATCTGGCCAGTGGAGCTATTCCTCACTCAGCTCTTAATGCTAGAATACCTGGAGGGCTCCCAAGATGCCTCCTTCCCTTCCCTCAGTTATATCCAGTTGGCCATTGAGTTTTATGGATTCGATTTCATAAATCTGCGATCATTCATTCATTAAATATTTATTGTGTGCTGGGAGTATACAATGACACACTGGATTAAACACCCCCAACCCTCAGGTTCAAGAAGTTTATCCTCTTAGTGGGGCCATCTTGCAAATGAACAACCCATTCTACAACAGAGCAAGAAAATGGTAAGAAAAGGGTAAGTCGAGTTCTGGGAGGGAATACTGGACAGAGGCATGGTTGGTTCCTCTAGGCTCCTGCGGGACTTTTCTCTTGGAAGTGCCCAAGTGGAGGTGTGAGAGATTTGGACTTGTACCAGGTGAAGGGAGGTGGGGGTGGGGAGATGCAAATTTCTGGAAGCAAGAACAGAGTAGTTGTGGGAAATCTGACAGTCCACTAAAAACCTCCCAGCCCATTTGCTCCACTTTCCAGCCAGGTCTTAATCTAGTAATCACACTGCCTAGTGGCTTTGCACTCAAGAAGAAACAGGCCAGCACTGCCCTCTCTGTCACTGAAGGTCTGCCCTTCAAGTCTCCTGTCTTCTGGTCGGTCATTCAGGGAGTATTTATGATCGCCCGATCTTTGCAGGCACACTGTTAACAGCGGTCTCAATGGTGCTTCCACTCTTCAGGAGGTTTTGAGCCACTAAAGATAGACCATGGGGGAGCAATTCAGGAGTGCTGCAAGCTGACACGTAAGGTGTTAACGACCCTTTAAAGACCCATAAGCTTTGCTGTCTGCTGCTCACTGGGGCCTCCAGGCCCTACCTGCTGGTCCTCTCGGAAGGATGACCCAGTGTTCTATTAACTGCCGGGAATGTCTCCTCCCCTCGCTCAAGGCCACTGCCCGTCTCCGGCCAGCTCCAACACCGCGTCCTTCTCGCGTGGCCACACTCATCTGCGCGCAGCTCCGCCGAGGGGGCTGACGCGCGCGCGCGCGGCCAGGCAGCTCCTGGGGGCAGACGCCATCCAGCCTCCTCGGCGCCTGGTGACTACCCTAGAGCAATCCTCTCCCTAAGAGATCCCCACACTCCGGCCAGAGAGCGCACGCCCGGGGTGACAGCCCGGCACACACGTGGGCGCAGCCTGGAAACCGCGGGAATCCTAACCCATGGGGACCAGAGGGAACGGTCTGCTGGAAGACCTCGGTCGAGGGATCTTGCTCCCCGTCCGCACCCCTCCCTGAGCCCCAGAGGGGACGGGCGGGGACAAGCCCTGGCGGGGCCGCGCGCTTCCATCGCCACTGCCAAGGTCCTCGCTGTGGCGCGGGGTGGCCGGAGGAGGGGCCGAGGGCGGGGCGGTCGTAGCCTCCACCACTCCCGGGCCCCCCCGGTGGCGGAGCGCCGCCTCCCCGGCCGTCCTCCCCCACCGCGCGCACTCTGCCCGCCCCGGAGCCTCGCCCTCCGCCACGATGAGCAAATGAGCGCGAGCGAGGGCATGAAATTTCAATTCCACTCTGGGGAGAAAGTGCTGTGCTTCGAGCCTGACCCTACCAAGGCGCGAGTGCTGTACGATGCCAAGGTGCCGCCGCGGGGGGAACAGGGAGGAGATGCGGGACTGGGTTCCAGGGATGGGAGGCAAAGGGGCCAGCGGAGGACAAGTGGCCCGGAGTCCCGGACAGCCACCAGGGCGCGCCTTGGCCTGCGTGGAGCGGCCCGGGACTACAGGGGACGCTGGCGAGACGTGCTGGGCGCGCGACTTCCCTAACTAGAAAGGACCCATGATGCTTCCGCTTCCGGCCGTGTCGCGTCGCTTACGCGCGGTTGCTAGGCCAGGGTGGCGGTTTGAGCGCTGGGCGCCAATCCGGGCGACCGGTGTAGGAGGACTGTCGCCTGAGGCCTCTGCTTTTGTGACGAATCTGTCCTTGTCCCACGCGGCTTCTCGCCACATGGGCTCCGTAGAGGACACCTTGACCAATTTCCCCACCCACATCTTCAACCTGGTCCTCAATTATTCCCAGCTGTCAGTCCCGAACCCTGATCGAATTTAGGATTGTAGTCATGCTGGGGGGGAAGGGAGGGGCTCAAGATTGCTCTGTTGCTTTCTAAAGGATTGGTGGGAGGCGAACAGAGCTAGGAAAGAATCGCGTCTCGCCTGTATCCAGCTTGGTCAGCCCAGGCTGAGCTATATCTTGCGGTTGTCAGTTTTTAAGTGGAGGGCAGGACTGGACACCAAAGTGCTCCAGAGCCCAGAGAAGGTAAAAATTCAGCGCGCTGGGGGTTGGGGCAAGCATCGGTGTCTCCAGCCACCAAGGCAAAGTCCTTGGTGGCAGAGACAACTCGGAGCAGCACCAGGTGCGTTTTTAGCCATGTTTAAGCAGTGCTGTCCAGTGGGACACCCCAAGGTCTGTGCTGGATTATGTACCTTTGGTTCTTCCTGAAACCCTTAACTCTGTTTACCTCCTATTGCTATCCCTCCAGCTTGCTACATCGCTAGGAGATGGAAGGATATACCGTTTCATTTGTACCAGATATCACCTTAGGGAATGCATGGCTATTAAGGGGAGGGGAAGGGTTGTGGAAGTCTCTGGCTAGCTAGGCAAGACACTGGACAAGGCAAGGCCCAGGTGACTACAACTCCCAGAGGTCTCAGGGCTGTTCTCTAGTCTGGGCCCTAGCTAATGACAAATCTACCGACCAATGACTTCAGAAGCTTCACCCGTTCTCAAACTCAAGAGACCAATCCTGGGTTGGTTGGAAGGATGTTTCCTATTTTGAGGCAACCACTCCGGCAGAAGAGGAAAAAAAAAATGTTAAAGAATGTTACAACCCAGCTCTAGATCTAAAGGGGGGGATGAATACTTTCTTATTTCTTTAAGAAGGGACTGTGATCTAGTTCTTTTTACCAAACTTATAGTAATTTTCGGTTTGCTGTGCCACGCGTGAGTAGTATTTCCTGGTTTCAGATCATCGATGTTATTATCGGGAAAGACGAAAAGGGCAGAAAGATCCCAGAATATCTGATACATTTTAATGGTTGGAACAGAAGGTCAGTGAACTTGTTACAGTTAGACTTAATCGCCTTTGTAGCAAGATAATTTTGTAACTTTAAGTTTTAGAAACACTTGTAGAAAAGTTTAATTTCCTGCTTCTGCTTTGTTTGGAAAGCTTGCCTGGTTTGAGGCATGATTATTTTAAAGTCTGTTATGTTTGGATGACCTATGAGTAATCTCTAGAAATCTTGGTTGCTGTAGCTGAGTTCCCTTTGTGCTTTATTGGTATCCTCTTGGTGGTTTTGAAGTTTTTTTTTTATATAGCTTTCTAAAATGTCAGCAAGTCTGGGGCACTTCTCCATGATGCTTTTTAGCATCCGTTTCATTTGTTTCAAAATAATGACTTTCACATCCTCTTCTTCTTTTTCAACCAGTTGGGATAGATGGGCAGCCGAAGAACATGTGCTACACGATACAGATGAAAACCGGAGATTACAGCGCAAATTGGCCAAAAAAGCAATAGCTCGTCTGTAAGTATACAAAAACTTTAATGGAAGTGCTATATTTAGTGTGGCTTTTTTTTTTCCTGGTTTGGATTTTCTTTAATGATATAAAAGTAATATGACATTTCAGCAATCTTACATATTTAAAATAAATGAAGCATTTCTAAAGTACTCTAAAGAATCACAGACATTTTCAGAATAACTGTTTTCCACTTGGTAGTGGGGAATCACCATTATGGTTTGTTTTTGTTTTTTTGTTTGTTTGTTATGTTTTTGTTTTTTTTTTGTTTTTTTTTTTTGTTTTGTTTCGAGACAGGGTTTCTTTGTGTATCTCTGGCTGTCCTGGAACTCACTTTGTAGACCAGGCTGGCCTCGAATTCAGAAATCCCCCTCTGCATCCCAAGTGCTGGGATTAAAGGCATGCGCCACCACCGCCTGGTGACAGCATTATGTTTTTAACGTTTAATCTTCTACATATTTAAGAATTATTGCTTATTATGTTCTCTGTGGATGCCAAGTCCCAGTTTGAAGTTTTATTTGGATTTGTTTGTCATTTTCAGGAGAGGGACAGGAAAAAAGAAGAGGCGCTGTAGGTTGCCTGGTGTGGACTCTGTATTAAAAAGTGTGCCAGTTAAAGAAAAATCTAAAAATGACGAAAACTGTGAGTGCTTTGACTTTACTTTTCCTCAGTTGAAACCAACTTCATGTCATCCTCTCATATCTTAGGACTGAGAGAAAGAGTCATTGAAATTCTAGACAGGGAAACAAACTCATCCCATCCAGCGGTTCTCATTTAAGATTTTTATTGACTTTATATGATGGTATGAAAGTGTCTTGTTCCACTTTCAGTATACTCGGCAATAAAATACATGTGCTATTAGTACTCCCACAAGGTTAGCTTTATTTCCATGAGTTTCCTCAATTGTCAGCTCCTCTAAGTGCTCTGGGTACATTTAAAGCAGCCAGCCATGATAATTGAGTAAGCTAGGTGATTTTCATCAGTCTAGGTATAACTGCATCCTAGGTGAAGGAGCGTATTTGTGATATGCACTCAGTTTGCTTTAGACAGGTCAAATTGCAGTCACTGTGATCAGTCAGCATGTGGGTATAAGACTCGACCAGAGTCTTCCCAGTCACCGCCTTCATCTCTGCTAGCAAACCTGCACAGATCGTTTCTCGTAGATCATTTTCTTCTTGAGACCTCCAGGGCCTTGCCACCACTTATGAATCCAACAGTGAACCATAGGATCCTAGCTGGTGAAACACGTTCAGATCATTAGCTTGTGTGATTTTTGTATCCATTGAATTTGGAGTTATATTTATCAAAATAAGTTTCTGTTCCGAAAGGTACAGTATTTGTGTTTAGGATTTAAAATGGATGCAGAACTACAGACCATTCTTCTCAATCAAGTGCATGTGCCACCTAAAAACTTTGTAACTGTAAGGATTGTCAAAGTGTATAATATGAGTTTGCCTGATATTTTTGTTTTATGTAGCAGTAAGCAGCACCTGTCATGAGAGCTGCGGAGAAAAGAATGGAGGGATAAAAGAACACCGTCAGCGTCGTATTAAAGTAAAGGCTAAAGCGGTACAAAAAAAAAACGTTTTTATTGTAGAAACTTTGTCTTTGATACACACACACATACACACACTCACAATTATATAGATATAGACATAGATATAGATATAGATATAGACATAGATATAGATATAGACATATAGTAGTGGCAACTTTTTCAGGTTAGGAATTCTTTTCAAAAGTATACTTTTCAAACCAATGTTGCCAATTTTCCTGTGCCATTTCAAGAAAAGACATCCGTTTATGGTCCTTGTATGACTATAGTTGACTCTTTATGCCCACAGAGTGTTTCCACAAGCTATGTATTTTTTTTTTAAGTAAGATTGTGAACTATACTTCATAGTGACTAATTTTTAATGGTACATAACAGAGATTGGCTTTTGCCTGCCCCCAAATTGAACATAATCCCCAATGGTAAGCCTAAATGAGGAAGGAACAAAAGTGAATCTTCAATGTAGTTAATGCTGTGGAAAAACACTTTGTTATGTGGCAGAATATCGCTGCTTTTGTTTTTTAATAGCGGACATGTGGCATGATGTGACTGTTGTGAATAAACTAGCTTGGTTGCATAGCTTATTCTTATTTCGTAGCTTATTCTTATTTCGTAGCTTCTCTCACTGTTCTCAATAATTCAAAATGGAATTGTGATATTGCAGAAAAAAAAGGTTTTGTCGCTGCGTTCAAGAAAGGAAATGGATGAAAGAACAATCACTATAGATATCCCTGATGTTCTCAAGAAGCAGCTAGAGGATGACTGTTACTATATCAACAGGAGGAAACGGGTATGCAAGAGGAATGGACTGTCCAGGATGCTGCTGCTTGCATGCTTTCATGGTCAATGTGTCATACACATAGGGTGATGACAGGGTGGAGGGATGGGTGGTAGTTTCCTTTCCATACTGTAAGTTGACTTACAGTAGTCCTGGGTTCTTGCTTAACTTAAGCAGGAACTTAAGACTTATATACCATATGATGTCCCTTTGAGCCCTTCAGTGAGTTTTCCAGAATCCTGATACCTGGATTTCAACTACAGTTACGATTTAAGCCAGGTTGATAGCTCATGTGATCACTTTAATTCCAGCACTTGGGTGGCTGAGGCCCAGTGAGTCCAAGACCCCCCTGCTTTACATAGAGAGTTCCGGGACAGCTGATCTCAGAAAGTTGAAAGGATAAATAGATTAGGATGTAATTAGTGGGTTAGGTGCACTTCTCTTGCATATGCTTTGAGAAGCTTTTTTTTTTTTTAATAGAACACTAAGATTATTACTTCTTTGTATTCAAAACAATAAGACTATAGTAGTATGAGAGTATGATCTGTGGAAGGGAAGGTTATCAAAGATCTTCAAGACATACTTATTAAAAAGTTCTTGAGCAACATTGACAGAGTTAAACTGGTAAAGTTATAGCGATTCTTTCTTGGAATATGTGTCTGATTATAATAGGATGAGTATATCAGATGTTTCTATTTTTCTTAACAGTTAGTGAAACTTCCATGCCAGACCAACATCATAACAATTTTGGAATCCTATGTGAAACATTTTGCTATTAATGCAGCCTTTTCGGCCAATGAGAGGCCTCGTCACCATCATGCCATGATGCACACGCACATGAATGTGCACTATGTCCCAGCAGAAAAGAAGTGAGTAACTGGAGTGCTTAATCTTTGAATTCTGTCTTTGGGTTTTGGTTATGTGTTATCATTGTTAGCTTTTTTGGTGCTACTGGGGATCGAATTCAGCCCTCATGCATGCTAAGCAAGTGCTCTTCCATTTGACTGTACCCTAAAGATTTTCCTTTCTATGTCCCAGTTTAGAACCAGGGATCCTTTTCTCTGTTCAGTTCTGTTGAACTCATCTTAACTCAAAGCTGATTTGTGGATTTTTGGGTCAGTTATCAGTCTAATAGGAAACTCTTGGGCCTTTGCTGAAGTGTTTGGTAATTCCACACGAGACCTAGCTTGATTGTGCATTACCCTGCTGCCAAGACCACCATTTTCAGGGATACCACGTAGGAGAACTATCTACTTGAGGAAACAGAAATGGGCAATGAGAACTGGATCAAAGGTGGCTTCTGACTGGTCTTTTAAGAAATTAATCAATGTATGCATGTGAGTACATGTGTGCCATGGCACATATTTGAAGGTCAAAGGTCAACCTCTGCTATAAGTTCTCACCTTCCACCTTGTTTGAAACAGTCCCTATCGTGTTGTTCATTGCTAGGTTCACCATCCTGGCTAGCCTCTGAGTTTCCAGAGATTTGCCCATGTTGGTATCTTGTTTCCCCACAGGAACTCTGGGATTAAAGATTAGTGCACTACTATATCTAGCTTTTTAAAAAGAATATTTATTTATTTTATGTATGTGAGAGTACACTGTCGCTGTCTTCAGACACACCAGAAGAGGGCATCGGATCCCATTACAAGTGGTTGTGAGCCGCCATATGGTTCCTGGGAATTGAACTCAGGATCTCAGAAAGAGCAGTCAGTGCTCTTAAATGCTGAGCCATCTCTCCAGCCCTTTATCTAACTTTTAAGTGGATTTTGGGGATCCTAATTCAGATTGCCAGACTTGTACAGCAATCACTTTTACCCATTGATCTACCTCCTCTCCACCCCGAAACAACACTTTATTCTAGTCAGAATCCTGCTATCCTCATGATTTGACAGGACCAGTGTCAGGGAGGTAGAGTATTGCAGTTGCAACAGAAGCCAGGAGCTTCTGGGATGCTCCTGCTGCTGGGATGTCTCAGGTTGCATTGAACCTGTGCATTTGTGTTATATGGATACATTTAAGTTAATAGCATAATGCCTGCAGTTTATATTATGGTCTATATTCCCCTATTTCTTTATTATTATCATTGATATGTTTGTTTGTTCTTTTTATATGTAAGTGATTATTGGTTTTAAAAGTCTGCCCTCAGGTGGATAGCATCCACCTTTAATTCCAGAACTCAAGGAGGTAGAGGCAGATGGATCTCTGTGAATTTGGCATTACCTAGTCAGTTGGCATAGTGAGTTCTACACTATCCAGGGCTATATAATGAGACCCTGTCTCAAAATAAAATAAAACAAAACAAAACAAAATAAAAATAAAGATAAATCTGCTCTGTTTAAGATATATGCCTTTCTCATGAAGTTTGGAAAATATCTATGACTTTACTTGGTCTCTAATCTTTTTTCTCTCAATCTTCCTAGTGTTGACCTTTGTAAGGAAATGGTGGATGGATTACGAATAACGTTTGATTATACTCTCCCATTGGTTTTGCTCTACCCATATGAACAAACTCAATATAAAAGGGTGACATCGTCAAAATTTTTTCTTCCTATTAAGGAAAGTACCACAACAACTAATAGGTGAGTTAGACAACATGAAAGTGCATCTGAACCCTCAAGTGTCAGCACTGACCTGACTCACTTCTTTGTGGAAGTACCTGATCTGCTGTTATGGTGGCCTGAATGTCTAAAGGAAGGGAAACACTGTAGGGTGTCCTTACTGGTGTCTCCCCCAACGACCTGCTCCCCCTGTTAGCTAGATCATCATTCACATTCTCATGGTTGTATGTAAGCATTCCAATGTAGCCAGGCATGATGGCTGGTATTATCCTAGCATCCAAGGGGCTGAAGAAGGAAGGCTTCTATGAGGACAGGAGCTCTCTAGAGGGAGTTCTAGGCTAGCCAGGACTACATAGCAAGAGAAGGGTGGGTGGACATAAGATTCCCAAGTAAACAGCATTATCAATGGATTCTGAGCAGCTGTACCATCTTTCAGAAGACAGTAGTTACAAGGCAACATGAACCAGAAGGATAGAAAGTGGAAGGATATCATCCTTAGTGAGGTAACCCAATCACAAAAGAAGTCATTAGATATGAACGCACTGATAAGTGGATATTAGCCCAGAAACATGGAACACCCTAGATACAATTTGCAAAACACAAGAAAATCAAGAAGAGGGAAGACCAATGGGTGAATACTTCATTCCTTCTTAGAATAGGGAACAAAATACCCATGAAAGGAGTTACAGAGACAAAGCTTGGAGCTAAGATGAAAGGATGGACTATCCAGCGACTACCCCACCCGGGGATCCATCCCATAATCAGCCACCCAACCCAGACATTATTGCACAATGCCAGAAGGATTTTGCTGAAGGGACCCTGTTATAGCTGCCTCTTATGAGGCTATGCCAGTGCCTGGCAAACACAGAAGTGGATGCTCACAGTCATCTATTGGATGGAACACAGGGCCCCCAATGGAGGAGCTAGAGAAAGCACTCAAGGAGGTAAAGGGGTCTGCATCCTATAGGAGGAACAGCAATATGAACTAACCAGTACCTCCAGAGCTCGTGTCTCTAGCTGCATATTTACCAGAAGATGGCTTGGCCATTATTGGGAAGAGAGGCCCCTTGGTATTGCAAACTGTATATGCCCCAGTACAGGGGAATCAGGAGTGGGTGGGTAGGGGAGCACGGTGGAGGGATAGCATTTGAAATGTATATAAAGAAAATATCTAATAAAAAATAAATGAAAATAAAAAGAAAGTGGAAGTACAAGTGACATCCTTTGCTTGATGCTATGTGATCTGGGTCAGCTTCTGACTCTCTTGTCTCTACATACATAGTATAGAATGAATGGCTGTCTCCCTGGTGGGTAGTAATTCATGACGTCATTCACAAGGGGTCAGCAGTCTTTGACTCTCAGTGTCTGGTTAGTTCCCTACTTCTCTTTTATTACTGCTTTGCTTCCTCCTGTGCCTATGCATGCTTTGTTCTCTGTTCTGGTAGGGGTTGCAAGGATGGATCCATCCTTCCCTAAAGTCTTTCCCCCTAATTTTCCTAAGGCACTCTGCCATGTCCTCTCTCTTCTCTTCCTGAGTGGTGTGCATCAAGTCTAGCTTGGTAAGGGAATGAATTTAACTGGGGCTAGTTAGGGGAACATAGGCTACCAGTAGCCACACCACTGCAGAAGAGCCTTCCTCTCTCTGGCATTGAGCCTTTAAGTATACTCATAAGGGGGTGGCTCTCTTGCGTCTTAGGAGCCCTGCCACTTTTCACAAGGCACTGTTAGTGGTTATGAAGATCTCATGTGGTCATCACAGCTGCTCCCATTCCAAGATGGCAGTAGTCAGGTCATGTCCAGATGACCAAGTTTTCCAGCATTAATAGTAGCATCTTTTGGTGTAAACCAGCATCTGCTCTTATCTACTGCTCTTTTGCTAGGCTCTACCTCCTTTGTCACAAATAACTTTCTGTGCCCTACATTAGCTAGCTGCCTTTCTTCTTCCTCTCTTGTATGGTTCTCTGCCTCTCTAACATCTCTTTGGTAGTTTCTCTATTTCCCTTCTCCATGTCACTTTTGCCCCAGGCAAGAGGTCGGCAAAACTCACCCAAGGACCTGTGTTGAAGTCCCCACAAATGACTTGCTTCACACTTGATTCCCAGAGTCTGGCATAAACTTAGACATACTTGTGCCATCCTCAAGTCCTGGCAATTTTTACATTTTGAAGACATCGTGTGGTCATCTTATTCAGTAGAGCAGAGTTTCTCTGTCCTGGGTCCTGTCCTGTGTGACGTAGGACACTTAGCAGTATGTCTGGTCTCTATCCACTAGGAAACAGCATATCTGCCCTCAGTTGTGATAGGCCCTCACCAGGCTGGAACTGTTGTCACCAAACATTGGCAACTGCTTTCTGGGCTGGGGCCAAATTCTGCCTCTCCCCTCCGAGCCCTTGTTCTGACGCATGGAGAAGAGAATGTTTCAGTCTCCAATGACAGCATGTCTTGTGGAGTTATGGGGACCTCATTTATCTAGGAACTACTTAAGGAAAAATGTGTGTTTGAGTATATTTGGAGATACCTATGTGTCACCTCCTCCCTCCCAAGTTGATTGGTGAACCTCCCTTTGGGAGGCCTTGTAGAAGCCCCCAGATCTGTAGAGACTGCCAGTGACACTCTCCTTCTTGCCCAGGAGCCAGGAAGAGCTGTCTCCTAGCCCGCCTTTGTTGAACCCATCCACACCACAGTCTACAGAGAGTCAGCCACCTACTGGTGAACCAGCCACCCCCAAGAGGCGCAAAGCCGAGCCAGAAGCACTGCAGTCTCTCAGGCGATCCACAAGGCACAGCACCAATTGTGACAGGCTGTCTGAGAGCAGCTCCTCCCCTCAGCCGAAGCGCCGGCAACAGGACACATCTGCCAGCATGCCGAAGCTGTTTCTGCACTTGGAAAAGAGTGAGTTTGCCCTATGAGCGCCAGGTCAGGGAAAACCACTTTTTTCTTTATTGTTAGCCTCCCTGAGTATGTATAAAGTGTGTGTTATTCTCCAGATCTCACCCAGGTTGCTATAAAGCTACTTCTTTGAAGAAGAGGAAAACAGCCACAGAAAGATGGAAAAGCAACTGGTTTGGGTGGCTCAGTGAGAACTAGGGAGGCAAGACTCTGTGTTTAAGGTTGATTTGTTATCCTCCCTCTTTGCTACTTTTGTGAGCTAGTGGAGTTATTGGAATCCCGTGTTTTCTATACATATTCAAGATGAAGTGTGATTGCTACATTTCCATGCCTGTTTTTAAAACTTACCTTGAAGACTTCTGTTTGAATAAAGTGTTTAAATGAGATGCTGGATTCAACAGAGTATGCTGTGAAACCCCCCATTCAAAGTAATTTTTAGGATAGTTAGAACTGTGCATCTGCCTCCACTATCAGTTCATATATTTTCATCACAGAATGAAAGGAATCTGTCCTACCTTTATCTGCCCTTCCCCACCTCCCTTAGAAGCTACCAATTTGGGATATTTTATATTAATGGAATAATGTAGCATGTATGTACACAATTGATGAGTTGATGGAATGAAAACTGGGAAGGTTTCATTAGGAAATAAAACACTTTTAAAAACCAATTCTAAAACATGTATCTCCATGACTCCCACTCTAGCCCCTGGTATGTTTTCTTGACATTAGTTATTTAGGTAAAAATCACATGTACAGTTCATCAATTTTAAGATGTAATTTTATTTTATGTGTATAGATGCTTTGCCTTCATATACGCCATGGCAGTGTCTAGTGCCCTCAGAAGACAAAAGAGTGTCAGATCCCCTGGAACTGTAATTACAGAAAGTTGTGATCTGTCATGTGGGTGCTGGGAATTGAAGAGGACCCAGTGGTCTTAACCTCTGAGCTGTCTACCCAGTCCAAGTTAACCATTTTAAAGTGACTAATTTAGTGGCCCTACTTTTTAATTTGTTGAGCTATAATCCACACACCATGCAGTTTTCCTATTTAAAGTATCCAATCCAATGGCATTAATTCCTCCCCACAAAAAGCAGTCACCCCCCACCCCCACCCACCCTTTTAGAGCCCATGGATCTTGTTTCTTTTCTCTGGTTTGCCTATTCTGCATATTATGTAGGAATGGACACAATATGTAGCTCTGTGTTGGATCCCTTTCAGCTTAGCATCACCTTCTCAAGGTTGACTTTGGTAACATATATCAGTACCAGGCTAAAAATACCACTCCAGCTGCTACCTTTTATAAGATGAAGGTCGTATTGTTAACAGGTTGTAGCTTTGGAGCATTGATTTAGATTTGTGGTCTGGTGTTTATCAGGGTCCTGAGCGTGTCTCTGGTTCGGTCTCTCTGTAGCTTTATGGGTAAATGATTGCACCTCTCTCTTTGTCAGAGACACCCGTGCACAGCAGATCCTCTTCCCCCATTCCTCTGACTCCAAGTAAGGATGGGAGTGCTGTATTTGCTGGCTTTGAAGGGAGAAGACCCAATGAAATCAATGAGGTAGGGTGCTTGATGTTTGGCTCCAAGGGTTCTTTTACCCTTTGTGGTTGCTTCAAATCCTAAGCTCTCCGAGTATCATGTTACTTTACAAGAAATAGCAGCAAAACGATAGTAAGGTTTGAGCTTGCTATTGTGTTCCTGTTTTCAAATCTGAGAAAACTGCCAGAACTCTTGTTCTACACTTATAAGGATCTTTTACCCTAAAGATCATACAGTTATTAAAATATTTGTATTTGCATTTTGTATAATGTATTAAAACTTTTATTCTTAAGAGCCACATTTTAGGTTCTGTGGGCCATATGATGTCAATTAAGATGAATCAACTACAAAGCAGCTTCAAACAATATATAAACGAAATACGTACTGTGTTTCAATATACCATTATTGTGAACACTGGAATATAAACACTATATGATATGCATGAGCTAAAAATATTCTTTTAGCTTTAATAAATCATTTATAGGTGACCTAAACCAGCACGTTGTTTGTTCTCTAGTGATGGGGTCCTAAGAGAGAGGAGCAGGAGATCAGAAGATGAAGAGAGCATAATATAGAGAAAAGAAAGTTTAGGATCAAATTTTCTTTCACGGTTTATTTGTTATGCCAAGCAAGTTTATTAAGAACTAAATTGGGACAGAGTCAGCAGAAACTCTTGTTCGATGGACTAAGTTAGAGGGAATTTAATTAGTGTTGCACGAAGGGAGCACTGGGTATCTCAGGAGCATTACAGACCAAACACACAGCAGCCTTGAGACTGATAACCATAATCCCCCTGGTGGAAAATGATGGCTTCGCAGGATCTGAAGCTATTTTTTTTTTTTTTTTTTTTTAACATCTGATTCTCCTCCAGGAAGAGTAACCCTAATAGCCATCCCTTTGAAAGCATGCTAAATGCCAGCATTAGGCTAGCCGTTAAGCCCATTAACTTGGATGCTTTGCCACTACAGGCTTTGTATTTATGGGAAATGGTATTTCTCTCTCTCTCTCTCTTTTCTTTCTTTCTTTCTTTCTTTCTTTCTTTCTTTCTTTCTTTCTTTCTTTCTTTCTTTCTTTCTTTCTTTCCTTCCTTCCTTCCTTCCTTCCTTCCTTCCTTCCTTCCTTCCTTCCTTCCTTCCTTCCTTCCTTCCTTCTTTCTTTCTTTCTTAAAGGGCTTCTGAACAGTCAGGCAAAGACCACTTCCACTCAGGTCAGTGCTGCCATCTAGTGGTTAATGGTAGAGCAGGATGCTTTGTGGTAAACAGTGAAATTCAGCAGGCTTTTGGGACTCAGGAATCTATAGTGACTTTAAGGACCTTTCAGAACCTCTTCCACGATGGGTTTTAGCCAGGGCTATTTATCCAAAGCACTCGTGGCCCTTTCTTCGAATACCAATTGCTGATGGAATTTGGGAAGGGTCTGGATGGTCACATGGCTGGCTAAGATGCACTTTGGTTCTCATGGAGAATCTCTGTACTAATTACAAATGCCCATCTCTTCCCTCTGAGCAACATTCGATTCAGAAGCAATTCTAAGCTTCCTGTGTTTGTGGCACCGGGTTCGATGCTAAGTTGGTGTGAAGAAGTTAGAACTAGCTGCCAAGGATGAGATGGGAAATCTACATGAAGGCTGCAGAAGCTTAAACGAGGCTGAGGCCTTCCTCCTGGCATCCCAGAGCACTTGTGAACTTCTAGTTTGTTGTATTCAGGTTGACGGTGCCAGCATTTGTGATGTTTTGTGGTTGGGCACCCTTCTGCTTTTTCTCAGAGGATTTCCTGCATCATAGGTTCTTCTGTGGTAATAGAGCTGAGACATAACAAAAACGGACTAGGCTTTGGTTTGCTGATGGACTAAGGTATTTCTAGAGAAATTCACCACAGAGTTCTGAAAGATAGCTCTCAATTTTTTCAAAATTCCCAGTCTATCTAGCAGTCTGAAAATCAGAGTAAAAGTAGATAAACTAACTCTGATATGATTCAACTTAGTTTCCAAAATGACTCAAAGAGCTAGGAATTGATATATTCTTGATAATATTTCCTGTTTGAGGGAGGAGGGCTCAGTGGCTGTGATAGTGTGAATGTGACACGTTTTTGAACACTAGGTCCCTAGCTGGTGGTACTGTTAGGGAAGATCGTGGAACCTTTAGAAGGTGGAGCTTGCTGGAGGAAGTGGGTCACTGGAACTGAGCCTTTAGTTTTTATAGACTGGCCAGATTTCCTGCCCACTTTCAGCTTCCTGACTTGATGTAGTGTGAGCAGCCAGTCTCCCAATCCTGCCAGCATGCCTTGCCCACCAAGATGGAATGTATCCCCAGAAGATGAGCACTGTCGAAAAGTTTAAAATCCAGTATCTCATTAATCTAATTTTAAGTCGTTCTGACCCTCACATTTATTTTCAGAGGCCTGTGCTCACTATGTAGCAATATAGTTTCATCTTTTCCATATTATTTACTGTCATAGATTTAGAAGTCTATTTAGGAGAGCCTCTATTTGGAATAAAGGAAGCCTTTAAGTGATGTTTTTTTCTAGGTCCTGTCTTGGAAACTTGTGCCTGACAATTATCCGCCAGGAGACCAGCCACCTCCCCCTTCGTACATTTATGGTGCACAGCATTTGCTCCGGTTATTTGGTAAGAATCTCTATTCTTTGTTTTTCCAGTTTTGATTTTCTCATTAGCATGTATTAATTACATATAATAGTAGCTTTCACTGTGTATTAGTTAGGATCTTACTGCTGTTAACGGTCACTATGACCAGGGCAACTCTTATAAGGACAACATTTAATTGGGGCTGGCTTACAGGTTCAGAGATTCAGTCCATTATCATCAAGGTGGGAGCAAGGCAGTGTCCAGGCAGGCATGGTCCAGGCAGCAGAACCGAGTTCTACATCTTCATAGGCTGCTAGCAGAATACTAGCTTCCAGGCAGCTAGGATGAGGATCTTAAAGCCCACACCCACAGAGAAGCACTTACTCAAACAGTGTCACACCTTCTAATAGTGTCACTTCCTAGGCCAAGCATATACAAACCACCACATTCCACTCCTTGGTCCCCATAGGCTTTTCAAACACATGAGTCTATGGGGCGGGGGGATACCTAAACACAGCATAATGCAAAGTACATTTTATCGAACTTCAAAAGTCTCCACAGTCTATAGCAGTTGCAACAATGTTAAAAGTCTAAAGTTCAAAGTCTCTTCTGAGATTCATCCAGTATCTTAATTGTAATCCCCAAAGCAAGACAGGAAACCAGCTGGGGAAACCCCACGTTCTGCATCTCTATGTCTGATGTCAACATCATCATCAGATCTCCAACTCCTTTTTCATCTTTGTTGACTGCAACAACTGCTTTCTCCTGGGCTGGTTCCACTCCCTGTTAGCAGCTTTCCTCAGCAGATAGTCCAGGACTCTGGCATCTCAAACATCATGGGGTCTCCAAGGCAACTTCAGTGTTACAGCTTCTTGTTTTAATATCTGGGATCCACACATGATCTGGCCTCCTCCAAAGGGCTGGCAGTACTTCTCCAGCTCTGCCCTCTGTAGCACTCTAAGCTCAGGTTGATCCACTCCACTGCTGCTGCTATTCTTGGTGACTATACCATGGTACTGGCATCTCCAATGCACTGGGGTCTTCTGCTGCAACTAGGCTTCACCAATAGACTCTCATAGGCTCTCTTCCTAGTACCAAGCCTCAGATTCTTTGCATGATCCCTTCAATCCTGGGCCATCAACTGCAACTGAAGCTGCACCTTCACCAATGGCCTTCTATCTCTCTCACAGTGCTGAGCCTCAGCTGTTCTTCATGCCTTCAAAACCAGTACCAAATGGGTGACTCTTATGCATTACCAAGTCCAGCTGCAGCACAAGGTGCAACCTTGGCTGTCTCTGGAACACAGCTTTTTTGTGCTCTCAGAAAACACTTCCCAGAAGATTTTACCTCAGCAATGCTGGTCTCTTCTTTTCTTTTTTTTTTTTTAATTAGGTATTTATTTCATTTACATTTCCAATGCTATCCCAAAAGTCCCTCACACCCACCCACACCCACTCCCCCACCCACCCACTCCCACTTCTTGGCCCTGGCATTCCCCTATACTGAGGCATATAAAGTTTGCAAGACCAATGGGCCTCTCTTTCCACTGATGGCCAACTAGGCCATCTTTTGATACATATGCAGCTAGAGACAAGAGCTCCAGGGTACTGGTTAGTTCATATTGTTGTTCCAGCTATAGGGTTGCGGATCCCTTTAGCTCCTTGGTTACTTTCTCTAGCTCCTTCATTGGGGGCTCTGTGTTCCATCCAATAGCTGACTGTGAGCATCCACTTCTGTGTTTGCTAGGCCCCGGCCTAGTCTCACAAGAGATCTAGCTAACTAGCATCAGTTGTGTCAGTAGTCCCTTCTATTTTTCACTCTAAAGCCAGAGCCACATGGTTTAAGCTGTCCAATTCTGCTGTTTGCAGGAGCTGGAACATGTCCCCCTTTTTCTATTACATTATCATTAGCTTTCTGTTTGCTAACTCCTTTCCTCCTAAGCTTGGCTGACCTGGATCTTGCTCTGTAGATTGACCTTGAATGCAGAGATCTGCATGCCTGTCTCTTGGGATTAGAGGTGTGTACCACCATGCCTGGATTTAAGCTTTCCTTCACCTAGAACTTGCTTTGTCCCAGGCTGGCCTTGAACTCAGAGATCTGCTTGGTTTTATCTTCTGGGATTAAAGGTGTGTACCATCATACCTGGGTCTAAATTTATCTGGGTAGGATCTTGCCCCAAAGTCCTACTCCCTTAATCTGTTATCTCCAAGAACACAGGGCTTACCTCCATTTCACTTCCTGGGATCCCTTTTATACTCAAGCCATATATTTTATATTTTTCCTTCTAAGCTTGCTATACTTGTTCAAAATGCTCTTAATGAGACTTAACCAGAGAACAAAGTTTCTGCTGGGCTCTTTTGAGACTTTCTTTGTCAGTGCAATTAATATAAGTCTCTTTACCTTAGCCTCAGGTAGACTCTTCAGACAAGGGCATAAGCAGCCACATTCTTCACCAAAATACCATAAAACAGTCTCTAGGCCACATACTGAAATTCTTCTCTTCTGGACCTTTTTGGCTTAGGTCTGCACAGTTCAAATTACTCTTAGCAGCAAAGTCTCCCATATTTCTACCAGGAGAGCCCATTAAGCCCAACTTAAAGCACTCCACCACTTTCCAAATCCAAAGTCCCAAAATCCACATTCTTCCAAACAAAAGCATGGTCACAGCAATACCTCAGTCCCTGGTACCAAGTTCTGTCTTAGGGTTTTACTGATGTGAACAGACACCATGACCAAGGTAAGTCTTATAAAAAACAAAATTTAATTGGGGCTGGCTTACAGGTTCAGAGGTTCAGTCCATTATCATCAAGGCAGGAACATGGCAGCAACCAGTCAGGCATGGTGTAGGAGGAGCTGAGAATCCTACATCTTCATCTGAAGGCTGCTAGCAGAATACTGGCTTCCAGGAAGCTAGGATGAGGGTCTTAAAGCCAACAACCCACAGTGACACATCTACTCCAACAGGGCCATATCTTCTAATAGTGCCACTCCCTGGGCTGGGCATATAGAAACCATCACACACTGATATTTTCATGTGTTTGTAGAATGCATGGTGATCATAGAATAGTCACCCCCCCCCTTACCTCTTGTCCAACTATTCATCTTTCTATTTCCATGTGGTGTGTGTGTGTGTGTGTGTGTGTTATTAGAGTTGCTGATAGGTCCATGGTTAAGAAAGGAAACAAGGGCAATTTACCAGTGGGTTCACCACTGAAGAAATGTCTCTCCCTCCTAGCAACCATTCATTCATATCCATGGATGGTCAAAGGGAAATGGGGGCTCATGGTGCCCTCAGTTATAGCAGCCTCATATTGCTTGGTTCTTTTTTTTTTTTTTTTTATAAAACCAGTTTGCTAGTTTATGGACATCTTGTAAGTGTGTAACTAATTTGGAAACCTGGTTTCCTCTTTAAAGAAAAAGCATTGGATATACTTTAGTTTCATAGACTTAACACTCTATGTTTGTTCGGTAACTGATTGTTTCCTAGAGTAGATGCTAATTTTAGTCCCCAAAGTAGGAAGAGTAATCCAGGTGATCCCACAATGAGTCCTGCCCAATGTGGCATCCTGCTGATTGCAAACACTTTTGTTTTTAATCTAGTGAAACTTCCAGAAATCCTTGGGAAGATGTCCTTCTCTGAGAAGAATCTGAAGGCTTTACTGAAGCACTTTGATCTCTTTCTGAGGTATTTTTATTACCTTGTCACACCTACCTCCACAGGCAAACTTGTGACTTTCTGAGGCTTAAGGTTAGCACAATGGAAGGTGGTATTTTCCATATAGGCAGTACATGATATGTTCTGACTGAATAGAGTAAGATATGATATAAAGGGATTTCTTTTTTTTTTTTTTTTGGTTTGTTTGTTGGTTTTATGTCTGTTTTATCCTTCATTTCTCCAGTTTCTGGGTCAAGAATATTGAGGTGTCACTCCAATAATCCAGCTGGATAATCCAGTAAGCAGAAAATGAATTTTCTGACATAGAAATATACTGACATTAATTTTATATTTATCAGGAGAACTGTAAACATTGGCCTCTTATGACATGCGTACATAAATTAACTTAAATATTAGCCTAGAATGATAATCAACAACTCTGAGTATGTGCTGGCATTTATGATTTCAGAGAAAGGTGTTGAATTCTTCTCTTGATATAGCTAGTCATTTTTTTATCTAATAGAATATTTGACCCATGGTTCTAATGCCCATCTTAATGCCTTTGGTCACTTAGTCCCTCTCTGCTATCCAAATGTCTGTTAATTACATCCTTACCTTATCCTTCAAGGCTGGTCTTCACCTTGCCCCACTCAGGTCAGCCTAGCTACTTGACCTGAAAGGGAGCCGTTTTCTTTCTACTGGGCCCCATTCTGACTGATTGAGGAGTCTCGAGAGTAGAGTACTCTACCCAGAAATAATCAGTCTTACGTTTGAAACGGTGTTTTTCCATCAGAATTTTGAATGAGATGTCCTTGAATATAATTACACTTTCAGCATGTCACTGAAAACTGGTTTTATAAATATTCTCTTCCCTCCCATATGCCCCCTTCAGACAAACTCACAATTGTGTTTAACTTAACATTTTGTGTACTAAAAGCAAATAGCACTAAGCATGTGTGAAGAGACTGCAGGTTAGTGTAGGGAAGCCTACAGACTTTGAAGTATTCCTTATACAAAGCAGAAGTTAGGACTGTAGGAAATAACATAGGTTTTATAAATAAAACTCAGAGTAAATAAAAATACCCTTTTTATATAAAAAAGTAGGCAATGGCAGCAATTAGAATCAAGGAACTCAACAGTGACCTTTAAGAAAGTACTTAGCTGTCAAGTGATTTCTGACATGGTTTCTTATTTAGAGAGATGTGACAATTTAAGAGATTTGGACAGGTTGGAGGTAGCAGGGTGATTCATGGTAGATTTTACAGCATGCTTCTCCTAGTCCAAATCCACTTGGACTTTGTTTTGCTTTCTGTCTTGTGGATCTGTTTGCTTTGTTTTGTTGTTTTGGCTTTTTTTTGGGGGGGGGGGTTAGAGTATCATAACATACTTCCAGATAGCCATAAATAGTGGTCTTCCCACCTCAGCTTCCCAAATGCTTGAACCACAGGCATAAGCTACTCTGCCTGACTCTGGCCTGAAGTCCCTTCATCAGTGTATTGCAGGATCTTTAGCGACTCATCACATGATAACAGCCATTTTCAGACATACTGGTCTTTCCACAGTGATACTGTCATCCAGTCTTGTAATTAACCTTTAGTATGCAAAGTACTGGTATTGGTTATTTTGTTCAGCTTTGCTGTAACTTAGTCTGTATAATTAGCCTTGTGAATTTCTTGAGTGACGTTGAGTTTGTCATGTATTGTTTTTATAGTTTGGAAAACAGGAAAGGATTTATTGAGGTTATTTTTCACAAATGCATGCACATAGTCAGTTCTGTAACACTGATGATGAAGAGATTCAGATGAATAGTGATTGACAGAAGCCACTTTAATGAGTGTTGTGGAAGTAATCAATAGAATCATGTTTTCTTTCTAGTACAAAAAATGTTGAAATGTTTTCACATTTCATTGGCTGACAGCTAATATTTAGCTTCAGGGTGTTCGGTTCTTAATATGATGTTCATTGGTGCCTTTTTAATTATTCTTTCTCTAGGTTTTTAGCAGAATACCATGATGACTTCTTCCCGGAGTCGGCTTATGTCGCTGCCTGTGAGGCACACTACAGCACCAAGAACCCCAGGGCAATTTATTAAACTTTTGATGGTTCTGTAAAAACAACTGCACTATGTGGCTTTATACTTTAGGTCCCAGGTGAAGTGTTAATGAGATGCTAGACCTATCCTGGGGGTACTCTGACAGAAACAGGCTATGTTTTTTTGAGTTCGTCACATTCTATTATTTCTGTTAAGAATTATTTTCTGCGCTCACCATGGTGGTCCATGCCTATGGGGAGGGAGTCGATTTAATTAATTAATTCATCATTTTTTTAAAAAAAATGTACTGATTACTTCCTGGGTGCCTGAACATATTCCAAAGTAGCACTGCTACACAAGCTGTGTGTGCTAGCAGGATAAAAACAGCCATCGCCGTCTTCATAGGGATGTGTTCACGAACGTATGCTTAGGTTAAACATTGTTCTGGTAGACAGCGCAGGTGGTTGTTAGCAAGGACCATACTGTTTGATTACTTGTTAATGTTAAACAAAAATGGTTTTGAAAACTGTTTTCTGTTCACCAGATCTTAGTCAGTGCTTGGAAGCCGCAAAGCACTCTCAAAGTACTTCTGAGGGAATTGATATGGGTGGCAAAAGAGAACTTACAGCTATGCATTGCTTGTAGCAGTTCCCTTTCTCAGAAACATTATTTTTGTTGCTCTAAATAAAGCATTGCCTGTCTTGTTTGAGATTTTA
This sequence comes from Mus caroli, assembly GCF_978045245.1. Classification (NCBI taxonomy): domain Eukaryota; kingdom Metazoa; phylum Chordata; class Mammalia; order Rodentia; family Muridae; genus Mus; species Mus caroli. The sequence continues at coordinate 3,266,169 of NW_028227260.1, forward strand.
CAGCCATACTCTGCTATGTAATGTTATAGTTCCTTTTCTATGAAATGTTATTTTGGGTGATCTAAATAAAGCTTTGCCAGTTTTGTTTGAAAGAAGCAAGAGGAGTTTTGCTCTGGCCTTCCCTGGTTCTTTTTACTTCAGGGCAACTAGTCGGGTAACCTCTTCACTCCCAACTCTTGTTTCCATTTGTTTGCCCCTTGTACGTTTTTGTCCTTCCCTTTTTGGTTTGGCCCCTCTGTGCATCGTGACTATTAGTAGTTATGAGAAGTCACTGTGACTCTGTGCCAACTTGTGGCTGGTCTCTGGGTCCTGATAGGTCAAATGCAGATCTATCCTTCCCCAAGTTGGCCAGCTGATGTGATCTGTAGTCATCCTTTTAATCCTCCTCTCCATTTCTCCCTCTCCCTCTCCCTCTCCCTCTCCCTCTCCCTCTCCCTCTCCCTCTCCCTCTCCCTCTCTCTCTCTCTCTCTCTCTCTCTCTCTCTCTCTGGTTTAGAGAGCTCTAAAGGCCTGGAAAGGATACCGAAGCCATGAAAGCATTAAATAAAGCACTTCTCTTACGGTTTAGCTTAGTTGACTTTAATTTCCAAAGGCCACTGGTCATGAACAACAGGAGCCTCAAGGACTTTTGACTCAAATTGTCCCATTAAAGTGCCTTGTGCATCACTGACTACTAAGATTCACTACCTCCAGATCACCTAAGGAAGGCATCTTCCCCTCTGCATTTAGTTAGTTGCTAACACAGACTCACGTTGGTGGCAACTGATTGGAACAGCCTTCAAGTTCTTGGTAGGTGTGATTTTTAATTTTAATTGTCAATGTAATGGATTCAGAATCACTGTGGAAACACACTTCTGGGTGTGTCTATGATACTGTTTCAGAAAAGTTTGAACTGAAGAGGAAAGACCCGTCTTGACCATGGCCACCACCATTCTGTGGACTGGGGTCTCAGACCCACTGAAAAGAAGAAATTAATTGGTATCCCAGAATTCACCTTTCTCTGCTTCCTGACAACATTACCAATGGGTTCATGTTCCTGCTGCCGTGCTTCTCTGCCATGAGGGACTGGACCATCAAACTGGGAGGCAAAATAAACCCTTTTCTCAGGTATTTTCTCACAGCAACCACAAAAGTGATTCATAATGGAACATTGGTATTGAGAAGTGGGGCTGTTGTGGCTAAGCCGGACCATGTGGGACATAGGCATTTGGAACTGGTTTATAGCTGAGAGTTTGGAACTTTGAGCTAGAGAAGCCTTAGAGTGCTATAAATAGAGTTTAAAAGGCTATTCTGCTGGTGTTTTGGAAAACTAGAATGCCAAGACAAACGTGGACAGTGGAGATCTGGCTCACAGGGGTTTGGAGAGAAAAAGAGACTATTGAAAATTGAGCTACAGGCCATTTGTGTGATAACCTGGCAAAAAATCTGGTATCAGGCCATGCCATAAGTGCCATGTCCTAGGAACTGGAGTGAGGCTAGATTCTAAAGCAATGGACTCATTCACTTGGTGGAAGAAATCTGAAGTAAGCTTAGCGTTGAGGCTGTATAATATTTACTGACTACTGCTGTCATCTAGGTCTCCAGTGAGAAATAGCACAAATGAGGCAAAAGAAGACAGATGTGTCAGTTTGGCAGGGGAAGGGATGGATTTAAAGGTGTAGGCAAGGCAGATCCAGAGAAAGCAGCAGTACTTGTTAAAAGACATTAGCAACATTAAAGAGAAACCTTGTGCTCTGTATTAGATATTAGCGAAGGTTCCTTAAAGATAAGACCTCACCCAATAAACCCCCCATTTTGTCAAAATATGAATTCATTTGAAAGGAGAAATTGTAAACTGCCGATGGTGTTTTCTGCTTCTTGAAAGCAGTTACCTAGGAAAGCCTTTCCCCATGGTTGGCACACAGGCCAATATACTTGTAGGCTAAGGGACCCAGGTCACAGCAGAACTTTGTAGTATCACTCCCATGGTACTGGCATACAGGTGTGAAAGATGTAGGTGTGGAGGAGTCATGGAGACTTGCACTAGAGTTCCAGAAAGCACTGAGACCAGGCAATGTGTCGCTTGGTTGGAGTCTCTGTAAACTAGCCCTGAGAGGCTACTATGTGAAGATGTTAAAGTGAAGTCTAAGTTGCAGTATGGACCCCAGGATGTTGGAGGTACCAGAACTGTGGGTCATCGCCTGAGGAAAGCCCCATGCATGGAGCCATGCCAGCCCCAGAGAGAAGTTGCTGCAAATGGCAGCGCTGGAGATCTGGGACTACCCAAGCCCTTGGAAATCCATATGAGTCCATGAGCTCCAGATGCGGGACATAGATCTGCAGGATCTGATGTTTGCCCTGCTGGGTGTTGGTCTTTCTTTGGACATATCTTTTCTTGTTGTAATTCCCACTCTTCCTATTGGGAATGGGAATGTTTCTTCTTTGCCATTGTTTATTGAGACTTTGTTAGTTGTTTTTGATTTTATAGATGTTCACAAATAAGAGATTGCCTTGAGTCTCTGAGAAGACATTGGACTGCTTAACACTGCTGGGACTGCTAAAGACTATGGAGAGTTTTAGAGAAGGGATTAAATGTATTTTGAATTGTGAGATGAAAATGAGAATTTGGGGGCCAGAGGTGGAATGCTATGATGTAGTGATATGTTTGGGTGTCAGGTTGGCTGGGGTAGACGAGAGATGCTTGATTTTGATTATTAACTTGGGTGGAATCAGAATCACCCTGGAAACATGCCTTTGGATATGTCTCTATGAAGTTTAACTGAAGAGCGAAGACCCACCCTAAATGTGGATGACACTATTTTAGGACTTGGCGTCTTAAACTGAATGAAAAGGACAAAGTGAGCTGAAAATCAAAATTCATCTCTCTTTGCTTCCTAACTGTCAGTCTTGCTGCCATGACTTCCCCTACTATAATGGAATGCTTCTCTTCAAACTGTAAGCCAAAATAAATGTTTCCTTCCTTAAGCTGTTTTGGTCGGGTATTTTGTTACAGGAATTGGTGGGGATGGGGAGATGGAGGTTGGGGGAGTAGTCGTTAGGATTCCTCTCCATTTGACTTATGTGGTGCTGCCTTAATGCTTGTGCACCTGCAGTATCCTCACTGTTTTCAGTGCTGAAATATTCGCTACTGGTAGATCCAGGGAGGGGGAAATCAGTTGAGTACCCACTGATGACTACACTGCTCTCCAGTGGGTAGCACCAATTCAGTTGTCACACAGATGGCTCTTATTAAACTAAATAGGCCACAAAACAAAACCAAAGGTCATGAACCTGGGAAAGGAAGTGTGTGTGTGTGTGTGTGGTGTGGTGTAACATGGATGGAACAGGGATAAGAGGTGTGTGGTAGAGGGTAATTAGAATATATTATACTCATGTATGCAATTGTCAGACTACAAAATTGTTTTTTTAAAAAGGTGCAGTCATGGACCCAGGAGGTGAAGCAGAAGTTCAAGATTACCTTCAGGTACAAAGCAAATTCAAGCACAGCCTGAGTTACATGAAATTCTGTCTCAAGGGAGTAAAGAGGCAATGTGAGGGCAGGGAAGAAACTGGCTATGCACGTTAGATCAGGTAACATTTTTTAAAATGTAAGACGAGGGCTAGGGACATAGTGCAGTGCTTGAATGCTTGCCTACCGTGCATATATGTGCAGTCTCTTAGTGAATTACCTACCTCTCGGGTCTGGAATATGATGCCTAGCTAGCCCCACTCCCTCTGATCAGTGACAGGGCATCAATGGAGAGGGTGTCCCAGGTAATTTTATCCAGATCACACACATGATCAATATGCATCACTCGGAAAACCTACTTATGACATCTTTCTTCACAGGGAAAATGAAAAAGAATGAAAGGGAGAGGAGAGATGGAGGGGAAGGGATGGGAACATGGCTCTGTCAATAAAGTTTATGCTGCACAAGCCTGATGAAGTTAGTTCAGATCTGTTAAAAACTCCTATAAAAGCTGAGTATAGTTAAGAGGCAGGTGTTTTTAACCATAAGACAAGTAGAGCCTGGAGCTCTCTGATCAGCCAGTCCAGCCAGTTAGCAAGCAAGGCATTCAGTGCCTCAAAACATAAGATGGAGAGCAATGCAGAAAGAAACCTGACTTCTGCACATACATGCACAAATGTGTACACACTGCAAAGGAAAGGAGAGAAAGGGCGCAGGCAGAGAAAGCAGTCCATCCCATTGTCTAATTTTCTTAGACAATGCTCACACTTCCTTGTGTTAGAATGTGAGTTCAGACTCAGCAGGTAAGGGGTGGGACCCTAGAGTCTGTACTTTTAAGGAGTGTCAGGGCTGCTGACACTGCTGGTTCCCAGCCCACACCTTGTACAGGGAAGTTATCAAATACTGGGTTTGGGAGTGGGGAATAGGGTGTCAACTATTAGAAATAAGACTGGGAATGAGATACAGATGAAGATAGGCTCAAGCACAAACTTTCTGTAGGTATTTTTTCCCTCTCAGGACAGCTGCATAAGGAAGATATATTTTACATAATCAAGGAAATAGATTAGTTAGAAGCCAAAGTCAAAAGCAAACCAAGATCTGTCTTGATGCTAAAACTACATTCCCTTAATGCTTTCCAAGTTGAGAGAACACAATAACTAAGTTCTATTGGTCAGAGGGTAGCAGAGAGGCTGATTCAGAGCCAATTTCTGCAGTCTTTTCATTTTCCCCATCTTCTCCATCCTTCCTACGAGTCCTCCAGGGTTCTTACTGTTTGAAACTGCCATCTGTTTGGCCATTTGGTTCATTCTGCTCTTTAAAAAAAAATAGGCCTTTTTTTTTTTTTTAACTTTAAGTCTTTATTGTTTGCACAGTTAAAAAGCACAGTATCCCTTTTTCAATTCTAAAATCAGAGGGCTGATTGCAAAAGAAATTCATTTATCTAGGATTTAACCACATTCTCGAGATGTATTTATTTATTTATTTTTAACATTTATTTATTATTATATGTAAGTACACTGCAGCTGTCTTCAGACACACCAGAAGAGCATCAGATCTCATTATGGATGGTTGTGAGCCACCATGTGGGTGCTGAGATTTGAACTCAGGACCTCTGGAACAGCAGTCGGCGCTCTTAACCGCTGAGCCATCTCTCCAGCCCTCAAGATTTTTTTTTTTTAATGTTACATTTCTCTGTGTATGTGCATGCATGGGTGTATGTGTGTGTATGGGGTGGATGTCACAGGACAACTTCTGGGAGTCTGTTCTCTTTCTACTATGCACACTCCAGGCACTGAATTGAAGTCATCAGGTCTGATAGCAATTGCTTTTTACCCCCCACCCCAACACACACAAACACACACACACACACACACACACACACACACACGCACGCAATCTCACCAGCCTATGTATTCAAGAGTTTTATTAATGTTTTCTTTCCTAGAAAGTACCAGAATATCTCTGTTTGGGCATCCAAGTCCTTTGTTAGATGGGCTTTAATAAAAACTATGACATAAGTGCTAAATGAACAGCGTTGTTATAGGTACACTTAAGGGTGTTGGGAAGTAGATGCCTCAGGCCAGCAGATGGAACTCAAGTCACTGTTAGGAAATCCTTTAAGCTGATATCTTACTAGTTCTGGATTTTGTTGTTGTTTTTGTTGTTTTCTTTTTTTGTTTGTTTGTTTGAGTCAGGGTCTTGTATAGCACAGGCTGGCTTCAAACTTACTATGCAGCCATGGATGACTTGGGCTTCCAATTCTCTTTCATCCATATCCTGAATGCTTAGACCATAGGCATTTACCACCACACCTGGTTTGTGTGGTGCTGGGGATCAAACCCAGAACAATGTGCTTGCAAAATGAACACCCTACCAACTAACTGAGGCACATTTCCAGCCCCATGCTTCCTGATTTCTGTCTATCAACAATCAACATGACCTTACTACTTTTAGATTTTTTTTCTTCCAATGTCACCATATTCTCTCTTTCTTCCATCCCCAGAACAGTATTTGAGTTAGAGTCCACATTACCCTTCAACAAACTCAGAGAGTGGCTAATCGGAGTCTGTTAGTTGCAGAATGGAGGGCTGATTTCTTTGATTTTAAGTTGGCGAGATGGAGCTGTGGCTTCAGCTCTGTGAGAAGACACGATTGAGAACCTGAGCTCAATGCTCAGCACCAAAAATAATAACAATGATGTCAGCAACTTTGGACTTAAACTTCATTCTCAAGCTGTGGGTCAAGAGGAAGGAGCTATCTCAGCACTTTAGGCTTGACCACAGCCCTCAAGAGCTATTCTGGGCCATTGGTCACCTTCCAAATCATTAACTTCAAAATCTGCCAATCAAAGCAACCTTCCAGTGTAGGGCAATGCTAGGAGTGTTTTATTCCATGCCACAAAGCCAAGGATGATAGCAGCCTGCATGAGAGACAAGTTCTATAATGCTCCACAAAAACTCTCCCGAGCTGAGCTTCTGTATCACTTCTGGGTTTGATGCTGCGGGATTTTCTTTAAATCATTCTCTACTTCCTTTCCAGCAAGCAGGAGACAGATTTGACTATAAAACACCATGAAAGTGGGGGGGGGGATGATATTCACTGTTTGAGTCAGGGAAAAGAAAAACAAAAGAAAAAGATTAAATGCTGCATCTTCTATAAGATGTCAGTATGTACAGTTCCCGTTTAGCTCATAATTTCTCAGCTTTCTCATCCCCAGAAAGTCTTTTGTATTTAGGTAAAACTGTACTTCAAAGTTTGATCTTTTCCTGGGCTAACAGTATGTGTAGTATGATTCTTTCCTTGGGAAACTCTGAGAAGGATTTTAAGGAGAAGTGAGGTGTGGAATGTGGCCCTCAGCAGGCCCAATGTTCCATTTATTTAAATTGTGGTGTGTGTGTGTGCATGTGTGCATATTCATGCATAAGGGTATAGGTGTCCACTTGCCATGATGGTGGTCAGAGAACAGCCTCTAGTGTTGGTCTATGCTTTGCTCCTTGAAAACAAGGCTCTTGTTTACTGCTCCATATGCTAGGTTATATGATCCTCCAGGTTCCTGTAAGTCCCCTGTCTCTGCTTCTCAGCTCACAGTGCTGGATCAGCTACCTCAAGAGACACCTTTACTTCTGCCTCTGTCTGCCCCTAGTTCAGCACTCTTGATTTGTGCCAAACTGCTGTGGCAGTAGTTACTAGGTTCAAAGTGGCATCAGGTGGATGAAGAAAGAACTCTCCTTGTTGATATTCCTGTATCCTTCATGAATAACTGGTGACATCGGACTCTGCTTCTTTCACTCCTCCAAAACCGAACAAAAAGCCACACATTACATTGTATAATACCAGTTATATGAAGCATACATAACAAGTGAGCTAGTGATTGTTAGCATGTGGGGAAGGAAGGAATTGAGATTAAGAGGTATCCAGTTTCTTTAGTATGATAGAAATGTCTGTAATGTGATAGTGCTGACAATTGTGTTGCTCTTGGGGGAAGTTGTTTTGGTTTTGTTGTTTTGTTTTATTGCTTATTTTGTGGAGGGAGACAGGGATTCGTTTTGCATGGTACACATGTGAAGGTCAGAGGACACCCTCAGGTGTCCTCGTCTTTTATTCTGTTTGGGACAGGATGTTCTCTTTGTTGTACAGCTGCATACACTAGGTTAGCTGGCCAGTGAACTTACAGGGCTTGTCTTGTCGTTACCTTCAGAGGAGCACTGGGATTGCAGACATGCCGCTCTACACAGCTTTCATGTGGGCTCAGGAGATTTGAACACAGGTCTTCATGCTGTGTGGCAAGCAGTTTACCCACTAACCATCTCCCCAGGCAGTGGCTATTGTGCTATGTGGATTATGTCTCTTTTTTAAATGTAAGCTTGGCCTTTTTGCTCTGCAACAAATTTACAGAACATGTGCTATGAACCCCCATTTCTCCAGCAATCTTGGGCATTTCTTCCAGGCATCACTTTCTAAGGAAGACCAGGGTTCTGTTCTTCCCTTTTCAGAGTTCACAAGGCATCTGAAGGGAAGATGGGTGAATACTATGTCTTTCTGCAATTTTTCTATAAACATATGCCTACTAGACATATCTTCACACTTCCTTGGCTTCCACGATCCTCTGCTGGGCAGACAGGATGTAAGCTGATAGTATAATATAAGCCAAACAAGAAAATTTAATGGAGATAGAGGTTAGTGACATCCAAAATAAAATGAATTGTTAGGAATACTATAAGCCAGTTCATCTTTCCAACCCTTCATGTTGGGGATTTCTTTGCAGCATCAATCTTCACCCTTGCAGAAGCTTGCCAAAATGGCAGGGAGGACACTGCTCCACTGCGTTTCCCTATTGATTTGTACTTTCCACACTTAGATTTACAACTTTCCTTGGGATTATTTAATAAGTCGTTGTGGAGCTATGCTTTGGTGCAGGGTAAATTACAGCAGTCTGCAGACTGTATTTACAGTTCAGTCTTCAGTGTTACTAAGGGGACTTCGGGAGGAATTTCAGGTCACTAGCCTCTATTAGTTGTTCATTAGTGTCCAGAAAATCATTTGGAGTGGAATCATTTGTGAGCTGTATGAAAATACAGCTTTCTCAAGGGGGACAAAGGCTATTTAAATGTGATTGGCACTACATAAAAGAAAGTCTGAAGCCAGGCATGGCAATGTACACCTGTAATCCCAGACAGCAGGATCAGGAGTTCAAGGTCAACCTTTTTAGGCCAGCCTAAAAGGAAGATCCTCTCTATAAAGTGAAATAGGTAAGATAGGGGCTGGAAAGATGGTTCACTGACTGCTCTTCCAAAGGAACCAAATTCAAATCCCAGAACCCACATGGTAGCTTACAATTGTAATTCTAGCTCCAAGGGATCTGACACAGACATGCATACAAGCAAAACACGAACACACATTTTCTTAGTTAGGGTTTTACTGCTGTGAACAGACACCATGGCCAAGGCAACTCTTATAAAGGACAACATTTAATTGGAGCTGGCTTACAGGTTCAGAGGTTCAGTCCATTATCATCAAGGTGGGTGCATGGCAGCATTTAGGCAGGCATGGTGTAGCAGGAGATGCCGAGAGTTCTACATCTTCTTCTGTAGACAAACAGGTGAAGAATGGCTTCTAAGCAGCTAGGATGAGAGTCTTAAAGTCCATGCCCACAGTGATTCACGTAGTCCAACAGGGCCACACCCACTCTAACAAGGCCACAACTTTTAACAGTGCCACTCCCTGGGCAAAGTATATACAAACCATCACACTAAATAAATAAATAAATGTCATTTTAAAAATAAATTACATGTTGTACTGGCTAGTTTTGTGTCAACTTGACACAGCTGGAGTTATCACAGAGAAAGGGGTTTCAATTGGGAAAGTACCTCCATGAGATCCAGCTGTAAGGTATATTCTCAATTAGTGATCAAGGGGGAAAGGCACCTTGTGGGTGGGATCACCTCTGGGCTGGTAGTCTTGGGTTCTATAAGAGAGCAGGCTGAGCAAGCCAGGGGAGGCAAGCCAGTAAAGAACATCTCTCCATGGCCTCTGCATCAGCTCCTGCTTCCTGACCTGCTTGAGTTCCAGTCCTGACTTCCTTGGTGATGACCAGCAGTATGGAAGTGTAAGCTGAATAAATCCTTTTCTCCCCAACTTGCTTCTTGATCATGATGTTTGTTCAGGAATAGAAACCCTGACTAAGACACACATGAAAAAAATGAATCATAATCTAAACACTGTTGGAGGAAATGCCTAGTAAAGTTCTTTTTAGTATACATTTTATCTATTATATATTGAAGCATTTTATTAAAACTCAACACAAAGCCATGGTGTGGTAGACAAATTGCAAAACTTTTCTAAAACTTTTACACTGGCAATATTCTCACCACACTCTTTTATCCCTAATCTTTGTGACTTTGAAGTCTCATAAAGAAGTAATATCTATTTTCTTTACATCTGTCTGGCTTTGTGAATTGCTGTGGCCAAGAAAATATGACAGAAGGAACTTGGCTTTCATCACCTCCCTTCAAACCTTGCTGAGATATGAACAAGTCCAGGGGAATCTGCCAAGTGATGCAAACCAAATGCCTTGGCTATTTGCATCACCCCAACCAGTGTTCAGCTAACTGCTCACCATGTGAAGGAAACCATTCTAGATCAGCCTGGCCTCAAGGCTAGATCTGGACATGAGCAAAACTCTTCAGGTAACTGTAAGCTGTAGGACAATAGTAAGTTAATATTGGTTTAAGCCACTGAGATTTGGAGTGGTTACTTAAGCATCAGTAGCTAACTTCACCTTGTGCCTCTGTTCTGCTTATGTTTTCTGATCTGTCATCTATGGTACAGCTCAGATTTCATTGCCTTGGCCAAAGTGGATGAAATTTTGGCATATTCAGAACCTATTATGGATTCTAGGAACATAAGTTAGCTATTGCCATTGCTCAGTTAATGAGGATAAAGGCGGATTATACATCACATGATTTTGTAGTTAGCATGGGATCTGGTAGAGAGAGGCATTAAGAGTTTTTTTTTGGGGGGAGGGGTTGTTTTTGTTTTTGTTTTGGTAATTTCCAGAAAATTGTAGACTAGCTTTCTCATCACTATGACAAAATGCCTGATATAAAGACTGTAAAAGGAGAAAAACTTTATTTTAGCTTCAAATTTCACAGAGTTTCATCTCTCCTGGCAGAGAGGGCTGGCTGAGTAGAGTATATTAAACCACAACGGCAGAAGCCAGTAGCAGGGAGTGTTCATCTCCCTGTAGACCAGTAGTAGACACACAAGGAAGCTGACCAAATCTTAAAAGGCTGATCCCTAAATACCTGCTTCCCCCAGGTAGGTCCTGCTACCTCTCAAACAGTCCAGCAGTGAGCATAAGAGCCTTTGGGGGACCTTTCCTATTCAGACATAATAGCCATGAAAGAGAACAGAAAATATATTTGCACCATCAGATGAGCTGTTACTGCTCTGTAATATTTGTTTCCACTCAGTTTGAAATAGAAAGAAACACTTTTGTGTTGAGCTAACATTCTCTTTCATCTCTATTTCATCCCCTACCTGCCCTTGTCTCAGAGTTGATATTAGCCTGAGTCTGCAGTATTGTAAGCTCAGCTTGTACACATGGAACATGTTACTCGAACTCATCATACTTTTGACATACATGTAGCTGTGTTTTTCTACAGACATCTGAATGTATATATGTATGTGTCATATATACACATATACACGATTTTACATACATGCATTTAATTATCCTGATAGCTATTATAGGATAGCCTATCATGGATATAATACCCTCTACTAATCCTTTTGCCCGTCTCTTTCACTAATTCAGCTGTTCATCACGTTTACAGAGTCCTTTGTATTCAAACAAACTCAGAAACTGGAATGGCTAGACAAATGCCTGTTTGACTTTCTAGAGTTTCTTCAAAGGCCTGGCTTTAGGAATTCCTTGGTATTTTGTTTAAGGCTGATTTTCTTGTGAGATTTTTTTTTTAATAAAAAGATTTATTTAGTTAGTTTATGTATATGAGTACACTGTAGCTGTCTTCAAACACACCAGAAGAGGGCATCAGATCCCATTACAGATGGATGTGAGCCACCATGTGGTTCCTGGGAATTGAACTCAGGACCTCTGGAAGAGCAGTCAGTGCTCTTAACCACTGAACCATCTCTCCAGCCCTGAGACATGTTTATAACACAGGAAGATACTAGGAAAATATTTAGATTAAAAACTTGACCTTTCTTTGAAACATTCACCAAGTTTCTTCATCTTTTCCATCTTACTCCTGGTGTTTTAGGAACAATTACCTGTGCCTATTTGGCGGTCATCTGCAAATCAGAGGTAACGCTAAGAAACGAGTACAACTGTAACTTCCCATGAGTAAAGATTAGCAGCAAGAAACTGCTACTTTGACTCGGGAGGCAGAGGCAGGCGGATTTCTGAGTTCGAGGCCAGCCTGGTCTACAAAGTGAGTGCCAGGACAGCCAGGGCTACACAGAGAAACCCTGTCTCTAAAAACCAAAAAAAAAAAAAAAAAAAAAAAAAAAAGAAACTGCTACTTTGCTCACCAACTGGTTCCCAGGGCAATGATTTATGGCTTCAGGAGAGAGGAACTGAGCGGTCATCCAAGGAATACTACCAATAGTGTGCTGAGTAGAGGAAACACCACATTGGATCATTTCTGAGGGGGGTCTTAGATTTGCTAGTCAGTGAGGCGAAGAAGTTCTTTCCCCCTTGGATTCCTGAGTGGAAAGGTCAAAATTGAAAACCTGTACGTTAGGGGCTCGAGAGATGGCTCCACAGTTAAGAACACTTGTCCTTGCAGAAAACCCAGGTTTAGTTCCTGGCACCTACACAGTGACTAATAAGCATCTGTAGCTCCAGTTCTAGTAGTGTTAAAGCCTTCTTCTGTCCTCTGCACACACCAGATACATGCAAGGACAACATTCATATACATAAAATAATAATCTTAAAAATATCCACAAACAGCAAGAAACCTGACTTTTACTGTGCTGAGATATCGTATAGAAACATACCATGGTATACTTTGGCAAAAAAAAAAAAAAAATACCCCCAAAAACAAAAAAACAGATTTCCCTCTTAGAAATGAGCAAATTACTCTTGCAGACTGAGCAACAAGTAGCTAAATGACCTTACATTATATATGCCCCTTCTCAAAAGTGAACTAGCACATAAGAAGCCTGTCCTCACAAATGTTCTTTTCAACAAAGTGTATGTAGCCTCTGCTCTGCTCCCGAGGCTGAGCCCAGAAGGGCCTCCCCTTTGCTTTCAATTTGTAAACACATCTGAGAGCCACCCTCTACTTTTGCATTTATGCCAGGTTACATTACAGCTCCTCTTAGTTTTCAACACTTATAACTATCTCTGCTGGTTTGCAGAATAATACAGCACATATTTTGTAAAGAAAAAGGCAGAGAAATTAAGCTATTAAAGAATGAAGACCAAAGTGTGGACACTGTGCCCCTTCTTAGAATTGGGAACAAAACACCCAGGGAAGAAGTTACAGAGACAAAGTTTGTAGCTGTGATGAAAGGATGGACCATTTAGAGACTGCCGTATCCAGGGATCCATCCCATAAGCAGCTTCTAAACGCTGACACCATTGCATACACTAGCAAGATTTTGCTGAAAGGACCCAAATATAGCTGTCTCTTGTGAGACGATGCCGGGGCCTAGCAAACACAGGAGTGGATGTTCACAGTCAGCTATTGGATGTATCACAGGGCTCCCAATGGAGAAGCTAGAGAAAGTAACCAAGGAGCTAAAGGGATCTGCAACCCTATAGTTGGAACAACATGATGAACTAACCAGAACCCCGGAGCTCTTGTCTCTAGCTGCATATGTATCGAAAGATGGCCTAGTCGGCCATCAATGGAAAGAGAGGCCCATTGGACTTGCAAACTTTATATGCCCCAATATAGGGGAATGCCAGGGCCAAAAGAATGGGAATGGGTGGGTAGGGAAGTGGGGGGCGCTATGGGGGACTTTTGGGATAGCATTGGAAATGTAATTGAGGAAAATATGTAATAAAAATATTAAAAATTAAAAAAAAAACTACACATTGTCCTTATAACTGCCTAGGATAGAAAGGAATGGGAAAGTAGAGAGGGTAGTAAGTGACAGAAGTGGGGAGGGGTAGTGTATAGTTCACAGATTTGAAAAAGAAATAAAATGAAAGCAAGCAAACAAACATACATCAAGGTTGGGCTTGATAGTGTATGCCTTTAATCCCAGTACTAGGGTGGCCAGGATGTGAACACCTCTATTAGTGCAAGGCCATCCTGGCCTACATAAGTAATTCTGGGTCAGACAGCATTACATGGTAATACTTTAGCTCAAATCATCCCTAATAACAATGATAACCAATAATAAATAAATAAAGTTTGTATTACTGAAGTAAATTCTTTTTTGCTTCCAGAAGTCACTCTTAAAGGAATATCTGATGGTAGTTTCTTTGCGCTTGAGTTTTGGGTAGTGAAGCTCTAGATTTTTAAACATCTGATATATTTTGTGCACTTGAGGGAGTATTTATTTTAAAGTCTACATTTATTTATTGTATGTATGCACATGTACACACAAACAGACAGCACTGCAGATGTGAGGTCAAAGGACAACTTTCTGACATCTGTTCTCTTCTTTCACGGGCTTGGCAGAAGGTTCCTTATTTCCTGCACAGCCATCTCGCTGGCCCTCTGGAGGGAAATTTTATAAAGAGATTTCAGATGTTGCCCTTCTTTCAGTGATGATCAAAGGGCTAACAATCCACCTTTTTTCTGCAGCACTCTGGCTTTTCTGAGAATAGCACTCTTGTCTTTTTAGTTGCTAGCCTAGCATTTAATGGCTGAGCTACCCCTCTAGCCCAGAACAGAACTCTTCAAAGCCCATTTTCTCTTTGCAGACATCTGCCTCCACTTTTGGTTTTGATTTGCCAGTAGGGGGCAGTAGGGAAGGAAGGCGGGACAGGAGGCGGGGGCTCATCATGATCGGCTTGCTTGCTTGCCCAGTCTCTGGCGATTGCAGTCGACAATTTTTAACACTTCCTGGACTATCTCCTTAGTAGGCAGGAAAAAGCAGCAATAACTTCTCCTCTAATATGAGTCCGGGGCTTGAGTCTCTCTCCTCAACTCCTGGTCTAGCAGCTGGCCCGCACGCCCTCTCCATAGGCTTAACAGGAAGAACTGGTTTGCAAGCCAGATTGCTTTCTGCACACATTTTCATTCAGCCTTCTTTCAAAAACTCCTGTATTAACTACCCGTAGTCTTTACTGATTTTGACGCTGACTCAGGAATGCCTCCTCTTTAAATACTAGATTCACACAGGTTGTGCCAGAATCATTCTGCGGACATGACCTCTAGAAATTCTGTTTCTGTTTAAGTTTTCTAAAACGAACTGCAAAACTTTTAATGTTTTTATTTCCCTACTTCCGGGTGGGTTGGCTTGGGATCATTCAGAAGCTAAAAGTTTGAAGCAGATCGACTTTGAAATCCAGACCCTTGGTCCTTTTTGAAGTTTTATGATTTTTTTTTTTCAGTTCCCTGGAAGATTATGGGATTTCAAAAATCTTTTACTTCTCACTGCTGGGAGTACAGGTTTGGGCAGTCACCCCCAGCCTTTTGTTATGTCTCTTCTTTCCCTCAAGAAATTAGCTCTTGGGTTTAGAAATAACGCTTTTTCTGTTTTCTAACATTTATTTTTATGCTTTAATTATTCCCTTCATCCTACAGAGGCAGACATTTTTCTAAAGATGCAAAGATAATTAATATCCTTTTAAGTAACCATTCTCTCTTTCTCTTAAAATAACAGGCAACCAGCGTTGTGATTCAAAAATACAAAGGCAAACTAAAAGGCAGACATATCAAAGCACAAATAAAAAGAGAGTCAAAGCCATCCATTATCCAATTGCTATAGCTGGCCACTGGAATCTGGCACTTTTCCTTATAGTTTCCAATTTCAAAAGCAAATTAAAATTAAGTTCTCTGCTGTAAAAATTTATTACATAAAATTTACCGGATTAACTTTTTCCTTTTTTAATTTTTAGATCTAAATACTTTACTTTCTATGTATGAATGTTTTGCCTGCATGCTAGCTAGATTCCCTGGAATTAGACATGATTGTGAACCTCATGCAGTGAGAAGAATCCCAGGTCTTCTGCATGTTTATCTGTTTTGTATAAGATAGTCCCAAGAATCCTATGCTGACCTTGAACTTATTACATATTGGAAAATGACTTTGAACTTCTGATTTTCTTGATTCTCCCTTGAAGGTGAATTATAGGTCTGCCTCATCATGCCTGGTTTCCCATTATCATTTGATTTTTAAAAAATTATTACTGTGTGTATGTGGGGGCAGGAAGGGGTACAAACCATAAGGCCTGTGTGTTGATCAGAGGACAACTTGGCAATGGTGCTGGGTCTCTCCTTCCACTGAGTGTGAGTTCTAAGAAACAAATAGAAGTTATCAGGCTTGCATCTCTGCAAGTGTCTTTACCCAGTGAGCCATCTAACTGGCCTCCCCAATTAGCATTTTAAGTGTATAGTTAAATATATGGAGCAAATCATTAGAACTTTTCCCTCTAGAACACCTCAAAGTTTTTTCATAGAAACAAACCTTTTCATTTTCTATACTTCCTAGCATTTGTCAAACACTATTGCACTTTATCTCTATCAATGTGGCTATACTATGGACCTCCAGTAAGTGGAACTCTGCAGCGTTTGTCTTTTTGTGTCTCAATTATTTCTCTTAGCATAATGTCTTTAAGAGTATATATGCTGTAGCATGTGTCGGAATTTCTTCCTCTCTTAAAAGGAACAAAATACCCATGAAAGGAGTTCAGAGATAAAGTTTGGAGCTAAGACCAAAGGATGGTGTACTGGCTATTTTTGTGTCAACTTGACACAGCTGAGTTATCACAGAGAAAGGAGCTTCAGTTGAGGAAATGCCTCCATGAGATCCAACTGTAAGGCATTTTCTCAATTAGTGATCAAGGGGGAAAGGCCCCTTGTGGGTGGGACCATCCCTGGGCTGGTAGTCTTGGGTTCTATAAGAGAGTAGGCTGAGCAAGCCAGGGGAGGCAAGCCAGTAAAGAACATCCCTCCATGGCCTCTGCATCAGCTCCTGCTTTCTGACCTGCTTGAGTTCCAGTCCTGACTTCCTTTGGTGATGAACAGCAGTATGGAAGTGTAAGCCGAATAAACCCTTTCCTCCCCAACTTGCTTCTTGGTCATGATGTTTGTGCAGGAATAGAAACCCTGACTAAGACAGATGGACTATCCAGAGACTAACTCACCCGGGGATCCATCCCATAATCAGCCACCAAACCCAGACACTATTGCATATGCCAGCAAGTTTTTGATGAAGTGACCCTGGTATAGCTGTCTCGTATGAGGCTATGCCAGTGTCTGGCAAATACTGAAGTGGATGCTCACAGTCATCTATTGGATGGAACACAGGGCCCCCAATGGAGGAGCTAGAGAAAGCACCCAAGGAGCTAAAGGGGTCTGCAACCCTATAGGTGGAACAACAATATGAACTAACCAGTACCCCCAGAGCTCGTGTCTCTAGCTGCATATGTAGCAGAAGATGGCCTAGTCAGCCATCACTGGGAAGAGAGGCCCCTTGGTATTGCAAACTTTATATGCCCCAGTACAGGGGAATGCCAGGGACAAGAAGTGAGAGTAGGTGGGTAGGGGAGCAGGGTGGGGTGGGGGAGGATATAGGGAACTTTCGGGATAGCATTTGAAATTTGAAAAGTATATAAAGAAAATATCTAATAAAAAATTATGAAAAAAAATGGAAGACCATATTGTTTTTCACTCACTTGCCGGTTGATATTTAGGTTGTTTCTGCTTCTTGGCTATTATTATTAAGAGAAATACTGCAATAAACATTAATATGCAAATATCTGTTGAGATCCTTTTGACTAGGTGGTAGTAGTAGTAGTAGGCCAGCCATTTTTGGTTTTCTAAGTCATTTCCTGGTTTGTTTACTATGTAATAAGACAAGTTTATTGGAGAAAAAAATGCTTTCTTCAAAGGAAAAATGTTGAAACCCTTGACCACTGAGACGGCAAGTTAAAAAGAATCTAGCCCAGCATTTAGTTTATATTGTGCATGTTGTTGTTGCTCAATGCGTTGGCCCTTTCTGAGATTATTTTCCATATTTTATGTCTGGTCTAGGAGGGACAGCTTTCCTCCAGTGGCTCACACTGCCATCCAAACATGGTGAAGTTTCTTGATTTTATGTTATAAAATGATGAAATTGTGTTTTCCTAGGACTACTTTTAAATACCTTTTTGAAAGTTGCAAAATATTAAATGGAACACAAAAACCTTAAGGTGAATTCCTTTATGGCTATGCAGTGACATACTCAGTGATTTAAAACAGCAGTGATTGATGCTCCTAACTCTGTCAATTGCACTAAGCCAGAAAGTTCCACCTAGAGTGTTCAGGCCCTAGACACTCCTATGGCTGCATCCTACCTGAGACCTTATATGGATCTAGGACTTCAAAGATGACTTTATCAAAGACTGGAATCAGGCCTGGGGTATGCAGGCCTTGTGAAGCTACTATCAGGAGATAACCTTTCCACAGGGTGATTTGAGGATCTAAGACAGAGGTTCTCAATGTGTGGGTCATGACCCATTTGGGGGATGGAGAATCAGATAGCCTGCATATCAGACATTTACATTTACAATTCAAAACAGTAGCAAAATTACAGTTATGAAGTAGCACTGAAAATGATGTTATGGTTGGAGGTCACCACAACATGAGGAACTGTATTAAAGGGTCATAGCAGTAGAAAGAACCATTGCTGTAAGAGAACTAAAAGTCTCCAGGCATCTTCTAGCACCTTCTCATGCCAAAGCAAGTCAAAAGACCACACTAGATTCAAGAGACAGAAAATAAATTGATAATGAGAATGGATTTCTTAGAATCTACCAAAATGTAATTTAATTCACAAAAACAACGCAATAGATACTGAAATTTATAGGTGATTATTCATTTGTGCCACAGTAATAGGATAAAATAAAATGTCTACTCAGTCAGCAATTGTCTTCTGGAAAGAGCTGGTAATAAGTATTTTGAGCCATACAGTCCCTCTCCCAACTAGTCAACCTCTGCCATTGTATGACAGCAGATGTGGAGAGTAGATAAGCAAATAGATATACTATGAAGCTCAGCTGAATCTGTTGCTCAGGTGGAACAATCCTTACCTAGCATGCTCCAAGCTTTGGGTTCCACCCCAAGGACTGAATAAACTAAACATGCTGGTTCACACTTGTTATTCAAACGCCTGGCATGAAACCGAGTTCATCCTCGGTTACATGGCATGGCCATAGACAACTTGAATGAACTGTGTGAGATGCTGGCTCAAAATAAATAAACAAATAAAATTTTATTTATAACAGCAGGTGTCAGGCAAGGTATGTCCTGTGAATTGTGTTTTACAGACATCTGCTCTAGAAAAAAACAATAGTGTTTTGACTGTGTTCTAAATGTATTGAAAATTGATTATGTAGGATGGAGATTTCAGATTCTAATAATACTTCCATAAGCTATCCAAAACCAAGGTTAAGATGGTAGTGGACATATACTGAGCTTGTCTGTGTGTGTGTGTGTGTGTGTGTGTGTGTGTGTGTGTGTATACTCATCATGCCATACTAATAGCAGTAGGCAGCCAGCATTCTATCTCTGTGTTTGTTTAAGTACCATTGCCTTTTTAGAGGCTATAAAATCACTTACTGTCCAGGGAGAAAGGATAGCTAATAATATAAAATCCTATTTGGGAAG
Source organism: Mus caroli (assembly GCF_978045245.1). Classification (NCBI taxonomy): domain Eukaryota; kingdom Metazoa; phylum Chordata; class Mammalia; order Rodentia; family Muridae; genus Mus; species Mus caroli. The sequence continues at coordinate 3,285,411 of NW_028227260.1, forward strand.
CAAAGGCAGATAGTGGGGTGGTTGATATTTGCAAAATGCATTTACTAGCTTTATCTTCCCCGACTCCAAATATTTGCTCTCTTGAGTTCTGAATAAGGAATCAAAGAGAAAGTCACAATTTCAAACCCTTCTTGACCACTTTTGGTAGTTATTACTTTACTTTTCTTTTTTCTTTTTTTGACCTCTGCGCTTTTTTGAAGTTGTAATATCTCATATTTCATCCCTGAAACTTTAGCACTGTATGAAATCATTTTTCCCTTGCAAATGAGACACCAGAATAGAAATTCTCTTTCATCTTGCTGCTTCATTCTTCTTAGGTGTTAAATGACAGGTACTAACAGTGTGTCAGAACAAAGGTGAAAATGCTACCTTTGGTGGTAATGTCATTGTATTTTCAGCCTGCTGCCTCAGCGGCCAGGCTGTCACCTCCAACCTAGAGAGGGAGGGACTTCGAGCCTCAGGCTCTGGTCTCCCAGGAGCACAGCATTTTACAAAGTGTTTGTTGCACATGTGTGAAGGGATTTCGTTCTCTTCCCTTGTGGATTTTGGTCCACAAAGCTCATGCAGGATTAAAATAACACTGGGCATTCAGGGTCTCGAGCAAACAACTGTGATCTGAAGACAGGAAAATTCTGCTTCATTCAATAGCCATGGTTGCCTAGGCTCCTCCCCCTGCTGCCTCACAATGTTCTCTCCTGGGCCTGATGTGAAAGTCTGTCCAGGAATTGGCTCAAAACCAAAAAGAAAAAGAAATAGAATTCATTTCTAACAGCTGTTGAAAGTGAGTTTTGCTCTCTTAGATTCTTTGAAATAGATGACTCTTCAGTACTTTCATTGTGTGAAAGGGAATATGCCACTTGAAGGTTGGCTCCGCCTCTTCAACCTGCCTGGGACCAGCCTTCCAGAACCCAGCATAGAAGTTGGTTTCCTGGTAGGCACCATTTTCTTTTTATATTTCTTTCAAGAACATCCCCAACTACTTGCTGACTTTTATGCTTCCTCAACAATTTTATAGTATGAACTTATCATGTGTTGGGTTATTTTAAATGTTTAAGTGAGCATCTGGAATTTTCCTTGATCACTCTTGCACGTTATTGTTTGGGGGCAGGGTCTTTTTTTTTCTTTAAAAAAAAGATTTATTTATTTAATGTATATGAGTACACTGTAGCTGTCTTCAGCAATCAACAGTACAGCTAGTCTTCCATGGTGGTTAAAACAAGACTCAGCCCCATAGGCTCATATATTTGCATGTGCTTCGACAGTAGTTGGTAGAATTGTTTGGAAAGGATTAGGATATGCAGGGTTTTTTGTTGGAAAAGGTGTAGGTTTCAAGAGCTGACTGCTAGGTGCTCGCTCTCTCTCTCTCTCTCTTTCTCTTCTGGTGTGTGTGTTTCTCTGTCTCTGTCTCTTTCTCTCCTTCCCTCCCTCCCCCCACCCACCTCCAACATGTACCTCAAAATGTAAGCTCTCAGCTACTGCTCCAGTGCTATACTTGCAGAGCCTGCTTGCTGCTATGTTCCTTCACATGGTGGTCATGGGCTCACCGTCTGGAACTGTAAGCAAGTCCCACAATTAAGTATTTTCTTTTATAAGGTGTCTTAGTCATGGTGTCTTAGTCATGGTGTCTCCTTACAGGAATGGAAAAGTAACTACGGCATCTTCCTAAGTCAGCTATGGCGCCTTTCTAGACAAGCAGGTACCATGGTCCACCCATCATTTACTGCCATTTTCCAGGGTTCTGAAAACCCAAAGTACAGTCATTTTACTTGGACAGACATCATTTCAACTGCTGAACCATTTTCCCAGGCCTTTGGTTTAGTTTTTAAGCTTCCTTCTAGAACCATTTCCTTGGATTCTTAGCTTAGTTCAGTTTTCCTCATCTCATTGTATATTTTGAAAAAACTTATTTTGGTTTTGGTTGTTCATTGAGACAGAGCCTCATGTATCCCAGGCTAGATCAAACTTTGCTATATAGCCAAAAATGAGCTTAAATTTCTGATTCTCCTGTCTCTACCTGTCAAGTGCTAGGATTATAAATGGGCTAGTCCTACCACATAAGACTTGGGATCTTTTCTTTTTATTTATTATTCTTTTTTGTTGTTGTTGTTGTTTTGGACATCAGGGGGTGTGGTGGGGAGGGTAGGTGGGCTGGGACTCTGTACTCTATGGTCTCTGATAGATTTAAACTATGTGGCTGAGGATGACCTTGAACTCCTGATCCACCTTGCCTCTACTTTCTAATGCTGGGGTTCCAGGCATTCAGCACCATACCCAGTTAATGTGCTACTGAATACTGAAGTGAAGGCTTTGTGTGTATTAGGAAGGCACTCTGCCAACAGAGCTATAGTCCTAACTTCCTCCACCGTCTCTTCAAACTTTGTGTTTTGCTGAAAGCCAAATTACAATATTAATTATGCTAGCTGATACTGGCAAGCCAAGCTTGAGACGGCTGTCACGGATGGGTTATGAGACTGAACACCCCTTTTCCTATGGTTTCTAAAATGCACAGAGTGATTTCAAAGTACCAATAATGAGTTTGTTGAAGACTTAAAAACGACAGTGATTTCATTTCGATTTGCTAGATTACTGTGTAAATTGCCTGTTCTGAAAGATCCAGGCCTTGGCAGCTATAAAGTGAACAGCTTAAAACATGCCATTCACTTTTCAACCTGCTTGCCTTCATCAAATCACATATATCCTAACCTTGATCGTTTCACAGTAAATATTTTTGAAAACTCATCCTTCCATTAGACCTTATGGATTGCATTTTTATCATGAATATCTCATTGTAAATGATCGTATTGAGAAGGACACTTTTCCCCCTAAGGATAGTTTTCTCTTTCCCAGTCTTTCAGCATTAGACAGAGGGCTAACTTTAACATCTTTCACTGTGATATACTGCAAAATTGACTTTGCTCACAGGCCATGCACCAAGAATGATGTATTCAAACTGCGTTTTCAATGTTGAAGACTGTGTTGTGTATTTCACTCAGATTAAGCAAAGAGCCTCTGAGCATATCTATTTGTCATCTTGGGCTATGACGTGATTTAAGTCTGTGGTCCAGAGATGATATGTAGTAATTAGTGGCAGTTGCATTGCTTTGCTGGGGGCTTACTAGCATCATGGCTTGGCTCCTAGTCAACTGGAGGACATGCTTCCAAAGCCCATTTGCTGTTCCTGATGGGCTGACTTTATGATGGCCAGGTTGACAAATAGTCCATGCCAGGACCCTGTGACTGCAGCACCATTTTTCATAGGTGTCTTTTCTGTAGCCAATTTGTCAAGACAGAGTCTACTGCAAGTTGCATTATTAAGTGATTTAACTCCAGCAGTGTTATATGACTCTGTAATATGCATTAGAGAACACAGGCTCTTTTGGGTAACCAGATCCTACACACAGAGGTTGACAAACAGGATAAGAACACATCTAGCTATCATGCAGCCAGCAGTAGAAGGCATATTTACTATTACTTCATCTCTCAGTCACACATTAACCGAGCCTCAGTCCCCTACCCAGAGAAAGAGTGACTTCTGTCATATAAGTTACTTAAATCAGTCTCCCCTACCTATAAGGTAGTATGACCTATCAGGAAGTATAGGTCATATTAACTAGGCCATTTTCCCAAGAAACTGTAAAAAATACAATTCTGATCTCTTTCTCTAAGAAAGCCTAAAACTTTGCTTCAGCCTTCCTGACCTCCAGACCTTGTCACCATGTTGTTAGTTTAATAAACTTTTGCCTGACAGACACGTGACTCAGTACACCTGTCCTCTTTCCCCTTCTCTCCTCCTCTCCATTCATAAAACCTAATAGTACACATTGGTGGGAAAAGGTGATCCTCACTACATGGACTCTAAACCCACAATATAAAACAACATGAAATTATGTATCCAAATATGTATAGACAATGAAAAAGAAAGAACATGTCAGTCCAAATAAAAGAGTGTCCGTGTTTAGTAACAGAAAAAGAGACAATGAATTTTTTCTCATATAAAAATATAAAGATTCAGTGGTTTTTCTCTTTAAAAACATGACTTAAATCTATCCAAGTAATATAAAAACATTTCTTTGAAACCTTTTAAGCTATGAATACATCTCCGTTGGTAGAGTCCATTCCTAGCATGCAGGAAGACCTGGGTTCCTTCTCTAGCATCTCACTCACCAGGTAGCTCATGCCTGAACTCCTTGGATTTGGGGGATAGAAGCAGGAACATCAGCAGTTCATGGACATCCTTGTCTATGTTGTGTGTTCAAGGCCAGTGTGGTGTGGGTTACAAGAGACCCCATCTCAAAAATAAGATAAAGACAAATGATAAACAAACATTTAAAAAACAAACGGCTTTTTTCCCCTTGAGAAATGGTAAACTTAAATACAAGTTGGCCCAATAAGATATCGAGAGCTTATATTTAATGATTACTTTGTATTATATCTCAGCAAATTTTATTTCATTGCTTATCTATGCTATTACTCACTAAGCCTCCAACTCAGATTTTGAAGTAATTTTCAAATGGCATCTTATATAAAACTCCCTCTACAGACAGTAGTCTTTTCAAAACTTGGACAAAAAGATGCATCGCTAGAGTATTAGGTAATAGCACATAGAGTATTAGGTAACATCATAGATGTCCACATGGTATAAGAAAACTGAGATAGCATTTGATTTTTTTTTTGTTTGTTTTGTTTTTTTGAGACAGGGTTTCTCTGTGTAGCCCTAGCTGTCCTGGAACTCACTCTGTAGACCAGGCTGGCCTCGAACTCAGAAATCCACCTGCCTCTGCCTCCCAAGTGCTAGGATTAAAGGCATGCGCCACCACCGCCCGGCCTGAAATAGCATCTGAAATGTAAACAAATAAGATAGTAATAAAGAAAAAAAGAAAAGGGCATGAAGTCAAATGTCAACCTTGTGACATATAGTTATAAATTAGATATAAATGGAGGGCTACTTAAAGCAAAATACTGTAAGTGTTTGATAAGTACAAATTGCCTTGGTGCTGCAATGGTTCAACTTTGAAATTTTTGACTTCACCATGGTGCCAAAATAATACCCATTTACTGGAAGCTCTCCTTAGGGTTTGGATTTGGAGTTTTCCTCCTTAGGCTATTGCCATGCAGTCCTCCCTTATGATGCCAGACAATACAGCTCCCATTCAAAGCAATGATCACAAGGGAAACTACTGACTCTATGATAGTTTGGGTTGCTAAACTGAGGTATGTACTAAATACATTTCCTTTTCTTTTTTATAATTTAATGTATTTTAATAGGAAATTACAGGAACAATACAGAAGACAAACAACAACTTGCACGTAGGGTAACACAGTATAGTGAATGGATAGAATCCACTGTATGATAAAAATGCTACAAACACCATTGAGTTGTAATCAACAAGACATTTCCTTACTTTTTTTCAAAAGTCCAAATGAAAATTTTGACCTGACTACTTATAATTGTAATAAAGTTGAACTGTTTATACATGTCCACTGGAACATTTTAACTTACATTAACACTTTATATCCTGAACATATACTTAAACATTCACACAAAACTGAAAATGGGAGTGGAGCAGAGACTGAAGGAAAGTCCATCCAGAGACTGCCCCATCTGTGGATCCATCCCATATGCAGACACCAAACCCAGACACAATTGCTGATGCCAAGAAGTGCTTACTGACAAGAGCCTGATATAGCTGTCTCCTGAGAGGCTCTACCAGAGCCCAACAAATACAGATTCTGATCCTTGCAGCCAACCATTGGACTGAGCATGGTGACCCAGATGGAGGAGTTAGAGGAAAGACTGTAGGAGCTGAAGGGGTTTGGAACCCCATAGGAAGAACAACAATGTCAACCAACCAGATGCCACCAACCCCCCCCCCCCCCCCGAGCTCCTAGGGACTAAAACACCAATCAAAGAGTACACATGGAGGGACCCATCGCTCCAGCCATATATGCTGCAGAGGATGGTCTTGTCAGGCATCAGTGGGAGGAAAGGACCTTGGTCCTGTGAAGTCTGGGTTCCTCAGTGTAGGGGAATGCCAGGGTGGGGAGGTGGGAGTGGGTGGGTGAGTGGGGGAGGTCCCTCAGTAGAGCAGGAGAAGGGGGATAAGATAGGGGGGTTGCTGAGGGAAAACCAGGAAAGGAGATAACATTTGAAATGTTAATAAATAAAATATCCAATAAAAACACATAAAAACCTGAAAAATGAAAACCTGTAGTGCAGTGAGTCTCTACCTATGGGTCATGAATCCTTTCACAGGGGTCACTAAAGACCATTGGAAAACATGTTTCGATTTTATGATTTGTAACAGTAGCAAAATTACAGTTATTAAGTAGCAATGAAAATAATTTTATCGTTGGGGTCACCACAAAATGAGGAATTGTATTAAAGAGTCACAGCATTAGGAAGGTTGAGAGTCGCTGCTATAGGGAATGGTGTTATACACCTTTAATCTCAGCACTTGGGAGACAGAGGCAAATGGATCTCTGGGAGTTTCAGGACAGCTCAGTGTGCATAGCAAGTTCTAGGACAACCAGAGCTACTTATTGAGATTTTGTCTCAAAGAGCAAAACAAACAGAAATCCCAAAAGAAAGAAAATAGAAAAACTGTTAATACCTTGTTCTTTTCCAAGTTTTCCAATAGCAATCATATACTTATGTATCTTCTGATCGCATTGTGGGAAATATCTAACATTCATTACTACTGATAATAACTAAAGTGGGAAATGCTTTTTATAGTATAAAATGTATGAAGAACAGTGGATTCCTCCTATAGGGTTGCAGATCTCTTTAGCTTCTTGGGTACTTTCTCTAGCTCCTTCATTAGAGGCCCTATGTTCCATCCAATAGATGACTGTGAGCATCCACTTACCCCCAGAGCTTGTGTCTCTAGTTGCATGTGTAGCAGAGGATGGCCTAGTCAGACATCAATGGGAGGAGTGGCCCTTGGTCCTGCGAAGATTATATGCCCCAGTACAGGGGAATGCCAGGGCCAGGAAGCAGGAGTGGGTGGTAGGGGAGCAGGCCGGGGGTAGGGTATAGGGGACTTTTGGAGAGGAAACTGGGAAAGGGGATAGCATTTGAAATGTAAATGAAGAAAATATCTAATAAAAAATAATAAAAACAAAAAATAGTGGATTCTCCCCCCTCCCACTTTTCCCTCTTGCTCACTCAGGCTCATAGTTTATTTTTTGTTGTTGTTGTTGTTTTTGGTTTTTAAATTTTTTATTAGGTATTTTCTACATTTACATTTCCAGTGCTATCCCAAAAGTCCCCCATGCCCTACCCACCCACTCCCCTACTCACCCACTCCAAATTCTTGGCCCTGGCATTCTCCTATACTGAGGCATATAAAGTTTGCATGACCAATGGGCCCCTCTTTCCACTGATAGCCGATTAGGCCATCTTCTGATACATATGCAGCTAGAGATACGAGCTCTGGGGGGTACTGGTTAGTTCATATTGTTGTTCCACCTATAGGGTTGCAGATTCCTTTAACTCCTTGGGTACTTTCTCTAGCTCCTCCATTGGGGGCCCTGTGATTCATCCAATAGCTAACTGTGAGCATCCTCTTCTGTGTTTGCTAGGCCCCGGCGTAGTCTCATAAGAGACAGCTCTATCAGGGTCCTTTCAGCAAAATCTTGCTGGTGTATGCAATGGTGTCAGCGTTTGGAGGCTGATTATGGGATGGATTCCTGGAAATGGCAGTCTCTAGATGGTCCATCCTTTTGTCTCACCTCCAAACTGTGTCTATGTAACTCCTTCCATAGGTGTTTTGTTCCCAATTCCAAGAAGAGGCAAAGTGTCCACACTTTGGTCTTCATTCTTCTTGAGTTTCATGAGCTTCACAAATTGTATCTTATATCTTGGGTATTCTAAGTATCTGGGCTAATATCCACTTATCAGTGAATACATATCATGTGAGTTCTTTTGTGATTGGGTTACCTCACTCAGGATGATGCCCTCCAGGTCCATCCATTTGCCTAGGAATTTCATAAATTCATTCTTTTTAATAGCTGAATAGTACTACATTGTGTAAATGTACCACATTTTCTATATCCATTCCTCTGATGAGGGACATCTGGGTTCTTTCCAGCTTCTGGCTATTATAAATAAGGCTGCTATGAACATAGTGGAGCATGTGTCCTTCTTACAGGTCAGAACATCCTCTGGGTATATGCCCAGGAGAGGTATTGCGGGATCCTCTGGTAGTACTATGTCCAATTTTATGAGGAACTGCCAGACTGATTTCCAGAGTGGTTGTACAAGCTTGCAATCCCACCAACAATGGTGGAGTGTCCCTCTTTCTCCACATCCTCACCAGCATCTGCTGTCACCTGAATTTTTGATCTTAGCCATTATAACTGGTGTGAGGTGGAATCTCAGGGTTGTTTTGATTTGCATTTCCCTGATGATTAAGGATGCTGAACATTTTTTCAGGTGCTTCTCAGCCACTAGGTATTCTTCAGCTGAGAATTCTTTATTTAGCTCTAAGCCCCATTTTTTAATGGGGTTATTTGATTTTCTGGAGTCCACCTTCTTGAGTTGTTTATATATATTGGATATTAGCCCCCTATCTGATTTAGGATAGGTCAAGATTCTTTCCCAATCTGGTGGTGGCCTTTGTGTCTTATTGACAGGGTCTTTTGCCTTAGAGAAGCTTTGCAATGTTATGAGGTCCCATTTGTCTATTCTCAATCTATCTTACAGCACAAGCCATTGCTGTTCTATTCAGGAATTTTTCTCCTGTGCCCATATCTTCGAGGCTTTTACCCACTTTCTCCTCTATAAGTTTCAGTGTCTCTGGTTTTATGTGGAGTTCCTTAATCCACTTAGATTTGACCTTAGTACAAAGATATAGGAATGGATCAATACACATTCTTCTACATTATAACCGCCAGTTGTGCCAGCACCATTTGTTGAAAATGCTCTCTTTTTTCCAATGGATAGTTTTTGCTCCCTTGTCAAAGATCAAGTGACCATAGGTGTGTGGGTTCATTTCTGGGTCTTCTATTCTATTCCATTGGTCTACTTGTCTGCCGCTATACCAGTACCATGCAGTTTTTATTACAATTGCTCTGTAGTACAGCTTTAGGTCAGGCATGGTGATTCCTTCAGAGATTCTTTTATCCTTGAAAAGAGCTTTTGCTATCCTAGGTTTTTTGTTATTCCAGATGAATTTGCAGATTGCCCTTTCTAATTGGTTGAAGAATTGAGTTGGAATTTTGATGGGGATTGCATTGAATCTGTAGATTGCTTTTGGCAAGATATGCATTTTTACAATGTTGATCCTACCAATCCATGAGCATGGGAGATCTTTCCATCTTCTGAGATCTTCTTTAATTTCTTTCTTCAGAGACTTGAAGTTCTTATCATACAGATCTTTCACTTCCTTAGTTAAAGTCATGCCAAGGTATTTTATATCATTTGTGACTATTGAGAAGGGTGTTGTTTTCCTAATTTCTTTCTCAGCCTGATTATATCCTTTGTGTAGAGAAAGGCCAGTGACTTGTTTGAGTTAATTTTATGTCCAGCTACTTCACTGAAGCTGTTTATCACGTTTAGGAGTTCTCTGGTGGATTTTTTTAGGGTCACTTATGATAGTATATCACCTGCAAAAAGTGATATTTTGACTTATTCCTTTCCAATTTGCATTCCCTTGATCTCCTTTTGTTGTGTAATTGCTCTGGCAAGGACTTGAAGTACTATGTAGAACAGGTAGGGAGAAAGTCGGCAGCTTTGTCTAGTCCCTGATTTTAGTGGGAATGCTTCCAGCTACTCGACATTTACTTTGATATTGGCTATTGGTTTGCTGTAGATTGCTTTTTATCATGTTTAGGTATGGGCCTTGAATTCCTGATCTTTCCAAGACTTTTATCATGAATGGGTGTTGGATTTTGTCAAATGCTTTCTCCACATCTAATGAGATGATCATGTGGTTTTTGTCTTTGAGTTTGTTTATATAGTGGATTACGTTGATGGATTTCCATATATTAAACCATCCCTGCATCCCTGGGATGAAACCTACTTGGTCAGGATGGATGATGGTTTTGATGTGTTCTTGGATTTGGTTAGCTAGAATTTTATTGAGGATTTTTGCAATGATATTTATAAGGGAAATTGGTCTGAAGTTCTCTAACTTTGTTGGGTCTTTCTGTGGTTTAGGTATCAGAGTAATTGTGGTTTCATACAATGAGTTGGGTAGAGTACCTTCTGCTTCTATTTTGTCGAATAGTTTGTGCAGAACTGGAATTAAATCTTCTTTGAAGGTCTGGTAGAACTCTGCACTAAACCCATCTGGTCCTGTTCTTTTTTTTTTTGGAAGACTATTAATGACTGCTTCTATTTCTTCAGGGGATATAGGACTGTTTAGATCATTAATGTCATCCTGATTTAACTTTAGTACCTGGTATCTGTCTAGAAATTTGTCCATTTCATCTAGGTTTTCCAATTTTGTTGAGTATAGACTTTTGTAGAAGGATCTGATGGTGTTTTGTATTACTTAAGGATCTGATGTTATGTCTCTTTTTTCATTTCTGATTTTGTTTATTAGGATGCTGTCCCTGTGCCCTCTAGTGAGTCTGGCTAAGGGTTTCTCTATCTTGTTGATTTTCTCAAAGAACCAGCTGCTCATTTGGTTGATTCTTTGAATAGTTCTTCTTGTTGGTTTATTTTGCCCCTGAGTTTGGTTATTTCCTGACTTCTACTCCTCTTGGGTAAATTTGCTTCCTTTTATTCTAGAGCTTTTAGGTGTGTTGTCAAGCTGCTAGTGTGTGCTCTCTCTAGTTTCTTTTTGGAGGCACTCAGAGCTATGAGTTTTCCTCTTAGAAATGCTTTCATTGTGGTCCATAAGTTTGGGTATGTTGTGGCTTCATTTTCATTGATCTCTAAAAAGTCTTTAATTTCTTTCTTTATTCCTTCCTTGACCAAGGTATCATTGAGAAGGGTGTTGTTCAGTTTCCATGTGAATGTTGGCTTTCAATTATTTATGTTGTTATTGAAGATCAGCCTTAGTCCATGGTGATCTGATAGGATGCATTGGACAATTTCAATATTTTTGTATCTGTTGAGGCCTGTTTTGTGACCAATTATATAGTCAATTTTGGAGAAGGTACCATGAGGTGCTGAGAAGAAGGTATATCCTTTTGTTTTAGGATAAAATGTTCTGTAGTTATCTGTTAAATCCATTTGTTTCATAACTTCTGTTAGTTTCACTGTGTCTCTGTTTTTGTTTCTGTTTCCATGATCTGTCCATTGGTGAAAGTGGTATGTTGAGTCTCCCACTATTATTGTTTGAGGTGCATTGTGTGCTTTGAGCTATACTAAAGTTCCTTTAATGAATGTGACTGCCCTTGCATTTGGAACTTAGATATTCAGAATTGAGAGTTCCTCTTGGAGGATTTTACCTTTGATGAGTATGAAGTGTCCCTCCTTGTCTTTTTTGATAACTTTGGGTTGGAAGTCCAATTTATTCGATATTATCATGGCTACTCCAGCTTGTTTCTTCAGACCATTTGCTTGCAAAATTGTTTTCCATCCTTTCATTCTGAGGTAGTGTCTGTCTTTTTCCCTGATATGGGTTTGCTGTAAACAGCAAAATGTTGAGTCCTGTTTGTGTAGCCAGTCTGTTAGTCTATGTCTTTTTATGGGGGAATTGAGTCCATTGATATTAAGAGATATTAAGGAAAATTAATTTTTGCTTCCTATTATTTTTGTTGTTAGAGTTGGCATTCTGTTCTAGTGGCTGTCTTCTTTTAGGTTTGGTGAAGGATTAATTTCTTGCTTTTTCTAGGGCATGGTTTCAGTCCTTGTATTTTTTGTTGTTGTTGTTGTTATTATCCTTTGAAGGGCTGGATTTCTGGAAAGATAATGTTTGAATTTGTTTTTGTCATGGAATATTTTGGTTTCTCCATCTATGGTAATTGAAAGTTTGGCTGGGTATAGTAGCCTGGGTTGGCATTTGTGTTCTCTTAGTGTCTGTATAACATCTGTCCAGGATCTTCTTTCTTTCATAGTCTCTGGTGAAAGGTCTGGTGTAATTCTGATAGGCCTGCCTTTATATGTTACTTGACCCTTTTCCCTTACTGCTCTTAATATTCTACCTTTATTTAGTGCATTTGTTGTTCTTATTATTTGTCGGGAGGAATTTCTTTTCTGGTCTAGTCTATTTGGAATTCTGTAGGCTTCTTGTATGTTCATGGGCATCTCTTTCATTAGGTTTGGGAAGTTTTCTTCTATAATTTTGTTGAAGATATTTGCTGGCCCTTTAAGTTGAAAACCTTCATTCTCATCTACTCCTATTATCCGTATGTTTGGTCTTTTCATTGTGTCCTGGATTTCCTGGATGCTTTGAGTTAAGATCTTTTTGCATTTTGCATTTTCTCTGATTGTTGTTCCCATGCTCTCTATGGAATCTTCTGCACCTGATATTCTCTCTTCCATCTCTTGTATTCTGTTGCTGATGCTCGCATTTATGGTTCCTGATTTCTTTCCTAAGGTTTCTATCTCCAGCTTTGCTTCACTTTGGGTTTTCTTTATTGTGTCTACTTCCCTTTTTAAGTCTAGTATTGTTTTGTTAATTTCCATCACGTGTTTGATGTGTTTTCCTGTTTTTCTTTAAGGACGTCTACCTGTTTGGTTGTGTTGTCCTGTTTTTCTTTAAGGACATGTAACTCTTTAGCAATGTTCTCCTGTATTTCTTTAAGTGAGCTTAAAGTCCTTCTTGATGTCCTCTACCATCATCATGAGACAAGCTTTTAAATTCGTGTCTAGCTTTTCGGGTGTGTTGGGGTGTCCAGGACTGGGCGAGGTGGGAGTGCTGCGTTCTGATGATGGTGAGTGGTCTTGGTTTCTGTTAGTAAGATTTTTATGTTTGCCTTTCGCCATCTGGTAATCTCTGGAATTAGTTGTTATAGTTGTCTCTGTTTAGAGATTGTTCCTCTGGTGATTCTGTTACCCTCTATCAGCAGACCTGGGAAACTAGCTCTGCCCTCTGTGTTTCAGTTGTCAGAGCACTCTCTGCAAGCAAGCTCTCCTCTTACAGGGAACGTGCACAGATATGGGGCATTCAGACCTCCCTCCTGGCAGAAGATGAAGGCCAGAAACAGAACCTGTTCCAGAAGCTGTGTTGCTCTGGCTTGTCACAGAAGCTGTCCACACTCTCACATGCACAGAATAGTCTTGGAATGATCCGGGAACCAAGATGCCTCCCCCAGGTGCTCTGGCAAAGCCCTCCCAGGCAGGTCAGACACCAGTTCTCTGTCAGGGAAGGTGCCTGGATGTCTGGAGCCCGAAATGGGGTCTGTCTCAGAAGTTGTCCTCTAGGGACCTTGGGGGTGTCCACTGACTCTACGCCCAGGTGACCCCGTGCTGAGTGGACTTGTGACCCTGGTCAGGCCGGGTTTCCTGCTTCTCTAATGCTGTGTCAGGTCTCGAGAGTTTGGATTGGAACAGAAATTGTGTTCCACTCACCAGTGGTCCTAAGATCACGTGGAGAGTCCTTTAGGGGACCTTGGGGGTGTCAGGCAACTCCACACCCAAGGTGACCCGGTGTTGGCACTGACCAGAAGGGCCCATAGTTTTTTTTGTTTGTTTGTTTGTTTGTTTTTTGTTTTTTGGGGTTTTTTTTTGGTTCCTCATTACAGATGGTTGTGAGCCACCATGTGGTTGCTGGGATTTGAACTCATGACCTTTGAAAGAGCAGTCAGTGCTTTTAACCACTGAGCCATCTAACCAGCCCCTCATACTAGATTTTGTTCTCTATGTATGCATTCTGAGAGATGGACATAATCAGACATGATTCTTACCCATTTGGCATGGACAGCACACAGATTGGTATCCTCAAACATATCCAGCAGATAGACCTCACATGTCTCATGTAAAGCACCAACACTTACACTTGAGAAGCACAGCTCTATTTTAAAATCCTGAGCAATTTCTCGAACCAGGCACCAGAAATTCAACCAATTGTTTCCTGAGTGCTTTATAACCTGTACATTTTTTCAGAAAGTAGCTTTGCATAGCCATGATCTAGACACATTTTAACTCTTTCCAACCCCTTCTCTCTTTTGGCTGGAGTATGAAGCTGCACTGTTATAACAGAGCAGATGGCTGTGAACGCAATCCTTAAGTATATTTTCTAATGACATTAACTCTTTCAGTACATAACTCTTTCAGTATGGAGGAACATGGTAGTCATTTTGTAAATAATAAATGCCATGACCTAATCATAATTATGAAAACTTTTTTACCTAGAGTCATCATATAACTCAGAAATTGTATTCCTGGATATACACCCAAGAGAACTAAATAATGTCCATCACAAAATCTGTTTATAAATGTCCCTAGACACATTTGTGACAATAACCAAATAGTAGAAATGATGTGAATGGTGGTCACATGAGGATAGCATTTGTCCATGAAGGGAACGGCACTGATTCCATGTGCATACCCATCTGCTTTTCACAATAGGCTTTTTCAGCTTGGGATTGAGATGTCGATTTGTCCTTTGGTCTCTTTTGAGGATACGTTTTACCCTCCATTGTCTCTTTAAAATCTCCGTACACCTGAGTTCTTGAAGAAATTAATTATTTCTCTTGTAAAATTCTTGCCATACTGATTGGCATTTACATGGTATGACATTTTCATAATAATTACATCTACATGAAATTGTATCTCATAGTCCTTTGCTCTTTCTAACACCTGTGCATTAATATAGAGAATGAGGAGACTTAACCAGATTCAAGGTTTTTCTTCCCAAGATTGTTTCGAGGCTTCTACTGTTTAGGAAAGTAGCATTTCGTATCCAATTGTTTCTCTTGTGGTGTCAACAGCCACTAACGATTATGGCACAGATGCATTCATTGGCCGTTGAATGAAAAACTGGTATTTGTTGTGGTTAGCTGCAAAGATGGCCCCACCCCCCTAGAGCTCCTTGATTCCTGTCATTAATTGGCTCATGTAATGCCCTCTTACCTTGCTTCAGGTGTGAATGATCAATAGATCTTTAAAGAGCTGGGCTGTAGTGGCACATGCTTTATTCCCAGCATTCAGGAGACAGAGGCAAGTGGATTTCTTAGTTTGAGGCCAGCCTGGTCTTCAGAATGAGTTCCAGGGCAACCAGGGCTACACAGAAGAAGCCCTGTCTTGAAAAGACAACCAGTCAAACAACCAAGCAACAAACACCAAAATAAAAAAAGGTCATGAAAGAACTATATGTGAAATCAGATCATAAAAGGTTGTGTGGCCTCTTCCCTCCTCTTTATAGGACCCCTCTGGTTCAAGCCAGCATCCATGGTATGGGGTGTATGTTAACTTTCCATATGGTTATGGCTCCAGGTGCTGTCACCATCTCCATTATATTTATAGAAAGATCTGCAGCTTAACCTCTGCTAAATTCTTCAATTACACAAACTATGTCATTGGACCTTTCTTTGTCCTGGGGTGATATATTACCTACTGAAGATACTCATCCAGTATTATTCTAATGTGTGCCTTTCTCATCTATTTGTGAGAATACATCTCTAATGACAAATTTTCCTTTCCAAAATGGCCTCCAATTCACTATATAGCTTCAGCTTCTGATTGTCTCCCTCCCCTTCTCACAAGTGTTGATATAATATGGTTACACCTTCAAGTTTAGTGGTGCTGGGACCCAAGCCAAAGATTTGTGCATGCAGAACATGTATTCTACCAACTAAGCTACATCCCCAGCTGAAGTGGAAACTTCTAGTTCTTTGAAAAGTTAGTTATATCAAATGATGTTAGGTGGGGCACAAAGGTGAAAGGATGCCTTGCTGAAGCAAACATGTGAAAGACAGTTTTCCTGAAGTAGACACAAGTGAAAGATATTAGGATATAGCAGACATGTGAAAGGACTCTTGATAAAGGAATATAAATATGATCCTAAAGACAGTGGGAGCACTGAATTTTGGTTTGGTTTGTTCTGTCTTGCTTTTCTTCACTAAAGACATGCGTGTATTGGTTTGCCTTACATAGCATTGTTGAGCTCAACTGTGATAATACCACTATTGAGAGAATCTCACCCAAGAACTGCTCATGAGGTGACCACTTACAGGTTCTGCGGCTTCACCTCTGGCTGGTTGGTGAGCCTGGCCATTTTCTTCAGGATTGAACTACAGCTGCCTGGTGTCTGCTTGCTGAAAGGTATGGACTGTAGCTGCTGGTTTATGCCTGTTGTCTGCCTACATAGAAGACTGGTCTGCAGCTGCTGAATTGTATTTGGTGTTTGCTATGAGACTGAATTCCTGCCAAAGAAGATCAAGCTTGCCCCCAAAGAACTATTGCTGAACAGGTCCACTCTCCCCATATCCTAATAAGTTTTATGTTCCAGTACTTCTACAGGGCAGTGGGCTAGAGGAGAGATTGAACCCTTATTAAAAGTAGGTTTCAAAAAATGTAAGCCTATACCCAGCCCCAACAACTATGTGATTATTATTTAGTATAGGTGTATATTATAATCTACTTCATTCTACTTCATATGGGAAGTAGTACATAATTTACGTAGATTTGTGTTCATATTGTACACATATAAACATGTGTTTATACGTGCATGCATAGATATATACATATAAACATGTACATATTTGTTTATATGTGTGCATAAGTATATAAGTATAGAAATGTGGGTAATTAGAGATAAGTCTAAAGAATTTAATGCATTTTCTTATATGGATTTTTATGAATTGTCCTGAACAATGAGTATTCCTGGTTATAGTATACTACTGAGTTTAATAAGCCATTATACTTTGTTAGAAATTTGACATGTTTTCAGTTTTATTGTTAATAGTCAATTGATTAAAATATATTAATGTCTTAAAATGTCAAATTATTTTTTTAGAAAACTCTAAGTCCAAGTTATATGCTGTAGGTCAGGTTGGCCTTGAATTTGTAGTAACCCCGTTGCTTCATCCTTTGGAAGGCTTAGATTACAAGCAGGACTCACTAAACCCAGTTACTTATTGGATTTCACATTTTTTTGCATTTTGTTTATTGTGTGTGTGTGTTCATGTGTGTGTGTGTGTGTGTACATTCAATGCCATAAAATATGTTTGAAAGTCAGAGGATGGCATTCTGGAGTCAGTTTTATCTTTCGAATGTAAGTCGCTGGGATCCAAGTCAGATCATTAGCCTTGAGGGCAGGTGCTTTTACCCGCTGAGCCATCTCACAGGCCCATTTTTTAAGCCTGAAACACTTTACTAAATTACATTCTAAACATGAAATCCTTTTTGGCTGCACCATTGATGTATGTGTGGCCTTTACTCCTTGTCCTAACTCTATGTGCTTTATCTATTCAATAACTATTCAACAAACATTTGTAAGATGTTAACTGCACAGCATATACCATTTATAAAACAAAAGACAAAACTCTACTTGTTTTGTCTGACCTAATAAAAATTTACAATTCTTTAGCATTTTTAAATTGTTAAGATTCTCATAGAAGAACATCATCACGCTTCCCCACTCCACTCCCCTATTAGGCAGGCAGACATTTATTCTGGTCACTCACTGCCACGAGCCTTGCAGTCTCATCTGAACATTCTCTCTCCATCCTTTTCCAATTTCATGTCTTTCATTCCCCACAGATTGTGAAGCCAGATAACCATGCTTGTTAGGAGCATGAATTAAATAACATGACTTTGATTCATCTACTGCTGCTATCCATTCTTGTAAATGGAAGTATAAATCCCTTTTTAGGCCATATTTTATTTAACTTGATTTATCATTTCTCTCACGAAGAGATTTCTCTGGAAGTCCTGAAGGGAAAGGAACCTTTTAAGGATATAACAAGACATTTTCTAAGAACTAATCTTTCTAGTGGAATCTGTTGTCTTCTAAACTGAGGTAACAACAACTTTTAGGATGATAAATTGGTGCCAGGGATTAGATTTATTTAAAAATAAGTATCTCATAGATTCTATTGCTAAAGGAAACAGTGACTGATTTGCTATCAAACTGGCAAGTAGATGCCTTTCTCTTGAGAGGCCCCAGTTTGGGGGGCTCAACTTCATTTTACATAATATCTGTGATGGTTAATCTCAGTTGTCAGCTTGATAAGATCTAGAATCACCTGGGAGATGAGCCTCAGGGTCTGTCTGAAGAGATTATCTCAGTTATATTAATTGATGTGGAAAGACCCATCCCAATTGTGGAGAAGGTTTTGGACTGCAAAGTAGAGGAGGAAAGCTGAGCAGCAACATGCATTCACCACCATTTCCTGATTTGGGGAAAGATGTGACCAGATGCTTCCAACTCTTGCTACCTTGATAGACTGTGTGGTAGTTTGAATGAAAATGGTCCCATATGCACGTATATTCAAATGCTTGGGTCCCATTTGGTGGAACCATTTGGCAAGGATTAGAAGGTGTGGCTTCATTGGAGATGTGTCACTGGGACTTGTTTTCCGGTTTCAAAGGCCCATGGCACTTCAAAACTCTCTCTCTCTCCTTCCTCCTCATCTTCTTCCCTCCTCCCTCTCCTCCTCCTCCTCGTCCTTGTCCTCATCCTAGTCCTCTTCCTCCTCCTCCTCCTCTCCGTGCCTCTTGCTTATGGAACAGATATGAGCTCTCAGCTACTCTTCTAAACCATGACTGCTTAGCTGCTGTCATGCTTCCCACAATGATGGTTATGGAACCATGAACCCCAAACTAAATGATTTCTTTGTAAGTTGCCTAGGAGATAGTGTTTTGTCTATTTTTTTTTTCATGGCAGCAGAAAAGTGACTAAGACAGAATGTATCCTTGAACTATGAGCCAGAACAGGTCCCATGAGGACGCTTTTGAGTTGCTTTTGGCCAAGCATCATAACAGTATCAGGAAAAGAAACTAAGACCACTGCTCTCTTCCTTCATCCTAAGGGTCAGATAGAACATTAAGAAGTTCATAAAAAAAAAAAAAAGTTGCCTGGGCCTTTAGTAGCTCTATCCAGGCATGGTTACCACCAGCATACATAATGACCTCATCTCTCATACAAATGGTTTCTTCAATTGTCTATGGATCATTCTTTTAAATTGGAATCAGTTTTGTGTTATGTAGTAAGGAGGAAGAAGAAATCCCTATAAGGAAGTGGTAGACTTTATTTATACCCAGGGTTGGCAATAGATGAAAAGTGTAGTCACCCCATCACCCTCAAATTCCCATAAAGGGGATGGTAAATCCAAGGTTTTTTGCTGGATATGCATCTTAGATGCAGGATTCAGTGTCATCACCTTTGGCATTTTTGTTTTTAGGACCTCATCAGTACTGTTGTGTCCAAGGAGAAAGCAGGCAGAAGTTGGATTTGAATAGTGTCTTAGTGTTCTATTGTTTTGAAAAGACACTATGATCACAACAACTCTTATAAAGGAAAACATTTAATTCGGGTTGGCTTACAAGCTCAAAGGTTTATTCCATTATCATCATGGTGGGAAGTATGGCAGCATGTATGTAGATATGGTGCTGGAGCTGAAAGTCTTTCTTTTGGATCTATTGGCAGTAGGGAGAGAGGGGAGTGCTGGATCGAGCATTCAAAACTTCACAGCCTACCCCCAGTGACACACTTTCTTTAACAAGTCCACATCTACTCCAACAAAGCCACAGTTCCTAAACCTGTCAACAAGTAACACTCTCTTTAGAGACTAAGTGTTCAAATATACAAGTCCCACTCTCTTAACCTATTGGGGTTGTTTTATTCAAACCATCACAGAGAGTTTGGATTTGTGTTCTGGATATTTGCAAAGCTGCCCAGAAATGCAGCCAACTTGGAACTTCAGGATCTCAGAGTCTAAATGTCACTCTGTCTAAGGAAAGGATCCATGGCACTGATAGGCAGCTTCAGTACAGGTCCCCTCTCACTGGAAAGGAGAGAACCAGCACTCACAAATTGTCCTCTGGCCTCCAAACATGTGCTATGGTAAACATACCAACACACCAACACACCAACACACACACACACACACATTTAAAAGTACCACATTGATCAATTTGCATATTTATTTCCTCATAGAAAATTATTAAAAATTTACTTTTTCAAAGTTTTCTTTATTTATGGAGAAAATGGAGGCTATGTGTGTCACTGTTTATGTGTAGAGGAGGTAGTTCTTTCCTTCTATCTTTACACAGGATTTAAGCATTAAACTCAGATTGGCAGGCTTGGGGTAAAATGCCTTCATTCACTGTGCAATCTTGTCAATCCTAAAATCTTTTTAGCAATTGAACAAAATGTTTCTCTAGGAACCTGTAGACTCCTCCAGCTGGAGAAGCAGATAGGCTAACTGCAAACCTACACCTGGCCCTTCACTCTTCCAAATCCATTCCCCCAATTTCATTCCTAGTTGTCCAGCTGCGCAGCTGCTGCGGGCTCTCCCCCACCCACCTCCATCTCCAATGCATTACACAGACCTTACCTTCCTAACTTCCCTTCTCCAACTCCTTGTTTTATCCTGGGCTCTAACTCCCTACCCCCAGCCCCCACCCCCAGGTCACTCCAGCCAGCCAATCAGGTAGGCTAATAGCAGATCTTCATCTCTTCCTCCATTCTTCCAATTCCAATCCCCTAGTTTCATTCTCAGCTCCAAAACAGATCTTCTGCTGTGTCTTTTCCTTGCTCTCAGTCCCCATTCCCAGTGGACTAAGTTCATCCTAGTGAAACCCCTTGCTTTCTTTCCTCCTATGGACTCTTCAGTGACAGGACTCCTAGCACAACAGAATTCCTAAGTGTGGCTCTAAATACCTACAAACACATTTTTCCCTGGAACCCTCAGGGGCCACACCTATCAGCAACTCAGAAGACTTTCTTTTGTAGTGACACACACAGCCACCACACTCTTCTAAGAACCAGAGAGGAAACAGAAACCAAGTAGCAAAACATCTACCCATAAATGAAAAGTATCAACACCTAGAATTAAGTCTTCCCAAACACATATTTGGAGAGACCAGCGTAAAAACAAAATCAACAAAACAGCCAGAACAATATGTCTGCACTAGAGCCAAGCAACTCTACCACAGCAGGCTCTGACTGTTAAAACACAGCTGAATCACACATGAGATAACCCAATCACAAAAGAACTCACATGATATGTACTCACTGTTAAGTGGATATTAGCCCAGAAACTTAGAATACCCAAGATATAAGATACAATTTGCTAGACACATGAAACTCAAGAAGAACGAAGATAAAAGTGTGGACACTTTGCCCCTTCTTGGAATTGGGAACAAAACACCCAATGGAAGGAGTTACAGAGACAAAGTTTGGAGCTGAGACGAAAGGATGGACCATCTAGAGACTGCCATATCCAGGGATCCATCCCATAATCAGCCTCCAAACGCTGACACCATTGCATACACTAGCAAGATTTTGCTGAAAGGACCCTGGTATAGCTGTCTCTTGTGAGACTATGCTGGGGCCTAGCAAACACAGAAGAGGATGCTCACAGTTAGCTATTGGTTGAATCACAGGGCCCCCAATGGAGGAGCTAGAGAAAGTACACAAGGAGTTAAAGGGATCTGCAACCCTATAGGTGGAACAACAATATGAACTAACCAGTACCCTCCTGGAGCTCATGTCTCTAGCTGCATATGTATCAGAAGATGGCCTAGTCAGCCATCAGTGGAAAGAGAGGCCCATTGGTCGTGCAAACTTTATATGCTTCAGTGTAGGGGAATGCCAGGGCCAAGAAGTGGGAGTGGGTGGGGGGAGGGAGTGGGTGGGGGAGCATGTGGGGGACTTTTGGGATAGCATTGGAAATGTAAATGAAGTAAATACCCAATTTTAAAAAAAAGTGAAAAAAAAAAAGACCTTAAATTTGAAACAGCCTTTATGCACATGATAAAGGTCATTAAAGAAGAAATAAATCCTTTAAAGAAATCTATAAAAATATAAACATACAGTGGAAGGAAATGGAAACAGTTCAAGACCTGAAAGTGGATATATAATCATAAAAGAAAAGCCCAAACTGAGCGAAATCTGGAAATGAAAAATTTAGTAACTCAAACGGAACCACAGAGGTAAGTTTTGCCAACAGAATACAGGAGATAAAAGAGAGAATCTCAGGCACTGAAGACATGATTGAAGAAATAGATACAGTTGTCAAGAACATTTTATTCTCTCTCTCTCTTTTAAGATGTATTTTATTTATTTATTTATTTATTTATTTATTTATTTATTTATTGCACACGCTGCTGAGGAAAGCTGCTAACAGGGAGTGGAACCAGCCCAGGAGAAAGAAGTTGTTGCAGCCAACAACCATGAAAAAGGAGTTGGAGATCTGAAGACCACTTTTACATCAGACATGGATATGCAGAGTTTGGAGTTTGCCTAGCTGGTTTCCTGCCTTGTTTTGGGGATTACAGTTAAGTGATTGGATGAATGTCAGAACAGGCTTTGAACTTTGGGCTTTTAACATTGTTGAGACTGCTATAGACTATGGGGACTTTTGAAGTTATTTTGAATGACTAAATGTATTTTGCATTATGGTATGTTAATGTATAGCCCCCTTGACTCATATGTTTGAACTCACTTATGAGGGCCAGAGAGTGGAATGTTATAGTGTGTAGATGCCCAGGGAGTGACATTATTAGAAGGTGTAACCCTGTTGGAGTAGTTGTGTAACTGGGTATGGGTTTTAGGATCCTCATACTAGCTGCCTGGAAGCCAGTCTTCTGCTAGGATCATTCAGATGAAGATTAAAACTCTCAGCAACTCCTCCTGCACCATGCCTGCCTGGATGCTGCCATGCTCCCACCCTGATAATAATGGACTGAACCTCTGAACCTGTAAGCCAGTCCCAATTAAATATTGTTCTTACAAGAGTTGCCTTGTCTTGCGCGTGCCCTGACTCGCCAGCAAGAACGACGCTGCAACAGGATCCTTCTGCACACGTTTATTGGGAGAGCTTGATTGCAGAGGGGAAGAGACCCCCAAGCCCAGAACTGGTGCTGCTTATATAGGCCTAGGAGAGGCGTGTCTCACACCCGGATTGGTTGTGCTTGGGTTATGCTTACCACCTCATTTGCATGCCTACATCTGATTGGTTAACTTCTCTCTCATCTGACTGGTTAACTTGTCTCTCATCTGATTGGTTAACTTGTCTCTCATCTGATTGGTTAATTTTGGTTAATTCTCAAAACCTCATCTTGGCAAAAGAACTTTACTGCCTATGTATGCGTGGTGGCCAGCGGAAGCCAGCGCTACCCTGCAACGGCACATGTGGCTTCCCACAGCCTTGGTTGCTGATGACTGTGCACAGCCGTAAAACACTAATACACAAATTTAAATCAAAATCAGATAAATAATTAAAATAGACCTATATTCCCTACTCAAATATAGGCAGACATTAAAACTCTCTCTCTCTCTCTCTCAAAAAAAAAAAAAAAAAAAAAAAAAAGCCCAGGACCAGATGGTTTTAGCACAGAATTCTACCAGGCATTCAAAGAAGTATACTTGTCAAATTATTCTACAAAATAGAAACAGAAGAAACATGGCCTAAATCACTTTATCAGGCCACTGTTATGCTGGCTCCCAAATCACTAAAAGATCTGACAAAAAAGAGAATTGCAGACCAATTTCCCTTATGTTCATAGATGCAAAACTGGTCAATAAAATACTCACAAACTGAATACAAGAACACATCAATATCATCATTTACCCAGAGATTTCGGGATGGTTCAACATATATACATGGAAAAATATAATCCACAATGTAAACAAACTGAAAGGCAAAAACCACATGATCCTCTAATAGATGTAGAAAAGGCCTTTGAAAAAAAATTCAACACCCCTTCATGATAAGAGTCCTGGAGAAATGAGGGATACAAGGGACTTAGATTAATGTAGTAAAGGCAGTTTACAGCAAACCCATAGCCGACACACACATAAATGGGAAGTAACTCAAACCAATTCCACTAAAATCTGGAACAAGAAGATTGTCCATTCTCTCCATACGTATTTAATATAGTACTTAGTGTCTTAGCTAGAGCAATAAGACAACTGAAGGAGATCAAGGGAATACAAATTAGAAAGAAGAAGTCAAAGTACCTTAATTTGCAAATAATATTTTAGTACACATAAGTGACCAGAAAGATTCTACAGGGAAGTCCTACACCTAATAAACACTTTGAACAAAGTGGCTGGATAAAAAATTAACTCACAAAAATCAGTATCCTTCCAATACAGAAATGACAAATGGACTGAGAAATTAGGAAACAACACCTTTCACAATAGCCTCAAATAATATAAAATATCTTGGGGTAACTATAAACAATCAAGTGAAAGGCTTATATGATAAAAATTTCAAGTCTTTGAGTAAAGAAACTGAGAAAGATATCAGAAGATGGGATGATCTCTCATTCTCATGGATCAGTAAGATTAATATAGTAAAAATGGCCATACTACCAAAAGAAATCTACTAGTTTAATGCAAACCCCATCAAAATTCCAACACATTTTTTTTCACAGAAATTGAAGATAAGTTTGTATGGAAACACAAAAATCTGAGGATAGCTGAAACAATCCTTAATAATAATAGAACCACTGTAGGTGTCACCACTGCCAATTTCTTGTTGTATTACAGATGAATAGTAATAAAAGCAGCATGGTATTGGCACAAAACCAGACATATTGATCAATGGAATAAAATTGAAGACCCAGACGTAAATTCATACATCTATGGACACCTGATTTTTTTTTGAATAAGAGGTCAGAAAAACACACTAGAAAAAAAATACAGTATCTTTAACAAATGATGATGGTCAAACTGGATGTCTACACGTGCAAAGAGAGCCCTACTTCTCACCCTGAACAAAACTCAACTCCAAATTAATCGAAGGCCTCAACAGAAAGCCAGATACACTTAACCTGATAGAAAATAAAGTAGAGGATACCCTTGAACTAATTGGCACAGGAAATGACTTTCTAAACAGAACACCAATAGCTCAGACCCTAAGATCAACAACTAATAAATGGGACCTCATGAACTTGAAAAGCTACTGTAAGGCAAAGAACACTATCAATGGGACACAGTGGAGACCTAGAAAGTGGGTAAAGTTTTTTCTTAACTGCATATCTGATAGAAGGCAAATATTAGAAATATATAAAGAATATATAAATAATAATAATAATAATAATAATAATAATAATATAAAGTCCTCTACACATCAAGAAAATAAGTAACCTAGTTAAAAAATAGTATACAGTTCCAAACAGAATATTCTCAAAAGAGGAAATTCAAATGGCTGAGAAACACAAAGAAATGTTCAGCATCCTTAGTCATCAAAGAAATGTATATCAAAATTACTCTTAGATTTCATGTTACACCCATCAGAGTTGTTAAGTTCAATAAAACAAGTGACAGTTCATGCTGGCAAGGATGTGGAGTAAGTGAAACACACATCCATTGCTGGTGGGAGTGCCAGTATGGAAATTGGTATAGTGGTTGCTCCAGAAATTGGTAAATGCTCTAACTCTTTTTAAATTTTTTTTTATTATTGGGTATTTATTTCATTTACATTTCCAATGCTATCCCAAAAGTCCCCCACATCCTCCCACACCCACTCCCCCACCCACCCACTTCCACCTCTTGGCCTTGGCATTCCCCTGTACTGAGGCATATAAAGTCTGCACGACTAATGGGTCTCTCTTTCCACTGATGGCCGACCAGGCCATCTTCTGATACATATGCATGCTCTAACTCTTAATCCAGCTATACTACTCTTGGCCATATACTCAAATGATGTTCCATCTTTCCACTACAACACTTGCCCAACCATGTTCTAGTCATAATAGACAGACATTGGAAACAACCTAGAATGGATTATTAAAAAAATGTCTATTTACAAAATGGGATATTACTTAGCTGTTAAAAATAAAATTATGAAAATCACAGATGAATGAATAAATGAATCTAAAAAGAAATCTAGAAAGAATGAGAGACAAATATCACATGCATTTGCTTACATGTGGATATTAGCTGTTAACTCAATGATAACCAAGCTACAAACCATAGAAATACAGAGGTTAGGTATAGAGTAGGGACTGGGGTGGGAGTCAGATAGATATCCCTAGAAAAGGGAATAGAACATAGAGTTATGGATGGGTGCAGTGATAAACTGGAGGATCAAGTGCAGGGAAAAGGTGAACAAGTGAGGGACTATAGGGGAGCGAAAGATAAAATTAATGGCCATTGAAGGGTAGCACGGAAACCTAGTACAGTAGAAACTTTGTCAAATATTTACATATATGAAGGTGATCAAATAACAGGGGAGACAGAGCCCCCACTCACCATCTCTTGTCACCAAATAATGCTTCAAGCACCAGGACTAAGTAAATGCAATTGAATTGTTGGACAAAAGGGTCCCATGGAAATCCCCAAACAACACAGCCTGTTACTGAGATTATAGTTTGTTCTCCACAAACTAGCAGCAAGGCCCTATTGCTGAATAGCACCTAGGCAACTTCTTGAATGTCAAGAATTCAGGCTGCTGTCTTCATGGACCCTTTATCACTATATTCTAGGGCTTTTGGTACAGGAAGGTACTTTGCTTGAGACCAAGGGGTGAATGTAAACATAAACCCAGCTACAAACCCTTTGACCTATAGTGGTGTCCTGTGTTTCAAGATATACTAGGGCTCTGGTGGCACAAAACGTGTGAAAGTAACTAACCAATATCTGATTTGACTTAAGGCTCACTACACGAGATGAAACTTGACACTACTTGGGTGACCAAGAACCTGTGACTACTCCAAGTACCTACAGTAAACCAAATACTACCATTCTTTAAAAAAAAAAAAAGACTTCTAATGACATTCTGCTCACTTGTAAATCAGTGCCTTGCTCAGCCATTATCAGAGACGCTTCCTCCTGCTGCAGTTAGGAACAGAAACTCACAGCCAGACAGTATGCAGAGGGAAAGACCTTGAAACACTCACCCTCAAGCCTCAGGGAACTCCACAGAAGAGGAGGTAGAAAGTCTGTAAGAGCCACGGGGAGTGGAAGACTCGAAGAAAGTCCTCTAAACCAGCATGATCAAGGTTCATGTCAACTCCCAGACACTGAAACAGCAAGTACAGGGTCTGCATGGGTCTGCACCTGTATTATGGCTTCTAGTTTACTGTTTTCATGGTGTTTGAAAGCATGTATTTACATTTGAGTTCATATGTTTTTTGTGCCTTCTTTTGGCCTCTTTTTCTTCTGGATGTTTTGTCCAATTTCTACGTGTTGGCTTTATCTTATTACATTTGTTTTATCTTATTATTAATCTTTAGAACCACATTTGTTTTCTAATGAGAGCCAGAAAGGAAGTCAATCCAAATGGGAGAGGAGGTGATGAGGAACTGGGAGGAGTAGAGGAAGCGAAAAGGGCAGTCAGGATGTACTATGTGAGAAAAAAATAGAAAAAAATTGTCAACAGATTTAAAAACTGATACAAAATGTATCTATTTAGATAACATTCACCAAAATGTTCATATTTTCTGAATTACCAAGAGAAGATTATGTTGAGAAACATTTTAAAAAAAGAAAAAGCTTATCAGTGCAAAACAACACAACGACAAAAACAATAAGAAGAAGTATGTGTAATAATAGGGGTTATGGAAACGGCTCAGTGGAAAGAGAGCTTGCTGTACAAGTCCAACCTGAGTCCCAAGTCTCAGAGCCCACACAAAAGTCTGATACAGTAGCCCACACGTATGTATGTATTTCTATCCGCCCACATAGGGAAATAGGAAGTTGAGACAGGAAAGAATCTCCATCAACTAGAGGGCTAGCTAGGTTAGCACAAGCAGGAGCAAAGAGATCCCATTTCAAATCAGCTGAAAGGGTAAGAACTGACACCCAAATATCATCCTCTGAGTTCCCAGTGTGCACAGTGGCAAGCATGGATCGGTACCCACAATTCAACAATGCAAGGAGGATATAATAACTAGGTATGGTGGCACATACCCATAATACCAGGAATAGCTCTAACATAGAAAAAGCATACCGATGTGGATGTGGGAGTATGGATAAATATATATATGTATGCATGTAAGTTAATAATATAAATTTCTAACATTTATTCATTTATAAGAAGATTGCTTCCTGAACAAAACTGATTATTTTCCAGTTGACTCTGGGTAGTGTGAAATATTACACTTTTCTTTCTAATCAGCCAATAAACAGATAATATATAATTTGACAAAGTAAGAGAGGATATTAATTCTCCACAACAATTTTAGAAACTTTCTATCACACACTAGGTGTTCAATAAGTACTGACTAGACACTGTCTCCCATGATTTTTGTCTGCTCTGTGGCCTAGATTTTAATGTGTATCTTGTATTCTGTCACTTGTAATTTATGTCCCTTTGGAAAGGTAGATCTTTGGCTATAAATATATTATTAGCATCACTTGAAAACATCTGTTTTGTAAACATCCCATCAATTTTGTTTCTAAGGCATGGTTATTGTCAAATTGGAAGATGCCAGAAGAGGCCAGAAGAGACAGAATAAGGATGTTAGTGCTTTCTAAGACTCAGACTGGTGTTAATTGAAAATGAAGGAACTTTTATTCCCCTTGTCATTTTGATGTATCTCTGAATTTTTGTAAACGGATTTTATTTTAAGCTTCAGAGACTACAAGCTTTGCACTATTCCACCTCAGCTGCAGTAATTGATTAGCCACGTCATCCACTCTAACAGTGTGGGGAGAGGGTGAAATATAATAGATTAGGCTTGCAGTCTTCTTAACTGAACTTTAGTCTGTTCCATTTCAGTCTGGGACAAAAGAATTGAGTGCCTAAGTTTCTCTTTGACCAGAATTTGCAAATATGATGCACTTTGAGAGAGGTGGTGGGGAAGAAACAGAGACAGAGACAGAGACAGGCAAAAACACAGAGAAACAGAAAGGATAGAGAATAATTCTATTAAGCTGCACTACTTGTGTTTCACTGCACATTAAAATTGGTTCTTTAATTCAAATAAGTAGGAGACTGAACTATGACGTCTTTATTTTATTTTATTTTATTTTATTCCCATTTTTCAGATCTCTTGAGTGCTAGGATTACAGATGTACACTTCTATGGCCAGATTTTATGCACTGCTGGGATCAAGCCTAACTTTGTGTATACTAGGCAAGTACTCTGAGCTACATCCATAGCCCTCATGGCTTCATTATTTTCAGAAAGTATTTTAGTTCAGGGTATGTGTGTGTGTATGTATGTATGAATATATATATATATATATATATATATATATATATATATATATACACTTGTGTGTGTGTAATAAAACACTTTTACCCCTTAGGTAACTGAAAAACTTACCATTTTTATGATTTATACTTTCATTTATGAAAATCTGTTAATATCCCATAAATCTCAGCATGAGTGTTTTAATAGCAATTCACAGAAATTTTTGATTCATGCTTATATTTCAAAATACCAAAATGATGAAATATGATTTTAATGCATCAAAATTTCATTATGATCTGTTTGTCCAAAGTTGTAAGGTAAGAATTTTTCACATATGTTTATAAAATACAACAAATGCTTTATAAACTTGAACTAATGTGGACCTGTGAATCTCTGTGTTATTTAAATATTTAACTCTTCCTATCACTGTGATATTACTGAGTATAATTTCTCAATCTCTATGGGAAGCAGCCACAGCCTTAGTCAATGAATGATGGTGTTAAACAAGCTGGGCTAGAGCTCAGTGATGGAATGCTTGCCTGGTGTATATGAGGCCCTGAGTTTTATTCTTAGTACTACAAGAGAGGATGAGAGTGAGAGGAGAAAGAAGGACAGGACTTGTCTCTTAGGGTGACAGCTCAGTATTTGCACTGGAGGATGAAATCATGTTATCTGTTAATTTCAAGCCAAAGTTCAGATGTTCTAGCACTTAGGGTGTTTCCTTTAAAATAGCAGTGTCAACATCTTAAAGACTGATAGGCCGGGCTGGAGAGATGGTTCAGACGTTAAGAGCACTGAGGTTCTGAGTTCAATTCCCAGAAGCCACATGGTGGCTCATAACCATCTGTAATGGGATCTGATGCCCTCTTCTGGTGTGTCTGACAACTGCTGTGTATTCATACATAAAACAAATAAATCTTAAAAAAGAGAAGATTGATAAGCCAAGGCTCATGTAGGTGTTAAGACTAGGATTTAAAACAGGAAAAACTGAAGGAACCATGTTAACAATAGCTTTCTTGAAGCTGAATGCAGTGGCACACTTGTGTAAGCCTAGCCCTTGGAAGACAAAGGCAGGTTAACCACTGTGAGTTTAAGACCATCTTGATCTACATAGCAACTTCCAGGCCAGCCAGGGCTACATGGTAAGATCCTGTCTCAGGAAAAAAAAGGGGGGGGCATTTGAATGTTCTCGTGTTGTTCTCTGATCTCTAGAGAATGGACTGAAGATTTGAGAACAGAGAAGACTGAGAACAGAGATCCTCTGCATGTGCCAAGAAGGCATGTCGGGATTGGCTGAAAGGGAGCCACAGAGCTGGAAAGACTTTTAGAGGAGGATCATCTGCAAAGGCCCCAGGAAACCAGTTTTGAAGATTGAACATAGATAGAGAAGCCATGAGAGGTGGGGCCTGTGAAATCACCATAAGTGTGAATTCCTGGAACATGTAGGTGGGCTGTTCATGTGCTGTTTGCCTTCCTACTGTCAAGGGCACTCTTTGCCCTCCCTCATGCCCTCATATATTTTGCCGCACTCCATTCTATGACAGCCCACATAAACATAGTCTGAAACCTCAGGTTCCCAATATCATAGTCTACTTCTTTAGTGGAAGGTGAACAGGCATAGTCATGGCTGTGGAAATAGTTCAGGTGTGAAGTTCTTGCCTTGTAGGAATGAAGAAATGAGTAAAGTCTCTACAGCCCGGTGGCAGTGAGGGGGTAGGAGAGTAGTATGCATTTGTTTGTGATGCCAGGATTGGGAAGGTAGAGACAGGCAAATTTCTGGGGCTTGCTGACAAGCCAGCCTACTGTTTAACAATAGTTCAGATAGTTGACCCCATCTCAAAACTGAAAACAAAAAGTAACAACAAATGTAGACAGCGCCTGAGCAGCCATACCTAAGGTTGTCTATTTTATGGTCTATGCTGTTTGATTCCTGTCTCTGCTAGCAGCAAGGTCAAGATATTTTTCTCTGATTTCCTCAGAGAACTTTACAGTTTTGGGGTTTTGTGGTTAGGTCTATGAGAGAAGTTCTTCTTTGTCCTTTATATAAAAGTTCATTAAGGGCAGGAAAAACAATTTGCAAAATATAACAGCTCTTTGTGAGAGCAATGGCATGCGAAACACGTGTCCTAAAAATGAGACATTCATCGTGGTCCATTAAATCACAGCCATGCATTAGTCAGCAAGTGATTTAGAAATCGGGCTGCCTTTCTTTCCATTGAGAGAGCTTGCTAGTGAATGTGCAACTCGCTTTGTAATAATATGGCGAAAATTATCTAGCAGAATGCAGTCTTGCTAACAAAAGACTGAGCAGGTTTCCACATACATCTCTTCCTCACAGATGCATCTCGTAATTCGAAATTATTTCTTGCCAATGGCGTATTGTCTCTCGAAATAGTTCCCGTTTTTGGAAATCTCTTTCCTCAGCTACTATGCAGAACAGCTCATCAGCCCTTTTCTTTTCTGAGTGGCACATGGCAAACCCTGCAAGAGGTGCTGAGCAGGGGTCTTCAGTGGCAGCAAGGGCAGCTGTTACAGATCACCTCCCTCTTTTAGAGCCAAACAGGAGCTCTAGGCAAGCTGTTTACATATGGAAATGCCTGCCATCATCAAAGGTTTATGAAACACTTCTGGTGCACCCAGAGTACTACACATAGTGTACTGTGGATAATACATCCTTTTGAATTTTATATTGTCTATTGCTTCAGTCATAGTCTTATATCGCCTAGGTTAGCCTTGAACTTGATATATAGCTGAGGATGACCTTGAACTTCTGATCTTTCTGCTGCTTCCTTACCACAGCTGGGATTACAGGTATATACCACCCACCTAATTTATGTAGTTCTGGGGATCAAATCTAGGTTTTCTTTCAGCTAGCTATCTTGATCATTATGCATAGCTTTTCATATTGCTGTTTCTACCTATATTCAATATATGAATGGCTATCGGCAGGGATTTTTCAAGGGAAACTGAATGAATATGATAGCTATGTGTGTAGACAGGATTATTTAACAGATTATTTACATGACTGTGAGTGATAGGTTACAGACATACAAACCATCTAGATATCACTTCTCTTCCCCAATCAGGCCAGGCGTCCCTGTACCCTCTCTCCAGGCAGAGAGATGATAAACAGCACTTGCTATGGCATATATGTTTGTGATCATGTATAGGTTGATGTGTCTGTATTTGTATACATGCATAGCAAACAAACTTCAACATTGACTGACTTCCTCTGCTACTCTCCAACTTATTTCATAAGACAGGATCTCTCATTGAACCTGGAGTTTACTGATTGGCTGTAATGGTTGGCTACCTAGCCCAGAGCATCCTCTGTTTTCTAACCCCTAGCAGTGTGATTATAGGCCCATCTTTTTTGGGTGGGGGCTGAGGATTGGAATTCAGGTCCCCATGTTAGCACAAACAATACTTTAGCAATGGAACTCTCAAGGTTCAGTTTTTTTTTTTCTCAAAGCAATCCAAATGCTTTGTATAATGCAATGTTAGTGCTACTTGAAGGTAAAAAATATGTATCACAGGAACAAAGTTGTTGATTTCAGGAAAAATAATAAGGAGAATCAAGTAGATATTTTTTTTAGTCCTGACAGAAAAAACAAACAAACAAGCAAGCAACAACAACAAAGCCTCTAAAACAACAACAACAACAACAAAACCTGTTGATATGAGAATATTGACAGTTTCTGGGAACCACGGAACATTTCTCAGCTCTTGGTGTGCTTGGCTTTGGGGCTAAGATCCTACCAAAGTTGCCTCAGCCCACTGCCTTTCAGGTTTTTGTCTCTCCAATTTGAAGAATAAAATCCACAGATTAGAGAAAGTGAGTTTTAGAAAATTAATGTAGAGACATAGGTAGGTGCGTAAGGGGAAGAGAAAGCAAGTGCATGTAAAACTCCTGTATAGCCGGAGGGTCCTGGGAAATAGGGTACAATTAAGCTGCCATCAAAGGACTTACTTATGGCAGAAGTAAGATATAAGGAAAGACATCAGCTTGTTTAGAAGGGGTAATACAGCACCAGGAACCTCAACTCTCTTCGCGCATTCCCAATCCAGCAGAGACATTCATAGAACTGCTGCTTGCTGCTTTGTGGTCCCTGCTCTACATGATCATTTTCTAGCCTTTCCCCCCATCACAATCAAGTTAAATAATATACATAGAAAGGAATTCTAAAGCAGGGGTTCTTACTCTTCCTAATGCT
This sequence comes from Mus caroli, assembly GCF_978045245.1. Classification (NCBI taxonomy): domain Eukaryota; kingdom Metazoa; phylum Chordata; class Mammalia; order Rodentia; family Muridae; genus Mus; species Mus caroli. The sequence goes on from NW_028227260.1 coordinate 3,318,779, forward strand.
GTGACCCTTTAATACAATTCCTCATGGTATAGTGACCCCAGCCATAAAATTATTTCATTGCTACTTTATAACTATAGTTTTGCTAGTTATGAGTAGTAACAAAAATACTTGGATTTCAGATGGTCTTAGGCAACCTTTGTGAGAGGGTCATTTGTGCTACAGACAAGCCTCTCTATTGGGTCTCCGATCTGTAGGGAACGGAGGTTGCAGATGAGCAAGGGTCAGCAAGAATGGGGTGACAAACAGACAGGACACAAGGGAGTGTGCTGTATCTGAATGTAATGTCAAATTGAGCGTCAAACTCTTTTTTTTTATATTTATTAGGTATTTTCCTCATTTACATTTCCAATGCTATCCCCAAAGCCCCCCATTCCACCCCAACTTCCCTACCCACCCAACTCTAAATTTTTGGCCCTGCCGTTCCCCTGTACTGAGGCATATAAAGTTTGCAGAACCAATGGGCCTTTCTTTGCACTGATGGCCTTATAGGCCATCTTTTAATACATATGCAGCTAGAGACAAGAGCTCCGGGGTACTGGTTAGTTCATAAAGTTGTTCCACCTATAGGGTTGCAGATCCCTTTAGCTCCTTGAGTACTTTCTCTAGCTCCTCCATTGGGGGCCCTGTGATCCATCCAATAGCTGACTGTGAGCATCCACTTATGTGTTTGCTAGGCCCCAGCATAGCCTCACAGGAGACCTCTATATCAGGGTCCTTTCAGCAAAATCTTGCTAGTGTATGCAATGGTGTCAGCGTTTGGAGGCTGATTATGGGATGGATCCCTGGAAATGGCAGTCTCTAGATGGTCCATTCTTTTGTCTCTGCTCCAAACTTTGTCTCTGTAATTCCTTCTATGGGTGTTTTGTTCCCAAATCTATGAAGGGGCAAAGTGTCCACATTTTGGTCTTCGTTCTTCTTGAGTTTCATGTGTTTTGTAATTGTATCTTGTATCTTTGGTATTCTAAGTTTCTGGGCTAATATCCACTTATCAGTGAGTACATATCATTTGAGTTCTTTTGTGATTGGGTTACCTCACTCAGGATGATGCCGTCCAGGTCCAACCATTTGCCTAGGAATTTCATAAATTCATTCTTTTTAACAGCCGAGTAGTACTCCATTGTGTATATGTACCACAATTTTGTATCCATTCCTCTGTTGAGGGGCATCTGGGTTCTTTCCAGCTTCTGGCTATTATAAATAAGGCTGCTATGAACATAGTGGAGCATGTGTCCTTCTTACGGGTCAGAACATCCTCTGGGTATATGCCCATGAGAGGTATTGTGGGATCCTCCGGTAGTACTATGTCCAATTTTCTGAGGAACCATCAGACTGATCTCCAGAGTGGTTGTACAAGCTTGCAATCCCACCAACAATGGAAGAGTGTTCCTCTTTCTCCACATCCTCACCAGCATCTGCTGTCACCTGAATTTTTGATCTTAGCCATTCTGACTGGTGTAAGATGGAATCTCAGGGTTGTTTTGATTTGCATTTCTCTGATGATTAAGGATGCTGAATATTTTTTCAGGTGCTTCTCAGCCATTCCGTATTCCTCAGCTGAGAATTCTTTGTTTAGCTCTGAGCCCCATTTTTAATGGGGTTATTTGATTTTCTGAAGTCCACCTTCTTGAGTTCTTTATATATATATTGGATATTAGTCCCCTATCTGATTTAGGATAGGTAAAGATCCTTTCCCAATCTGGTGGTGGCCTTTGTGTCTTATTGACAGGGTCTTTTGCCTTAGAGAAGCTTTGCAATGTTATGAGGTCCCATTTGTCTATTCTCAATCTATCTTACAGCACAAGCCATTGCTGTTCTATTCAGGAATTTTTCTCCTGTGCCCATATCTTCGAGGCTTTTACCCACTTTCTCCTCTATAAGTTTCAGTGTCTCTGGTTTTATGTGGAGTTCCTTGATCCACTTAGATTTGACTTTATTACAAGGACATAGGAATGGATCAATTTGCATTCTTCTTCATGATAACCACCAGTAGTTGTGCCAGCACCATTTGTTGAAAATGCTGTCTTTTTTCCACTGGATGTTTTTAGCTCCCTTGTCAAAGATCAAGTGACCATAGGTGTGTGGGTTCATTTCTGGGTCTTCAATTCTATTCCATTGGTCTACTTGTCTATTGCTATATCAGTACTATGCAGTTTTGTTGTTGTTGTTGTTGTTTTGTTGTTGTTTTTGTTTTATTTATTTATTTATTTATTTATTTTTATCACAATTGCTCTGTAGTACAGCTTTAGGTCTGGCATGGTGATTCCACCAGAGGTTCTTTTATCCTTGAGAAGAGTTTTTGCTATCCTAGGTTTTTTGTTATTCCAGATGAATTTGCAGATTGCTCTTTCTAATTTGTTGAAGAATTGAGTTGGAATTTTGATGGAGATTGCATTGAATCTGTAGATTGCTTTTGGCAAGATATCCATTTTTACAATGTTGATCCTGCCAATCCATGAGCATGAGAGATTTTTCCATCTTCTGAGATCTTCTTTAATTTCTTTCTTCAGAAACTTGAAGTTCTTATCATACAGATCTTTCACTTCCTTAGTTAGTTAGAGTCATGCCAAGATATTTTATATTATTTGTGACTATTGAGAAGGGTGTTGTTTCCCTAAGTTCTTTCTCAGCCTGTTTATTCTTTGTGTAGAGAAAGGCCATTGACTTGTTTGAGTTAATTTTATATCCAGCTACTTCACCGAAGCTGTTTAGCAGGTTTAGGAGTTCTCTGGTGGAATTTTTAGGGTCACTTATATATACTATCATATCATCTGCAAAACGTGATATTTTGACTTCTTCCTTTCCAATTTGTATCCCCTTGATCTCCTTTTGTTGTTGAATTGCTCTGGCTAGGACTTCAAGTACAATGTTGAATAGGTAGGGAGAAAGTGGGCAGCCTTTTCTAGTCTCTGATTTTAGTGGGATTGCTTCTAGCTTCTCACCATTTACTTTGATGTTGGCTACTGGTTTAGTGTAGATTGCTTTTATCATGTTTAGGTATGGGCCTTGAATTCCTGATCTTTCCAAGACTTTTATCATGAATGGGTGTTGGATTTCGTCAAATGCTTTCTCCATGTCTAAGGAGATGATCATGTGAAGCATGAAACTTTTATACAGAAGAAAATTGGAAAGTTAAGTGACACATCAGCAAGGTACAATGAGGTTACCAGATGCTTAATGACTCTAACACAAAACAGAGGAATGCAAACACAAAGACTGGCAGGAACTGGGAAATTAAACAATTGAGACAAAGTCAGCTCTATCTAAGGCCTAGTCGGCCATCACTGGAAAGAGAGGCCCTTTGGACATGCAACCTTTATATGCTCCAGTACAGGGGAATGCCAGGGCCAAAATGTGGGAATGGGTGGGTAGGGAAGTGGGGGGGAGGGTATGGGGGGACTTTTGGGATAGCATTGGAAATGTAATTGAGGAAAATACCTAATAAAAAATATTAAAAATAAAGAAGTGTGAGGTCTTTACACTCCTGGGACAAGGGCATTCACACCCAAGTCACGGTTCTAATTAGGGAGTTCCAATCTAGCTAACCATCTCATGAATATTGCAATACTCTAAAACCACAGCCCCATCTATTTCCTAAACCATTGTAAATTCCTGTATATGGGAGCAACTTGGCTTTTATTCTAAGTGATAGTGTGGGGGACTTCTCTACTAATAAGTAATGTAGTCTTCCATACATAACTATAATAAGAATTCTAAACTTACACTGCTAAGCTTGCCCTGAGATTTCTAACTCTATGTAGTAGATAGTAAATCCTGATTTCTTTCACTATTTCTCTTACAATACAAAGGCAATTCTGAATGTCACTGAATAGGCAGCATTCTTACTGAATTCCAAGCCCAGGGTTGGCTCAAGGACTACCTAGGGCATTGGTGAAGGCCAGGAAGCAAAGTTTGATTTTGCTTAGGTATTTGGCAAGTCATTGCTTGGAGGCACCTATAATAAAACAATACTGAAAGAAAGCACACAGATCCATTTGAAAGGACAAGTTTGGAGCATACGTGCTATGGGATGCCACAGTTCCAGGAGACTAAGTTTCCGTGAACTTTTCGCCTAGGGACTGCATCCAGGCTTTTGGCCTCTCATGCATGTCACTACTGGAGTGGATGTAGCACATTTGATCCTCAAAAGCCTTGTGACCTCCAGATTGAGAACCACTGCTCTAAAGAATGAGTCTGCTTGGAAATGAGTAGAGCATTATAATCTGAGATGCATGAACTATGATAGAATATAGGCCTACTGGGGAAGTTGAAGTAAGGAAAAACTTGAATTTTATTAATTTCAAATTTTAAGGCAGGGTAACATTAATAGGAGTTAGGACAAGGTAGCCCCCTGCTTTTGTGGATAGTCAGTCAGATCCAGGGTAATAGGTCCAAGGAAAAGAATATGCCTGATGTCCTGGTGGAACTGACAATAAGCTCTGAGAACCTCACTGTGTCCCAATAAACTCCATTTAATCAGTGGGACAGCATCCCAAAAGTCTGACTTGTCCAGATGTAGGCTAACCACCAGCCTTTGGTGTTTGTTTGTTTTGTTTTGCTCTTGTTTGAGAGAGATATTTTCCTCCTCCTCCTTCTTCTTCCTGGTTCTTTTTCCTCACTTGAAACTTTGAGGTAGGATTTTTTTTTCTATTGGAAGACTTGCCAGAGCCTGTACTTTCTCCCACTCCTCAGCTAGTCAAAAATTCCCCTCATATGTTCAAATTACCCAACCTGGTTCATCCCAAATAGATGGCAATTGAGCAGGATTTAAAAGAACTTCCAGTCCAGAGTGCTACTCAGCAACTTATTTTCTAATCAAATTTATGTATGATAGTACTTGTGGGCACACATGGCAATCAGTGGACAACTTGGAGGGATCGGTTCTTTCCTTCTATCATGTGGCTCAAACTCAGGTGATCATGCAAGACAACAGGCACCATTATCTCTTGAGTCAATTGAATCATCCCTACAAAACTCATTTTAAAGACCACTTCTGGTTATAGGGAATTGTTTCTTTACCTCTCAATAAACTTTGTTCCCCTTCTTCTGATGTCTGCTCTTGTTATTCCCCCCTCAATCATAAGACCATGAACTTGGCCCTGACCCAGGAAACTGGTAGAAACATATGTCGCCCAGCCTAACCTTGAACTCTTGGTGATCTTCCTGAAGGAGAATTGTTTTTTTTTTTCTTGAGGTTACAATCACACTATTTCTCTCTTTACTTTCCACCCTGTAAACCCTTCCATATCCCTTTTCTTGCTCTCTTTTAAATTTATGGCTTCTATTTTTATTAATTACTGTTACATACCTGTGTGTATGTATGTATGTGTATATATATATATATATATATATATATATATATATATATATATATGGCTGACCATTTGGCATTTGATAACCAATTGGTTTTCTTTCCCCTGGGGAAGCTTAGTTCTCCCTTTTTCAGCATGGGCTGAGACCCCATGGTCCTTCCCTTGCCTACTTTTACATGTCTATTGGTGTTGCCTTTGTTCAGATTATGTTAAGGCAGTTACATTTTATGAGTGTAGATTTCTGACATTACTAGAATATGGTCCCAAAGAACACTCCCTGATTCTTTGCCTCTTACAGTCTTTCTGCCTCACTTTCCATAATGTTCCCTGTGTTATCTTATATAGGTAGCTATTGGTCAATTGGGTTCCACAACTCTGCATTTTGAATGGCTGGCTGTGGTTTTCTGTAGTGGTCTTGAAGGAGAAACTTTTAAAGACAGTATGGAGAAGTGCATTCTGGTTGATCTGAAATGATTTGTTGGTTCTAGATACTTATCTCAGGCAGTGATTGTGGGTACAGGTTGTTGTTAAGAGAGTCTTCAAAGAATATGCCTGAACTACTGGTTAGCAAGGTATCCTTTTAAAATTGATTCTTTCACAATTTCACATATATTATACTTTGATCATAAACCTCCCATCACCTGTTTATTCCTTTCCTGTTAAACTCCGGCTACTTTCCCCCAAATTCTCCTATTGATCGTATGCTTTTGCTTTTGAGCCCCCACTGCATTTAGTTAGGATTGCCTCAGGAGTGTGAGTAAGGATTATTTACTTGAGCCTGGGTGTCTTGCCAGAGGCTACATCATTGTGGTAAGGTATCCTTAACTGCTATATTGGCATTTATCACAGACTCTTGTGATGATTTATGTTATCAGACAAATATAAAGGAAGGCCCTTCCTACAAGGGACCCTTATTGGGGTCTAGCATATGTGAATCCATTTGTGTGTGTGTGTGTGTGTGTGTGTGTGTGTGTGTGTGTGTTAAGTTTCATAGTACCCAGACTTGTTTATTCTTCTGGAGTTAGAATTAAAGGTTGAATTGCTAGTGGAAGAGCCGCACTTCCAGCTTATTTTCCCCTTGCATCTTTCCTCAGTCCCAGAGTACCTTAAGTCTCCCTTCCTTCCTTCCTTCCTTCCTTCCTTCCTTCCTTCCTTCCTTCCTTCCTTCCTTCCTTCCCCTCCATCTCTCTCTCTCTCTCTCTCCTTTCTTTCTCTTTTGATGTGTATGTGTGAGACCACAAAATCATCCTCTTAAAAAATAAATTTCCCTAAAAATAGCCACAACCCTATTGGATGGCTAGACACATGATGGCTCTGTCCTGAATGCCTGTACCTGTACTTCCTCTCTAGGGACATTGCTTATGTTCAAAGTTTCATCTCATCTCTATATGTTGACAACCTGCAAATTTATCATTCTCATACAGACTTTTCGCCAGCCTGGCAGACTCAAATTTGCATTATGATATTGCTAGTTCATTGTTTGATGGGATTTTCGAGCTTAATGTGCCTAAAAGAAAATTATCAGAATTTCCCTCTAAACTTCAATTTACTGCAGTTTTCTTTAGTCAGGTAAACAGTATGTTTAGCTACCTCATTGCTGAGGCAAATATTCTCACATCATCCCTGGTTACATTTCCCCTCCCCTTATTATGTAGTTATAATTAGTGCCAACTTGACCAGATCTAGAATCACCTATGAGACAAATTCTGGGCATGTATATGAGTATGCTAGTTAGTTTTTAATAGCTTCAAACGCCTTAGAATCACCTGGGATAAGAGTCTTAATGAGTAATTGGTCAGTTCAGGTTGCTCTGTAGGTTTATCTTTGGGGAATTGTCTTGATAGTTATTGAAGTAGGGAGACCTAGCACTTTGTGAGCAGCACTAATCCTTAGGCACAGGGTCCTAAAGAGTATAGCTACTTGAGAGCAATCAAGGATCATGCATTTCTCCTCTCTATGTTATAGATCATGGCTATGATTCCTTAATTTCTGCCTTGACTTCCTAACAGTAATGGGTTGTAATCTGGAGTTGTATGCCAACTAAGCCCTAAGTTGCTTTTTTGTCCATGTATTTTATCACAACAACAAAAATGAAATTTGAATAGCAAGAAATCCTCTATAGTAGGATAAGTGATATAAGAAGACCCATGATGAATGTAGGTACCATCTCAGTCCCCATATACTCGACTGAATCAAAGGTAGAAAACTGAGTACTAGCTTTCATTTCACTCTGCTTCCTGAATGCAGATACAATGTGACCAGCTGCCCCAAGCTTCTGCAATGATGAAATCTTTGTGATGATGGATGCTACCTTCACACTTTGAGCCAAAATAGGCTTATCATACTCAAGGTGCTTTTACCTGATATTTTGTCACAACAATGAGAAAAATAACTACGATCCTTCCTCTGTTACTTTTCTGTTACTGTGATAAAACAGCATGGCCAAGGCAACTTATGAAAGGAAGGTTGTATTTGAGCTTACAAATCCAGAGGGAAATGAGACCCTGATAGCAGATTGGAGAGATGGAGCCTGTATTAGGAAGCTGAGACCTCTCATCTTCAAACTGCAAGCACAAGTAGACAGGGCAAAGTAGAAATGGAATAAGTTCTTAAACTCTCAAAGCCTAGCCCAGTGTTATACTTCCTTCAACAAGGGCCACACCCCTTAAGCCTTCCCAAACAGCACTAGAGACTAGGGACCAAGTATTCCAGTGCCTGAGACTATGGGGGACATCTCATTCAAACCACTGCACCTCCCAATCTAGGCAATCTTCCCTCAAGTCCTGCCTGTATTTTTGCAACATACCCTAATCTGTCCCCATTTCATCTCCAGTTACCATCACCCTGGCTTTACCTCCTAGTGTGTGCCACAGGGATTACTGAAGTACTATTCTGGCTTAGTTTCCTGCTTCTGTTTTTGCCTCCTTGGGTTCTTTTATTATGCTGTAACAGTGTGGTGGTTTGAGAAAAAAAAAAAGCACCCCCCCTATTGGCCCATAGGAATTATTTGAAAGGATTAGGAAAACTTGTCTTATTGAATTTGTGTGGCCTTGTTGGAGGTGGTGTGTCATTGGGAGTAGGCTTTGAGACTCTAGAAGCTGAAACCAGGCCCAGTGACTCACTCTCTCTCCCTGTTGCCTGCCAATCCTGATGTGGAACTTTCAGCTACCTCTCCTGAATCATATTTGCCTGCATGCTGCCATGCATGTACACAACCATGATGATAATGGATGAAACCTCTGAATCTGTAAGCCAGCCCCAATTAAATGTGTTCCTTTATAAGAGCTGCCTTGGTCATGGTGGCTCTTCACAGTAATGGAAATCCTAAAGAAAACAATCAGGATGTACAAAACAGTAATTTATAATCATATGCGGTTCATCAGCTCATCATTCTGGAAGCTGAAAAGTCTAAGATTGAGGAGTCAGTACTTGACAAGAGCCTTTCTTGATGCGTTGACCTATAGTGGAGTGGTAAAAAGATAGTGAGAAAGACTGAACAATTGAAGACTCAAGCTACTTTATGATTCATATTAATGCATTCACGAAGGTCAAATCATCATTATCTGAGCACTTTGAATTTGGCTCCACCTCTCTATATTGTCACATCAGACATTAAGTTGCCAACATAAGTTTATGGGACACACATTCAAGCCATAGTACTCCCACAATTCATTTTCTAGTTACCTGTTATTTTAATATGATGAAGCTGTGAATTTCCTAGATAGTAAGGCTATAAAAAGACAACAGCATCAACTTGAGTTTCTAGGACTAGAGAAGAAAAAGGTCACTCACTTCAGGAGCCGAACAACTTAAAAGAGTTTATCTTTGACATTTGGAGAGGGGTCCAGACATCCATTAGTACACTTGAGAATCACACTTCAGAAAGTATTAGTGTATCAGCTAAAATGATAGCTCATGTATCCCTTCAGGATTGTCTAGAAGAATTTTGTAGGAGTTAAAGGACCACATGTAAGAGATTTTGGCTCGTTACAATAATTGATCACAGCCAGGTGGTAGTGGAACACGCCTTTAATCCCAACACTCAGAGGAAGCAGAGGCAGGGGAATTTCTGTAAGTTTGAGGCCAGCCTAGTTTATAGAGTGAGTTTCAGGATAGCCAGAGGTAATACGCCAAGAGACTCTGTCTCGAAAAACCATACAAAAACAAACCAAAACAAACAAACATATATATATATATATATATATATATATATATATATATATACACAACCACACTGATCAATCAACCAAACAAACAAACAAATGAAAACACCTCCCCCTTCCCAAAACCAAAAACTGATAAGTTCCAAAGTGTCTGTGTCTGTGTGTATGTGTTTATGTGTGTTTAAGATGTGGTCTCAGGTAGCTTAATCTGACCTTAAACTCACTGTATAGATTAGGAGAGCCGTGAACTAGTATCCCTGCCTTCAGCGCCTCGAGTATCGGGATTACAGGTGTTCACTTCCACGCCCAGTTTTCTGAAGTCTCGGGAACCTAGACCTTGGTGCACATTGGGCAGATGCTATGTTCCCACTCCTCAAATTGAATATTTGACTTGCTGATTAACACTTTTCATTTTAACTTAAAGTATTATGAATGCTATCTAAAATATAAGAAAATTCAGCATGCCTTTAATCTCAGACCTCGAGATGCAGAAGCAGGCACATCTTTATGAGTTTGAGACTGGGCTGGTTTACAAAGAGAGTTCCAGGACAGCCAGGACTACACAGAGAAACCCTATCTCAAAAAAAAAAAAACAAAAACCAACCAACCAACCAAACAACCAGCCAAACAAACAGAGAAGAAAAAGAGAAAAAGAAAAGAAACATAAGAAAATTCAATGAAAGTTACGTTTAACAACAATTTACTAATGCAATGCCTAAGATTTGTAAATACTATTTAAATACTTAGGGAATATTTATTACATAATTCAAACCTGTAACAAAAAAGTAATAGAATCAATTAAACTTTTAAATGGTGTTTAGTTTATCAGAGAGTCTAATCAACTACACTGGGAATGGGAGTAATGATCCCTCAAGAGTGATTATAAAATTTTGGTGGAATTACAAATACAGCATGATTAGTGATTTGAATTTAGAAACTTCCAAAGAACTAATTTCAGAGCTGTAAATTTTTATGAATCTTTTATTTTTTAAATAGCAAAAGTAACCAAATCTTTTAAAGTACAAAAAGAGATAACAAAAGAGACAGAAAACACACGGTGGCATTTCATATCAAGCCTTCCTGTTTTTGAGTAATCAAGAGCTGCCCCCGATGATGATTAGACTCTCCACACAACAGAATTGATTGGCAGGACAATAACTCCATCAGTTGGGAAAGCCATTTTGTAAAGTTCAGTTATGCTTCTAATCAGCAAATATTCAAAACTTCAGAGGCTTCATGTTTATGTGCCCTCTTTCCTTCCCTGCTTTCCCTCAGCACTTCTTTCTCTCCTCTAGTGGTCTACTTTCTGGTATCACAGTCTAGATAGGAGTGGGCTGGGAGTTGGGAGTGAGCGGGAGGGGACAAAGAGGATTGAGAAGATGAGAAAGAAGGCTGAAGAAGAGAATCAAATTTTGAAAATGCCACAATAAAGCCTAATATTACATATGCTAATTTAAAAATATTAAAATCTAAGACAGGAAAATGAAAACTCACCAAAACAACACACAAACACACACACACACACACACACACCAAAACAAAACCAAAAACTGCCCAGTCTTATACAGTAGCACACATGTTCTGGCATAATATCAAGAAATATAGCTGAAAAGAAAAGTATTGGCTCAGGCCTCGCAAGACCAAGTTGTCAGCACAAAGGAGAGATGTCCCAGAGGGACAGAAAGCAGGGAATAAGAGGGGATAAGATGCTGAAGGTAAATGAGAAGGGAACAAAGGAGAAGGGAAGGAGTATTTGCCCTGGGATGGGGAGTGGATGATAAAGGACTGCCTCTAGATAGAGAGGAGACAGACATTTACCATAGGCAGATGGCAGTTTATAAAGGTACAAGAGAAAAGCCTATGCTAGGATGAGGTATTTGATTTTAATTGGGCATGTTAATGAAGTGAGCCAAAGGGGACTTTTAATTGCTGGACTTCAATACTTTGATAGCTGGACCCTGGTAGTTGGCCTCAGGAGAAAGTAGTGACCACATAAGGGAATAGACTTTGGTGGGTAGCTTTAGGAATGTAAGCTAATGGTTTTTAACAAGGCAGAGGGAATGGGGGAGAAGGGAAAGACTGGCTAGAGCCACACTTGCCACAATCAAGCTGGTCAGAGCAAGCAAGCAAGCAAGCAAGCAAGCAAGACAAAAAAGAAAGAAAGGAAGGAAGAAAAGGAAGGAAGGAAAGAATGAAAGAAAGAAACAAAAGGGAAGGAAAGGAAAGGAAAGGAAAGGAAAGGAAAGGAAAGGAAAGGAAAGGAAAGGAAAGGAAAGGAAAGGAAAGGAAAGGAAAGGAAAGGAAAGGAAAGGAAAGGAAAGGAAAGGAAAGGAAAGGAAAGGAAAAAGAAAGAAATATAGTGAAATAAATTAAGTTTGTGTGTTTGGCAGGAAAATCATTAAAACACTCAGTCCTAAATAATATTCTCCTTCAAATCCCTCCCAGAGCTTAGGGAACCCTGCAGAAGAGGAGGCAGAAAAAGTGTAAGAGCCAGAGAGGATGCAGGATATGAAGAAAGTAAGGCCTTGTAAATACATAAGAACTCACAGAAACTGTGGCCGCGAACACAGGACCTGCACAGGTCTTAGCCAGATGGGGTTCCCAATGCTGAGAGGAAGACTGAACACATGCCCCCATCCCTAACCCCAAAGAAGTTATCTCCATTTGACAACTGCTTGTAAAGAAAAAATGGTTTTCTTCAATAGAGTCTCACTGGAGAAACAGATCAAATTTAAAGGCAGGCCCCATGCCCAGTAGTAGATGGCCAACATAAAACAAACTCAATGGTATTTTGGGAGGTTTCTGATCTCATAATGCTTTGTTTGGACATTCTAAAAATCTTACAGGACTTTTCTTCATATACTATGGTTTCTGAATTTGTGTTTTTAAGGGATTTTTGTGGATGTGAATGTGTATGTCTGTGCTTCTGTATGTGTTTCTTGTTCTTTTTCTTTGACTCTTTTTTTTCTTTCTATTTGTTAGTTTTCTTTGTCCTATTCTGATTTTGTGAGCTTTTTGTTTATTTTGTTTTCAGATTCTTATTTGTTTTTTTATAGCGGCGAATGGAGAGATGGGAGGATCTGGGAGGCTTTATTGGAGGGGAAATGACCATGAATAGAATATATTGTATGAAAACAAATCTATTCTCAATTTTAAAAGGAAAAGTAATTATTCAATGGAAATCTGTTTATGCATTCTAATTTCTTATCTCTTATTTCTTAGAAATTCATTTTCAGTGGTGTGTGTGTGTGTTTGTGTGTGTGTGTGTGTGTGTGTGTAAGCCAATGGTGTACACCATGGTGTAGGTGTGGAGGTCAGGGAAGAGCAGTCAGTTTTGTCTTTCCACCATTTTTTTTTTTTTTTTGTGTGTGTGTGTGTGTGTCCCACAGCTCAAACCCCTGTTGCTAGGCTCGCACAACATAATGATGAGAAACAGGGGCTAGAAACTGATCAGGCAGACTTAGGACAGAGACCGTAAAAGCAGAAGTTCCAGAAATATGCATAGTGTAGGGGGCTAGGAATGCCAAAAGGGAGCTCTGCTTTCTTAACCTCTTCTTAAAGGAGTTGTACTTTTGCCTTCAGTGTTAAGATAATAACAGTCTTCGAGAAACGGCAGATAGTGTTCCTAAAGTAAAATCTTATCATTTGGCTTTTTTCCCCTGAGGCTGTTGCCGCCAGCTCTAAAGATCTCCTCCTGGATTCCTTGACAGTAGTCAAAAGCACTGCTCCTGTTTCTCTCCTTCCGTGTACATCACACTGAAGGACTTGCTTGCAATAAGTAAATTACGTAGAAACGGTGATACACTGCTTTTGGGACTATGTCAATAAAAGGCTTGAAGCTGCTTCTTTGCTTTGGAAGAAGCCAGCTGCCTTGTTTTATGGGCAGTTAGGGAAAAGGTCCACATGGCAATGGATCCAACCCTGCTATCAGTAGCCAGCATGTTGTCTGCCACACAATCTGTCTTGGAAGCATATCTTTGGGCCACAGGCAGTTAATGACTGTTGCCCAGAAAAATCTCCTGAGACCCTGGGCTAGATTCACTCAGCCAAGTGGCTTCCAATTTCTAGCCCATTAGATCTATAAATTAATGTTTTAAGTTGCTTACTTGCAGGGATATTTTGAGTCTTTTGTTTGTTTTGTTTTGTTTTGTTTCTGAGACAGGGTCTCTCTATGTAGCCCTGGCTGTCCTGGAATGCACTATGTAAACCAGGCTGGCTTCAATCTCAGAGATATGCCTTTCTCTTCCTCCCAAGTGCTGAGATTAAAGGTATGTGCCACTATTCACAACCTTCAAGGATATTTATATTAATAAGTACCTAGTATAAATTTCTTAGTTGAAAGCAGGGTGGGAAACAAACCCAGCCACTCTGCCAACTACTGTAGTGATTTTGACTGAAGAAGCCCCATTCACCTCTTGTATGCCTCTCTGTGAGACCATTCACTCTGTGAGACTTGTCAGGTAGTCTAAGGAACACATTTGCTTATTGTGCAGATTGCATATTAATCATTCTTATGAAGTAGGATCCCCATCCCCCACCCTTCCTGCAGAAATGGTTACAAGTAGACACCTCCCTTTTTCTGGCAGGATTTCAGCCACTTTCTTCAGATTCATCATGCTGGGCTGCCTGTCAGCAGGATAACAGAGCTATTGCCTGAAGGACAATTTGACTCCATGCCTTTCTTTGGAACCTACACCCCTTCCTTTCTTTCACCCTAAATCTAACACTTTGAACATCTCAAACTCTCTTATGTCTTAGGTTAATTGTACTGTCAGCCCTGTATTTCCTTTCAATATCAAAACTTTACACAATGAAGGATATTGTAGAAAACTTTACCCTATAGAAAAATTTTTTTATCCTTTTAGGGCTAATTTTAACATATTATGTCTATTGTACATTGTCCTTCTGAAAGTGCTTACAGTTCTGGCTTCCCCTGATAAATCCACTTGTGCATGAAGAAGACACACTCTTGTATTCTGTGACCTGTAGTTAAGAAATATGATCTCATACATTATATGTTAACCCTAAAATTTAAATCAGTAGGGGGCTCAGAGCATGGTTCAGTATTTAGAGCATTTACCTCACAATTTTGAGGGACTGGGATTTGGGTCCCAAGAAACACATGAAAAAAGCTGGACCACTGGGGTAGCACACCTATCATTGCAGTCACAGAAGTTGGAGATAGTGGCTCTTTAGCGTAAACTGGCCAGTAAGATTTGGGATATCCGCAAGCTCTGCTTCTCAATGGGAGACCCTTCCTCGATGAATACGCTGAATGAGTAATCAGGTATGAGTCCTGAAGTCACCCATAAGCCTCACATGTGCATGCACAAGGGCACACACACACAAAATATGTATACATGTACATGCACACCATGTATAAACACACTGCATGAAAACAGAAAAGGAAAAAAATCTAAAGTTTATTTTCAGTTTTTTAACAGTTTTAAAAAAAATATTTTTTAAAAAACTAACTTTTATGTGTATGGGGCTTTTTCCTGCAGTTGAACGTCTGTTGCCCATGGATGCCATAATTGGAGTTACAAATGGTTGTGAGTACTGGAAATTGAATTCAGGTCCTCTGAAAAAGCAGACAGTGCTCTTAAACCATTGAGCCATTTCTCCAGCCTCACATCAGCAGTGGTACACATTTAGAACTGCCTGGTCAGCTTTACAAAACAAAACACAGAACAGTGGTCTGTTTCAGGAGAGACGGGAATCTGTACAGTTTAGAGGTCTACATGTACCTTTATTAATCAGCTTGTTGTCTAGGGACCGGCTAATTGCCACTGTTTTTGGATACCACCAATGAAAAAAGTCACTATAGTACCTGCTAATAGGAAGGTATGGTGCTGGGTAATTCTGCAATTGAGCTCTGTTGTATTCTAGAGTCACTTTATCTCTCTGGACACATTTTCTAAACTACAACAGTGATTTGACACCTTGGCTAAGGTACTAAGGAGCCTTAAAAATCCCGAATCTTCCTTCTATCCACTTTCTCAGTCTAGTGAAATTGTCTTGGGGGTGCTCTCAGGACATTAGGATTTTGAAAAGCACCCTCTTGCTGATTCTTAACATGCAATCAAGATTGAATACTAATAAACAGATCATTGCTAAGCTCCTTGCCAGCTCTGTTCTTGTTTTGAATAATTGTGATTTGAGTTGACACAAACCATGGTATTAACACATTTTATATTTACAGGGAGAAATAATTCTTAAACAACACAATTGATACTTGACACAGATAGATCCTTATTCTTGAGTTCCCTGAAGTCATTTAATGAAATGAAGTATTGGAATGGAAGGGTTACAGTTGGAACAGATGAGTTTTTCATAGAGTTAGGAGGTCAGAAAGGATGACAGAGCAACTGGGAACATTTTCTGACAGTTAGTTTTATGGGTTGTACATGATCATAGACTGCTGACCTCATTTTTCTGAAGCTTGACATTGACTATGATTTTTCCATAGCTGCCTTTCTAATGACCTTATTGTCTTGATGCTGTACTATATAATATCATTTTAAAATTTTATTCCCTAAATGATATGGTGGAGGAGCAATTAGCTGTGTTCGCATTTCTGGAAGCAGTAATGGAAAAAATGCTGTGGGTTTGTTTTTTGTTTAGTTCAATGTCACTTTAAATTTTTCTAAATTCTATTTTAAACACTTTAACTTCTTTTTTAGCCCACCATCCTCTAGAAGTAGTGAGAAAGAAAGGATAGAAGGAAGTGGATCTGTTTAGAAATGTTTTTTTGAAGCAACCCCTATCTGCATTGTTAGGAAATCAGCAGTTCAGTTAATAGGAGTCACCAGCAGCTGCAGCTCAGTCTATTTGCAAACACTTTATAGATATACCAGCACTCCACTTTGGTAGAATTCGGATAGCAAGCAGGGATCAGCAGTGATGGCCCTACCTAGCAGAGACAGCCAGGCCTCAGTCTTGGCTCAAGTTAGCACAAAGGACCAGGAAGGATGCTAGGAGAAGTTCTCAGCTGTGCTTCTCTCAGTAGAGTGAAGATCAGTGAAGACCAGAGACCAACAAGCACTGTATAGCTAATTCTATATGTGAGCCAAGTTCAGCCTCTATCATTGTCTGTTGAGTCCTTTTTATACTCCCTCCAAACATGTGTCCTTCACCTGTCTTGCCTTAGCACATGTATCTGTCTCAGGTGACATCACTCTGACAATCAGCCTGAGTCCTTGAAAGGGGCAAGAAACTGCAGCATGCCACCAGAACTTTTTTGGCGGGTTTCTCTCTATGGAGTCCAGAAAATGCAGCTCAACTATGCAATGTAAGGTGGACCAATGCATTCATGTCATTAATGAAGAATCCTTCATCATGTGTCCTTTCATGTGCTTGCTTTAGCAGAATATCCTTTCACTTGTGTCTGCTTTGGCTAAACATTTCCTCACGAGTTTGCCTTAGCAAAACACCATCCAACTCAACTGACTTTCCAAAGAACCCTTAAGTTTTCACTTCAGCTCAAGGTACTTTGAAATCATATTTCAATAAAAGGAGTTTGGGGTAAGGTGATCTTTGTTATTTCATCAGTAGAATATGACAAAAGTGCTCATTAGGGTTAAATTATAAAAATTATTATTTATGGAGAGGCAGCTCAACCCTTAAGAACACTTGCTACTATTGCAGAATATCTGGCAACTGTTCCTAGCATCCATGCTTACAACTGTCTGTAACTCCTGATACAAAGGATCTAACACAGTATTCATGTGGTTCATAGACATCCATATAGGCAAAACATCCATACACAGAAAATAAAATTAAGTAAAAATTTAAAAATTATTACTTGTAAAGTACCTACTTCTTTCTGACTTATCTTACATCTCACTCAACAAAGGAAACTAGGGAAGTCAGCATAGCAAGAAATTGAGCATGGCCACTTGGCAGGTGCCAGCCACGATCCTGGCCACCCAAACTTTGAGGAAGTAGATCTTGCTAGTGATCACTGCCTGAACTTTAAAGTGGATCATTCCTCACAAGCCTCCAGATGACACTTACCTTTGATCTCAGCCTCATATGTCACTAATACATACAGGCAGCAAGATATAACTACAAGGAGCAGAAACACTGCAAAGGAATTGTCTATCAGTATGCTCCCCTTGAGACTCAGAGCTCCATGTAACTAAGCCTATCAGCTGATTTTCTACATGGCTCATCCATACAGAGATTTATTACAAAGATTTATGTGCTCTTTCTACCTCTTATTCTTTTCCTTATTGGATATATTCTTTATTTACATTTCAAACGTTATCCCCTCCACAAAACCCCTACACCCCCTGCTTCTATGAAGATGCTTCCCCACTCACACACCCACCTACTCCCACATCCCTGCCCTGGCATTCCCATACAATGGGGCATCGAGCCTTCCCATGACCAAGGGCCTTCCCTCCCATTGATGCCTCTGCTAATATATGACTGGAGCCATGGGTCTCTCCATGTGGATTCTTTGGTTGATGTTTTAGTCCCTGGGAGCTCTGGGTGAGGGTCTGGTTGGTTGATACTCTTGTTCTTCCTATTTCAGCTTCTTCAGTCTTTTCTCTAACTCTTCTATTAGAAACCCCATGCTCAGTCCAATGGCTAGCAGTGAACATCCACCTCTGTATTTGTCAGGCTCTGTATTTGTCAGAAGACAGCTTTATCAGGCCCCTGTCAGCAAGCACTTCTTGGCATCTGCAATAGTGTCTGGGTTTGGTGACTGTATATGGGATGGATCCAGCATCTGCTGCCACCTGAGTTTTTGATCTTAGCCATTCTGACTGGCATGAAGTGGAATCTCAGGGTTGTTTTGATTTGAGTTTCCCTGATGACTAAGGATGTTGAACGTTTCTTTAGGTGCTTATTGGCCATTCAATATTCTTCAGTTGAAAACTCTTTTTTTAGCTCTGTACATCATTTTTAATAGGGTTATTTGATTCTCTGAAGTCTAATTCCTTTAGTTCTTTTTATATATTGAATATTAGCCCTCTATCAGATGTAGGATTGGTAATGATCTTTTCCCAATCTGTTGGTTGCCATTTTGTCCTTTGCTGGTGAGGATGTAGAGAAAGAGGAACACTCCTTCATTGTTGGAATTGCAAGCTTGTACAACCACTCTGGAAATCAGTCTGGTGGTTCCTCAGAAAATTGGACAGAGTACTACCCAAGGACTCAACCATACCACTCCTGGGCATATATCCAAAAGATGATGCAACATGCAATAAAGACACATGCTCCACCATGTTCATACCAGCCTTATTTATAATAGCCAGAAACTGGAAATAACACAGATATCCTTCAGCAGAGGAATGGATACAGGAAATGTGGTATACAATAGAACACTACTCAGCTGTTAAAAACAATGACTTCATGAAATTCTTAAGAAAAGGGATGGAGCTAGAAAATATCATCCTAAGTGAGGTAACCCAACCACAGAAGAACATACGTGGTATGCACTCACTGATAAGTGGGTATTAGCCCCAAATCTCAGAGTACCCAGGATATAATTCACAGACCACATGAAGCTCAAGAAGGAAGACCAAAGTGTGCATGCTTCAGACCTTCTTAGAAGGGGGAACAAAATACAGCAGGAACTATGGAGACAAAGTGTAGAGCAGAGACTGAAGGAAAGGCCATCCAGAGATATCTGTGCTTTGATCTCCAGCGGGATAGACAAGTCCCTAGCAGGGAATTCTAGCTACCTAATGATTCTGGAGAAATTGTCTGTCACCAACACTCGGGCTTCATTCTTCCTAGTGTGACTAAATACTCATTTAGGTAAGTCTGTAACTAAGGAACTGAGACTTTTGGGAAAGAAAGACTGGACAAAAGGAAATTTGATACAAGCTTGCTAATGTATTGACTCATGCATCAATCATAAGTGGAAGGCCAGTATAAATTTCCCATTTTATGGAGGAGGAAGCAGGCTTTCACAGTGAAGTCACTTGTTTGTCTCCTAAGTTACATTTTCTAAGACACAGTTCTTCTACTTCATGATTTATCATTGTGCTATGTGTGGGTTATTTATTCCCACTTACAACTATTATTGCCAAGTATAAAAATTTATCCCTAGCGCACACCAAGTTTGGCTAAATTATTTGTCATTGTTATCATCATGATTATTATTTTCCATAGAGAGACCAGTAAGTGATGCAGAATGGTTTTTTGGCTCCTAACATGGTTGGAAATAGGTTTCATTTCCTGTGCCAATGATAATTGATTGGTAGTGGTTTCTGGAACTGAATATTAAGAAGGAGGCTGAGGCCAAATCTAGGCTTAGTTAGAAAAAGGTTGTGATTAAAAAGAGCTTAGTTTGGAATAGAGTACAGTTCCCTATGATTTTTTTTCATTAATAAGTGTTCATAGTGCTATAACCAGGTACCTGTGTGGGAAAATCAGCTCATCCCACTTTGTCTGGAATATTTATAGAAAACAGATAGGTACCCCCTTAAACCTCAGGCGAACTGGAAAAATGTTGGGTATTGTATATCAGGGTATATGGGAGCAAAGAAGACTAGAAATTAGGTATTTAATATCACTTTGATGCTCAAATGTCATCTATGAAGCAGCAATAGCAGGAGTGGTAACATCTCTGGAAACCTCCTTGAAATTCAGTTCCTGACCCTGTGTCCAACCTACTGAAGTGAACCTGTCCATTTCCACAAGATCCCCAGGTAATTTATCAACATCAAAGCCAAAGAAGCTGCTCAAGAACCACTTTGGATCAGGGGCTCCCAACTCCTTTTGATCCCATGGATACACCTCAAACTCTGCAGAAGTGTGCAGGTGAAGAAATAGGGGAAATAAATCAGTATGTAAAGTACGTTCAATAGAAGCATGCAGACCAGAGTTCACTACCTGGAATCCATACAGAAAGCTAGGAGTGATAACATACACTTGAAATACCAGTGCTAAAGTAATTGAAACAGAATTCATGGGACTTGATGGCCATCCACTAGACTACTTGGTAAACTCCAAGTCAGCATCAGACTCAGTATCAAATAACAAGGTGGATGGCATCTGAGAAATATCACCCAAGGCTCACCTCTGCCCTCAGCATGCACATATACACACGCACACATGCACACACACGAATCACATAAAAACTAGAAGAGTGAACTTTGAATCAGTGACCTTGAAACTACTCTTATATTTGTCAGCATGAAACATCCTAAGCTTTGATATCTTAACTGCTTTCACCATGGCAGTAAAGAAGGACACTCTGGCAGAGAACTTCTGAAAAAAGAAACTCTAGCTCTAGCCATAGGCTGCTCTTAGAAGGAGAATGAAGTCTTGGGTGTCTTTGCTGTTCCATGTTTACCTTCTGCTCATGGGCCCAGTGAGAGGATATCCTGGGTTGTATCTGGTCCAAATTCTGCTTGTAAGTGCTCCGTAGGGGCATAGGTAGAGAGTAGGATCTATGGAAAAGCACCGAAGACCTCTCCACCTATTCTGAAACTTTGAGCATCAGAGTCACTAGAGAGTTTGTAAGAAAGCAGTTTGAAGATCCTGCTCCCATGGTTCCCTGTTCTCTAGATTGGAGGTGGGAATGCAAGTTCTCATTTAATCTGTGCTGCTGAGCGAATTGTCAATAGCAGTCCAGCAACAACAATATAATGCTTGTGGAGCTTACTAAAAAATGCTGACTCTCAAAGACCCATCACCGTTGGCATTCAAACATGATGCTAGATGATGGGAAATATATGTACTGTTGTTTTATAGCCTATAAGCTGTCTGTAGCAAGAGTTAGACATCTGGGAGATGTTTATTTACTCTACAGTGTTTCTTGTAGCCCAGGCTGTTCTGGAACTCACTGTGTAGCCAAGTATAACACTGAATTTTTATCTCCTTGCTCCCATCTCCTAAGTGATAGGATTGCAAGTGATCTTGCCACCAAGTTCAGTTTACAGATTTCTGGGGATTGAGTCCAGGGCTTGGTGCATACTAGGTAAGCATTCTGTCAACTAAGCTACAACCACAGCCCTGAGAAGTTTTGTCTAATTTGTTGGACGTGATGGCTCCCTTTAAAGCTAGTTTCTCTTTTTGGCTCTCTATTTTGTTCTGCATTGTGCCTGCTGTTCTCCAACATTCTCTATCCTGTCCAAGCCTTGTTATGAATGACACACTTGCCCTTGACCACATTTCCATACACCCCAAGGAAAAATAATACTAAACTGTAGAGTATTGTTTTCTTATTGTTTTCTCTTTTGTGTGTAGCCCTCACTGGCCTGAAAAATCTCTATGTAGACCAGGTTGGTCGCAAACTCACAGAGATCCATCTACTTCTTTCTCACTGGTGTTGGGATTAGAGGTATATACCATCACACCTAGCCCTGAACTTCTTTTTGAAAAGTATTTATGTATTTATTTGTGTGTGTGTGTGTGTGTGTGTGTGAGAGAGAGAGAGCGAGAGAGAGAGAGAGAGAGAGAGAGAGCGAGAGAGAGAGAGAGAGAGAGAGAGAGAGAGAGAGAGAGAGAGAGAGAGAGAGAGAGAGAGAGAGAGAGAGAGTATTCATGCATACCATGGCATGGACCATGGATGACAGAGGACAATTTTGGGACAATCTATTCTTTTTTTCCACCATGTTTGTGTTCTGGAGATCCATTGCAAGTCATCCGTCTTGGTGTAAACTCCTGTTACCAGCTGAGCCATCCTGCTGACCCTGAACTTTTGATCCTCCTATCTCAATTTTTCAAATGCTGCTGTTACAGGCATGAACCTTATACCTGCTTTTGCATGAACCTAACAATCAAACCCAGGGCTTTGTGCATGCCTGGCAAGAGCTCTTTCAACTAAGCTACATTCCCAGCACATAAAATAGTGTTTCAGAATGTGTAAAGAGAATGAATGTCATTTTTTTTAAAAGTGTATATGCAGGTGTGTGTGTTTGTTTGTGTATGTCTGTGTCCATGTGTCAGTGTGTACAGAGGCCAGAGGAGAAAATCTTGAGTCTTCTATCATTTTCTACTTCATTTTTTGAGAGCGGATATCTTACTGAACCTGAAGTTCACCACTTTGGCTGGGCTAGCTGGTCATTGAGCATCTGGTTTCTGTCCATCTTCACCTGCAACTCTAGAGTGACAGGGGCATGTTTTTAATGGGTTCTGGGAACTCATGTTTTCTTGCTTTTCCAGCAAACAGTCTTACATACTGAGCCATCCCCTTAGCCTATTTCTAAACTGTGGGTGTTTGGTAGTTGAACTTAAGTCTTACACAGCAAATATGCTTGCCTACCAAGTCATCTTCCCAGCCCCTAGAAGCATTACCATCTGTCCAGCTTCCTGCATCTCTGTATTCTGGAATGGATATGCTTATCAATACAATTCATCCAGTCAACTCTTCACTGTGTTATTTCTGACTCCTTGTTCGCAGTATCCAGTAAGAAAATGCCCTTGGTTTTACTCAGTACTGTTGCAGGGAGGCTCCGGGTATGTATCTAAATGGCCAGGACAATGAGTGGTTGTGGTATGTCTGTGCCACATAGGATTGAGGACTGTTTGACTATAACTGGGTCAGTACAGTACCTTGGTGAGGTCTTAGGCTAGGGAGAATCTAAAAAATGTTCAGGAAAGAAAAAGAAAAGAAACAAACAAAAGAACTCCAAGAATGCTAGGAATGCAGCAGAACTTCACCTGCTAACCCAGTACTCCTGGGGCTGAAATTAAGAAAAGATTTCTCACATTTGCCCCCATCTGCCACCAGTCCTTTGTCTGTAAAAGATGGTGAAAATAATATGGCATAATGAAAGAGTTGGAAAATAGATTACAACACTTGTTTGCCAATAGACTGTTTATTTTTTGTTTCTTTGTTTTTTCGATGTTGGTAGTGATGTGATTTGTGTGGAGGTGTATCCCTGTCCTTGGATATGTGATCTTCCTGTCCCAGGGTCATGAGTACTAGAATTTCAGGGATGATCTATCTATCTATCTGTCTGTCTGTCTGTCTGTCTATCTATCTATCTATCTATCTATCTATCTATCTATCTATCTATCTATCTATCTAATTTTTCATCCGTGCCCCTCAAAGATGGCAGTGGCCTAGTTCTTGAAAGCTGTTAAAGTTTCATGTAAATGTTATAGATGGAAGGAAGCATTCTTAGCCATTGGCTTCATCTGAGGGAGACCACACCACGCTGGATTATCAGAGTGTATCAGGCTATGAGACACTACCTGGTAGAATCAAGTTAAGGATGTGTATTCAGTCACAATTTGAGGATATGGTCCATCATTGTCGGGGGTGGGGTGGGGAAGGACATGCTGCCAGTAGCCTGAGGCAGCTGGTTACATTGCATCCATAGTTAGGAAGGAGAGAGAGAGAGAGTGAGAGAGAGAGAGAGAGAGAGAGAGAGAGACAGAGACAGAGACAGAGACAGAGACAGAGACACAGAGAGAGACAGAGAGGAACACCAGTGCTCAGCTCCCTTTCTTCCTTTCCTTTCATTCAATCTGCTACTCCAGGACATAGGATGGGGACACCCACGTTTAGTGTGTGTCTTCCCACCCCAATTAACTCAATTTAGAAAATCCCTCACACACAAGCCCAGAGATTTGTGTGCTTGATACTTTAAGATTCTGTCAAATTAGCCATCACACTGGGTAAACCCAATGTATGCAGAAGGGTCCTTGAAAGTGGAAGATGGGAGCAAAACAAACAAAAAGCTCAAAAGGAAAAGCTGGCTATATAGGGAGGGTGGTCAGATTTAGGAGTCCACCAGAAGTTGCTGGTGGAAAGGGCCAACAACCAAGTAGTGTGTGCTCCCTCTAGAGGCTGGAAAGGTCAAGGAAACTCATTTTTTTGAAAAACATTTTTTATTGGGTATTTATTTATTTACATTTCAAATGTTATCCCCTTTCCCGATTTCCTGCCCCCCAGAAACCCCCATCTCATCCCTGCTCCTCCTGCTTTTATGAGGGTGTACTCCACCCACACCCACACCCTACCTGCCCTAGTATTCCCCTACACTGGGGAATCAAGCCTTGATAGGACCAAGGGCCTCTCCTCCCATTGATGCCAGAAAACGTCATCCTCTGCTACACAGGAGGCTGGAATCATGGGTCCCTCCATGTGTACTCTTTGGTTGGTAGTTTAGACACTGAGAGCTCTGATTGGTTAATATTGTTGTTGTTCTTATGGGGTTGCAAACCCCTGCAGCTCCTTCAGTCCTTTCTCTAACTACTCCATTGGGGACCCTGTGATCAGTTCAATGGTGGGCTGTGAGCTTCCTCCTCTGTACATGTCAGGCTCTGGCAGAGCCTCTCAGGAGACAGGTATATCAGGCTCCTGTCAGCAAGCACTTGTTAGCATCCACAATAGTGTCTGTGTTTGGTGATTGTATATGGGATGGATCCCCAAGTGAGGCAGTCTCTGTCCTTGGGTCCTTAGAAGGAGTAACAAAATACTCACAGGAGCAAATACGGAGACAAAGTGTTGACAAGAGCCTGGAGGAGACTCATTTTAGTGCCTCCTGAGAAGCACTTGAGTTTGAACCCATTGAGACCTCCAGAATTGTAAGATAATACATTTGGGTTATTTAACAAGTTAGGTTTGTAGCATTTTGTTACACTAACAATAAAAAACTAACATATAATTTTTCACAGTTATAGTATATCTTGTATAGTTTTTACATTCCTGTAGTTTTTTAATAATTATTTTGGTCAGATATGATCATATTGATCTATGCAGTTGAAGGAGTAAGGGTTTGCCTTAATCATGTTTTTTAAGAATGTGCATAATTTGCGTTTTATTTTGTATATAAATTTGATTGTTTCTAAAAAAAAAAAAAAAAAAAAAACTACCAGAAATTAAATTTGGGCTTTGAGTTTCTTCCCTTTTTTTTTTCCTACATTCATCTTATGGAAGAATGTTTAACCATCTCAGAATTTGACTCTGTCATGTGAGAATGTACTTTAAAAATAAAACTAGTTTGTTTTTCAACAACATATGCTAAATAACCTTTCCCCCTCTTTTCTCTTGTTTTACAATACTTTCCTTATTAAATATTCAGTCTTGTACAAAAACAAGCTCATTTTCTTAGCCACCAATTCTCTTCCATTAATTGATTTTTGCCTGTTCTCAAGTCAGTAAGTATATTTTGAATTTTTGCAATGTGATATATCCCTTTGAGGCCTAGTCTTCTCTCTAATTATACTTTTGTTAAAATTTTAAAATTGATCCATCCTATCTGCATGCTAAAGTTTTCCTTCTGGCTCCCAGAAAAATTCCATTGGGCATGCAAAATGCCCAATGTCTTAACAAACACTTGGAAAACCCTTAGCGTGGCCTATGAAAGCCCTAAATCTAAGTCATGTGATCCCATTTTTCCTATTTCTTTTTTAATAACCCTTGCAATAGTTTTAGGGTATATATTTATGCTGCCTTACTTATGGACTTTATTCTGATTTTAATATATATTTCTTAATTCTTCCAGAATTTCACCCAATATATTTTGATTGTATTCACCCCCAACTCCTCTTTTTAATTCATCCCAGATGCTCCTCCACCTTCCCTAACCTCCAACTTCGTGATAAGCATGGACTCGTCTTCAGGTGTGGCACACCCACTGTCGAATGATCAACGTACTATCTTCTGTTTTATGGGGTTTGCTCATTCTTACCACAGCCCAGATCGCACCCAGCCATGATTTGTCTTTCAAGCTTTTCCCCAGCAGCTTGGTTCATGTAGCATATTAGAATGAATCCCAGCTGTTTTTCACTAGCTCTGTGGCCTTGAATTCATCACTTTCATCCTTAAGATGAAGTCAGCTGTAATGTCCTTGCAGGGGTGTCAATTGGGTGACAGTTAATTTAGAGGCAGAATCTAGCAAGATCCCTTTACTTAGTAGGAAATACCCCCAATAAATGTCACAGTACTCTCATTACTGTGCTCTCCTACACTCATTAAGCCATAAAATCTTTAAAAATAAGGATGTGTTATTCTTAATATATGTCCTATGAAGCCTGAGGTATAACAGTGCTTAAGTGCTGGATGTAGTTGCATTATACTCATTTTTAAAATGATGATTTTTATTTATTCTTTGAGAATTTCATACCTGTATGCAACGTATTTCTACCATATACAGTCCGCCTTCAACCTTCCAATTTTTTCTGGATCCACCCCCAACATACCCCCCCCCTTACTTTATGTCCTTTTGATCTTTTTCTTTTCCTTTTTAAAAACAATAACCAACTGAGTCCAATTATTGCTCCCATATGTGCATGGATGGAAGTATGGACAACCTATAGTGACTGCATTCTTAAAGAAAACCAACTGAGGCTCACTTCCTCACCACATATACTAAAATTGGAGCAAAGCACAGAAAATTAGCATGTCATGGTTCCTATGCAAGGATGACATGCGAATCTTTGGAGCACTCCATATGTATTTTTCAAAGGAAAATGAAAAGGAGACTGACCCTTCCTTAGCAGCCATCAACTTTGAATAGCTACTCTGGTTGGGAGGGATGGCTCATAGCATGCTCACATTTCAAATAAATAAATGGGGAAGTAAAAACCTTACTTACATTTTAAAAAAATGGAGAAACAAAGAAATTAAATGGTGGGGCCCGGACTTCTCTTCCAATTTCCTTGCCTCCAACATATATATCTTTTGTCCTTATGACCCTGAAGTGAAATTGCTAATGCTTTCCACACAGTGTATCTGTTCGCTCTTTCCTGTTCATGTCTAGCTTCCTTCCATAAAAATCCCATGAACACCTGCACCTCTTAAACTGTAGATGTGTATTTGGTCCAAGTTCCAGAGAGGCCATAGGACCAGATGTCAATATCCCTAGAAATACCATTGACAATGATGGGTGAGTGTCAGTGGCTAAATGCCCTAGCCTTCTCACCTGGTAAAGGGAACCTGGAGCTTTAAACAGTGATGATGGATGAATGGGGTGAAGGTCTCTATTCATCTGGAATGTGGTATGTGTAGAATTCTAAAGATGTTACTTAAAAACTTCTAGGAATGGAATGGAATAGAATGATTCAGTGTCTTTTGATTTAATCATTTTAAGAGGACTTTGATTTTATATTTTATTTTGTGAACTGGTGTATAAAAATATGTGTTTATGGGGTACCCATGTGGTGTTTTGAAGTATGCACTGTATAATGTTCAAAATGCAGTAAGCATATTCATCTCCTAAAGAATCCAGACTTTCTTTGAAATGAGAATATTTCAAATCATTATCTGGCCTTTTGAAGTATATAGCAAAAAAAAAAAAATTAGGAGAAGAAACATCCAGTCTATTATCATTATATATTCATGTTGCTGTGGAATAGACTACACTAGAATTGGGCTGGGAGTATAGCTTTGCTTAACTATTTGTCTAGTATACATGTGTCTGAATTTGTTTCCTAACACGACAAACAAACCAATAATGGGGACTCCTGACCAAATCTTCAGTTCTTTTCCCACCTATGGAGGCTTAGGAAATTTGAGTTTTCAGGACAGACCTTTCTTAACACCAGCCCCGAGTTCTGTATTACTATCATGGGGCCCAGGATCATCACTTCAAAGCCACTCCTCCATGGCACCTGCACCCATAGCTCCAGGGCCTCCAGTTGCAGCATCTGGCTCAGGGCAACAGTTATGTCAGGTCCTGTAGGACTCGGTGACTATGGTTAAGCCCTCTGATTCTTCTGGTTTCCACCACTTCTTATTCTTCTTCCTATCATGACTAGCCCAAGTTCAAACCTCCAGTCCTCTGCTTCTTCTAGCCAGAGGCCATGGCATCAATCTTCAAGTAGCTGAGTCAATATGGGGATGGGAAATTGGTGGAATAAGATGGAGATGCAACCACCGAGTGACAAACTAGCTGCCCAGTACCTCAGCTCCCAATTCCCAGGGTCATTTTTTGCTTGTTTGTTTTCACAACAGTATTTGTCTGTGTAGTTCTGGCTTTCCTGGAGCTCTCTCTGCAGACCAGGCTGGCCTCCAACTCAGAGACCAGCCTTTCTCTGCTTCCAGAGTTCCAGGAATCAAAGGCATGCACCACCATCATCAGGCTGACATTTTTTAAAAACTTGTTCTTCAAGGGCTAGGGCTATAGCTCAGTTGGTAGAATGCTTGTCTAGAATTCGTGAAGCTCTGGATTCCATTCCTTACATCACATAAAACTAGGTATAGTGAGTAGCACACACCTGTAATCCCAACACTCATGAGGGATAACAGAAGTAGTGTGGTGGTTTGAATGAATATATCCCCATAAGCTCACAGCAGCCATGGAGATGCAGAGTTTGGAGTTTGCCCAGCCTGTCTTGCTTTGGGGATTACAGTTAAGTGATTGGATGAATCTCAGAAGAGATCTTGAACATTGGACTTTTAACATTGTTGAGATTGCTATAGACTATGAAGACTTTGAAAGTTGGGCTAAATGCATTTTGTATTATGCTATGTTTAAGTATGCCCCCCCCCATAGACTTATGTGTTTGAACAAGTCTATGGGAACCAGAGAGTGGAATGTGATGGTTTGTATATTCTTGGACCGTGGAGTGGCACCATTTGGAGGTATGGCCTTGTTGGAATAGGTGTGACCTGGTTGGAGGAGATGTGTCACTGTGGGTGTGGGCTTAAGACCCCCACCCTAGTTGCCTGGAAGTCATTCTTCCACTAGCAGCCTTTGGATGAAAACATAGAACTCTCAGCTCTGTCTGTACCATAAATGCTTAGATGCTGCCATGCTCCCACCTTGATGATAATGGACTGAACCTCTGAACCTGTAGCCAGCCCCAATTAAAAGTTGTTTTTCTATAAGACTTGCCTTGGACATGGTATCTGTTCACAGCAGTAAATCTTAACCAAGACAGAGACTCTATGTGAAAGTTCAACTTCATGGGTGTGAATTTTTCTGAGTCATTTATCTCTCTCACACACACAAAACCTCATCTAGATCTGCATTTGATGCATCAAAAAGCAAGCAAACAAACCAACAAACGAAGAGCTTGTGGAGCCTGTATCCAACCCTAACATATCTAAGCCCAGGAGTCCCAGCCATTTTTTTTTTTTTTAATTTGCCTTTGGTCCTTTATAACCTCACCTATCATGGCAGGGCCACTGCCCATCTCAACCTTATTACTGCTGCTTCCTTCTGGTTTTTTTTTTTTCCTTTTATTTTCTCTCTCTTTCGTCTATCCCTTCCTAATTACTTAGGTCACTTCAGACTTTAATTCTGTCTTCTAAAATGTAACACAGCCATAATTAGGCCATATGTTAATTAGCAGGATGACGCCTTGTGCCTTGTCACTCATGATTGATGTGGATCATCCCAGAAAGTGCCTCAGAAAGGAGAGTTCAGTGAGAAGAGGAAACATAAAGTGGCTGGCAGTGACTCTTTGTGCAGCAAAAATTGCTTTAAGGATCAAGAGAAAATGGTTGTATGCAAACGGGGGAAAGGATGGGGTCGTACCAAGAAAAAGAGCTAAAGTTGACCTCTTTTTGACTCCGGGAATGAGCTGTAAGTCAGAAGGCAAGCCTGAGTCTGGGGATCTACTAGGAATGGCAGAATCTCCTGAAGGATTGGAGTTGGTGGCCAAGGCTGAGGTCAAGATCCCAAAGGAGGGTACAGGCAAGGTAAGTGTGAGGCATGTCCATAATTTCTTAACCTTGGAAATTTGTGGAAGGTCAATCAAACATCAAAAGAAAGCAGTGGTCTCTGCTTCTTTGGACACTGTGAGCACTACCTAGGGCAGTGGTTTTCAACCTGAAGGTCACGACCCCTTTGAAGGTCAATTGATCCTTGCACAGGAGTTGCATATCAGATATCCTACATATCTGATCTTTACCTTACGATTTGTAACAGTAGCAAAATTACAGTTATGAAGTAGCAACGAAATAGTTTTATGGTTGGGGAATCACCAAAACATAAGGAACTGTTTTTAAGGGACACAACATTAGGAAGTTTGAGAGCCACTGCTCTAGGGAATCTGAAAGACAGGGTGTCTAGATAGCTTGTGGTTGTTATTTTGTGCCAACGTCATGTTCACTTTCCTTCCACTTTCTATTAAGAAAACTTATTTTCTGACATTCTTGGTACCAGAAAGTTAAGCAGAAGATCAGATGGATCATGACTGTTTCCTATTTCATATATTTTCCACCTATATCACTTAAGAGAGAGTTTTACAGGAAATGACTCACAACAGGAATTCATGATTAGGTGGGAAGCTATGTGAATAACAAAGATACTAACACTCTCCTATTTGCTATCAGCTCATATTGTAAAGGATGTTCAAACATCATTGAGCTAATGGACATAATAGACTAGATAGTCATCTTAAAATTTGAGTTATAGAAAGGGCATTGTACTTAAACATTCTTACAGTATATGGAAGCTTGCTCTAATAATAAGTATTATTGAACTAGGTTTTCTTCTGGTCTGTCTAACAATCTCTTTAGGAAAATAGTATCATTTCTATTTAACCAGAAGTTTACAGACATTGGGTCACACTCAAAGACCATACTGCTAACTGACACAAAACTTAAATCTGTCTTTCAGTAGTCCTTTTTTTGATGATGATGATGATTTTAGTGCTAGGGGTTGAGTCTGGGGCCTTACATGTGATAAATATGTTTCTGACGCTGAGACATATCTACAATCCTTTTTTCCTTTACCTTTCATATGTATCTCAGTTTATCTTTGATTTAACTCTGTACTCCAGGCTATCCTCAAACTTCCTCTACTCCTGCCTCTGCTAGTCATACCCAATTTATGTGGCACTAGGGACTGAAATTAGGGTTTTCTGCATACTAGGCAAACATTTTACTACCTGTGCAATACCACTAGCCCATTTTGTGTTTTTCTGAGACAGGATCTTGTCTATGTAGCACTTGTTGGCCTGTAACTCATATTCCTCCTGCCTCTCTCTGTCTTATAAGTTATAGACTCATTAAATTTCTCCAGGGTACTTTAATTATTTTAGTATTTATTCTTATTTTATGTGTATGAGTATTATGTTTGTGTGTATGTATGTGCCCCTCATGTGTGCCTTGTAGCCTCAAAATCCACAAGAGGGATTGGATCCCCTGAAACTGGAATTGCAGACAATTGTGAGCTACTGTATGGTTACTAGGAACAGAACCTGGATTCTCTGTAAGAGCAGCAAGTGCTCTTAGTCACTCCGCCATCTCTTTAGCCCCCATGTCCTTTTGAGCATGTGTGCATGCACGTGCACATGTGTGTGCCTGTGTGTGTATGTGTGTGTGTGTGTGTGTGTGTCTTTGTCAGCCTTACAGTGTGTGTAACCACTACTGAAGGGGGCTACTACAATCTAGGGTAGACAAAGAGAGTACCTCTATAAATGAATGTGACTTACACAAATAATGCTTAATTTACAGATACTGAAATACAAATTGATTGATTTCCATGTATCATGAATTATTTGCTTCCTCCCAATTATGTAGAAATTGTAAAATCATTCTGTTAATAGGGCATGTGAAATCAAATGGCAGCCCATGTTTGATCCACAGGCTATTGTTTGCTGATTCCAGCACTGTCCAAAACTGCCTTTCTGACAACAACTTAGAAAAATAATGAGCTGAAGGCAACTGTGATATGTGTTTCACCTAAGGGAGCCATGTCAGCTGTGGAAAAATTGCTGTAAGGGAATCAGCATAAGACCAGAGTTCTCAGGTCAGAATCAATGTATAGATTTTGTTTCATCCCAAGAATTTTTTAGTCTTGATGTTATCCTTACTTCCCAAATAAAGTTTCTAACAGTTCCATTATTGTTTAATTCTAATCATTATAACGTTTGTATAAATGGTTTCCATAAACTTGAAATGTGAATGTCAGACAGCTCACTAGAGGCTGGGGAGAAGGCTCACCCTATACAATGCTTGTCATGGAAGCATGAGGACCTGAGTTCTGATCCCCAGCACACTGAAATTCCTATGCTGGGGAGGTAGAGACACTTTGTCCCAGTTAGGGTTACTATTGCTGTGATAAAACACCATAACCAAAAGCAATTTGGGGAGGAAAGGGTTTATTTCGCTCACAATTCCCTATAACAATTCACCATCAAAAGCAGTGCAGGCAGGCAGGAAGAAGAGGAGGGGAGGAATCTAGAGGCAGAAGCTGATGCAGAGGCCACAGAGGACTGCTGCATACTGGCTTGCTTGTTATGGCTTGCTCACCCTGCTTTCTTATAGAACTCAGGACTTCCAGCCCAGGGATGGCACTGCTCACAATGGGCTTGGCCCTTCTGAATAAATAGCTAATTAAGAAAATGGTTTACATGCAAATCAAAACGACCCTGAGATTCCACCTCACACCAGTCAGAATGGCTAAGATAAAAAATTCAGGTGACAGCAGATGCTGGTGAGGATGTGGAGAAAGAGGAACACTCCTCTATTGCTGGTGGGATTGCAAGCTTGTACAACCACTCTGGAAGTCAGTCTGGCGATAACTCAGAAAATTGAACATAGTACTACCGGAAGATCCAGCAATACCTTTCCTGGGCATATACCCAGAAGATGTTCCAACTGGTAAGAAGGAGACATGCTCCACTATGTTCATAGCAGCCTTATTTATAATAGCCAGAAGCTGGAAAGAACCTAGATGTCCCTCAACAGAGGAATGGATACAGAAAATGTGGTACATTTACACAATGGAGTACCACTCAGCTATTAAAAACAATGAATTTATGAAATTCTTGGGCAAATGGATGTATCTGGAGGACTCACTTGATATGCACTCACTGATAAGTGGATATTAGCCCAGAAACCTAGAATACCCAAGATACAACTTCCAAAACACAAGAAAATCAAGAAGGAAGACCAACGCGTGGATACTTCATTCCTCCCTAGAATAGGGAATAAAATATCCATGGAAGCAGTTGCAGAGACAAAGTTTGGAGCTAAGACAAAATGATGGACCATCCAGAGACTGCCCCATCCAGGGGTCCATCCCATAATCAACCACCAAACGCAGACACTATTGCATACGCCAGAGAGATTTTGCTGAAAGGACCCTGATATAGCTGTCTCTTCTGAGGCTATGTCAATGCCTGGCAAATGCAGAAGTGGATGCTCACAGTGATCTCTAGGATTGAACACAGGGCCCCCAATATAGAAGCTAGAGAAAGTACCCAAGAGCTGAAGGGGTCTGCAACCCTATAGGTGGAACAACAATATGAACTGATCAGTACCCCCAGAGATGGTGTCTCTAGCTGCATATGTAGCAGAAGAGAGGATCCTTGGTTTAGGAAACTTTATATGCCTCAGTACAGGGGAACACCAGGGCCAAGAAGTGGGAGTGAGTGGGTAGGGGAGCATGGCGGGGGGGGGTATAGGGGACTTTTGGGATAGCATTTGAAATGTAAATGAAGAAAATATCTAATAAAAATGTAAAAAAAAAAAAAAGGTTTACAGGCTTGCCTATAGCCTGATCTTATGGAGGCATTTTCACAACTGAGGAGGTTCTGTCATTTCAGAAAATTCTAGCATGTGTCAAATTGACATAAACTAGACAGCATACGTGCAGATCTCTGAGGCTCCTTGGAGAGCTAATCTAATCAAATCAATGAGCTCCAGGTTACCTGAGAGAACTTGTCTTTAAAAATACACTAAAATCAAGAAAACAACAATAAGTGGGAGAGTGATTGAAGACTTCCACTATCAACAGGTATGTGCACACATGTACACATGTATACATGAACATGGGCAAACAGGGAAATCTAATTGGATGGTGTCATCAAACATAGGATGGAGACTGAAGAGTTGGTTTATAGACATTTTCAGGAGCTGACTTATGACATGCAAAGTTTGAAGCATCTAAGAGATGTAAGTAGAGCAAATTACATAGAAGTCGAGTAATGTGAGATTGGGAGAGAAGACAAGACTACAGAATCCAATTTAGGAGTCATGAGAACATCCTCTGAATCTTAGCATCTCCTGACTTGAATAAAATCTTTCCGGCCTAATTTTAGAGTTATTGCCATTAGGGGAGGGTAGTTCTCTATTGTGGGGACTGCAATCTAGACATTTTAGCAAAAGCCTTGGTCTTTACGCATGAGGACCCAACACTATAATTATGACAACCAAAAAGGTTTCTCAACATTGTCATATGTCCCCTGCAGTGAAGTTACCCTCTGTTGAAAAGAAAAAGTGTTTTAGGGGGAAGACTGAGCGTAATATTCAATGATTCCAACTTTGAAAGTCAGAAAGAGAGAGAAGTGTGGAGAAACCGAGGGGATGTGGCCAAAGTAAGAGCATGACTTACAGGTGAATGCTGAATGCTTAGGTCAGAGTTGTTTTGATAGTTGCTAAAGGGGAAACACGGAGACAGGACAAGAAGTAGCACCTTGGTGCTCAGAGCTATGCTCCACCGAGCATTCCCTTGTATCCTGTGTGGGGTCTCCAGTGGTGACTGAGAAGACAGGAGTCCATGAAGTGAAGCTCAAAGATCAAATCCTTTCTCACTGCATGGGCCCTGCAGGTGGTGCAGTGGACAGAGTGTTTCCCAAGAGGGAGTGATGTTGAAAATAAAGAGGTTAAAAATAACATTTAGGAACCAAAGATAGAGACCTTGATGTGTTTCTTTCCCATTTTATTTTTAGAAATAATCCTCAGAGGATAAAACTGTTACAGTCTGGGCATAAAAGGAAAGAAAAAAAAAAGAGCAGAAAGAGACTGGCAGTTTTGAGGAACAGCAAATTGAACTGAGGCTTTGTCGTAGGGGGCTGTGTCACATAGACACTTATTGTCTTGCTTCTTGAGTTTTGTTAATCTCATGTACTTAGTAATTTTTTAAAGGCCTTATTTCATGCTTACTTATACTTAAAAAAATAAAGTGAGGGCCTGGAGAGATGGTGGCTCAGCACTTAAGACCTCTTGCTTTTGTTCTCAAGGAAAACCCAGGTTCCATTCCTAGCATTTGGTTTACAAATATCTGTAACTCTAGTATCAGGGAATTCAGCATCCAACAGCATCTTCATCCATCCAGCATCTTCTGGCCTCATTGGGCAGGAAAAACACTCATATACATAATATAAAAATAAATGTTAAAGAATGAGAAGATGTTGTGGCTTACCTCTCTATAGTTTTAAATTGAGTTAAGGTTTGATTAAAAAATGACATAATGGTTAAAAATTTCATCCTTCATGTTAAAATCAATATTATTAGATCAAAATACCTCTTAGTCTTGTGCAAAGAAATAAATGACCACACAAAGAGGAAGGGTGTGCTGTGTCCCATTCATTTCAGCTTTCTAGGCCCAAAGTGAAGACAATAAACTTACTTCATAAGTTGTCATGTGGAAATGTCTAGTAGTAGCAGTTACTTCTCTCATTGCTAGGACCCAATACCTGACAAAAGCAACCTAAAGAAGGAAGCATCTATTTTCAGCTTACAGTTTGGGAAGATACAGTTCTTCTTGGCAGGGAAAGCACAGCAGCAGGAGCCTGAGGCTGATGGTCACATTGCATCTGCAGTGAGCTCAGCTGGCTTTTTCTCTCACAAAGTTTCTTTCCATTAGGACACCAACTCATGGGCTGGGGCAGCCTATACAGAGGGTGCTTCTTATCCTTCAATTTAATCCTCACTGGAAATGCCCTCACTGACACATCCAAAGCTGTTGCTCATAAATGCAATGGATATTTGTGGGTGTGGGTGTGTTCTTTCTCTATAGTGTGTCTATGCATGTGCCAGAGTTTGACCTAGGGAGTGTTTCTCAGTCTCTACCTTGCTTTATGGTTCAGGGTCCTCCACGGAACCTGGACCACATCAATTTGGTTAGACTAGCTAATAAATAAGCCTTGGGAGCCTTCTGTTTTTACCTATGCCCTCCATCCCTGCCCAATGTCAGGCTTACAGACAAATGCCACCATGTTGGGCATGTGCATGGATCCTGGGGATCTTAACTGACACCCTAATGCTTGCATAGCAAGCACTTTGCCACTGAGTCATCTCCCCATCCACATGACACAGTTCTTAATCCAATCAAGTTGATGATTGAAATTACTATCTCACTAGTCGGATTGTAATGCATAAGTAGAATTCCATAAATGGTTAAAATATTTATTTTTACTTTTCTGTGGTGATAGTTACACAACTCCAAGCAAGTAGAAAAAAAATTCACAGAACTATATACTTCACTCCATGCTCTCACACACACACACACACACAAAAATAGGTAGAAATAGTGAAGCTCAAGTGAGTTTATTATCGGAGTTTCCATTATTGCATCAGCACTGACTTACAAAAGTGTTCTTCTTTGGGGCAGCTGAATAAGGGCTACATGGAACTCGGTTATGTTTTGACTTCTTCTGGGGAATTATTTTTGTTTGGTTTTAAGGCAGGGTCTCATGTATACTAGGCTGTCTTAGTGCCTCCTAACTGTGAAACTGATGACCTTGAAGTTCTGATTCTCCTGCTTCTACCTCCTGAGTACATGTGTCACCATGCCAATTTCATGTGCCACTGGAGATCAAATGCAGGACTTCCTGAATGCGAGGGGAACACTACCAACTGTCAAGATCCCCAGCATGTGGAGAACTATTTCACATGAAATGTATAATGATGGTTGTACAGCCCAGAATCATTTGGTGTTAGGGTCAACTTCGTCTGTATTTTTGTCTAAATGGACACTTGTATTATAAATAAACCATGATATCAGGTTTGATTTAAAGGCAACATAGAGAATCTTATCCATTTATGCTTAAGCAAATGCAATTGACTATAATCGTGATCATGAACCAGAGTCATTCTTAATAAGCCATTTGTAACTCCCATTCCAGGAGTTCTGACACCTTCTTCTGACCTCTATGGACAGAAGACATGCATGTGGTATATATACATACATGTAGGCAAATACATAACAAATTTAGAAACCTTTAAAAAATGTAACCATGAAGTCTAATGATAGTTGGAAGTCTGGAACTAAATAAGACTGCCGTTTACTCTTTGGATTAGGCTTTCAAAAAATTGTGGTAGTATAGAACTCAACTAAATTTGCTAAAGATTGTGATTTTCACACAACACATCCTTAAATTCCTGGAGAAGTAGAAATCGGAAGTGGTTTGTCTGTCTTCGTTTTTTTTAAGGTGAGAATTTCTACTTCAGCAGACTTTGGGTAGGGCAGACTGCCTCTATCTTGCTGATATGCCTAAGATGTGATCTATTTATATTACAAAGCATATGCAGAGCCTGGCAAGCCTCTCTGCAAATGAGCTCATCGGCTGTGCCCTAAAGTGGGAGGTTGGATGGGGATGCGGAGACATTGGGTCCTTTCGCAGCCATTATGCCTCTTGGTGCTGATTAAACAGGAAGGATAAACAAAAATCTATGATTTCTGACAGGAAGGACAAATAATGAATACCTGTCAAAGAGAACTCAATGTTCTCCTTGGTTTTCTTTGCAGGTCGTCAAAGTCGAGTTCTTAAGGACTTGAGTACTTCTAATGGATTTTTCCCTTTTTGTGTATTGTACAATTTGTAACTACAGGATATTTCAGATATGTCTCCTTCAAAGTGTGATGAGCTTTATTCTAGAGCTTTATTCAAATCAATTAGTATTTGCAGTGCATGTATCCATTGTTAAGTAATTAGATTAATCTGTAAGAAAATAGAGAAGAGCAGTTGCTAACCTCAAAAGCCTCTCCTAGACAAAGCAGAAAGGGACAGAAAATAGAATTGTCTTTCAAAATGCCAAGGACATGGAGAGAGGTAGATAAACAGCTCATAGAATTGGGTTGAGGTGGGAAGGAGTGCCATTAACTATTTAAGACCGTAAGGCTTTTGCAGAAGGATATATTCTTGGAAGGTATTGAGCTTGGCGCAAAACTTTTAAATTCATATGCTTTTCCTAGATGTGGTGGCTCACACCTGTCACCCCAGCACTCTAGAGACCAGAGAAGGAGTGGTCTTGCAACTTTGAGGACAGCGTGGGTACAAACTGACTTTCAAGCTAGCTTGTGCTGCACAAAATCCTTGTTTTTAAAATTTATATGGAAATTAGATGTGTGAATGTGTGTGTGTGCATTGTGTGTATGTGTGTGTATGTGCATGGCTACATTTACCTTTCCTCTCAATAATCTGAAGGAATCTATATCTTGTTGGATACTCGTTATCACATGATTTTAGTGTATCTGTAAGAGGTCCAATGAGTGTTTGACTGCCATCTTAAAAGTTTACTCTTATTACTGTTATTCTTAGGGTCTAACAAAGCCCAGATTGGCTTCTGACTTGTTAAGTAACTGAAGATGACCTTGAATTTCCTGCCCACCAACTCTGCCTCTCAAGTACTGGGATTGCAGGGTTTCTCCACTGTTCCCTATTCATTTGGTGCTAGGCATCAAACCCAGAGATTTGTACATGCTAGACAAACACATCTTTAATGAAAAATTTACTTTTACTTCCAACTATAACTTATATGAGATAAACATATGTTTCTAGAATAATACCCTTGTATTACTGTACCTTTTATGGAACTAGAAACCTATGGCTTGTGACAAATGCTGTCCGCTGTTCTCTGCCATGAGGAATGCAGTACCATGTTTTAAACTTCAGTGAGTAGAGCAGAACAACTACAGATAATCTATCAGGACTTGTATTAAATTGCAGGTAGCAAAAACCCAGCCTTACAGTATAGCTTTATTTAGTCCACAGTGGGGAGTTCAGAATTGTCAGTGTGATTACATGGTATGAATAGAGACTTCTGTTCCTTATGATTCTGTTCTTCTTTGGCACCATTTGGTCTGACCTAATTCTGTCTGTTTTCAAGGTGCTGCTAGAGTTCTGGCTATATTTGCTCCCCCGCTCTTCTCTCTCTCCCTATCTCCCTCACTCACTCCAATCCTTCTTCCCTTTCTCCCTCCCTTCATTTTGAAAGATTGCTTATCTTGAACTCACTATGTAGATGAGAATTACCTTGAACTTCTCCTGTCTCCACTTCTTCAAGGCTGGGAATGCAGGGACTCACCACTATAGTCAGTATGTGACAGTAATATTGACTATCAGTTTAACAGGATCTTGAGTCACCTAGGAGGCAAACTTCTGTGTATGTCTGTGAAGGGGTTTGTAGATTAGGTTAATTGAGGTGGGAAGATTCAAAATTAGTGTGGTTGGCTCCATCTCACAATGAAGGACCCTGTACTGAATGAATGCATGAATGAATGGATGAAATAAATAAATAAATAAATAAATAAATAAATAAATAAATAAATAAATAAATAAATAAACTTAGTAAGAGAAACAAAGACAAGCATTCCTCTCCTTCTGCTTCCTGACGGTGGATACAAGCTGCCTCAAGTTTCTGCCATCAAGTCTTCCCTACTCCCCACCATGATAGACTATAACTTCAAACTGTGAGCCAAGATAAAAACTTTCTTTCCTTAAGCTGTTTTGTCAGGTATTTTATCAT
The DNA here is from genome assembly GCF_978045245.1 of Mus caroli. Taxonomy (NCBI): domain Eukaryota; kingdom Metazoa; phylum Chordata; class Mammalia; order Rodentia; family Muridae; genus Mus; species Mus caroli. Next base: position 3,358,597 of record NW_028227260.1, read on the forward strand.
AGCAATAAAACAAGTAACTAATGTACCTGTTTTATGTGATGTTGAGAATGGACCCCCAGGCTTCATGCATGCAAGGTAAGCACTGATTTATCAAAGCACTATATCCTATGTCCTATCCATCAGATTTTTGTCCCAGATATATAGAAGGGGAAAAGCAAATGGAAAGATAATTATATTCACTGTGGATACCCACTCTGAAATTGCCATCATGAAAGTCCTCCTGCAGTGCATACACTCGTGTGTGTGTGTGTGTGTGTGTGTGTATGTATGTATGTGTGTGGTGATTTGAGACAGGGTCTTACTTGGTAGCCCCCTGACTGGCCTGAAACTTATTATGAAGATCAGCCTTGCCTCAAATATATTGTGATCTTCCCCACCCCTAACACCTGAACTATACCTTTGCACCTCAATTCCTGGTCCTCCTCTGAGTGTCAGTGATTAATAGTGTCTCACGTACTCCCAGGTATAAGAGAGAGATATCATTATATTTGAGACTTCAAATCTCATGTGTAAGAAGACAGATATTTGACAGACACCTAGTAGACTCTCTGCCACATTGAGATTTCATTGAACATTTGATGAAATTGTAGCCCCTGCCTATATTCACATTTTTTATGTGTGAGAAAAAGGAACTGCTGTTTGTCAAAGATAATACTAAAGTTTTTACTATTTGTTGTTAAACAAATACTGCATGAGACAAAGAAGAAACATACTATATGTATGGATATGAATTGATTCATTGACCAGGCATCAGAAATTCAAATATATCCAGAAATGGGTATGATATATGAGTGATGCTGGGTGGGAATGAGGGTGCTGGAACAAGGACAAACATGTCCCCTTTGGAAATGGACAGATGGAGACTAGAAAATTGCTTCTGTGATGAAGAGCACATATTGTTCTTCTAGAGGGCCCCAATTTGGTTCCCAGCATCCAGAGAAGGTATTACTGTTTGTAGTATTGTCTTCAGAGGGATGAAGTGTCTATGTGATTCAGCCTTATGGATACCTGTACACACACACACACACACACACACACACACACACACTTGAAAAAAAATCTTTAAAAGTTGGTCAGTGGTTGCCTACTGAAAGGAGTCAAGGTTTTCTTATGCAGTTGTTAGCCCATTGTTACCAGCTACAAAAAATTTGAGAGAATGGGAAGATTGTAACTTTATTGCTTATAGAATAGTCACAACATTCTTATCACATTATATTGTAGATATGAAGAAAAGCATCACATTACTTTAAGAAAAACTAATTAATAAAATGCACTATACAACAAGGGGTTATATGTATTTGCCTTATTTTATTTTATTTTATTTTATTTTATTTTATTTTATTTTATTTTATTTTATTTTATTTTATTTCAAGAACTGTTGACCTGGACAGTGATGGTGTCCACTTTTAATCCCACCACTTGGGAGCCAGAGGCAAGAGGGTATCTGTGAATTTGAGGCCAGGCTGATCTACATAGTTAGTTCCAGGACAGCCAGGACTGTGACCCTGCCTCAAAAAAGCAAATGACAACAAAAGAATGGTGGGGTGGGTAATGTTGCTTGACTAACATGCTTGAACTTGCACCAGTGTGGTGGCACATACATATTTACTCAACACTCAGATGATGGAGACAGACGAATCAAAAGTTCAATGTCATCTTGGGCTACAAGATGAAGACCAAACCAGATTATAAGGGACTCTATCTCAAAAAGAAGGAAATGTGTTTAAGGTAGATCTATATAAAATGTATCAGAATTCAATCCTTTTTGTGGCTGAATAATACTTTTAATGTGACTTGATCACCTTTTGTTTATTATATATTTCATTCCTTGAGGGACAGGAGTTGTTTTTGAGTTTTTGCCAACAACACTACTGTGCACATCTCCTCACAAGGCTTTGTATAAACATGTTTCCTTTCCATGAAGTATAGAACAAGGAGCAAAATTGCTGGTTCTTAGGAGAACTCTGTTGAGGTTTCTGAGGAACTGGCAGATTATTTTCCAAAGTTAGCACACCACTTCCAATCTCTGTCAGCAGAATCTGAGGCTCTGACTTCTCCAGTACCTTTCCAGTCTTGCTGTGATTGTTAGACTATTTTTTTGAAGTGTGAGGAATCAGGCCTAGGTCTGTGCTCAATCTAGGCTGGTATTCTACTACTTAGCAATGTCTCTAACTTCTTTTTTTTTTAATTTTTAATATTTTTATTACATATTTTCCTCAATTACATTTCCAATGCTATCCCAAAAGTCCCCCATAGCGCCCCCCACTTCCCTACCCACCCATTCCCATTCTTTTGGCCCTGGCATTCCCCTATATTGGGGCATATAAAGTTTGCAAGTCCAATGGGCCTCTCTTTCCATTGATGGCCGACTAGGCCATCTTTCGATACATATGCAGCTAGAGACAAGAGCTCCGGGGTTCTGGTTAGTACATCATGTTCCAACAATAGGGTTGCAGATCCCTTTAGCTCCTTGGGTACTTTCTCTAGCTTCTCCATTGGGAGCCCTGTGATACATCCAATAGCTGACTGTGAACATCCACTCCTGTGTTTGCTAGGCCCCGGCATCGTCTCACAAGAGACAGCTATATTTGGGAACTTTCAGCAAAATCTTGCTAGTGTATGCAATGGTGTCAGCGTTTAGAAGCTGATTATGGGATGGATCCCTGGATACTGCAGTCTCTAAATGGTCCATCCTTTCATCACAGCTACGAACTTTGTCTCTGTAACTCCTTCCCTGCGTGTTTTGTTCCCAATTCTAAGAAGGTGCACAGTGTCCACACTTTGGTCTTCATTCTTCTTGAGTTTCATGCGTTTATCAAATTGTATCTTATATCTTGGGTATCCTAAGTTTTGGGCTAATATCCACTTATCAGTGAATACATATTGTGTGAGTTCTTTTGTGATTGTGTTACTTCACTCAAGATGATGCCCTCCAGGTCCATCCATTTGGCTAGGAATTTCATAAATTCATTCTTTTTAATAGCTGAGTAGTACTCCATTGTGTAAATGTACCATAATTTCTGTATCCATTCCTCTGTTGAGGGACATCTGGGTTCTTTCCAGCTTCTGGCTATTATAAATAGGGCTGCTATGAACATAGTGGAGCATGTGTCCTTTTTACCGGTTGGGACATCTTCTGGATATATGCCCAGGAGAGGTATTGCTGGATCCTCCGGTAGTACTATGTCCAATTTTCTGAGGAACCGCCTGACTGATTTCCAGAGTGATTGTACAAGCTTGCAATCCCACCAACAATGGAGGAGTGTTCCTCTTTCTCCACATCCTCACCAGCATCTGCTGTCACCTGAATTTTTGATCTTAGCCATTCTGACTGGTGTGAGGTGGAATCTCAGGGTTGTTTTGATTTGCATTTCCCTGATGATTAAGGATGTTGAACATTTTTTTCAGGTGTTTCTCTGCCATTCCGTATTCCTCAGGTGAGAATTCTTTGTTCAGTTCTGAGCCCCATTTTTTAATGGGGTTATTTGACTTTCTGGAGTCCACCTTCTTGAGTTCTTTATATATATTGGATATTAGTCCCTTATCTGATTTAGGATAGGTGAAGATCCTTTCCCAATCTGTTGGTGGTTTTTTTGTCTTATTGATGGTGTCTTTAGCCTTGCAGAAGCTTTGTAGTTTCATGAGGTCCCACTTGTCAATTCTCGATCTTACAGCACAAGCCATTACTGTTCTATTCAGGAATTTTTCCCCTGTGCCCATATCTTCAAGGCTTTTCCCCACTTTCTCCTCTATAAGTTTCAGTGTCTCTGGTTTTATGTGAAGTTCCTTGATCCACTTAGACTTGACCTTAGTACAAGGAGATAGGAATGGATCGATTCGCATTCTTCTACATGTTAACAACCAGTTGTGCCAGCACCATTTGTTGAAAATGCTGTCTTTCTTCCACTGGATGTTTTTAGCTCCCTTGTCGAAGATCAAGTGACCGTAGGTGTGTGGGTTCATTTCTGGGTCTTCAATTCTATTCCATTGGTCTATTTGTCTGTCACTATACCAGTACCATGCAGTTTTTATCACAATTGCTCTGTAGTAGAGCTTTAGGTCCGGCATGGTGATTCCACCAGAGGTTCTTTTATCCTTGAGAAGAGTTTTTGCTATCCTAGGTTTTTTGTTATTCCAGATGAATTTGCAGATTGCACTTTCTAATTCGTTGAAGAATTGATTTGGAATTTTGATGGGGATTGCATTGAATCTGTAGATTGCTTTTGGCAAGATAGCCATTTTTACAATGTTGATCCTGCCAATCCATGAGCATGGGAGATCTTTCCATCTTCTGAGATCTTCTAGAATTTCTTTCTTCAGAGACTTGAAGTTTTTATTATACAGATCTTTCACTTCCTTAGTTAGAGTCACGCCAAGATATTTTATATTATTTGTGACTATTGAGAAGGGTGTTGTTTCCCTAATTACTTTCTCAGCCTGTTTATTCTTCGTGTAGAGAAAGGCCATTGATTTGTTTGAGTTAATTTTATATCCAGCTACTTCACCGAAGCTGTTTATCAGGCTTAGGAGTTCTCTGGTGGAATTTTTAGGGTCACTTATATATACTATCATATCATCTGCAAAAAGTGATATTTTGACTTCATCTTTTCCAATTTGTATCCCTTTGATCTCCTTTTGTTGTCGAATTGCTCTGGCTAGGACTTCAAGTACAATGTTGAATAGGTATGGAGAAAGTGGACAGCCTTGTCTAGTCCCTGATTTTAGAGGGATTGCTTCAAGCTTTTCACCATTTACTTTGATGTTGGCTACTGGTTTGCTGTAGATTGCTTTTATCATGTTTAGGTATGGGCCTTGAATTCCTGATCTTTCCAAGACTTTTATCATGAATGGGTGTTGGATCTTGTCAAATGCTTTTTCCGCATCTAACGAGATGACCATGTGGTTTTTGTCTTTGAGTTTGTTTATATACTAGATTACGTTGATGGATTTCCGTATATTGAACCATCCCTGCATCCCTGGGATGAAACCTACTTGGTCAGGATGGATGATTGTTTTGATGTGTTCTTGGATTCGGTTAGCAAGAACTTTATTGATGATTTTTGCATCAATATTCATAAGGGATATTGGTCTGAAGTTTTCTATCTTTGTTGGGTCTTTTTGTGGTTTAGGTATCAGAGTAATTGTGGCTTCATAGAATGTGTTGGGTAGAGTACCTTCTGTTTCTATTTTGTGGAATAGTTTGTGAAGAACTGGGATTAGATCTTCTTTGAAGGTCTGATAGAACTCTGCACTAAACCCATCTCGTCCTGGGCTTTTTTTAGTTGGGAGACTATTAATGGCTGCTTCTATTTCTTTGGGGGATATAGGGCTGTTTAGATCATTAACCTGATCTTGATTCAACTTTGGTACCTGGTATCTGTCTAGGAACTTCTCCATTTCATCCAGGTTCTCCAGTTTTGTTGAGTATAGCCTTTGGTAGAAGGATCTGATGGTGTTTTGGATGTCTTCAGGATCTGTTGTTATGTCTCCTTTCTCATTTCTGATTTTGTTAATTAGGATGCTTTCCCTGTGCCCTCTAGTGAGGCTTGCTAAGTGTTTATCTATCTTGTTGATTTTCTCAAAGAACCAGCTCCTTGATTGGTTGATTCTGTGAATAGTTCTTCTTGTTTCCACTTGGTTGATTTCGCCCCTGAGTTTGATTATTTCCTGCTGTCTACTCCTCTTGGGTGAGTTTGCTTCCTTTTGTTCTAGTGCTTTTAAGTGTGTTGTCAAGTTGCTAATGTGTGCTCTCTCTAGTTTCTTTTTGGAGGCACTCAGAGCTATGAGTTTTCCTCTTAGAAATGCTTTCATTGCGTCCCATAAGTTTGGGTATGTTGTGGCTTCATTTTCATTGAACTCTAAAAAGTCCTTAATTTCTTTCTTTATTCCTTCCTTGACCAAGGTATCATTGAGAAGAGTGCTGTTCAGTTTCCACGTGAAGGTTGGCTTTCTATTATTTATTTTGTTATTGAAGATCAGCCTTAGTCCATGGTGATCTGATAGGATGCATGGGACAATTTCAATATATTTGTATCTGTTGAGGCTTGTTTTGTGACCAATTATGTGGTCAATTTTGGAGAAGGTACCATGAGGTGCTGAGAAGAAGGTATATCCTTTTGTTTTAGGATAGAATGTTCTGTAGATATCTGCCAGATCCATTTGATTCGTAATTTCTCTTAGTTTCTCTGTGTCCCTGTTTAGTTTCTGTTTCCATGATCTGTCCATTGGTGAAAGTGGTGTGTTGAAGTCTCCCACTATTATTGTATGAGGTGCAATGTGTGCTTTGAGATTTACTAAAGTTTCTTTAATGAATGTGGCTGCCTTTGTATTTGGAGCATAGATATTCAGGATTGATAGTTCCTCTTGGAGGATTTTACCTTTGATGAGTATGAAGTGTCCCTCCCTGTCTTTTTTAGTGACTTTGGGTTGGAAGTCAATCTTATCAGATATTAGAATGGCTACTCCAGCTTGTTTCTTCATACCATTTGCTTGGAAAATTGTTTTCCAGCCTTTCATTCTGAGGTAGTGTCTATCTTTTTCTCTGAGATGAGTTTCCTGTAAGCAGCAAAATGTTGGGTCTTGTTTGTGTAGCCAGTTTGTTAGTCTATGTCTTTTTATCGGGGAGTTGAGTCCATTGATATTAAGAGATATTAAGGAAAAGTAATTGTTGTTTCCTGTTATTTTTGTTGTTAAAGTTGGCATTCTGTTCTTGTGGCTGTCTTCTTTTAGGTTTGTTGAGGGATTACCTTCTTGTTGTTTCTAGGGCGTGCTTCCTGTCCTTGTATTGGTTTTTTTCTGTTATTATCCTTTGAAGGGCTGGATTCGTGGAGAGATAATGTGTGAATTTGGTTTTGTCGTGGAATAATTTGGTTTCTCCATCTATGTTAATTGAGAGTTTGGCTGGGTATAGTAGCCTGGGCTGGAGTTTGTGTTCTTTTAGTGTCTGTATAACATCCGTCCAGGATCTTCTGGCTTTCATAGTCTCTGGTGAAAAATCTGGTGTAATTCTGATAGGCTTGCCTTTATATGTTACTTGGCCTTTTTCTCTTACTGCTTTTAGTATTCTATCTTTATTTAGAGCATTTGTTGTTCTGATTATTATGTGTCGGGAGGTATTTCTTTTCTGGTCCAGTCTATTTGGAGTTCTGTAGGCTTCTTGTATGTTCATGGGCATCTCTTTCTTTAGATTTGGGAAGTTTTCTTCTATAATTTTGTTGAAGATGTTTGCTGGTCCTTTGAGTTGAAAATCTTCATTCTCATCCACTCCTATTATCCGTAGGTTCGGTCTTGTCATTGTGTCCTGTATTTCTTGGATGTTTTGAGTTAGGATCTTTTTGCATTTTACATTTTCCTTGATTGTTGTGCCGATGTTCTCTATGGAATCTTCTGCACCTGAGATTCTCTCTTCCATCTCTTGTATTCTGTTGCTGATGCTGGTATCTATGGTTCCAGATTTCTTTCCTAGGGTTTCTATCTCCAGTGTTGCCTCATTTTGGGTTTTCTTTATTGTGTCTACTTCCCTTTTTAGGTCTAGTATGGTTTTCTTCATTTCCATCATCTGTTTGGATGTGTTTTCCTGTTTTTCATTAAGGACTTCTACCTGTTTGATTATGTTATCCTGTTTTTCTTTAAGGATTTGTAACTCTTTAGCAGTGTTCTCCTGGAATTCTTTAAGGGATTTTTGTGCTTCCTCTTTACTGTCTTCTACCTGTTTACCAGTGTTCCTTTGTATTTCTTTAAGTGTGTTATTAAAGTCCTTCTTGAAGTCCTCTACCATCATCAGGAGATATGCTTTTAGATCCGTGTCTAGCTTTTCCGGTGTGTTGGGGTGCCCTGGACTGGGCGAAGTGGGAGTGCTGGGTTCTGATGATGGTGAGTGGTCTTGGTTTCTGTTAGTAAGATTATTACGTTTACCTTTCGCCATCTGGTAATCTCTGGGGTTAGTTTTTGTCATTGTCATTGTTTAAAGATTGGAGCAGAAGCTGTGTTCCACTCACCAGCAGTCTCTAAATCCTGTGGCGGGGGTCATGGGTAGCTGGCGGTACCCAGGTGCTGGTCCAGCCAGAAGAGGCCTGTGGTCCTACTCAGGCTGGTTTTCTGCTTCCCTAACAAATGCAGTCTCTGGTCCTGCGTGCAATTGGATTGGAGCAGAAGCTGTGTTCCACTCTCCAGAAGTCTTAAGATCCTGTGGAGGGTGTTGTGGGTAGCTGGGGAGTGTCAGCCAACCCTGTGCCCTAGCTACCCAGGTGCTTTTCTGACCGGAAGAGGCTTGTGGCCCTACGTAGGCCGGATTTCTGCCTCCCCAACCGAAGCAGTCTCAGGTCCCGCGTGATTGGACTGGAGCAGAAGCTGTGTTCCACTCACCAGCAGTCTCAAAATCCTGTGGCGGGGGTCATGGGTAGCTGGCGGGTGTCAGCTGACCCTGTGCTCTAGCTACACCGGTGCTGATCCGGCCGGATGAGGCCTGTGGCCCTACTCAGGCCGGTTTCTGCTTCCCAACTAATGCAGTCTCAGGTCCCGCGTGCAATTGGATTGGAGCAGAAGCTGTGTTCCACTCACCAGAAGTCTTAAGATCCTGTGGCGGGTGTTGTGGGTAGCTGGCAAGTGTCAGCCGACCCTGCGCCCTAGCTACCCAGGTGCTTTTCTGACCGGAAGAGGCTTGTCTCTAACTTCTTTTTATCCTTTTGATCACGGAGATTCCCCTGCTCCTCTTTTGAAGTGCTAGAATTAAAGGCATGCACCACCGTGTCATGATCTTGTTTTCAGTTTTCTCTCTAATGACTTCTAGTGTTTCTCCAGACAGTTGACTGGAATGAGCATTCTATGGCAAACGTAAGATCATAGAGAAATCAGAAAACACAATCGAGATATTGAGAAAACAAAACCTTGGGGCTGGTGAGATGGTTCAGCAGCTAAGAACACATACTACTCATGCAAAGGACTTGAGTTTGCTTCCTAGCACCCACATCAGGCAGCTCAAACTGCCTGTAACTCCAGCTCCTAAGGGATATGATGTCTCTGGCCTCCTGAGCATCTGCACTCACATGCATTTGCCTCCACACATAGATAGGTGCATACACATAATTAAAAGCAAAACATGTCTTTAAAAACTTAAGAAACCTTGTCATAGGTGAAAACTCTTAAAAATAAGCTGAATTTATAAATTTGTGTTTAAATCATACCAAATACATCCATAGAATTTTTTTGTTTCATTTTATGTCCCTTAGTGAACAAAACACAGCCAAGTTTTATGCTCTGTCCTGATGCTGTGACAAAGAGCTGAAAGAAACAACTTGAAAAGAAAGAAGAATAAGCCAGGGGTGGTGGTTCCTACCTGTAATCTCAGCAGGAAGATAAAGAAGGGTGAATAACTGGCAATTGGAGGCCAGCCTGATCTATATGGCGAGTTTCAGGACAGCCAGAGCTATATAACAAAATACTTAGTGAAGAGAAGCAATGGCTGGTGGTGAAGAGATTCTTCAGTGGTTAAGGATGCTTTTTGTTCTATTGTTAAGACTCAGAGGTTGGATCCCAATAACCATGCTACATGGTTCAGAAACGTTTCTAACTCCAACTATGAGGGATATGATATTCTCTTCTGGCCTCCAAGGGCACCCACATCTCTCTCTCTCTCTCTCTCTCTCTCTCTCTCTCTCTCTCTCTCTCTCTCTGTCTCTGTCTCCCTCCCTCTCTTTCTCTCCCGTGTGTGTGTGTGTGTGTGTGTGTGTGTGTATGTGTGCACGCGCGCGCACAGCATGCACACGTGTATACACGCAAATAAAGTAAATCTTTGTGCTGCAAAGAAAGGATTTATTTTGTATCACAGTTTAAAAGGTATCAGTCTGTTGTCAGTTTGATCGATTTCTATGGGTCTGTTGTGAAGCAAAGCAACATGGTGGAAGGAGTGGGTGGGCAAGACATAGAAAAAGCAAGACAGTGAAAAACTGCAGCAAAGAATGCCCCCAAGGGTACATCCAAATGACCTAAATTCTCCAACTGAACCCCAGAAAAGAATCTACATCTCTCTAAAAAAGGTGTTGCCAGCTGGTAAGCAAGCCTTCCACATATATGAGCCTGTAGAGGACATTTCCTACTGATGCTATAACAGTTCCAGAATAAGGCTAATGTGGACTGGGACAGATGGTTGGAGGGAAAAGAAGTAATTATTCCTTTCCCTTTCAAAATGGAGGGCAAGAGCCATTGTCTATACCAGGTAGAACACAAAGGGGATCAGCAGAAGTGTCCTTAGAGTGCCGAGGAATACTCCTAATGGAAACATAGACTGTCTTTTCCTAGAGATATGAGCAGAGTATCTGCTTGAATATAAGTGGCCCTGAAATAAAAGTTAAATGGTAATTTGGCTAAATTTGAAGGTTGAGAATATCTTTTCCTTTTTCAACTTGAGAAGACGTCATTTAGGACAAGAGTTGCAGTGGCCAAATGTCTACTTATAATATTTTAATTTAAACTTTAGTTATGCATGTGTGGTTTAGAGCACATGGTATAGGAACTGCACTGCTACACAAACTGCTTGGGTTTGCTCTCATATTTCATGCTGCAATGTTTCAAATGCCACACATGCATTTTGACATTCACTTCACCTAGAGCCACTTTAAAACATGGCACTATATGCCCTTCCTTGACTGCTCTGCCTTTTGAATACGTGTACCATTGCAGCATTAGAATTGTTTCCCTATTCTCATCTTCTTATTAACAGTGAGGAGCACCAGGACAGCAGCACCTATACTCTTATCTTATATTTATTTGTCAGTGAGGGGCATGCTATGGTGTACATGTGGAGGTCAGGTGACAACTTACTGGGCCTGGTTCTCTCAAAGTGAACTCGAGTCCTCATTTTGGAGATAGGTGTTTTTACTCCCGAGCCATCTATCCAGCTCAACCTAAGTGTTTAACGAATGTTAATAAAGCTTATTTTTTTAAGGCTTGTATTCAGTGGTACCTAGAACTGCAGTTTGAAATAATTTTTCCAGAAATAATGGCATAATCTGTGTTCAAGTTGATTTTTTTCCTTCCTCCATCATGCTAAGTGACCTCTCTAAACATTCAAATCCAGCTGTGATTGAGGTAATTTCAGGTTAATGTATCTTTTCCAAATAGTGATTTGTTGTTCAAAATGAAGTAATTGAGAAGCTGTCTTTAATATGGCAACCATAATAAGGAATTTATTTTTGATTGGATAATTCTGAGGAAAAAAAAAACCTTTCTCTTATATTTGGGTACAAGGAGAATTTGGAGGAAAGAAGTTATTAAAAATTTGGGGATAGAGCTGGGTGGTGGTGATGCACACCTTTAATTCCAGCACTCGAGAGGCAGATCATTGAGATCTAGGCCAGCCTAATCTACAGAGCAAATTCCAGGATAGCCAGGACTACACAAACAAACCCTGTCTCAAAAACAAAACTAAGTAACTAAGTAACTAACTAACTAAATTTTGGAACGAAGTGTTGTCTAAATTTATATTAACATAAATTTAAGGAAAAACATTTGATTGTGATAAAACAAGAAACTATGACGTAAGGCATACCATGCAGAGATATTCAGAAAGCTACTTAGAGAGTTTGATTGTATCTTGGGCTACATGTGACACTGTCTCTAATATAAAAAGTCCACAATATGGAAATTATCCAAATGAGAGATGAAGAACCATATCATGGGTCGTCAGTACAGAAGGAAGAGACAAATTTAGAATTGCTTGGAGTTTGAGGTGATAGAGGAATTTTTTGTCTCTATTATGAGGGTGCCAGGAGATGGGCATATGCAGGATAGCTTCTGTCTGCCTAGTTTGGGAGAATAAAAACAATGTTTTATTTCACATACACAAGTATAAACCACAGCAAGACCTATTGTGAGCACGCATATTCTTGCTCTCTGTGGCTTGTTCAGGTAGGAAGAATCTGGAGATGAAGAAAGAGGGTCAGAAAACACAATTGAAATTCATAAATATCTCCCAGTGCTAATACCCACAGCTGTGGGAATGAGCAGATTTCAAACCATGGATGTTTTGTATAAAGTAACAAGTCTGGATTTGGGTTCTAAATATTTATTTATTTTATTTTTGTGAGTGTGTCTGTCTGTGTGTGTGTGTGTGTTTGTGTGTGTGTATGAGAGAGAGAGAGAGAGAAAGAGAGACAGAGAGAGAGAGAGAGAGAGAGAGAGAGAGAGAGAGAGAGAGAGAGAGAGCAAGCATGTATGTGTATGAAGATGAAGTTACAGGCAAGGTTGTGGGCTACCATGCAGACTAAAACCAGGTTCTCTGCAAGAGCAGTAAGTGCTCTTAACTGCTGAACCATTGCTCTAGCACACAAAAGAGGGCTTCTCTTTCAAAAATTTATGTTTTTGAGTCAGGATAACACCTGCCTGCTAGCTGAACTGCCCCACTATGTAGATTCAGTTCCTAAAGACCCATTCCACAATCCCCCCCCACTTCCATAGCCACACACACATAAACACACACACACACACACACACACACACACACCCCGCTCATTGCCTGCCTGGTAGCCATGCCCCTACCCCTGCCCCCAACTGCAGTGGACTTCTGTTGCCCAGGTATAGGCCATGCCAGCCAAAGCAAAACAAAACAAAAAACCCAAACAAACAAAAAACAAAACAAAACAAAACAAAACAAACCCCCAAACTTCAGCAGCCCAGGAGCAAGGTATGCCAGTAAGAAGTACAGCTGTCCATGTGTAGGCTAGCCAAGACAAAGAAGTAGAGCAGGCCACTACAGTTTGAAGAATAGATGCAGGTCAAACAAGCCAGAAATTCAGCTAGGCAAACTCGGGCAGAGACTCCTGCTAGACCAGCAGTCATACAAGAACAGATAGGCTGCCCACCAGTGAATATTCCCATTTACTCAGTGCCCACAATTTCCACTCCCTTCCTCATCACCATATCCTATCCCCCAACATGGGCAGAAACTCCCTACTACATCAAAGGCCAAGCTAGCTGCTAGAAGTCCAGGTTCCAACTTGGAAAGAGGTTCCCTACAGGTTCCCTATTAGCATTCTGTCTAAACTCCACCCCACAGTTACCTGGCAACAGCCAGGTAGGCTGCTTGTCCCCTCCTTCCTCTCTCTCTCTCTCTCTCTCTCTCTCTCTCTCTCTCTCTCTCTCTCTCTCTCTCTCTCTCTCTCTCTCTCTCCCTCTCTCTCTCTCGCCCCTCTCTCTTGCCTCTTGCTCTCTTTCTCCCTCTCTCTCCCCATTCGCTTCCCCCATCTCTCCATGTGTTCATGACCAGCCTCTACTTCTCTACTCTTTCCGTCTCTCTACCTTTCTCTGCCTCTACTACCCTCTTAAATCCCCTCCCCATGCCCTGAATAAACTCTCTTCTATACTATACTGATGTGTGGCTGTTCCCTCAGGGGGAAGGGATGCCTTGGTATGGGTCCACTGAGGCACCCCTTTCCCCCACACCTCACCACACCCCCATAGAACATATCTTATTATCTCTTTATCTGTTTATAAACACATCAAAATCAGCCACCAGAAATCCAGTTCACAAAGACCAGAAGACCAAAGAGGAAACAGAAACCAAGGAAGAAAGCACCCGTCCAGCAGAGACAAACTCAGAAATTAGCACCTAGACCAGTGGTCATTCCAAACCCAGATGCCTAAATCCCAGTGTAAAAGCACAATAACAACCACGGCAATATAGCACCACCAAAGTCCAGCTATCCTTTGACAGCAAGACCTGACTATTCCAACACAGCTGAAGCACAAGAAAAAAGACCTTAAAACCAACTGTATACAGAGAATAGAGGGCCTATGAGGAATGAAAATAAAATCCCTTAAAGAAAGGGATAAGGCAAACCAAATAAATAAATCAACAAGTAAGTAAATAAACAAATAAATAAATGACTTACATAATGCCAAGAAAGCCAATAAATAACAAACAAAAAAGTAGGTAAGGGAAACTATTCAAGACCTGAAAATGGAAATAGTAGCCATAAAGAAAACACAAACAAAGAGAACTCAGTTAAACAGAAAATCTGGGTAAATGAATAGGAACTACAGATACAAGCAACACCAACAATACAACAGAATACTAGAGATGGGAGATGATACTGAAGAAATCAAATGTTAAAGAAAATGTTAAATGTAAAGACTTCCTAACACAAAACATCTCAGAAATCTGAGACACTATAAAAAGACTAAATCAAAAATAATAAGATTATAAGGAAAAGAATTCCAGCTCAAAGGGTCAGAAAATATTTTTTAAACAAAATCATAGATGAAAAAAATTTCTAACTTAAAGAAGAACATGCCTATAAAGGTACAAGAAGCTTAGAGAACACCAAATAGATGGGAGAAGAAAAGAAATTTCCTCAACTACCTAATAATCAGAACACTGATCATACAGATCAAAGAAAGAATATTAAAAGCTACAAGGAAAAAAGGATAATAACATAAAAAGAGCTGGAATTACACCTATTAGAATTAGGCCTGGCTTCTTCTTCTTCTTCTTCTTCTTCTTCTTCTTCTTCTTCTTCTTCTTCTTCTTCTTCTTCTTCTTCTTCTTCTTCTTCTTCTTCTTTTTTCTTATTTTATTTATTTTTTATTAGATATTTTCTTTATATACATTTCAAATGCTATCCTGAAAGTTCCCTATAACCTCTCTCCGCCCTCCTCCCCTACCCACCCACTCCTGCTCCTTGGCCCTGGCTTTCCCCTGGAGACTCTAAAAGCCAGAAAGACCTGGACAGTTGTCTTGCAGATTCTAAGAGACCATGGATGCTAGCCTAGACTACTATACCCAGCAAAACTTTGAATCACCTTAGACGAAGAAAACAAGATATTCCATGATATGTAAACAATATCAATACACATATACGGTTCTACAGAATGTACTCTAATGAAAATTCCAACCCAAGACAGTTAACCACATCTTCCCCCCCCAAAAAAAAAACAACCCACAGGCAATAAATAATATCACACGAGCAAAACCTGAATAAAGGAAGCACACACACACACTCACACACACACACACACACACACACACACACACACACACACACACACACACACACACACTACTACCACTACCAATACCAACAATAAAATAATAGGAGTTAACAATCATCATTGCTCGTTAATATCTCTCAATATCAATGGAGTCAATTTCCGAATAAAAACTCACAGGCTAGCAGAATGAATGTGAAAACAGTATCCATCCTTCTGCTGCATACAAGAAACACATAACAACATGAAAGATAGGCATTACCTCAGAATAAAGGGTTCAAAAAAGCTTTTCCAAGCAAATGAATACAAGAAGCAACTTGGTGTAGTAATTCTACTATTTAATAAAATAGATTTTCAACCAAAATTAATGAAAAGCGATAAGGAAGGACTTTATATTCATCAAATGAAAAAAAATTTAGCAAGATGATATCTCAATTCTGAACATCTATCCTACAAACACAAGGGCATCCCCTTCTGTAAAAGAAACATTAGTAAAGTTTAATTCATACATTGAACCACACAAATTAATAGAAGGGGACTTTAATACCCTACTTTCATCAATTGACAGGTCATTCAGACAAAAACTAAACAGAGAAATAATGGAGCTAACAGATGTTATGAACCTAATGGACCTAACAGACATCTATAGTACATTTTACCCAAACACAAAAGAGTATACCTTCTTCTCAGCACCTCACAGAACCTTCTCCAAAATAGACCACAGTCATAAAGCAAGTCTCAACAGATACAAGTAAATTGAAATAACTCTGTATTCTCTCAGAAAACCAAGGATTAAAACTGGATTTCAACAACAAAAGAAACAACAAAAA
The DNA here is from genome assembly GCF_978045245.1 of Mus caroli. Classification (NCBI taxonomy): domain Eukaryota; kingdom Metazoa; phylum Chordata; class Mammalia; order Rodentia; family Muridae; genus Mus; species Mus caroli. The sequence goes on from NW_028227260.1 coordinate 3,374,409, forward strand.
GCCTACAGACTCATAGAAACTGAACAACTCCCTGCTGAATGACCACTGGGTTGAGGCAAAAATAGAAAGAAAGACTTCCTAGAATTCAGTTAAAATGAATGCATAACACAACCAAAGCACACAATGAAAGTGATAATAAGAAAAATATTCATAGTACTAAGTATCTTCCTAAAGAAATTAGAGAGATCTTACTGGTGACTTAATAGCACACCTGAAATCTCTATGAAATATCTGTAGCACACACACACACACACACACACACACACACACACACACACACACACACAAAGCAAACTCACCCTAAAGGAGTATACAAGTAGACAGCACAGGGAATAATCAAACTGAGGGTTGAATTCAATAAAAATGGAAACAAAGAGAACGATTCAAAGAATCAATGAAATGAGGAGTTGGTTCTTTGAGAAAATCAACAAGATAGACAAACCCTAATTCAAATTAACTGAACTGACCAGGGATATTGGGGCCTGGCAGAGATCAGGGGCCTAAAGGAATCAATATCACAGCAAAGTCCTCACATAAATGGTATAGTGGAGTAGCTTGGTAATTTTGTAGGATTCTTAACAGTGGGATCAAGGGCTATCTGACACTTTGCCTGCTTCCACAAGATCCCATTTCTCTGCTTGAGTTGCCTCATTCTGTCTTAACTTACATGCCTTGTTCTATTGTAGCTTGTTATTCTGTTTGGTTGACTTCCCTGGCAGGCCTTCTCTTTTAGGAGGGGAGGTAGAGGGGAGGTGGACCCGAGGAAGAGGGAAGGGGGGAAGAGACTTGGGGAGGGGCAAATGTAGGTGGGATGTAATATATGAGAGAAGAAGAAAAAGCAAAAGAAAAGGAAAATTATAAACGCACCCAAGAGGACATGGAGAACAAATAAAATGTTGTATTTAAACCATTATGTTGCTTCAACCAGCAATCAGCCATATTTGATATTCTTAGGTAACATTTTAAACTATATACTTTGATTTCTATGTACACATCATTTTATTATAGTTTTTTTTTTACTTTTCCATAATAATAAATGTTTAATTACAAGGAAAGGCACATGTACTTTTATTTTATATGTATGAGTGTTTTGCCTGCATGTATACATGTGCACCACAGAGACCAGAAGAAGGTGTTGGGTCCACTGGAACTAGAGTTAAGGATCATTGCATGCTTCCATGTGGGTACTTGGAACTGAACCAAGACCCCTGAAAGAACAGTGATTTCTCCTAACTATTGATCCATCTCTCCATCCCTGGGTTTGGGCTTTAGCAATATCATCATTATTAGAACTGAGGGGAGAGAGAGAGAGAGAGAGAGAGAGAGAGAGAGAGAGAGAGAGAGAGAGAGAAGAGAGAGAGAGAGAGAGAGAGAGAGAGAGGGAGAGAGAGAGAGAGAGAGAGAGAGAGAGAGAGAGAGAGAGAGAGGGAGGGAGGGAGGGAGAGAGAGAGAGAGAGAGAGAGAGAGAGAGAGAGAGGAGAGAGAGAGAGAGAGAGAGAGAGAGAGAGAGAGAGAGAGAGAGAGAGAATGTTCTGGTGGAAAACAGGTGAATATAAGGAGGCTAAATTAAAAAAGGAATCAATATCACAGCAAAGGACATTAGCAGTGAGAAATACTGAAGGAATTACAAGTGCCATGAACTTCTAGGCAAGGCTCAGAGCTCCTCAGGAAGATAGAACATTTTTGACTGCTAGCAACCTATAGCAGTTTGGTGATGATGTTTAAGGAAGTTGAGTGGACATAATTAGCACCCATGAATATGATAACGACCCTGGTACAAACAAATGAACATGGTCTTTATCCATACTTGCTCATGGTCATACTGTACATCCTTTAACTTAGGCCCTCCTTTGGTCCTTTCTCCAGAACCTCAACATCACTCTCGGCACTACTTGTAGACTTCTGTGGATCGGTCAGGTTGTTACTGATACATACCTAATTTCTTCCAGTCTCTCCAACTCTGACTAGGCTGTCAAATTGGTGGGATTCTCTGTAAAACAGCTAACAGATTCATCTGAAGATTTACATATGTCTTCCTGAGTACTTTGTATCAGGCCAATGTGAAGGAACTATGGAGACACAGATGGTTCAATGAGGGCACATGTTTCAGATAAAGTTATTCAAGCAAGCAGGCTTTGAAATAATTAATGAAAGCTACAATTGGTGTCTTTTCTTTGAAGAGCAGATAACCTTTCAGTGATTTTACTGCAGAGGAAATAATACATCCATTAGTTGACCCTTAAAATTCCTTCCTGCCTTAAGAGCCAGTGGTTTTTCAATGCCCAACAGAGCATAGAAATCAGGGACATCAGGTTGAAAAGGGACCTTAAGAGATCATTTGCTTAGCTTTCTTCCAAAGAAATATGTCTGTTTTATCACCTTATGGAAAAAGAACATTCCCAGATTCTTTTTATTGGTGATGTTTAAAAAGTTTATGTTTGGGAACATTTTAAGTTCCTAGAAACATTGAATGGACAGTATAGAATTCCCATACACCCTTGACCCATGCCCATAGGCACAGTTTCCTCCACAGTCAACACTACACACTTGAGTGGCCAATTTATCACAACTGGTGAACCTACTTTGACACATCATTATCACCCAGAGTCCATAACTGACACTAGGGTTTCACTCTTACTGTTGTACACTCCATGGATTTTGACAAATGTTAAATGACATGTATACACCATTGTAGAATAGTTTTGTGACAGAATAGTTTCACTGCCTTGAAAATTCTGTGTTCTGCCTGTTCATGCATTTATTCCTGTTAGTGCCAAGCAGCCACTAGTATGTTTTCTGTCTTATCAGCATTCCTGAAGGTTGGTCTCTTAGCTAGAAGTATTAGTCTGTATTACCCTGTATTAGTTGGAGTTCTCAGAGCAGTGGTTCTCAACCTGTTGGTCACAACTCCCTTGGAATACTTCTATCTCCAAAATATGTACATTACAACTCACAACTATCAAAATTGCAATTATGCCATAGCAACAAAAATAACTTTATGTTTGAGAGCTATATTAAAGAGTCCCTTTACGAGGAACTATCTTAAAGTTTCACAGCATCAGAAAAGTTAAGAACCATTGCTACATATCTTTACTACTAAGCCCCACACTTCTGAGTTCTAACTCAAAAACTGGAACTTTTCTTTTTCTTCTTTCTTTGTTTCAGATATTGGCCCAAATATATAAATATATAAAGGATATATATATATATATATATATATATATATATGTACATATATATATACGTATATATACATATATATGCATATACACACAATGCTAACATATAGAGATTTATTAATATATTCATTATATATCCATACATATATTATTTATTATTTATTAGAATGACCTACAGGATGTGATCCACCTAGTCCAACAATAGCAACAGAAAGTTCCAGTGTCCAGTAGTTGCTTAGTACATGAAGCTGGATGCCTTATCTGGTTTTCAATATATGCCAGAATTCTGAAGAAATAAGCTCTAATAATGCAGTGAAGGAACGGACTTGCTAGCAAGAATGAAGGCAAACAGACAAAGAGTAAGTTTTTCTTCTTCCATGTCCTTTATATAGGCTTCCAACAGAAGCCTATATTTTCCCTCATCAAAAGTTTCAGATGAAAGGTGAACCTTCACATTTCAAATGATTTAATTAAGAAAAATCCCTCACAGGTGTATCCAAGTACTTGGGTTTTAGTTAATTCCAGATGTAGTCAAGTTGACAACCAAGAATAGCCATTATTATAGTCCTAGTTGCATCAGCTTTTAAGAAAGTGGGCACTAGAGGACAGGGGAGCTAGTATACCAGTTAAAAATCACTTGCTGCTCTTGCAGAGGACTTGAGTTTGTTTTTCTACACACATAGGGCAGCTCGCAATTGTCTGTAACTCTAGTTCTGGGAGATCTGACATCCTTTTCTCACTTCTTTGAGTACCAGGCATACTTGACTTGAACATACATACATAAAGGCAAGCCATTCATACACATGAAATAAAACCAAACAAATCCTTAAAACAAAACAATACAAGAGTTGTCCTTTATCAAGAAGAAATGGTTTTCCCTGGGGCCTCAGCAAAGCTCTTCTCCTTTATATTCTTTTAAATTAAAAAAAAATGTATGTGTGTATGTTTTGCCTACATGTATGTCTGTGTAACACACACATGCCTTGTGCCTGAGAAGGGCAGAAGAAAGTGGGGAAACCCCAGGATCTGGAGTTATAGAGGGTTGTGAGCTGACATGTGAGTGCTGGGAATTGAATCTAGGTCCTTCAGAAGAGGATCCAGCACTCTTAAATGCTGACCCATTCCCTTCAGACCTTCATAAGGTATTTTAAGTTCTGAGGAGGGGCACTTTTGATACTTCTCTTTATTGGAATTGATGTTACTATGGAAACTTGAGGTGAGATCTAAAGCTGATCATGAAGGGAATGGTCCATCCTCAATGGCCTGCAAGCCTGCTTAGCTACCTATCATTGTGACTGAGCTCTGGCAAATATACAAATACAAATACAAATACAAATACAAATACAAATACAAATACAAATACAAATACAAATACAAATACAAATACAAATACAAATACAAATACAAATACAAATACAAATACAAATACAAATAGTGAGATCTTAGTGTAGGTCTGAGACATTCAAAGTTCTGTGTGCTTCTTCCTTTTCCTGTTTCACCTCGGACAACCCTATAGTCTACATGAAGTCCTGCTACTTCCACTTTCCTCCTTTTCATATGCTTTAAAAATATTTGTATTTATTATTATATATAATCATATATATATATATATATATAATTAGAGAATAGAGATGGGCAGGTTCATGGACAGAGATAACAAAATTGCCCTTTAGAAAGGAACTTTATTGGGAGAGAGAAACTTGTAACCCTAGGTGGGCCTTGAGGTAGAAGAGCATTATGAGAAACAATAAATTGTTTTAGAGACAACATGACAGAGCCTTAAAAGAAAGGAAAGATGCTCCTTTAAAACCTGAAGAGGATCCTCATTAAGCATGATAGCTTAAAATAAGAGTAACCTAGGTAGCTATCATGGACAGCATGATGTGTTGAGGTCTAGACAGGTGAGATTTCTGGGAAATCCCCCCACCCCACCCCCAAAACAATCTGAGTTTTACAAAAGTTTGGCAGTCAGGCTGTGGTGCTCACTTTTAATCCCAGGAGGCAGAGGCAGTCAGATCTCTGTGAGTTCAAGTCCATCCTGGTCTACAGAACTAGTTCTAGGACATCCACACCCATTCAGAGAAAACCTTTCTTGAAGAAACCACACACTGCACCTCAAACAATAATAGTGGGAGACTTTACCACCCCACTCTCAGCAATGGACAAATCATGGAAACACAAACTAGACAGAGACATATTAAAACTAACAGAAGTTATGGGCCAAACGGATTTAACAGATATCTATGGAACAGTTCCTCCTAAAACAAAAGGATATAATTTCTTCTCAGCACCTCATGGTGCCTTCTCCAAAACTGACCGTATAAAACAGGCCTCAACAGATACAAAAAGATTGAAATAATCCCATGCACCTTATCAGATCACGATGGACTAAGGCTGGTATTCAATAGCAACAAAAACAACAAAAAGCTCACATACACATGGAATCCCTACTTAATGATAACTTGGTCAAGGAATAAATAAAGAAATAAAAGACTTTTTAGAATTCAATGAGAATGAAGATACAGCATATCAAAACTTATGGGACACATTGAAAGCAGTGCCGAGAGGAAAACTCATAGTTCTGAGTGCCTCCATAAAGAAACTGGAGAGAGCATACACTAGCAGCTTAACAACACATCTGGAAGCTCTAGAACAAAAAAAGCAAATTCACCCAAGAGGAGTAGATGGCAGGAAGTAATCAAACTCAGGGCTGAAATCAACCAAATAGAAACAAAAAGAAGTATAAAAAGAATCAACAAAACCAGTAGCTGGTTCTTTGAGAAAATCAACAAGATAGATAAGCCCTTAGCCAGACTATCCAGAGGGCACAGAGACAGTATCCAAATTAACAAAATCAGAAATTAAAAGGAAGATATAACAATAGAAACTGAGGAAATAAAAAAAAATCATCAGATCTTACTAAAGATGCCTATACTCAACATAACTAGAAAATCTGGATGAGTTGGGCAATTTTCTAGACAGATACCAGCTACCAAAGTTAAATCTGGATCAGATAAACCATCTAAACAGTCCCATAACCCCTAAAGAGATAGAAGCAGTCATTAAAAGTCTCCCAACCAAAAAAGAAAGAAAGAAAAAAAAAAAAACAACCCAAAATTGCAGGACAAGATAGGCTTAGTGCAGAAATCTATCAGACCTTCAGAGAAGACCTAATACCAATACTCTTCAAACTATTCCACAAAAGAGAAGCAGAAGGAACACTACCCAATTCATTGTATGAAGCCACAGTTACTCTGCATATTCTTCCTTGGAGATTGAATGGTTTTGGACTAATCAGGAACTCGTCACAAATTCCTTTCACAGAGGACTTAGTAAGAGATTTTTCTACTTCTATCATGTTTATTGTTCCAAAAAGAGTTTAAAAACTGAAAAACAAACAAACAACAACAACAAAAACAAAGAGGGCTGGGAGAGAAAGATTCTATAACTGTCTTAGTTAGAGTTTTATTGCTGTGAACAGACACTATGACCAAGGCAACTCATATAAAGGCAACATTTAATTGGGACTGACATACAGGTTCAGTGGTTCAGTCCATTATCATCAAGGTGGGAACATGGCAGCATCCAGGCAGGTATGGTGCAGAAGGAACTGAGAGTTCTACATCTTCATTTGAAGGCTGCTAGAAGACTGGCTTCCAGGCAGCTAGGATGAAGGTCTTAAATCCCACACCTACAGTGACACACTCCCTCCAACAAGGCCACACCTACTTCAAGCATATATAAACCACCATAGTAAGTAAGCCTAATAAGCCCGTTTGCCAATTTTCCAAGCCAAACTTTGATGGAGTGTTTATTTTGCTCTCTGCATGGTGCCCTATCTGCGATGAGAAGACAATTGTTTTTTCATACTCCCAGTTGACACAACTACATATAAATAGGGTCTTTTTTGCTTTAGAAAGGTCTGACTAAGAAATTTTTTTCTTAAGTGAAGGTAATGATAATTATGAAACTATGTAATGAAAACTATGTAATATTTATTACTCTATTTCCATTTTCTAGAGTTGGGAAAATATATTTGTTTTCTTCCATGGGATACACTTATAGGTAACTGACAACAGAAATTTTTCATTTTTCCCCAATTGCTTTGGACCTGGGGAATACAGGTTGATGGTAAGAAAGTAGAATAACAAAAGGATACAGATTTTATTATACACTAATTATGGCTAATATTGTACATTTGACCTAAGAGGAATGACATAGCTTTTAAACCACAAGACATGTGGAGGCTATATGATTTGATCTATAATCCATCTGCTTTTCATATAACTTTTAGTTTTCTTGGTATGATTTCACTCGGGGTTGAATCTTGGCAACGTCTTAGTCTGACAGCAGTTTTTAAAATATAGAATGTGTGAAAAGGAGAAAAAGACCTGTCATGTTTCTCAATTACAAAAGCCCAGGGCACGGAACAGCTCCATTACTTCCCTTTTCTTTTCATGAATCCAGGAAGTCAAAGAGGGAAGGGTTAGAAGAAAACACACTTTTTAGCCAAAGAAAACCCCACAACAACAATAAAAACCCTAAAAATCAAAACAAAACAAAACCTAGAAAACCTTGCTCTACATAGCTAAGTGAGATAACTAACCATTGACCTCCCAGAAGTCAAGGAGGCCACTTTAGTTTACAGATATGTTCATAAGGGCTCTTTCTGCCATATTTCCCCACTGTCTGTTGCCTTCTAAAGCCAGCAGAACTATGTATTTCTTTCAACTTTCAGAGACGATCTGTGAGCCTGTTACGCCACCTGCTTTGAAAGCCCCTTAGTCTTATTCCTCTAGGACTTTTCCTTCCTCTTGTTTCACTTTTTATTTATCAAAGCAGCCAGACAACACCAAGTAATCAGGGCCAAAGAGTCAACTGGTTGTAGAGAAGAGAGCTGAGCAATAGGAGGGAACCTAAGGACTGTAGAAACTCATCGCTTCTCGGCCTTTTGGCTAAGATCAAGTGTAGGACTGTAGAAACTCATCAGGTTAGATAACCAGTGTGGAAGTAAGAAGTTAATCCTGGCTTCAGTGTGTATGTGTGTTGAGGGGCATGTTGGTTTAGAGGAGAGAGCTAAAACCAGGCATCCAGCATAGCTGAATATGAAGGGGAGTGTGAGGTGTCTTTACCTCAGAAAAACAGACAGAGAAAGACAGAGAGAGAGATAGACAGAGAGAGAGAGAGAGAGAGAGAGAGAGAGGGACAGAGAAACAGAGACAGAGACAGAGAGACAGATGTTTCTCTCAGTGTTCCTTTCTCCTTCCCTCCTTCCCCTCCATTCCCCCTCCCTATTTATTCATATGGGGACTTCAGTCCACTGGTATTTTGGCTCCCACATTCATTGTGGTTTCCCTGTCTCAGTTAAAATTCTCTGGAATATTCCGGCCCCATTCCTACCCACTCCCACACATAGACCCTTCCAGAGGCATCTTTCACAGGTGTTTAAATGAAGGCAAATTTTCATCACGAGGTGGGGCGTGGGCCATGGGTCATGGGGCATGGAGTGGGGAGGGTGGCATTAAATGTGTTATAGGGTTAGGTGGCCTTGTGAGAAGCTAAAGTTTAGTGACTGGTTCAACCAGATAACTGCTTTTTCTTTTGGCTATGTACTTTAAATATATATATTTGGTCTTTCCTTCTTTGCTGTCAGCTGTTTCCCCTACTCCAATTATTATTAGTCCCTGTTACTTCTGCTATCTTCTAGGTGTTGAATGGGGGGAAACAGGTTAAACAGAACAGGTGTGTATCTGTTCTGTGGAGCAGTTCCCAGTGTGAATTGCTTGCCATTTTTTTTTTATTCTCTCCCTTACTCCCCAATGCTAGGAATTAACCAAAAAGCAGGTATGAGCTCAACATTATCTATTGTTAATCTTTAAAGTAATGATTTTCCTTATGGCCTTTCTGTGCAGAGACTAAACTTAATAACTATGGGTCATGGAAGATTCAATTTGCAATTCTGATTATAACTTACATTTTAGTTTGCATTTTGGCTTAAGAAGAGCTATACTGCAGTATGTTTCCATCATCATCATCATCACCATCATCATCACTATCATCATTACAATTACTGTGTGTGTGTGTGTGTGTGTGTGTGTTGTATAAAGAGTGTATATTGTGCCATGGCTTGAATATGGAGGTGAGAGAACAACTTTGCAAAGTCTGTTTTATTGCTCCTTCTACCTTTATATGGGTATATGGGTTCATTCATCAGGCTTACATTGCATGGACTTTACCTGTTGAGCATCCTTTCCTGCTTCTCTCTCTCTCTCTCTCTCTCTCTCTCTCTCTCTCTCTCTCTCTCTCTCACACACACACACACACACACACACACACACACACTACTAAGTCAATTTATTGACTTAGGAGTCACAAATAATTATGCCATTGGACTTTGAGAAAATTACTTTAGAATGATCTTAGATCCACATATTTTAAGTCTGATATTTTGTATTTTGCTCCACTTAATTCCAAAGTTTTATTTTCCTAAGGATGTACTAAAAGGATAGTACAACAAAAATATATATATATATTTTTTACAGCAGCCACGGCTAAGTAATAAATGAATTGAAAAGCTATCAATCAGGAGAGGAGAAAGTGGCTTAGTATCGACAACCTTATTCCTATGAATTTAAATCTAAGAAGTTCTGTTGAATTAAAATTAGCACAAATGTAGCAAAGTTCTGGCAAGTTGGCTCAACAGGGAAGGTGCTTGCCACAAAGTCTGATGAACAGGTTTGATCTCCAGGACTGAAACAATAGGAGCAGAGAACTAACAGATGGAAATTGTCCTATGACCTCCACAGGCACAGCATGGCATGCATAAACATACACATACACACACACACACGCACACGCGCACATGCATGCGCATGCACACTATGTATGTATGTAGTATGTATGTATGTATGTGTATGTATGTATGTATGTATATATGTATATATCAGTCTATCTGTCTATCTGTCTATCTATCTATCTATCTATCTATCTATCTATCTATCTATCTACCTATCCTTTTGCAAACTACATACATACTTTTTTTTTTATTTGAATATGTTTTTGTTTTGTTTTTTTTATATATATTTTTATTACATATTTTCCTCAATTACATTTCCAATACTATCCCAAAAGTCCCCCATAGCGCCCCCCACTTCCCTACCCACCCATTCCCATTCTTTTGGCCCTGGCATTCCCCTATATTGGGGCATATAAAGTTTGCAAGTCCAAACAAAGACTCTAGTTTGTATTCCTGATCTGTATTCCTAGGTTCTCTTCATTCAGTGGAGAACAGAACCCCCTTCCACATTACAAACGTGAAAAATTTGAAAGAAACATGAGATCTGAAATTTGAGATATGGATAATGGTGCTATGAAGAATTTACATGGTTTTGTGTGTGTGTGTGTGTGTGTGTGTGTGCTGAAGAAAAGAACTAGGGAGGTTATTTTGTTTTGGTTTATTTTGCAAGACAAGGCTTCTCTGTGTATGCAGCCTTATGTCCTGGAACTCATTCTGTAGATCAGCCTAGCCTCAAACTCAGAGATCTGTCTCTCTCTCCCTCTCAAATGCTGGTATTAAAGGTGTCCACCACCATACCCAGTCTGATCTACTTTCTATAGATATAAATTTGCTACTTGAATATGTCAGATCCATAAAGGACAGAAGAGATGGTTCAGTGTATAAGAGTATTTATTGAACTTCAGCTGGGATATATGACAAAAAATAAAATGATAAATAAATAAGGTAATTGTTCATTTTTCATCTTCCACATTGTGGCTAACAACAATGTGTAACTCCAGTTCTAGGGGAACTGACATCTTCTGACGTTCAGGGGCACCAAGTATGCACAAAGTAAACAAATATCTTTGCAGACAATACATTCGTATACATCAAATAAATAAATCTAAAAAGAATGTAAAGAATGTCATATATGTGGAATGATACAATACACAGTTATTGCCTCTGGCTTTTAGATATCAAAATTCTTTTGTGATTCACTCATAACATAGTATGTATTATTTATTCTGATAATTACCCAGAAGAAAAGCAGTTTAGGGAAGAAGGGGTTTGTTTAGCGTACAATTGGGAGTTTATCATCTATCATTGTGGAGAATTCAAGGCAGTTAAAAGTAGAAAGAAATTCATACATAAAAAGAAATGCATAAATTCATGCTTACTATGTAACTCACATTCTCCATTCTTGTATGATACATTTCCCAAATCCAGGAAATGATACAGGACACAGAGGAGTGGGTCTTCTCACTTAAAAATCTTAGGTTTTTACTACTGTGAACAGAAACCATGACAAAGGTAACTCTTTATTTATGTAACATCCTGAAGTCCAGGAGAGCCAGACCCACAGCAGGGCCCTTAAGACTTCAAAACTCTTGTCATTCTAGGCGAGCTCATGTCCATTTTCTATAAGTTCAAGGGGGTTGTTAGGAGGCAGGCAGGGGCTGTGCCTCTCCAGTTGTGGGTGAACTTGGTGACTGCACCTGATCAGCACACTGTAGGAAGTGGCCTACGTGTTTAACACAGTTACCAACTGCTGCCTCATTCAAGCGAAGACACTCCTCAAAGGCTTCAAACGGCTCAACACAGGCCTGTCAGATCTGGTGGATGATGGGGTGGGAGGACGTGCAGCAAGCAATGCTCATATTAAGGGGGTGACAATCTCGATGCCACAACTCTGGCTTGGCTGCTACACATTGGACATACTGATCCAGCTCCTGGCTGCAGTATTGAGCAGTGACTTCCAGGGCTGCCTGAATCTTCAGGCGAATTCAGGAGCTGATCAGTCAGGGAGAAGAGCGAAGGCAACTCTTATAAGGACAACATTTAATTGGATCTGGCTTACAGGTTAAGAGGTTCAATTCCATTATCATCAAGGCATGGCTGGAGGAGCTCAGAGTTGTACATCTTTTTCAGAAGGCAAACAGGAGAAGACTGGCATCCTCAGGCAGTTAGGAGGAAGCTCTCAAAGCCTACAACCACAGAGACACACCTCATCCAACAAGATTACACCTACTCCAACAAGGCCACACCTCCAAATAGTGCCACTCCCTGAGCCAAGTATATTCAAACCACCACAATGTTCCTCCTAAGACAAGCCCACAAGCCAACCCAATGTAGACAATCCCTCAATCCCACAGATATGCTCGCCATTTTTGGATTTTAGTTTATTCCAGATGTAGTCAAGTGGAGAACCAAGAATAGCCATCAAACCATTTAAAACTTTTGGTAGTCTTTTACTTACTGAATTTTAACAGTTGTTTTTGTCTTCCCATAGATGATTTGTAATATCTTATCATAGTCTTTAGCTTGTCTTTAATTTTTTAACCATTCCTGTTGAAGCAAAACAATTAATTTTAATAAATTCTGATTTTTACAACTTAAATCATAAAGCTCATATTTTTCCTAGTTTATTTTAGAACTTATATAGTTTTAATTCTTCTATTGCAGTATAGGATACATTACAAATTAATTTTTGTATGCAGCATTAAGTAAACATTTTATTTTTTTCTTTTGCAAATGGATTTCTGATTGTCCCCAAACCATGTAGTAAAAGGGCTGTTCATTTTCTCATTGAATCGTCTTGGTACTTTTGTTGAAAGTAAATTGACCATAAATGAGAGGATTTATTCCTGGCCTCTCATTGATCTCACATTGTCTAACTCCTGTGGCTTTACAGTAAATACTGCAAATATTCCAATATTTGTTGGAACATACTTTAGAAAACCTTTTCTAGGTCTTTTGCATTTCTGTACAACTTTTATAATCTGTTCAATTTGTGTAAAATAGTCTGCTTGGATTTTTATACAGATCACACTGAATTTATAGATCAGTTTGGGAGAGAAATGGCATTTTAATAATGCAGAGTTTTCCAGTTTAGAGTTATGAAATGTTCCTTATCTGCTAGATTTCTGCCCTACTCTGTGAGTGTTCTCTAATTCGCCCGCGAATAAGGACACCACACACAATAGGGTTCTTCTGCAGCAAGCTTTATGCGTCTTGAGAGGGAGAGCATAAGCTTCACAACCGGAGACCCCAGGCAATCCGAGCCCCTCCCTTTTATAAGAAATTCTCCCTGCCTCGGACGTGGCAAGCCATGATTGGCTCAACACTGATTGCCCCATCCCTGAGGCGGAGCTGCCCGGGGCGGGGATTTCCAGCACAGGATGTTTACGAGTTGTTATTGAGGAAATGACTCAGCACAGGATGTTTACGAGTTGTTATTGAGGAAATGACTCAGCACAGGATGTTTACGAGATAGCGGCGCTCCACATCTCCCCCTTTTTTGTCTAATAAAACCAACTGGACACCCAGTATGAGAGGACGGGAACATTGGCCGAATCCTCTTACTCAGAGATGTAAGAACTATGTCCGCAAGCAACAACTAGGCTTGAGTGGGACCCGAAGTTGCTCCGACCTGTCCCTCTGCCATTTTTTCGAGGAGGGGAAGACTAGGGCAGGAAACCCCCACTAGACGGCATATTCCCCAGGTGGGACGGGGGGACCACCTGTGCGATGCATTGCTCTACAATCCTCTAGGGCTGCTGAAGCTCACCCGCTAAAGTGCGGGCAGCCAGCGACCAGTGGTGCAAATCAATTTTGTTTAAGCGCCGCCAACCATACCTGTGCAGATTGCCCCTGCTCCAAGGCAGCAAGCGCCTGGGATATCATGATTTTGTCTCTATTATTTTTCTTATATAATTTGCAAATTAACCATAAGCTAGATACCGATCCGAAGCAAAGGAGAATTCCAAACAAACCCACCCCCACCCATTCCTTAAAATAAGAAACAGCAGAAGAAATCCATGACGAAAAGCCTTCGGTCAAGGAGAGGTCAAGTCTGGTGGAATTGATTTGGACGATGGCCAATCTAAGTTTCTGGAGGGTTTGATCAAAATCAGACGTCCAATTATATAGCAGCTGTTGGGACAAACTCTTAGAAAGATTAGCGGCATATGTGAAATTATAGCATCATGTTTTTTGCCTTGTTCAACCCTTCCTCCGACACGATTTTTTCATTGGACAGGGTTAGGCCCAAATGTTGCATAATGTCTCTCCCCCAAAGGTTTACTGGGAGCGGGAGCACATAAGGTTCGAATTTACCCTTTTGTCCCTCAGGAGCCTTCCAGGTCAAACTCATTGAGCTTATGGCAGGGCATGAATGATATCCCAGACCTTGTAGAGAGTGGGACGATTTTGTAGTGGGCCAAGCTTTTGGCCACCAGTGCGTGGATATAATGCTTTTGTCTGCCCCGGTATCAAGAATACCTTCAAACCTTTTTCCATTTACTTCGAGGCAGAGTTTGGGCCTTTCATTCAGGGATACAACAAGGTAGGCTGAATCAGTTCCTGACGACCCCATCGTTTTGGGACTGGGGCCTGGGGAGTCCTCCCAGAGGGTGTCGGGGAGGAGCAGCAATTGAGCTATCCTATCTCCTGCACTGATGGAAAACACACCCCTGGGGCTGGAACATAAGACCTGTATTTCGGGGGAGTGTAGATGGTCAACAACCCCAGGATGGACCACTAGGCCCCGTAAGGTGAGTGATCCTCGTCCGAGGATAAGGCCCATGGTCCCAGGGGGCAAAGGTGACATTGGCTCTATAGGTACTGGTTGGATACTCATTTGGGGCATTAGTAGGAGGTCGGAGGCGGCGCGCAGGTCCACCCTTGTGGGTCTTCCTGGGTCGCTTCTTCCGCCATCCCGGATGTTCTGACAAACCGGTTCCCATATCTTTGAGGGCCCTGGGACCGTGGGCCCAGTGACCCGTTTTTTGACACATTGGGAGCAGGAACATTTAATGGAGGCAAAAGCCTTCCCTGTATATCTCGCACTGAGCGACATTGATCTGCTCTGTGGTACCCTTTACCACACCTCGTGCAGAGGGTCAAGACCCCCCCTTTCTTGTCTGGGGCTTTGCAATCTCTTTTGAAATGTCCAGGCTTACCACAATTAAAACAGGTCCGTTCACCGGTCTTCTTTTGTGGAGGATGCTTTTGTGCTAACATGATGGCGGCCGCGAGGCCAGTATTGCTAAGTGGACCTCCAAGCTCTCTACACACTCTTAGCCATTCTTGCAACCCTTTTGATTTTCTAGGAGCAATGGCATTCCTGCATTCCTGGGTGGCTTGTTCAAAAATCAGTTGCTCAATAAAGGGTCCTATCCCCTCTGGGTCCCCAAAGATTTTTCCTGCCGCCTCCACCATGCGTGCGACGAAGTCGGCAAAGGGCTCCTGGGGCCCTTGAACAATTTTTGTAAGCTGATTGGTGGTTTCTCCCTTGTGATTAAGTGACTTCCAGGCCCGTATGGCTGTGCTGGAAATCTGGGCGTACGCCCCCCAATGGTAATTAATTTGATCTGCGGCCCACGGGCCTTGGCCTGTTAAAAGGTCAAATGTCCAATCCCGCTGCTCTTGCGTAAGGGCTATTGCGTTGGCCCTGGCCTGGGACTGGGCTGCCTCATGCCACAAGGCTTTCCATTCTATGTATTGTCCCATGGTAGGCAAGGCGGCCTTAACCACCATTTGCCAATCACTAGGTGTCATGGCAGTTTGTGCCATTCTTTCAAGAATCATAATAGTAAAATTAGCATTGGGACCATATTTTCTTACTGATTCTGCAAGATCTTTTATCTGACTATAGTCTACAGGAGCGTAGATTCTCTCCCCTTCCTGTTCATAAACAGGAAACGCTAAGTGTAGCTTGCGGAGGATCCTTTGGGGAAAAAAGGAAGTTGTGGATGACCGGGCCTCATAAGGTGGGGGAGCGGAGGGAATGGCGGCAGCCAACAATCTCCTATCCTTAGAGAAGACACCGGACGCGGGCTTACTTGACTCAGGTCGCCCGCCTTCATCTGGGTGATACCTTTCTCCTTTATATCTAACTGCTTCTTCTTCTAACTCGCCCTCTTCCTCCGAGGTCAGCTTACTATCCTCGGTTTCAGAAGAATCCGAGGTATCTCATAGGTGGAGGGCAGCCAGTTCTCGGGTCGGATATAACCCGGGCCTGCTGCTCCCCTTCTCTCCCTTTCTATTTCTCCCGGGAGGTCCTTTTTCACTTCCCTTTTTTGCCTTTTTTACGGTTTTTGTGCGCACACCCATCCTCTCACTACGCTCGGATTCTGACATACCTTCCTGCATAGCTTCTAAAACCTTTTGCCCTTTCTTTCGGGCTAGGAACCATACAACCAAAGCCACGAAGACGATAATTAAAGCCTCGGGCAATCCCTCCCACGGCCCAGTTAGTTGAAGGGAGTGCGAAAGGGTCAGGTAAAATTCAGGCATACCTTTCCGAGACGTAGTTCCTGCAGTTCTGGACCCTCCCCGTCACCGAGGGATCTCCGACAGTGCTCACGATGTTCTTTGTTTTCCCGGGATTTCGGCACCAGATGTGAGTGTTCTCTAATTCGCCCGCGAATAAGGACACCACACACAATAGGGTTCTTCTGCAGCAAGCTTTATGCGTCTTGAGAGGGAGAGCATAAGCTTCACAACCGGAGACCCCAGGCAATCCGAGCCCCTCCCTTTTATATGAAATTCTCCCTGCCTCGGACGTGGCAAGCCATGATTGGCTCAACACTGATTGCCCCATCCCTGAGGCGGAGCTGCCCGGGGCGGGGATTTCCAGCACAGGATGTTTACGAGTTGTTATTGAGGAAATGACTCAGCACAGGATGTTTACGAGTTGTTATTGAGGAAATGACTCAGCACAGGATGTTTACGAGATAGCGGCGCTCCACACTACTCTCCAATTTTCTCAGCAGTATTTTACAGTTTTCAATATGTAAGATATTAGACATTCTTGTTAAATTTGCTCCTGAGCAATATAGTTATTTAGGTGATACAGGAGATAGATTTAATTTTTTTTAAACTGGATATTTTCTTTATTTACATTTCAAATGTTTTTTCCTTTCCAGGTCTCCTCTTCTCAACCCCCCTATCCCATCCTGTCTCCCCCTGCCCCTATGAGGATGCTCACCCATCCACCCCCCCACTCCTGTCTTCCTGCCCTGGTATTTCCCAAAACTGGGGCATCAAATACCATCAGGCCCAAGGACCACTCCTCCCACTGATGTCCAACAAGGCCATCCTCTTCCCCATATGCATCCAGAGCCATGGGTCCCTTCATGTGTACTCTTTGGTTGGTGGTCGAGTCCCTGGGAGCTCCAGGGGGTCTGGCTGGTTGACACTGTTGTTCCCCCATGGAGTTGCAAACCCCCTCAACTCCTTCAATGTCTTCTCCAACTCCTCCATCAGGGACCCCACGCTCAGTCCAATGGTTGGTTGTGAACATCTGCCTCTGTTTATCAGGCTCTGGCAGAGCCTCTCAGGAGACAGCAATATCAGGCTTCTTTCAGCAAGCACTCCCTGGAATCCTCAATAGCATCCAGTTTTGGTGACTGTATATAGGATGGATTCCCAGGTGGGGCAATCTCTGGATGGCCTTTCCTTCAGTCTCTGCTCCAGTCTTTGTTTCCAAATTTTCTCTTGTGGGTATTTCGTTCCCCCTTCTTAGAACTTATTTGGTTAGAGTCACACTAAGATATTTTATATTGTTTGTGACTATTGTAAAAGGTGTCATTTCTATAATTTCTTTCTCTGCCCATTTATCCTTTGAGTGCAGAAAGGCTACTGATTTGTTTGAGTTAATTGTATATCTGGACACTTTGCTGAAGTTGTTTATTAGCTGTAGGAGTTCTCTGGTGCAATTTTTGGGGTCACTTAAACATACTATCATATCATTTGCAAACAGTGATATTTTGACTTTTTCCTTCCCAGTTTGTATCCCATTGACCTCCTTTGTTGTCTAATTACTCTAACTATAACTTCAAGTACTATATTGAATAGATAGGGAGAGAGTGGGTGGCCTTGCCCCTATTTTAGTGGAATTGCTTTAAATTTCTCTCCATTTAGTTTGATGTTGGATACTGGTTTGATGTATATTGCTTTTACTATGTTTAGGTATGGGCCTTTCCAAGACTTTTAACATGAAGGCATGTTGAATTTTCTCAAATGTTTTTTCAGCATCTGATGAAATGATCGTGTGTGTTTTTTTTTCCCTTTGAGTTTGTTTATGTAGTGGATTACGTTGATGGATTTCTGTATATTGAACCATCCCTGCATCCCTGGTCATGATGAAATGATTATTTTGATATGTTCTTCAATTTGGTTTGTGGGAATTTTATTGAATATTTTTGTATCGATATTCATAAAGGAAATTGATCTGATTTCTCTTTCTTTGTTGAGTCTTTGTGTGGATTTGGTATCAGCATAACTGTGGCTTCATAAAATGAATTTGGTAGTGTACCTTCTGTTTTTGTTTGTTTGTTTGTTTTGTGGAATAGTTTGAAGTGTATTGGTATTAGGTCCTCTTTGAAGGTCTGATAGAATTCTGCACTAAACCCATCTGGTTCTGGGAAGTTTTGGTTGGGAGACTTTTAATGACTGCTTCTATTTCTTTAGTGGTTTTGGGACTGTTTAGATGGCTTACCTGATCTGGATTCTGTCTAGAGAATCTTCATCCAGATTTTCTGTTTTTGTTGAGTATAGGCATTTTTAGTAGGATCTGATGACTCTTTAAATTTCCTCTGTTTTTTTTTTTTGTTTTGTTTTGTTTTGTTTTTTCCCTTTTCATTTCTGATTTTGTTAATTTGGATACTGTCTCTATGCCCTCTGGTTAGTCTGGCTAAGGGTTTATCTATCTTTGTTGATTATTCTCAAAGAACAAGCTCCTGGTTTTATAGGTTTTTGTTTGTTTGTTTGCTTGTTTTGACTTGGTTGATTTCAGCCCTGAGTTTGATTGTTTCCTGCTGTCTATTCCTCTTGAGCATATTTGCTTCTTTTTGTTCTTGAGCTTTCAAGTGTGCTGTTAAACTGCTAGTGCAATCTCTCTCCAGTTTCTTTTTGGAGGCACTCAGAGCTATGAGTTTTCCTCTTACCACTGCTTTCATTGTGTCCCTTAAGTTTGGTTATGTTGTACCTTCATTTTTCATTAAATTTTAAAACGTCTTCTCTCTCTCTCTCTCTCTCTCTCTCTCTCTCTCTCTCTCTTTCTTTCTTCCTTCCATGACCAAGATATCATTGAATAGGGCATTGTTCAGCTTCCATGTGTATGTGGGCTTTCTGTTGCTTTTGGTGTTATAGAATATCAGCATTATATCATGGTAATCTGATAGGATGTATGGGATTATTTCAATCTTCTTGTATCTGTTGAGGCCTATTTTGTGACCAATTATATGGTCAGTTTTGAGAAGGTACAATGAGATGCTGAGAAGATGGTATATTCTTTTGTTTTAGGATGAACTGTTTTATAGATATCTGTTAAACCCATTTGGTCCATAACTTCTGTTAGTTTCACTGTTTCTCTGTTTAGTTTGTGTGTCTATGATTTGTCCATTGGGATGTTAATGACTTCCACTGTGATTGTGTGAGGTGCATTGTATGCTTTGAGTTTTATTAAATTTTTTTTATGAATGTGGATGTTCTTGCATTTAGAGCATAAATGTTCAGAATTGAGAGTGCTTCTTGGTATATTTTTCCTTTGATGAGTATGAAGTGTCCTTCCTTATCCTTTATGTTAAATTTTGGTTGAAAGTTGATTTTATTTGATATTAGAATGGCTATTCCAGCCTTTCTTTTAGGACCTTTTGCTTGGAAAATTGTTTTCCAGTCCTTAACTCTGAGATAGTGTCTGTCTTTGACACTGAGGAGCGTTTCCTGTATACAGTAAAATGCTGGGTCTTCTTTATGTACCCAGTGTATTAGTATATGACCTTTTATTGAGGAAGAGTCTATTGATGTTAAGAGATATTAAGCAATAGTGATTGTTGCTTCCTATTATTCTTTTTTGTTAGAGGTGGAATTATGTTTGTTTGGGTATCTTCTTTTGGGTTTGTTGAAAGAACATTAAGAACATTACTTTCTTGCTTTTTCTAAGGTATAGTTTCCCTCCTTGTGTTGGCATTTTCCATCTACTATCTTTAATAGTGCTGGATTTGTGGAAAGATATTGTGTACCTTTGTTTTTCTCATGGCATATCTTGGTCTATCCATCTATGTTAAGTGAGAATTTTGCTGGGTAAAGTAGCTTGAGCTGACATTTGTGTTCTCTTAGGCTCTGTATGACATCTGCACAAGATCTTCTGGCTTTCATAGTCTCTGAAGAGAAGTGTGGTGTAATTCTGATAAGTCTGCCTTTATATGTTACTTGACATTTTTCCCTTACTGTTTTTAATATTCTTGCTTTGTTTTGTGCACTTGTTGTTTTGACTATTATGTGACAGGAAGAATTTCTTTTCTGCCCCAATCTATTTGGAGTTCTGTAGGGTTCTTGTATGTTCATGAGCATCTCTTTCTTTAGGTTATGGAAGTTTTCTTCTATAATTTTGTTGAAGATATTCACTGGCCCTTTAAGTTGGAAATCTTCCCTCTCTTCTATATATATTATTCTTAGGTTTAGTCTTCTCATTGTGTCCTGGAATTTCTGTATATTTTGGGTTAGGAGCTTTTTGCATTTTGCATTTCTTTATTGTGTCGATGTTTTCTATGGCATCTTCTGCACCTGAGACTCTCTCTTCTATCTCTTATATTATCTGTGACTCCTGATCACTTTCCTAGGTTTTCTATCTCCAGGGTTGTCTCCCTTTGTGATTTCTTTATTGTTTCTATTTCCATTTTTAGATCATGAATGGTTTTGTTCAATTCCTTCACCTGTTTGGTTGTGTTTTCCTGTAATTCTTTAAGGGATTTTTGTGTTTCCTCTTTAAGGTCTTCTACCGGTTTATTTCTGTTCTGTATTTCTTTAAGGGAATTATTTACGTACTCCTTAACTTCCTCTATCATCATCAGGAGATGTGATTTTATATCAGATTCTTGCTTTCCTGGTGAGTTGGGGTATCCATGGTTCACTGTTCAGATCAGCTCCGGGTGCTGTGGTACATGCCTAGCTCTGGGTGCAGATGGAAACTGGGAGGCTCCTGTCCTAGGCTGTTCCTAGGTTCCTGTGTTTTGAGAGATCTAGACAGGTCCCTCAGAGAAAAAGTGGTGGTCTTACCTGTGCTCACAGGTGTGTCAGCACTCCTGGAATGCCAGCTCTCTCCCAGTGGTATTTGGGTATGGTGCACTGCAGCACAGTATCAGCTGCAGGACAAGTTCTACATTTTCCTCTGAAGGCTAGAACGCTGGAGGAGGTAGAGTTTTAATTGTTATTTTCATATAGTTTATTGTTAATACATAGTATAACTGGAAAACTAGAGCATGGTGCCTGTCACTATGAACTCCATAAGTAGACTGGAGTTGATCTTCAAATTTCAATTTTTTCAGAAAGAAAGTAATCTGAAAAAATAATATCCTAATATTCTAGCTTACATCTCATTTTCAGCCAGCAGATAAAATAAGAAATGGGCAAAAGAGACAGTTATTTCAAAGGTTACACTTGTTTTTCTGGCTAGGTGATCATTTCATCACTATCTTTGCATGTATATGGGGGCATTGGCACATTTGCCAAGAATGCTGAGATTTGCATTTCTCCCAAGTCACCATTTGGATTACATCTAGGGTAAAGATGAACTCTGAATAAGCAAACCATTATCACTGTGTAGGTACTGGTTTATTTACAACATGTATATTTGCTGATTTTTACAGAATATAAAGGTTCCTGTATTCCTTAACTTATCTCATTGCTGTGACAAAAATATGTGACAAAATCCATTTAAAGAGGGAAGGGTTGATTTTGGCTCACAGTTGGAACACACAGTTTCATCATGGTAGATAAGGCTGAGAGTTAAGAGCAGAAGGCAACTGCTCACATTGCAGCCGTAGTCAGGAGACAGAAGTTTGTCCTGGTGCTCAGCTTCCTTTCTTCTTTTTATCCAATCTGGGATCTTGGCTCATGGGCTAGTGCTGTCCACATTCAGGGTGGAGACTCCCTCCTCAATTAATCTAATTTAGAAATTTCCTTAAAGACATGTCCAGAGATTTGTATCCATAGTTGATTCTAAATCCTGTTAACTTGACAATCAAGATCAGCCATTACAGTCTCCTAATTCACCACTAGTAATGGCGTAGAGTAGAAAGACAGGGGGATTTATGGAGAAGGGGAAGAAGTTGAGAATCAAAAATTCCAGCATAATTAACATTTGCTGTGAAGCCCAAAGACACTGAACTAATTCTTCCTTCTTATGCAGATACTTAATGTTAGTATAGCAATAAGCCAGCTTTAAGGCCTGAATGCATATGAATTCACCTTATCCAGGACATTCTCTGAAAGCTTCAGTCAAACAAGACTACTAATTCTGAGGGCTGGTGAGATTGCTCAGTGGTTAGTTCTGACTGCTCTTCCGAAGGTCCTGAGTTCAAATCCCAGCAACCACATGGTGGCTAACAACCATTCATAATGAGATCTGAAGCCCTCTTACAGTGTATCTGAAAACAGCTACAGTGTACTTAGATATACTAATAAATCTTAAAAAAAAAAAAAGACTACTAATTCTGTTTACAGTGAAGACACTCTAAGTTCTTACTTCCCCTGACTGTAATCCTGTCAGGAAACCCACACCCATATTCTCAGGTAGGTCTTACTTCCAGAGTGTCTCTCTTTCTCTCAACCCTCAAACTTAAACTTCATATTAAAATATCTTTAACAAACTCCAACTCTGCTTTGTATTTGCTAGTCCTAAAGGGTGTTGTTATTATTATTATTATTATTGTTGTTGTTGTTGTTGTTGCTTTGCAGTTATGTTATCTTATTTTATGGTCCCTATAAGATTTAGGGAACTTTTCAGGATATTAGTGGTGACAGCATAGAGTTGTACACCATCTTTGATACTGACCATATATAGTTGTTTGTTTTTTTTAAATTGGCCTTGTATTTTGCAAAATTGCTAAAGTCACTTACTAGTTCTAATAGTAGTGCGTGCGTGTGTGTGTGTGTTGTGCATGCATGTGTGTTCTGTTATGTGTAACCATCTATGTGCATGTAGAGAATAGAGGAATAGTCAGATATCTTCTGCTACTGTTCCTTGCCTTATATTGTGAGACAGGGTCTCTTACTTAAAGACAAGCTTGACATTTCAGCTAGATTGGTTGGCCAGTGAACTCTGGAATCCACCTATCTCTACCTCCCAATGTACAGTGCCAAGATTCAAGAGATATGAGTCCAAGGATTTGAACTCAGATGCTCTTGCTTCTTTACAAAGTCTTACCCACTAAGCTATCTTCCTAGCTTCCCACATTTATAATTTAAAAATTACATTCATTATTTATGTGTATATGTATGTGTGTGTATGTATATATATATATACACATATATATATATATATATATGTATGTGTGTGAGAGAGAGACAGAGAGATAGACAGAGAGAGAGAGAGAGGGATGGGGGAGGGAGAGGGAGGGAGAGAAGAAGAGAGAGGGAGAGGGAGAGAGATAGGGGAGGGAGAGGAGAGGGAGAGATCATGAGTTGACCTTGAAACTCAATCTTTAGATAAGGATGACTTTGAGTCCCTGGTTCTCTTGACTCTGCCTCCTGAGTGTTAGGATTACACGCCTTTGTCTCATTCCTGTGCTCACCATTGAATTCAGGGTAGTTCTGTCTGGTAGGAAAACACTCTACTAGCAGATCTATATTTCCAGGACCCACCTTTGTATTTTTCAATTTCAAATTGATCATTTTGAGATAGACTCTTACAATAGAAGGGATATTTTCTATGATAATTAAAAAATAAATATGAGAAATATGCTAGAGCCATAGAGTTTCTCCTTTAATATAAAAAGTAAAGAAAGCCTTTTTCCCAAAATGTGTTGTTCTTGCCTTTCATGTTATAAAAATAATACAATTATGATTGCTTTATTTGGCTTTTTATTTCTCTTTTCTGTTTTAAAAAGTCACACTTGGGGGTGGGGCTTTTAACTCATAGCACAAATGTAGACATAAGAAGACACCACCTGGGAGTTGTTTTTCATGGAGCTCAAATTCAAGTCATCAGGCTTGATGGCAATTATCTTTACTTGCTGAGATGTCTAACTGACCCAGAAATTTCTATTGACTTAATGAAAGAAATCAGGCCCAACATGGTGGTGCACAACTTGAGTCCCAGCACGCAAGAGACAGAGGAAGAGAGGTACCTCTGTCAATTTGAGAATAGCCTGGTCTACATAGAAAAGCCAGAGCTACATGCAGGGGCCCCATTTGTCTTAGTTAGGATTTTACTGCCGTGAACAGACATCATGACTAAGGCAACTCTTATAAGGACAACATTTAACTGGGGCTGGCTTACAGGTTCAGAGTTTCAGTCTGTTATCATCAAGGCAAGAACATGGCAGCATCCAGGCAGGCATGGCACAGCTGGAGCTGAGAGTTCTACATCTTCATCTGAAGACTGCTAGTGGAAGACTGGCATACTTACTCCAACAATACCACAGCTTCTAATAGTGCCATTCCCTGGGCCATGCATATATAAACCATGACATCATCTTTAAAAAATTATTAAAGTTCAAGGAAGGCATTGCTGAAATGTTTTGCCCATACATTGTAAGCTTCTTGCTGTTCATTTTAGTTGTATGATTCTACTTCTGTCTCTCCAGTTAAACTAATTGATTTCTCACATAGTTGACCTGAAAGACCCCTCATAGTTTCCCCTAACTTGTTGCACCATCCATACCCTATATTGGCTGCTCTTGTCACTTCATAGGCACTTTCTTTTTCTTCCACACTTTGATCATTCTCTCTTTGGAGTTATCTTTGTATAAACTGATGATATGATAGCTCCATATTATAATTAAGGGGAAGGTTTGTTTGTTTGTTTGTTTGTTTATACATTTAAGAAAGGAAACAGTCAGAAGCTTCTGAAGAATCCAGAACAAAGAGAGAAAGAAATATACTTAAAATGACCAGCAGACTGGACATGGCCAGGGCTATCTGAAAGAGAGGTGGAATAGCAGGGGATGGAGACCAGAGAGTACATAGTGAGAGAACGGTGAGCAGAGGATAGAGAGGAAGAGAGAACATATCAACATTAGCAGGATTATAAGGAGAATGAGTAACTGTGTGGGAAGGAAGCCTGTGAACTGGAAGGAGGTTAGGGTAGAGGAGGTGAGAAAGGCTAGGATACATGGGTGGACTTGGATATGTGTAACAGGTTCTTGTGTTACTGAAGGAGCCTGTGGCACAGGTAGCCATATGCCCTTTCTTCCAGAGGTAAGGGAAATTACTTATTTGGTAGAGGAGAACTATCTTTCCCAAGTTCCTCACAAATGCCTACTCTGTTTTGTTTTATTTTGTTTTGAGACAGTATTTCTCTATGTAGCAGTGGCAGTCCTGGAACTCACTATGTAGACCAGGCTGGCCTCAGAGATCCACTTGTCTCTACCTCCCAAGTGCTGGGATTAAAGGAGTGTATACTTGGTAGAAGGCTGGTTTTTATCTGATTACCAGAAAATCCTTGAATCATCCAGGTTGAGCTCATTTCTGGCTATTTGGGCTGCCTTTTGGGATGTGAGGAATTGGAGTTTCCTTTGGATCTGACTATCTTCCTATTACTGGATGTACATGTCTTTCCCTTTGTGCTTTATGATTTGGAGTATCATTTTTTACTAACTTTACTTAACTTTTTCTGTGTGATGCACACATATTTATACTCCCAAGCATTGTTGCATTGTCCTTGACCCAAATGAGTTCTCTCTCTCTCTCTCTCTCTCTCTCTCTCTCTCTCTCTCTCTCTTTCTCTCTCTCTGTAAACTTGACACAAGCTAGCATGGTTGAGAAGAGGAACCTGGAAACATAAAAATGCCTTTATCAGTTTGCCTGTAGGAAAGCCTGTATCTATAGGGCATTTTCTTAAATTAGTGATTGATGTGAGAGGACCCAGACCACAATGGGTTGTGCCACTCCTGGGCACATTGTTCCAAATGGTAGAAGAAAGTAGTCTGAGAAAGCTATGAGGAGCAAGCCAGTAAGCAGCAGCCATCCATGGCCTCTCTATTAGCTCCTGCTTCTAGGTTCCTGCCCTGTTTAAGTTCTTGTCCTGACATCTTTCTATGATGTATGGTGATGTGGAAATGTAAGTAAAATAAACCCTTTCTTACACAAGTTACTTTTGATCATGGTGCTTATCATATAAGATCAATCCCATGTGATGACTAAGGTGCCATTTGCAGAAGCTCTAAGTAGTCATGACATGTAGCAAGTGTCAGTACTCCTTGGGACAATATCCCCAATTCATGAAATATTTGCTAGAGTGTTTATACTAGATGCTCTGAGGTATATATTTAGGAATGAATAATTTCTCTAGATTGTTTTCTTCAAATGGTTTGCTGTGCTTCCTGGTATTTTAGTTCAAGCATGTTAATTACATATAGTTACAATCCCCAGGAGGGAGTCACCACCTTTGTGAGTGGTGTACAAGCTTAGTAGCAGCTTGCTTGAGGTATTTATGTGAGATGTTGGCCTTAAGTTCAGCTTCTTCCAGGGTGCATCTGTGCTATGTGATGACTAAGGTGACATTTGCAGTCCTGATTTATCCCTTGCCAAGAAGAATGGAGCTGCTGAAAAATTTCTATTGGTTCTCATCAAAGTTCCCTTTGCCTAGATAGACTGTTTTTCTAGGCAATGGAGTTGCCAACTCAGAGTCAGTTGGCACCTGTTTCCCTATTAGTGTTGTGTGCTTCTCCCTCTGGGTGTCAGCTCCTCTGGCATAGGGCCCTGTGCCAATCACACTTTAATGATATTTGAAGGGACTGAATTGTCTTGAGGAAAAATGTTTCTGTCTTGGAAGCAATTTATGAAGTTACTGAAACCTGATTATAAATGAATTCAAGAAAGAGACAAAAGTTATAGAAGCCAGTTTGGATTTTTATTGCACAAAAGTAAGACTAGATGGGTGCTTCATTGCTGAAATTGATGTGAGGTGTGTTTTAAGGGCTTTCTGTAAGATCCAAATTCTGTCTTGTGGTAGAATATAAAGCTTGCTTACTCTTCATTTGCCACTGGCTGTTCTTTTATTGAAAAGTTGACAAGATCTTTCTGTTCATCTAAGAATCAAATTGATTTTGCTATTTGCTTTTTAGTATATCCTCTTGGATTTATTTGGAATCTGTTTGCGAAGTATTTATTTAAATAAATGGGCTTAGCTGGGCAGTGGTGCTGCATGCCGTTAATCCTAGCACTCAGGAGGCAGAGACTGTGGATCTCAGTTTGAGGTCAAACCAAAATTAAATAAATAAATGAGTAGATGAGTAAATGAATAAATGAGTGAATGAATAAATAGGCTGGAGAGAGTGCTCAGTAGTTAAGAGCATGCATTGTCCTTGCAGGACCAAAGCTCAATTCCCAGCACTCACATTAGGCAGTTTCCAATTCCCTGTCACCCCAGCCCTGCACATATACACTCACCATGCCCATGCATGCAATATAAAAATACATCCTATATAAAAATGAAAGAGTTACTCTCTGTAATGGGACTCAAATAACTTAAAGGTATTTTGTCTATGTATTTCTTTATATCTAATATAGTGGTCAAGAGTGAGCAAGAGTCAAATGCTCTCAGAAGAAGTTGCCCCTGAGATCTGAGATAAGTGATATCTGAGAAAAAGCAAGTAGAGAGCCAAAGAGTTATTCTTAGGACTTAATGTTTAAATTCCTCTAAAAATAGTCATTTATTGGGTCAGTTTGCTGTGTCAGCTAATTATACTGTGTGACATTCTTTATGACTGCAGCAGTGGCCATGTCTCTTACCCAATCTGTTTGTCTTTTTTTTTTTTTTCCTGGAATGTTAAGTTCAATATTACTTTGGATTTAATAGCTACTGTTTATCTCATGAAAAAAATAAGTACAATTCCAAAAATAAATGAATAAGAAGTAAGGCTTTCCTTTTAGTCTCTAGTATATAGTGTGTTCCAGGCCTAGGTTTTCTATGGAGATAACTGTAATCAGGGATCCTTGTTTTTTTTTTTTTTTTTTTTTTTTCAAGACAGTGATTCTCTGTATAGCCCTGGCTGCCCTGGAACTCACTCTGTAGACCAGGCTGGCCTCGAACTCAGAAATCTACCTGCCTCTGCCTCCCAAGTGCTGGGATTAAAGGTGTTCATCACCATTCCCTGGCGGCTCCTTGATTCTTGTGCTCACACACAGAACATTTCAGAAAGACACATAGACTCAACAAGCACAAGTTATTAGAATAGAGTCTCTACACAGGACTGAAATGATATGTCAGTAGTTAAAAGCCCTTGATATTCTTTCAGAGGATCTGAATTTTGTTCCTAGCACCCATATAGCAGCTAAAAGCATCTTTTAAATCCAGTTCTAGAGAACACCCTCTTTTGGCCTCCTGGAGAGCTACTTGCACATTAAGTATATACATACAGGCAAACACTCATACATATAAACTAAATCTCTCTCTCTCATATATATCTATCTTCACTTTAAGATTGGTCTTACATACCAAGGTCAATACTATACTGATAATACCTTCTCCTTCACCACCCAGCAAGAGTACTTTAGCTTCAGAAATGCTCCAAATTGACTTTCTAAGGTAGATAACAGTTGTCCCAGAGCAGCAGATGCTACATTCTGGAATCACTGTGGATCATGTTCTCACACCCCCAAAACCTGGCCACCATTGAGTCAGTATAGTGGTGATGCCAAGTATAGCTTACTGGAAGACAGTCTCTCCTACTAGTTTACCTTTATTCAAAAACTTCCCTACAGCTTTTCAGTATATCCCTTAAAGATAAACTAACCTAGGATGCTGCCACCAAAGGGACAGTGTGACTTTCCTCTCATTTAGCTTTGGCTACTCCATCCGTACTTTCTTTTGTACAGATAGTTCTATTTTTTAATCCGTGTACACTTACATTTATGATAATAACATTTGTGTCTTAGTGGACCAGGACTCAGCAAGACATTTAAATTAGTGCATTTCTTCTTGTTCTTACAGTGTGACCAAGTATCTGAGAAGCAGCAACTTAAGAGGGAAAAGGTTTATTATGGCTCTCAGTTTGAAGGCATAGCTGATCATGGCACCAAGTGCCCTGGTGGTAGGATCCTGAGGCTGCTCACATTGCTTTTACAGTCAGGAAGCAGATGGAAATGAATGTTAGAGCTCAGTTTGGTTTCTGTTTTTAAAACTCCAGTCAAGGACCTCAGCCCATGAAATGGTATAATGCAATTTTAGTGAAGACCTTCCTACCTCAGTTAACCCAATCTAGAAACTCCTTCGTAGATATGCCTAGAGGTTTGTCTCTTGGGTGATTCAAGATCCTGTTAAATTTGTAATCATCACTAATTATTATAGATAGCAATGTGGCTGGAGGCACAGGATAGAGAAATGTATGACCTTACCCTAGTTATGCAGGGTAACCAATTGCAATGCCCTACATAGAAGGTGGAGGCATGGGGCTATGGGAAAACTTGGCACATTACTTTAAATTGGATCACATGGTCACTGGAAAAGACCTGTAGGGGTAAGCAATGACTGTCGAGGTTTGGAGGGTTATAGCACCTGTTAGGTAACTCTGGGTGTTGGTTGTGGGAGGC
Source organism: Mus caroli (assembly GCF_978045245.1). Classification (NCBI taxonomy): domain Eukaryota; kingdom Metazoa; phylum Chordata; class Mammalia; order Rodentia; family Muridae; genus Mus; species Mus caroli. Next base: position 3,404,127 of record NW_028227260.1, read on the forward strand.
ATAAGGCATATAAGCAAACAGAATATATTTCAAGAAGCTGAGACTGCTTTATTGGAACAGTGAGCCCCAAGATTTCCTTGGAATGAAGGCTGAGTGCATGTAGAAAGTGGGAAACCTACCAGAAAGTTAAAACTACTTTTGTGCCTTGGCTGGAAGTGCAGCAGGTTGTTTTCTTTCTTTCTTTTTATTGGATATTTTATTTGTTTACATTTCAAATGTTATCCCCTTTCCCATTTCCTCTCTGAAAACCCCCTGTACTGGCTGGTTGTGTGTCAACTTAACCCAAGCTGGAGTTATCACAAAGAAAGGAGCTTCAGGTGAGAAAATGCCTTCATGAGATCCAGCTGTAAGGCATTTTCTCAATTACTGATCAAGTGGGGAGGGCCCATTGTGGGTCCTGATATCCCTGAGTTGGTAGTCTTGGGTTCTATAGGAAAGCAAGCTGAGCAAGCCAGGGGAAGCAAGCCAATAAGTAACATCCCTCCATGGCCTCTGCACCAGCTCCTGCTTCCTCACCTGCTTGAGTTCCTGTCCTGACTTCCTTTGGTGGTCAACAACAATGTGGAAAGTGTAAGCTAAATAAAGCCTTTCCTCCCCAACTTGCTTCTGAATCATGATGTTTGTGCAGAAATAGAAACCCTGACTAAGAGACATCCTCTATCCCACTGCTACCCCCAATACTATGAGGGTGCTCCTGTTCCCGCCCTAGCATTCCCCTACACTGGGGCATTGAGCCTTCACAGGACCAAGGGCCTCCCCTCCCATTGATGCCAGACAAGCTCATCCTCTGCTACATATGTGATTGGAGGCAGGGGCCTCTCCATGTGTTCTCTTTGGTTGGTGGTTTAGTCCCTGGGAGCTCTGGGCGATCTGGTTGGTTGATATAGTTGTTCTTCCTATGGGGTTGCAAGCTCCTTCAGCTTCTTCAGACCGTTCTCTAACTCCTTCTATTGCAGACCCCATGATCAGTTGGCTGGGAGCATTCACCTCTGTATTTGTCAGGCTCTGGCAGAGCCTCTCAGGAGACAGCTATATCAGGCTCTTGTCAACAATCACTTCTTGGCATCCACAATACTTTCTAGGTTTGGTGTCTGTATATGGGATGGATCCCCAGATATGGCAGTCTCTGGATGGCCTTTCTTCAGTCTATGCTCCACACTTTGTCTCCATATTTCCTCCTGAGAACATTTTGTTCCCCTTTCTAAGAAGGACTGAAGCATCCACACTTTGGTCTTCCTTCTTCTTGAGCTTCATGTGGTCTATGAAAGTGTGGTACATTTACACAATGGAGTACTATACAGCTATTAAAAACAATGACTTCATGAAATTCTTAGGCAAATGGATGAAACTAGAAAATATCATCCTGAGTGAGGTAATCCATACACAAAAGAACACACATGGTATGGCACTGACTGATAAGTGGATATTAGCCCAAAAACTCGTAATACCCAGCAGGTTGTTTTCAACATTCAGGCATATTAATTTTACATAATATGTAAGGTTGTGGCTAAGCCATTCTTTATGACTAGGAGATATTGCCCAGTACAGCCTGACCCAGTTCCTAATGACCCAACTGGAAGCCATTTTTTTTTAACTTATTACAAGAATCAGTCAGAATTATGTTATATATGACTACAGAAAACAGATAATTTCAAGGCTAGTTAATTCAAAAATTAACTTAAAATAATTTCTGCTTTTAATTAATTTATTGATTTGGGGAAAACTGGTGTTTTAATAAGGGTTTCTATTGCTGTGAAGAGGCACCATGACCACAGCAATTCTTTTTTTTCCCCCACATTTTTTTAAATGGATATTTTCTTCATTTACATTTCAAATGCTATCCCAAAAGTCCTCTATACCCTCCCCCCGCCCTGCTCCCCTACCCACTCACTCACACTTCTTGGCCCTGGATTTCCCCTGTACTGGGGCATATAAAGTTTGCTAGATCAAAGGGCCTCTCTTCCCAATGATGGTCAACTAGACCATCTTCTGCTACATATGCAGCTAGAGACACGAGCTCTGGGAGTACTGATTAGTTCATATTGTTGTTCCACCGATAGGGTTGCAGACCCCTTCATCTCTTGGGTACTTTCTCTAGCTCCTATATTGGGGGAACCTGTGTTCCATCCTATAGATGACTGTGAGCATCTACTTCTGTATTGGCCAGGCACTGACAAAGCCTCACAGGAGACAGCTATATCAGGGTCCCTTCAGCAAAATCTTGCTGGCTTATGCAGTAGTGTCTGCGTTTGGTGGTTTGGATTATGGGATGGACCCCCGGGTTGCGCAGTCCCTGGATGGTCCATCCTTTCATCTTAGCTCCAAACTTTGTCTCTGTAACTCCTTCCATAGATATTTTATTCCCTATTCTAGGGAGGAATGAAGTACCCACACATTGGTCTTCCTTCTTCTTGATTTTCTTGTGTTTTGGAAGTTGTATCTTGGGTATTCTAGGTTTCTGGGCTAATATCAACTTATTAGTGAGTGCGTATCAAGTGACTTCTTTTGTGATTGGGTTACCTCACTCAGGATAATACATCTTCCAGATATATCCATTTGCCTAAGAGTTTCATAAATTCATTGTTTTAATAGCTGAGTAGTACTCCATTGTGTAAATGTACCACATTTTCTGTATCCATTCCTCTGTTGAGGGACATCTGGGTTCTTTCCAGCTTCTGGCTATTATAAATAGGGCTGCTATGAACATAGTGGAGCATGTGTCCTTATTACCACTTGGAAAATCTTCTGGGTATATGCCCAGGAGAGGTATTGCTGGATCTTCTGGTAGTACTATGTCCAGTTTTCTGAGGAACCGCCAGACTGATTTCCAGAGTAGTTGTACAAGCTTGCAATCCCACTAGCAATGGAGGAGTGTTCCTCTTTCTCCATATCCTAGCCAGCATCTGCTGTCACCTGAATTTTTTATCTTAGCCATTCTGACTAGTGTGAGGTGGAATCTCAGGGTTGTTTTGATTTGCATTTCCCTGATGATTAAGGATGTTGAACATTTTTTCAAGTGCTTCTCAGCCCTTTGGTATTCCTCAGTTGACATTTCTTTGTTTAGCTTTGTACCCCATTTTTTTAATGGGTTTATTTGAATTTCTGGAGTTCAGCTTCTTGAGCTTTTTATATATATTGGATATTACTCCCATATCAGATTTAGGATTGGTAAAAATTCTTTCCCAATCTATTGGTGGCCGTTTTGTCTTATTGACAGTATCTATTGCCCTACAGAAGCTTTGCAATTTTATGAGGTCCGATTTGTTGACACTTGATCTTACAGTACAGGCCATTGCTTTTCTGTTTAGGAATTTTTCACCTGTGACCATATCTTCAAGGGTTTTCCCCACTTATTCCTCTATAGATTTCAGTGTCTCTGGTTTTATGTGGAGTTCTTTGATTCACTTGGACTTGAGCTTTGTACAAGGAGATAAGAATGAATCAATTCTCATTCTTTTACATGATACCTGCCAGTTGTGCAGCACCATATGTTGAAAATGTTTTCTTTTTTTTCTACTGGATGGTTTTAACTCCCTTGTCAAAGATCAAGTGACCATAGGTGTGTGGGTTCATTTCTGTGTCTTCAATTCTATTCCATTGATCTACCTGTCTGTCACTGTACCAGTACCATGCAGTTTTTATCACAATTGCTCTGTAGTACAGCTTGAGGTCAGGCATGGTGATTTCACCATATGTTCTTTTATTGTTGAGAATAGTTTTTGCTATTCTAGGTTTTTTTCCTTATTCTAGATGAATATGCAAATTTCCATTTCTAATTCGTTGAAGAATTGAGTTGGAATTTTGATGGTTATTGCATTGAGTTTGTAGATTGCTTTCGGCAGGATAGCCATTTTTACTATATTAGTCCTGCCAATCCATGATCATGGGAGATCTTTCCATCTTCTGAGTTCTTCTTCAAGTTCTTTCTTCAGAGACTTGAAGTTCTTGTCATACAGATCTTTCACTTCCTTAGAGTCAAACCAAGGTATTTTATATTATTTGTGACTATTGTGAAGAGTGTTGTCTTCCTAATTTCTTTCTCATCCCGTTTATCCTTTGTGTAGATAAAGGCCATTGATTTGTTTGAGTTAATTTTATATCCAGCTACTGAAGTGAAGCTGTTTATCAGGTTTAGGAGTTCTCTGGTGGAATTTTAGGGTCCGCATCCTCATCTTCTCCCTGCTGCTTCAAGTGTTTAAGCAGTTCTCAAACTGTGGGTTCTGACTTTTGTGGGAAAAATTAGCTATGAGGTAGCAACAGAATAATTTATGGTTGGGGGTTACCACAACTTCAGGAACTGTATTAAGGGGTGGCAGCATTAGGGAAGTTGAGAACCACTGCTTAAGCCTTGTTAAGTGATTTTTTTTTAAAGGGGGGATCCTTTTCTCCATTTTTCTCTTCTTTCAGTACCCTTTGATTATATTTTTTCAAGAATTATGTATGGCAAAGCTTTCTAATTTTACTCACAATACTCGTTTTTTTTTTTCCCCATGTGAATTAAGAAAGAACCCATCTTCATTTGTGAGACAACTCTTGACAGCTCTCCCTGTCTTCTACTTAGTTTGCTATGAATAAAGATGTTTATTGAAACACACATCTTAATTATCCTTTTATTAAGCTTTTGTGGTTCCTGTTGAGGTCAACCTGTATGTAAGGCCTTGCAATTTGGTTCCTGGGATATCAGCGTAATGTCAGAACCTTAAGCTATGACTTTGTGCAGCTGTGAACAAGAGACAATAGGCTGACAGACAGAGGAAGGGGAAGGAAGATGGATTTCCATATAGGCTGCGGCCTTGGCAAATGACTTACATTGATAGGTCTATGGAAACAACATCCAGGGAAGTAACTGCTAAAAAGGAAGAGAATATTTGGAACATTAGCAGGAGTGAAGGAATGGGGATACAGCATACTAGAGCCTTGTTGCAGACTCAGGGCACAGAAAGGCATCATGTTGGCAACGATAGAAGAGTGTGGTTAGACATGGGGAAGGGTAAAGTCAGAGGAAAGAACCCGAGGGGCATCAGCACACTGAGAAAGTGGAGAAAGACAGCAGTGAGCAGAAATGGAAGGGGAATTGTTCACTCTCTACTGAGAGACTCAGCATTTAGCAAATGAATGAATATTCAAGTCCTTAGTGGTATAAGTAACCTGAAAGGTGTTCTGGAAGTGTTTTAGAGAATTAGGCTTCTGTCCACACCCGCACCAGCCCCCCAACCCTTATGTCTTCCACTCAGCTGCTTATCCACTAAGAACGAAGCTGTATTTCAAAATAGAAGTGTAATGGACACATTCCACTGACATTCTACCTCTTTGATTTGTTGGCAATTCTTGAATTCTGATTATGGTAAAGCATGTTTTCTTCTGCAGCAAAAGAATGAGCTTTTTTTCCCTCGTAGATATGAAAGAAAAGTCCATATAACTCATCTTTGTCAGGAGTTTCATAAAGTTAGTCATTATTTAAATGGAGGATAGCAGAGATCGAGAAATTAGAAGAACATCCACTTATGGTGATCTTGTGGAGTAAGTCTCGCAATGAGTACATAAACGAGAGTGTGACTTACAAATGTGTACTGTATTGTGCAAAGAGATGATGAAAACTAAGTATTACTTATTTTACAGAAACATGGAAAAGAAATGAAGAGGAAAAAAAGCTGTAATTTAATGACCCGGCTATAAGTTACAGAGTGAAATCAAATAAAAAATCCCAAACCCGATATTCTATTTCATCAGCATTTGTGAAAATACAGGTGAGTGTTTTTATTCATCTTGCAACTTGACTATGACCAGACCGTAGCCAAGGCAGCAGTGCCACTTTGACTTAAAAAAATGTTGGGAGTTGTCTCACAAAATATAAGTAAATTCATATTATTTTCTTATGAACACATGTGTGAACTAGAGTGCTAAAGCATGAGAAACTGGATGTCTATATCTATGGTAGTGCTTCCCTACTCTGCACAGAACCCTTGGTCTGATTCCAAGTACTATATAATCCAGATGGGATTGTTCATGCCTAGAATGGAGGTAGAGATGGGATAACCAAAAGGTCAAGGATATCCTAAGCTATAAAATGCATTTAAGGCCAAGTTGGGCTACCTGAGACTCTGTCTCAAATAAATAAATAGAGGTCTAGAAAGGTGGTTTAACAGTTAAGACCACATAGTACTCTTCAGGCTACCAGAGTTCAGTTACTGGTACCCCTATCTAGTGGCCCGAAGCTACCTGCAATGCCAGATCCTAGTGACCCTACTCATTTGACTTTGACAAGCATGTGCAGCACACACATACACAACACACACACAAATAATAAAAAGAATTATTTAAAAACTATGTATTTATGTATTTCACTTTATTTCATTTGTCTGTGTACCTGAGTGTATGTGGGTGGATTGTGTGCATGCAGGCCCTCAGAGGACAGAAAAAGACATTGGATCCCATAGAACTGGACTTACAGGCAGTTGGGAATTAAAAGACTGAATCTGGGCCTTCTACTAGTGCAGTAAGTACTCTTAACTGCTGAGCCAATTCTCTAGCTCATAAAAATAAATCTTAAAAAAAATAAGTAAAATGTCAAGTCATTGAGTTTTAAAAGATCTATTTTTTTAATTAACAATTTATGAACTGTACAACATCCATTCTGAAAAATAGGCAGGAATTGGTGAACTGAGCAGAGGCAGGTTTTGATGACAGGAAAGGCTGAGGAGAAAGCAAAACCAAAGAATAAAAACTACATTGGTTACTTTGTTTCTGTTAGACTATTTGCAGGCTACTAGTGGCTCCCAGCTACCTTTAAGCCCAGATCCTAGTGACCCTACTCCTTTGACCTCCACATGTGTGTATACACAAAGACACACACACACTGAAGTCTGAAAGAAAGAAAGGCTTGCTCTGGTCTTAGGCACTAACATGTTTACATGTTTATTCACTTCCTAGGGATATCTTTCTCACCCAGATGTGTGGATAGCCAAAATGCCTACAAAAGTCTATGAGCTGTGGCCTCTTATAGGGGTAGAAATTACTTATATAGTCCACAAGGGAAGCTGGGATGTGTAGTCTTCAGCAGGAAACTCATTCCTAACTCTGAGAGGAAGTTTAAAAGAAAATGCAGTGCTGGGTGGTTAAAGTTGTTTTCTGATGAGGAGGGTTTTTGTCCAGGACCCATTGAAGTAGGGGATCCTCCAGTCATGTAGTAGGCAGAGGGTCTTAACTTGATTGGCTCTGATGGATCAGGCAATCACCATCCTGTCTTCCTGAAGAGATTTGGAAACTAATTATTAGAGGTCTGCAAGCAGATGATTAGGTTACCGAGTAAAATGGAGATTCTCTGGGAAGGTTGAGAACTAGGAAGGGACAGAGGCAGGAAAAATGGAGTGGGCCAGTGAGAGGAAGTGGGCATAGAGTTGACACAAGGGAACAGTAACTAGTCCCACTGTCAGAACTATTGCACCAAAATGAGCCAACAGAAGTAGCAAGAAGATACAGAGCATCAAAGGAAGGGAACAGAAGAAAACAGAAGAATTGTGTTTGGCTCAGGGTGAAATGGATGAAGGTCCCTTTTAGCCATTTTCTCCACTGCCTCTAAAGGATCTTTTTATAGCTGTGTTGGGAACAAATAGAGCTGTTATAGGGTGGAAACTATTGGGAGAGCTTGTGTGGAACCTTTTGTTTGGGTATAGGGTGAAATTCAGTAAGTAAAACATTTAAAAATAGCATAAGAACCTAATTATGAGAATAATGAGGAAAGCATGATCAAGAGGGTAGAGCCAGAGTGGGAGGGAGCCCAGAAAGTTTTGTTTCATCCCTCTGTCCTTGGGCCTCTTTTCTAACCAGCTAGGATTTGTTGGTGGTATAGAAGTTATCATTGTTTGAGGAAGTCACATCCTTAGCAGCAGTCAGAACTAGTCCTTTTTACCTCTGGAGTATTGAAGCAGCTAAGGACCACTCCAGCCATTGGGTGCAGGCTGATCAAAGCTGGTAATAGAGAAAGTAATGGATGCAAAGAAGGTTTCAATCCAGCTGTTTTAGCTCTGAGTCCCTCAAACTATCTAGAGTGGCAAAAAGAGGGATGCGGTGGATGGCCCATGACCTGTCTATTAGTCTCCTTTCAGTTCTCACCCGAAGTGCTCTTGGAGTTTTGGGTGTTAATCTTCAGTGTAATGCCTTCATAGTTGATGAAAGAGCAATGGATGGGCAGAGGTTAGAGCACCTCAGAAGAGGTTCTATCCAAGAGGCCATGATAAGGGAGTAGGTGGGTTGGGGGACACCCTCATAGAAGCAGGGGGAGGGGGGGAAGTGATAGGGGATTTCTGGGGAGGGGGGTAACTGGGAAAGGGGAACAACATCTGAAATGTAAAAAAAGAAAATATCCAATTAAAAAATAAAAGACATGTCATTTTCCATAGTGCTGATGTATAATCCATTATTAATTTTTGATACACTTTACATAAATATATACAAGAAGAATTCATAATTATATGGGACTATAAAATATTAAAATTAATTGATCTGTGGAAAAAAAAAGAGGCCATGATAAAACTGAACAGCTGGCAACGATCCAGAACATAAGTCAGGAGATAATAACTGTACAACGTTATGGGGAACACTCAGAGACAAAGCTACATGAGGAAAACTGTTTCATCAAGAGTCAATAGAACATATGTTAAAGGCAATTGTACAACTGTCTGAAGAGTGTAGCAGAGTTCTGTAGAGAGATGGGGTAACTGTAATTATCTGTTCGTTTACATCAGACTCCTGCAGAAGGAACAGGCACCTGAAAGCTTTGTAAAAGAAGTCAGTTAAAGTCAGCATCCAAGGGATCAATCTGAACAGGAAACATTTAACCGATATTCCTTACTTCCACATATGATGAACTTTGTATATTTGTTTCAAATATTAACAATAACTCATATTATTTAATGAACAAAACCAGAGTAACTCAAACAAAACACAACTTCAGTTAGAAATAATTTGATAAAGTAAAATTTTAAAAATTGGGACCTTTAGTTACCATTTCTAGTATTTGAAAACATGACAATTCATATTTTTTTCCTGTTTGTTTGGGACAGCATTCTTTGTGTAGCCCTAGATGCCCTGGAACTTGCTCTGTAGACCAGATGGAACATAGGGCCCCCAATGGAGAAGCTAGGGAAAGCACCCAAGGAGCTGAAGGAGTCTGCAACCCTAAGGGTGGAACAACAATATGAACTAACCAGTACCCCCAGAGCTCGTGTCTCTAGCTGCATATGTAGCAGAAGATGGCCTAGTCGGTCATTATTGGGAAGAGAGGCCCGTTGGCATTGCAAACTTTATACAATACAGGGGAATGCTAGGGCCAAGAAGTGGGAGTGGGTGGGTAGGGGAACAGGGTGGGGGGAGGGTATAGGGAACTTTCGGGATAGCATTTGAAATGTACATAAAGAAAATATCTAATAAAAAAATTCCACCAGAGAATTCCCCTAAATCTGATAAACAAATTCAGCAAAGTAGCTGGATATAAAATTAACTCAAACAAATCAGCGGTCTTCCTCTACTCAAAGGATAAACAGGCTGAGGAAGAAATTAAGGAAACAACACCCTTCATAATAGTCACAATATGAAATATCTTGGTGTGACTCTAATGAAACAAGTGAAAGATCTGTAAACAAGAACTTTAAGTCTCTGGAGAAAGAAATCAAAGACCTCAGAAGTGGCTATCTTGCAGAAAGCATTCTACAGATTCAATGCAATCCCCATCAAAATTCTAACTTAACTCTTCATAGAGTTAGAAAGAGCAATTTGCAAATTCATTTGGAATAACAACAACAAAAAAAACCAACAACAACAACAAAAAAAAACACACACACACAAAAAAAAAAAAAAAAAAACCCAGGATAGTGAAAACTATTCTCAAAAATACAAGAACATCTCGGGGAGTCAGCATCTAAGACCGTGATACTACAGAGCAATATGATAAAAAACAAAACAAAACAACAAAAAAAAAACTGCATAGTATTGATACAGTTGACAGAGAGGTCGATCAATGGAATAGAACTGAAGACCCAGAAGTGAACCCACACTCCTATGTCCATGTGATCTTTGACAAAGAAGCTAAAACCATCCAGTGTAAAAAAAGAAAGCATTTTCAACAAATGGTGCTGCTTCAACTGGCAGTCAACAAGTAGACCAATGCAAATTGATCCATTCTTATCTCCTTGTACAAAGCTCAAGTCCAAGTGGATCAAGGAACTCCGCATAACACCAGGTACACTGAATCTAATAGACAAGAAATTGGGGAAAAGCCTTGAACACATGGGCACAGGGGAAAAGTTCCTGAGCAGAACACCAATGGCTTATGCTCTAAGATCAAGAATATACAAATGAGACCTCATAAAATTGCAAAGCTTCTGTAAGGCAAAGGACACTGTCAATAGGACAAAAGTGCAACCAACAGATTGGAAAAAGGTCTTTACCAGTTCTACATCCAATAGAGGGCTAATATCCAATATACACAAAGAACTCAAGAGGTTAGACTCCAGAGAACAAAATAACCCTGTTAAAAATGGTATAGCTGTCTCTTGTGAGGCTATGCCAGGGCCTAGCAAACATAAAAGTGGAGGCTCACAGTCAGCTATTGGATGGATCACAGGGCCCCCAATGGAGGAGCTAGAGAAAGTACCCAAGAAGCTAAAGGAATCTGCAACCCTATAGATGGAACAATATGAACTAACCAGTACCCCCCCACACCCCCCGGAGCTTATGTCTCTAACTGCATATGTATCAGAAGATGGCCTAGTCGGCCATCAGTGGAAAGAGAGTCCCATTGGTCTTGCAAACTTTATATGCCTCAGTACAGGGGAACACCAGGGCCAAGAAGTGGGAGTGGGATGGTAGGGGAGTGGGGGGTATGGGGGACTTTTGGGATGGCATTGGAAATGTAAATGAAGAAAATACCTAATTAAAAAAACAACAACAACAAAAAATGGGGTACAGGGCAAAATTCTCTACTGTGGAATACCAAATGGCCAAGAAGCATCTACAGAAATGTTCAACATACTTAGTCATAAGGGAAAAGCTGACCTCAGATGCTGGTGAGGATGTGGAAAAAGAAGAGCACTCCTCCATTGCTGGTGGGATTGCAAAGTGGTACAACCACTCTGGAAATCAGTCTGGCAGTTCCTCAGAAATTTAGACATAGTACTACCTGAGGACCCAGTAATACCACTCCTGGGCATATACCTAAAAGATACTCCAACATATAACAAGGACACTTGCTCCACTATGTTCATAGCAGCCTTATTTATAATAGCCAGAAGCTGGAAAGAACCCGGATGTCCTACAGCAGAGGAATGGATACAGAATATGTCATACATTTACACAATAGAGTACTATTCAGCCATTAAAAACAATGACTTCATGAAATTCTTAGGCAAAGGGATGGAACTAGAAAATGTCACCTTGAATGAGGTAACCCAGTTACAAAAGAACGCACATAGTAATCACTGATAAGTGGATAATTAGCCCAAAACTTGGAATACCCAAGATAAAATTCACAGACTGCATGAAACAAGTTTTTAAATATTATCTATATCCAAAATACATTTACATCTCTGTAAGTCTGAATTCAGCAATCTTGATACCAATAACCAGTTTGTGCGTGTCTATGGATGGGAGCGAGAGCCTGAAATGCTTTAGTACTTAGCTGGTAAAGATACATGCAGGACTTTTTTGGCCCGAAGAAGCCTAAGCACAGGTAGATGAAAAGCATAAGAGTTCTGTTATCTTACTTAGGAACAGATACAAGTTTAGAGATCCAGCAGAGGTCCAGGTGTTCATTGTCTTTGAGGATGGTTGTTAGCCAGAGTCTTGAGAAAGATTTAATTTAGCTGAGAGTATTATGGGGGAAGTGGATTCAGAATATGCTGCCATTTTGTCTTAGGAGGTTATTTGAATCAGTCTAAATATTAAAAATAGCCAAAAGGTCTGAATTTGGGCTAGCAGTGTATGTTTCAATTATGGAGCTCCAGTGAATCACAGATCTAAGATCAGAGGGACAATGGATGGTTCTCTGAGTTTTGGGCTATGGATCAGTGAAGAATTCCAGGAATTTTTGGCCAATTTCAGTAAGTAAAAAGCTCTTAAAATCCTTGACTAAACAAGTCTCTACAGAAAATTTGGAGTGGATGAGGGACAAAGGAAAAATCAGAGGTCAATATCCAGTTGCCTAAAGTATTCTCTTAAAATAGCCATATGTCTCTGGAAAGTAATGAAGCATTCCCAACTGCTAATGTGGAGCATGAAACTACCACAGGGCTAGTCATATGTTTTCAGAGCCTTTGAGTGTATTTGTAGCAAGAAGAAGGTCTCCAGTTCCTTTGATCAAGTAGCTCTTACAGAAGAAAGCTCCAGGGAGCTCCCAGGCCTAACCAAAACATCTCTGAGTTAGGTCCAATGTATTACCTTGTCACTTCATTTTGCTATACAACATTCATGTTCTGGTCAAATTCAGTATGACCTCTCACTGATGTCTGCTTTGCCCAGATTTCAAAATCCCCAAAGAGACCACCAGGAACTGCAACTCTGATGCCAGCACGTGAGAGTCTTTATTCAAGCTCGAGAGCTTGAGCCACAAACCTTCCTGATACAACAGGATGGGAAAAGTGACCTCGTGGTCTATGGGAAGAGGTTTTTAAAAGGAAAAAAAAAAAAGTAAGTGGGGTGCAGGGGTGGGGGTGAGGGGTTTCTGAGCCTTGGAATTACATGATTGGGTAAGAGGTTTGTAGACAAGTTGACTTTTCAAGTGATTGGCCCATTTTAGGCGCCAAAGCTGCTAACAGCTCTGGCTGGCTATCTGGAGAACATCTGGCCTTTAATTAATAGTTGCTAGGGAATAGGATGGTATCTTCTAAGTGCAGAAAAGAATGCAGTAGGACTAGTGATTCCCAGGGTTGCTAGGAAACGTTATCTCTTGGGGGCCGAAAGGAATGTTGTAGGACCACCAGTGACTCCCAGCAGATGCAGTTGGGTGTGCTTCACCCTGGGACCTAGTCCTCTGCTTAAACTTATGAGTTTTTTGATTAGGTCTCTCAGGTCAGACTGTTTCAGCAGGAAATGGTAAAGTGAGAGAGAAAAGGTAGGGACAGAGAGTGAAAAGAAAAGATTTCCCAAGAAAATGGGTGGCACTGCCAAGCCCTCAGGCTCTAGAGTATGCTAGGAACAAGGTTTCAGATGCTTTTCTGAGTTTTGGTGTTATTAGGTTAGATTATTTAAGGGCAACTATAGACAGGCAGAAGGCAAAAAGAAAGAAAGGCTTGATCTGGCCTTAGCCGGGAGCATGTTATCTACTGTAAGGGACATCTTTCTCCTATGCCAAAATGCCTACAGAAGATGAGCTGTGGCATCTTAAGGGGCAGAAATAACAAACATAGTATGCAAGGGAAGCTGGGAACTGTATAGTCTTTCAGCAGGAAACTATCAGTTTCTTTTTGAGAAAAGATCTCAGGAATTACAGGCTGGCCTCAAAGTTGCTATGTAGCTGAGGATAACTTTGAACTTATTTTTCAATGATTAATTAGGTACTGGGCCTGTGATCAAGTGTGGGTCTTCTTTCTCCCCAGAGTTGTTGGCCACTGGTCATTGAGGATGAAGGGAGCAGAGTCAACCAAGAGGGTTTAGGACAACCCATGAGTAAGAATGGTAATTATAACACCAGGACCAGCTTTGGGAGAAAGATCAACTTTACTTCTGGTGAATCAAGGGTTATATAGTTCTGGCGTTGGGCTGGGACCCAAGAAAATCCGTGGTGGGCATGTGTCCTTGCCTGAAAGCTAAGGTACTGGCATACCTCATTAGCATAGGGAGGCATTCACAGAATCCCAAGTGCTAGCTGAACAGATCATTATTGGGAGAAAGGTGTCTGAAGAGTGCTTATCCACAAAAGGGACATCTATGGAACCTTCCTATTTTGTTAGAATTACAGTTTCTCAATGCAGCTTTTTTCTTTCTTTTTATTTATTTATTTTTTTATTACGTATTTTCCTCAATTACATTTCCAATGCTATCCCAAAAGTCCCCCATACCCCCCCACACACTTCCCTACCCACCCATTCCCATTCTTTTGGCCTTGGCATTCCCCTGTATTGGGGCATATAAAGTTTGCAAGTCCAATGGGCCTCTCTTTCCAGTGATGGCCGACTAGGCCATCTTTCAATACATATGCAGCTAGAGACAAGAGCTCCGGGGTGCTGGTTAGTTCATCATGTTGTTCCAACTATAGGGTTGCAGATCCCTTTAGCTGCTTGGGTACTTTCACTAGCTTCTCCATTGGGAGCCCTGTGATACATCCAATAGCTGACAGTGAGCATCCACTTCTGTGTTTGTTGGGAGAAAGGAAACTGAACCTGTAATCTAACTAAGGCTATGTAACATGCCTCAGGTATAGAGTATGGGGTCTGGGATCCCAGAAAGCCCTGAGCTCAGTATAAAATGGCAGTTTCCCTGAGCTCAGGGCTTTCTGGTAAAGTCAGATTTCAAACTTAACAGCAGGGCAGCCGCTAATTGAGTAGAGTGTTTGCCATTCCCAAGACTACAATAAACTGTGGTGGCACATGCCTGTCAAATGATCACAATAATAGTTTTCCCCCCTTTTTTTTATTAGATATTTTCTTTATTTACATTTCAAATGCTATCCCGAAGGTCCTCTATAACCTCCCCCCTGCCCCCCGCCCTGCTCTCCAACCTGCACACTCATGCCTCCTGGCCCTGGCATTCCCTTGTACTGGGGCATATAATTTTTGCAAGACCAAAGGCTTCTCCTCCCAGTGATGGCCAACTAGTCCATCCTCTGCTACATATGCAGCTAGAGATGCAAGCTCTGGGAGTACTGCTTAGTTCATATTGTTGTTCCACCTATAGGGTTTCATACCCCTTCAGCTCCTTGGGTACTTTCTCTAGCTCCTCCATTGAGGGATCTGTGTTCCATCCAATAGCTGACTGTGAGCATCCACTTCTGTATTTGCCAGGCACTGGCATAGCCTCACGAGAGACAATTATATCAGGGTCCTGTCAGCAAAATCTTGCTGGCATATGCAATAGTCACTACATGGTGGCACATGCCTGTCATCTGATCACAATAATAGTTTTTAAAAATTAAAAACAATGCTAAGTGGGAAGCAAAGCATGGTGATGAGGTTCTGTAATCTACTTAGGAAGTATAGGCAGCAGGCTCAGCCATTCAAGATCATACTAAGCTACATAGTTCCAGGCAGGCCTGGGATACACGAAACCTGTTTCAAATATTTAAGTTATTTATTTATTGTATGTATGTATCTTGATATGGGTGCTGATGTTGCTGGGGGACATAAGGATTCCCTTTTTCTGGTGCTTAGTCTCATTTAAAGAAAGAATCTAGAAGCTGAGTTCAAAGGAGTTTCCAGGATAATTTTATTAGGATGTGAGAGAAATCAACAAAGAATGATCACTGTAAATCACAGTAGCCCCGGATAGAAAGTTGGATCTTTCCTTTCCATAGCGTGTTTCCTGGAGGAGTGGGGCAGAAGGGATCCCCAGTGATTGACAGGCATAGCTGGATTAATTCAAAAGGAAGAGACAATGCTAGGCAGTATTTGGGCTAGTTTGGAACGTCAGGCTAGAAGTTGAGCCAAATTCCATTCTTTTTACCATGATGAAGTAGATTTGCTTTAATAGGGCCCAACAAAGCAACTCCACTTTTTCATATAATAATCTAAATTTTATGGCTGGACAAAGCTGATACTTTACCTTTCTTCTGTTACTAGGGAAATGTGAAGGTAAATCCAAAGTCTCAAAGTCCTCCCATGCCACAATCTATTTCCTGCCATCTACTCCTTTTGGGTGAATTTGCTTCCTTTTGTTCTGGAGCTTTTAGGTGTGTTGTCAAGCTGCTAGTGTGTGCTCTCTCTAGTTTCTTTTCGGAGGCACTCAGAGCTATGGATTTTCCTCTTATCTCTGGCTGTCCTGAAACTCACTTTGTAGACCAGGCTGGCCTCAAACTCAGAAATGTGCCTGCCTCTGCCTCCCAAGTGCTGGGATTAAAGGTGTGCACCACCACCACCAGCTCAAAGAAACTTTCTTCTAGATTTTCTAATTATGTGGAGTACATGTTTTTGAGTATGACGAAATGATTCTTTGGATTACCTCAGTGTCTGTTGTTATGTCTACATTTTCATTTCTGATTCTGTTTATTTGAGTACTATCTCTCTCTGTGTTAATTTGGATAAGGGTTTGTTTATTTTGTTGATTTTTCTCAAAGAATGAGCTCTTCATTTTCTTGATTCTTTGTTTTGTTCTCTTTGCTCCTTGCTGCAGACCCTCTTGGTCCCTTGTCTGCGTGGAAAGGGTCTCTGGTCACAGGTGGGCAAGGAGTTGGTGGGAACTGACAGACAGACTCGACACAAGGGAGTGTGGATCTGAATGTAATTTGTCAAATCGAGCATCAAACTTTTTATACAGAAGAAAATAGAGAAGTTGGGTGACACACCTGCAAGGTACAAAGAGGTTACTAGATTCTTACACAAAACAGCAGAATGCAAACATGGAAGAACTGGCAGGAACCAACTGGGATAAAATTCAGTGTTAACAACTGGGATCAAAAACAGCTCCACCTAAGGTCCACTTAACCTTAGAAGCCAGGGGCAAGGGCTTCGTGCCCTTGCCATAGTTCCTACTCTAGTCTATTGTATCATCTACCTTCCCCCTAGGCCATTGTAAATACTTGTGTATGGGTGTAACTCAGCTACCTATACTTCTAAGTATCTACTCTGGTTCCTCTTTGGGTCACAAACTTCCTTCTTCCTAGATAATGGTAAATTTCTGTGTAGGGCAGTGACTTAGCTATCCATGCCCAGGGTCGGATCAAGGACTTCGGATCAAGGACTTCCTAGAATCTAACTTAGTTATGTCAAAATATCAATCCTTAGGAGTATAATAAAGCAATATTAAGGGAAAGCACACAGATCCGTTTACCAACTAAAGCAAGGACATTGGAGCATTCTTTATACAGGATGCCATGATCCCAGGAGACTAAGTTTCCATGAACTTTTCGCCTCGGGACAATGCTCAGGTTTTGAGGGCCTGTCGCTCTTGTCACTACTGGAGTGGATGTAGCAGCTCCTGATTAATTGATTTCAGCAATGAGTTTGACAATTTCCCACCATCTACTCCTCTTGGGTGTGTTTGCTTCCTTTTGTTCTAGGTGTTTCAGGTATGCTGTTAAGTTGCTAGTTATGGGATCTCTCCAATTTCTTTTTTTTTTTTTTTTCTCCTTTAAGTTTTTTTTTTTTTTTATATTTTTTTTTTATATTTTTATTACATATTTTCCTCAATTACATTTCCAATACTATCCCAAAAGTCCCCCATAGCGCCCCCCACTTCCCTACCCACCCATTCCCATTCTTTTGGCCCTGGCATTCCCCTATATTGGGGCATATAAAGTTTGCAAGTCCAATGGGCCTCTCTTTCCATTGATGGCTGACTAGGCCATCTTTCGATACATATGCAGCTAGAGACAAGAGCTCCGGGGTTCTAGTTTGTACATCATGTTGTTCCAACAATAGGGTTGCAGATCCCTTTAGCTCCTTGGGTACTTACTCTAGCTTCTCCATTGGGAGCCCTGTGATACATCCAATAGCTGACTGTGAACATCCACTCCTGTGTTTGCTAGGCCCCAGCATCGTCTCACAAGAGACAGCTATATTTGGGTCCTTTCAGCAAAATCTTGCTAGTGTATGCAATGGTGTCAGCGTTTAGAAGTTGATTATGGGATGGATCCCTGGATACGGCAGTCTCTAAATGGTTCATCCTTTCATCACCGCTACGAACTTTGTCTCTGTAACTCCTTCCCTGGGTGTTTTGTTCCCAATTCTGAGAAGGTGCACAGTGTCCACACTTTGGTCTTCATTCTTCTTGAGTTTCATGCGTTTAGCAAATTGTATCTTATATCTTGGGTATCCTAAGTTTTGGGCTAATATCCACTTATCAGTGAATACATATTGTGTGAGTTCTTTTGTGATTGTGTTACTTCACTCAAGATGATGCCCTCCAGGTCCATCCATTTGGCTAGGAATTTCATAAATTCATTCTTTTTAATAGCTGAGTAGTACTCCATTGTGTAAATGTACCATAATTTCTGTATCCATTCCTCTGTTGAGGGACATCTGGGTTCTTTCCAGCTTCTGGCTATTATAAATAGGGCTGCTATGAACATAGTGGAACATGTGTCCTTTTTACCGGTTGGGACATCTTCTGGATATATGCCCAGGAGAGGTATTGCTGGATCCTCCGGTAGTACTATGTCCAATTTTCTGAGGAACCGCCAGACTGATTTCCAGAGTGGTTGTACAAGCTTGCAATCCCACCAACAATGGAGGAGTGTTCCTCTTTCTCCACATCCTCGCCAGCAACTGCTGTCACCTGAATTTTTGATCTTAGCCATTCTGACTGGTGTGAGGTGGAATCTCAGGGTTGTTTTGATTTGCATTTCCCTGATGATTAAGGATGTTGAACATTTTTTCAGGTGTTTCTCTGCCATTCGGTATTCCTCAGGCGAGAATTCTTTGTTCAGTTCTGAGCCCCATTTTTTAATGGGGTTATTTGACTTTCTGGAGTCCACCTTCTTGAGTTCTTTATATATATTGGATATTAGTCCCTTATCTGATTTAGGATAGGTGAAGATCCTTTCCCAATCTGTTGGTGGTTTTTTTGTCTTATTGATGGTGTCTTTAGCCTTGCAGAAGCTTTGTAGTTTCATGAGGTCCCACTTGTCAATTCTCGATCTTACAGCACAAGCCATTACTGTTCTATTCAGGAATTTTTCCCCTGTGCCCATATCTTCAAGGCTTTTCCCCACTTTCTCCTCTATAAGTTTCAGTGTCTCTGGTTTTATGTGAAGTTCCTTGATCCACTTAGACTTGACCTTAGTACAAGGAGATAGGAATGGATCGATTCGCATTCTTCTACATGTTAACAACCAGTTGTGCCAGCACCATTTGTTGAAAATGCTGTCTTTCTTCCACTGGATGTTTTTAGCTCCCTTGTCGAAGATCAAGTGACCGTAGGTGTGTGGGTTCATTTCTGGGTCTTCAATTCTATTCCATTGGTCTATTTGTCTGTCACTATACCAGTACCATGCAGTTTTTATCACAATTGCTCTGTAGTAGAGCTTTAGGTCCGGCATGGTGATTCCACCAGAGGTTCTTTTATCCTTGAGAAGAGTTTTTGCTATCCTAGGTTTTTTGTTATTCCAGATGAATTTGCAGATTGCACTTTCTAATTCGTTGAAGAATTGAGTTGGAATTTTGATGGGGATTGCATTGAATCTGTAGATTGCTTTTGGCAAGATAGCCATTTTTACAATGTTGATCCTGCCAATCCATGAGCATGGGAGATCTTTCCATCTTCTGAGATCTTCTATAATTTCTTTCTTCAGAGACTTGAAGTTTTTATTATACAGATCTTTCACTTCCTTAGTTAGAGTCACGCCAAGATATTTTATATTATTTGTGACTATTGAGAAGGGTGTTGTTTCCCTAATTTCTTTCTCAGCCTGTTTATTCTTTGTGTAGAGAAAGGCCATTGATTTGTTTGAGTTAATTTTATATCCAGCTACTTCACCGAAGCTGTTTATCAGGCTTAGGAGTTCTCTGGTGGAATTTTTAGGGTCACTTATATATACTATCATATCATCTGCAAAAAGTGATATTTTGACTTCATCTTTTCCAATTTGTATCCCTTTGATCTCCTTTTGTTGTCGAATTGCTCTGGCTAGGACTTCAAGTACAATGTTGAATAGGTATGGAGAAAGTGGACAGCCTTGTCTAGTCCCTGATTTTAGAGGGATTGCTTCAAGCTTCTCACCATTTACTTTGATGTTGGCTACTGGTTTGCTGTAGATTGCTTTTATCATGGTTAGGTATGGGCCTTGAATTCCTGATCTTTCCAAGACTTTTATCATGAATGGGTGTTGGATCTTGTCAAATGCTTTTTCCGCATCTAACGAGATGACCATGTGGTTTTTGTCTTTGAGTTTGTTTATATACTGGATTACGTTGATGGATTTCCGTATATTGAACCATCCCTGCATCCCTGGGATGAAACCTACTTGGTCAGGATGGATGATTGTTTTGATGTGTTCTTGGATTCGGTTAGCAAGAATTTTATTGAGGATTTTTGCATCAATATTCATAAGGGATATTGGTCTGAAGTTTTCTATCTTTGTTGGGTCTTTTTGTGGTTTAGGTATCAGAGTAATTGTGGCTTCATAGAATGAGTTGGGTAGAGTACCTTCTGTTTCTATTTTGTGGAATAGTTTGTGAAGAACTGGGATTAGATCTTCTTTGAAGGTCTGATAGAACTCTGCACTAAACCCATCTGGTCCTGGGCTTTTTTTGGTTGGGAGACTATTAATGACTGCTTCTATTTCTTTGGGGGATATAGGGCTGTTTAGATCATTAACCTGATCTTGATTCAACTTTGGTACCTGGTATCTGTCTAGGAACTTCTCCATTTCATCCAGGTTCTCCAGTTTTGTTGAGTATAGCCTTTGGTAGAAGGATCTGATGGTGTTTTGGATGTCTTCAGGATCTGTTGTTATGTCTCCTTTTTCATTTCTGATTTTGTTAATTAGGATGCTTTCCCTGTGCCCTCTAGTGAGTCTGGCTAAGGGTTTATCTATCTTGTTGATTTTCTCAAAGAACCAGCTCCTTGATTGGTTGATTATTTGAATAGTTTTTCTTGTTTCCACTTGGTTGATTTCACCCCTGAGTTTGATTATTTCCTGCCGTCTACTCCTCTTGGGTGAATTTGCTTCCTTTTGTTCTAGTGCTTTTAGGTGTGTTGTCAAGCTGCTAATGTGTGCTCTTTCTAGTTTCCTTTTGGAGGCACTCAGAGCTATGAGTTTTCCTCTTAGAAATGCTTTCATTGCGTCCCATAAGTTTGGGTATGTTGTGGCTTCATTTTCATTGAACTCTAAAAAGTCCTTAATTTCTTTCTTTATTCCTTCCTTGACCAAGGTATCATTGAGAAGAGTGTTGTTCAGTTTCCACGTGAAGGTTGGCTTTCTATTATTTATTTTGTTATTGAAGATCAGCCTTAGTCCATGGTGATCTGATAGGATGCATGGGACAACTTCAATGTTTTTGTATCTGTTGAGTCCTGTTTTGTGCCCAATTACGTGGTCAATTTTGGAGAAGGTACCATGAGGTGCTGAGAAGAAGGTGTATCCTTTTGTTTTAGGGTAAAATGTTCTGTAGATATCTGCCAGATCCATTTGATCCATAACTTCTGTTAGTTTCACTGTGTCCCTGTTTAGTTTCTGTTTCCATGATCTGTCCATTGGTGAAAGTGGTGTGTTGAAGTCTCCCACTATTATTGTATGAGGTGCAATGTGTGCTTTGAGATTTACTAAAGTTTCTTTAATGAATGAGGCTGCCTTTGTATTTGGAGCATAGATATTCAGGATTGATAGTTCCTCTTGGAGGATTTTACCTTTGATGAGTATGAAGTGCCCCTCCCTGTCTTTTTTGATGACTTTGGGTTGGAAGTCAATCTTATCTGATATTAGAATGGCTACTCCAGCTTGTTTCTTCAGACCATTTGCTTGGAAAATTGTTTTCCAGCCTTTCATTCTGAGGTAGTGTCTATCTTTTTCTCTGAGATGAGTTTCTTGTAAGCAGCAAAATGTTGAGTCTTGTTTGTGTAGCCAGTTTGTTAGTCTATGTCTTTTTATCGGGGAGTTGAGTCCATTGATATTAAGAGATATTAAGGAAAAGTAATTGTTGTTTCCTGTTATTTTTGTTGTTAAAGTTGGCATTCTGTTCTTGTGGCTGTCTTCTTTTAGGTTTGTTGAGGGATTACCTTCTTGTTGTTTCTAGGGCGTGGTTCCTGTCCTTGTATTGGTTTTTTTCTGTTATTATCCTTTGAAGGGCTGGATTCGTGGAGAGATAATGTGTGAATTTGGCTTTGTCGTGGAATACTTTGGTTTCTCCATCTATGTTAATTGAGAGTTTGGCTGGGTATAGTAGCTTGGGCTGGAATTTGTGTTCTTTTAGTGTCTGTATAACATCTGTCCAGGATCTTCTAGCTTTCATAGTCTCTGGTGAAAAATCTGGTGTAATTCTGATAGGCTTGCCTTTATATGTTACTTGGCCTTTTTCTCTTACTGCTTTTAGTATTCTATCTTTATTTAGTGCATTTGTTGTTCTGATTATTATGTGTCGGGAGGTATTTCTTTTCTGGTCCAGCCTATTTGGAGTTCTGTAGGCTTCTTGTATGTTCATGGGCATCTCTTTCTTTAGATTTGGGAAGTTTTCTTCTATAATTTTGTTGAAGATGTTTGCTGGTCCTTTGAGTTGAAAATCTTCATTCTCATCCACTCCTATTATCCGTAGGTTTGGTCTTCTCATTGTGTCCTGTATTTCCTGGATGTTTTGAGTTAGGATCTTTTTGCATTTTCCATTTTCCTTGATTGTTGTGCCCATGTTCTCTATGGAATCTTCTGCACCTGAGATTCTCTCTTCCATCTCTTGTATTCTGTTGCTGATGCTTGCATCTATGGTTCCAGATTTCTTTCCTAGGGTTTCTATCTCCAGTGTTGCCTCATTTTGGGTTTTCTTTATTGTGTCTACTTCCCTTTTTAGGTCTAGTATGGTTTTGTTCATTTCCATCATCTGATTGGATGTGTTTTCCTGTTTCTCTTTAAGGACTTCTACCAGTTTGGTTGTGTTTTCCTGTTTTTCTTTAAGGACTTGTAACTCTTTAGCCATGTTCTCCTGTAGTTCTTTAAAGTCCTTCTTGATGTCCTCTACCATCATCATGAGATATGCTTTTAAATCCAGGTCTAGTTTTTCAGGTGTGTTGGGGTGCCCTGGACTGGGCGAAGTGGGAGTGCTGGGTCCTGATGATGGTGAGTGGTCTTGGTTTCTGTTAGTAAGATTCTTACCTTTACCTCTCGCCATCTGGTAATCTCTGGAGTTGTTATAGTTGTCTCTGTTCAGAGGTTGTTCTTCTGGGGATTCTGAGTATCCTCTGTCAGCAGACCTGTACAGACTAAGTTCGGCGGAGTCCCGGAGCCAAGATGGCGCTCCCTGCAGGGCAGGTCACTGTTCTCCGGCTGGGAGGGTGTCGGATGTCTGCGGCCCCAAAAGGGTGCTGCCTCAGCAGTTCTGTGGCTCCCGCCTGTCCCAGAAGCTGTCTGCCTCTGTGGTCCTCACTCTGACCTGTACAGACTAAGTTCGGCGGAGTCCCGGAGCCAAGATGGCGCTCCCTGCAGGGCAGGTCACTGTCCTCCGACTGGGAGGGTGCCGGATGTCTGCGGCCCCTAAAGGGTGCTGCCTCAGCAGCTCTGTGGCTCCCGCCTGTCCCAGAAGCCGTCTGCCCCCGTGGTCCCCACTCTGACCTGTAGAGACTAAGCTCGGCGGAGTCCCGGAGCCAAGATGGCGTTCCCTGCAGGGCAGGTCACTGTCCTCCGACTGGGAGGGTGCCGGATGTCTGCGGCCCCTAAAGGGTGCTGCCTCAGCAGTTCTGTGGCTCCCGCCTGTCCCAGAAGCTGTCTGCCTCTGTGGTCCTCACTCTGACCTGTACAGACTAAGTTCGGCGGAGTCCCGGAGCCAAGATGGCGCTCCCTGCAGGGCAGGTCACTGTCCTCCGACTGGGAGGGTGCCGGATGTCTGCGGCCCCTAAAGGGTGCTGCCTCAGCAGCTCTGTGGCTCCCGCCTGTCCCAGAAGCCGTCTGCCCCCGTGGTCCCCACTCTGACCTGTAGAGACTAAGCTCGGCGGAGTCCCGGAGCCAAGATGGCGTTCCCTGCAGGGCAGGTCACTGTCCTCCGACTGGGAGGGTGCCGGATGTCTGCGGCCCCAAAAGGGTGCTGCCTCAGCGGCTCTGTGGCTCCCGCCTGTCCCAGAAGCTGTCTGCCTCTGTGGTCCTCACTCTAACCTGTAGACTAAGTTCGGCGGAGTCCCGGAGCCAAGATGGCACTCTCTGCAGGGCAGGTCTCTGTCCTCCGGCTGGGAGGGTGCCGGAAGTCTGCGGCCCCAAAAGGGTGCTGCCTCAGCGGCTCTGTGGCTCCTGCCTGTCCCAGAAGCCGTCTGCCCCCGTGGTCCCCACTCTGACCTGTAGAGACTAAGCTCGGCGGAGTCCCGGAGCCAAGATGGCGCTCCCTGCAGGGCAGGTCACTGTCCTCCGACTGGGAGGGTGCCGGATGTCTGCGGCCCCTAAAGGGTGCTGCCTCAGCAGCTCTGTGGCTCCCGCCTGTCCCAGAAGCCGTCTGCCCCCGTGGTCCCCACTCTGACCTGTAGAGACTAAGCTCGGCGGAGTCCCGGAGCCAAGATGGCGTTCCCTGCAGGGCAGGTCACTGTCCTCCGACTGGGAGGGTGCCGGATGTCTGCGGCCCCAAAAGGGTGCTGCCTCAGCGGCTCTGTGGCTCCCGCCTGTCCCAGAAGCTGTCTGCCTCTGTGGTCCTCACTCTAACCTGTAGACTAAGTTCGGAGGAGTCCCGGAGCCAAGATGGCACTCTCTGCAGGGCAGGTCTCTGTCCTCCGGCTGGGAGGGTGCCGGAAGTCTGCGGCCCCAAAAGGGTGCTGCCTCAGCGGCTCTGTGGCTCCTGCCTGTCCCAGAAGCCGTCTGCCCCCGTGGTCCCCACTCTGACCTGTAGAGACTAAGCTCGGCGGAGTCCCGGAGCCAAGATGGCGCTCCCTGCAGGGCAGGTCTCTGTCCTCCGACTGCTCCAATTTCTTTAAGAAGGCATTTAGTGCAATGAACTTTCCTCTTAGCATTGCTTTCATTGTCTCCCATTAGTTTGTGTATGTTGTACCTTCATTTCCATTGAATTCTAGGAAGTCTTTAATTTCTGTCTTCATATTTCTCTTTACTCATTTGTCATTCAGTAGAGAGTTGTTCAGTTTCTATGAATTTGTAGGCTTTCTGGTTTTTTCCCATCTATTGTTGAATTCCAGCTTTAGTTCATGCTGGTTTGATAAAATATGAATGTATGCTTATAGGTTTCCTGTATGTTAGAAAAAAAATTAGATTAGGAAATTTTCTTCTATGATTTTGGTGAAAATATTCTCTGGGTCTTGGAGCTGGAATCTTCTATAGCCTATCAAATTATTTCAAATTTCTTGTATCTGTGAGATTTGATTTGTGACCTAGTTAAGTTTTAGCACTCCATGAAGTGCTGAGGAGGAGTTATATTCTTTTGTGTTTGGATGAAATGTTCTGTAGATATCTGTTAAGTTTATTGGAGTTAAAAAGTCTGTTAGTTTCAGTATTACTCTGTTTAGTTGTGTATGGATGAATTGTCCATTCAAGAGAGTGAGGTCTTGATATCTCCCACTATATATGTGTGTGTGTGGGTTGATGTGTTTTCAGTTTCAGTAATGTTTCCTTTCCAAATGTAGGTTCCCTTGCATTTGGGCAATAAATTTTAGAACTGAAATGTTATCTTGGTGGAATTGTTTTCTTTGAGTTTCAAATGTCCTTCCCCATCTCTTTCAGTTAATTTTGATTTGAAGTTTATTTTGTTAAGTATTAGAATAGATACATCAACCTGCTTCCTGAATTCATTTGCTTGGGAAATCTTTTTGCAAATCTTTACACTAAGGTAATGTCTATCTTTGATGTTGAGGTGTGTTTCTTGACTGCAGCAGAAGGATGGATCCTGTTTTCTGACCTGTGCTTGTTGGTGGTGGTAGTGATCATATGTGTGTACATGCTTCCCATCTTTAGGTTTTGCTAGTGTGATATTATTTATTATCTTGTATGTGTGTGTAGTTAACCTCTTTGGGTTGGATTTTCTTCTATTAGCTTATGTATGGCTATATGTGTGAATAGATATTGTTTAAATTTGTTTTATTTTCATGGAATATCTTGTTTGCTTCATGTATGGTGATTGAATATTTTGCTGGCTATAGTAGGTTTTAAAAAATATACGTTTACCTTTATCTTCATAAGATTGGCTTTAAAATCATTTTCTTGTGCTTCAACTCTGTTGGAAAATCCAGGGCTCATTATAGTAAGGATAGCTGGGCTCTGGTGGTGTCATATTGCCTTGATTGTGGTTGATTGTGTTCTTATACTAGCCTTTAATATCTAGATTAAATTATTGTAGGTTTAGGTACTGATGTCTGAGCTTTGTTGGATGGATGTTTTATCTCTTGCTTTCCGTTTCCTCTCTGGTCTTCTGGCCTAAGTGGCCTGTGGTTCTAGTGACAAAGAAGTCTTCAGATCTAGTAATATGTTTCCACTGGGATTTTGGCAGCCTGTGTGACCTCTGAGGTTTGGAGTTCTTATGTTGCCTCTTGGATTTTGGGGTTCTAGGAACTAGTGTTACCTCTGGGGTTCTAGGTACAGATGTAGCCTCTGCGATTCCAGGTACCTGGGCTTCCTACTACTGGTGTGTTCTCCACCAGAGTGGAGAGTGGGAGGGTTTTCCTGAATTATGGGTCAATAATTAATATTTTAAAATAAAGTAAAAGATAAATTGTAGTATATACCTAGGGATTATTGCTTTGACAAATTTTATTTCAGTAACAGACCTTTATCTCTGTATATATTCATATTTTACATTTTATTGTCAAATACAAGGAATACTGAAAAGAGCTAGGTGTTGTAGCACACACTTGTAAGACTAACTGACTCTCATGTGGTAGAGGCAAGAAGGTCTTGGTAAATTTGAAGCCACTCTGGTCTGCATTGTGAGTTCCAGGACAGTCAAAGTTGTATAGCAAGAGCCTTACTCAAAACATAACCACTACTACCACCAGCAAAAACCTCTTTTGAAATTGTAAAGTAGGATTTTGGCTTTTTGGTCAGGACCTATAGTTGTTGTTGATAAGAAATAGAAATTTGCTAAATTTTTTTGTTTTTCTTTGTACTTGATATTAATTAGCAATTCATTAGCAATCCAATCTTTGATTTCTTTGTACAGAATTGCTGTGTATGTACATATGCGTGTGTGCTTGTGTGTGCATGTTCACATGTGTTTGTGTTTCATAGAGGATGGAGGACAGAAGTAGATATGGGGCCTAATGCATTCCTATGTATCTTTTGAGATA
Organism: Mus caroli; assembly: GCF_978045245.1. Taxonomy (NCBI): domain Eukaryota; kingdom Metazoa; phylum Chordata; class Mammalia; order Rodentia; family Muridae; genus Mus; species Mus caroli. The sequence goes on from NW_028227260.1 coordinate 3,431,184, forward strand.
TGCCTAGCTTTTCTGTGGTTATGGAGACCCAAACTCATGCTTCTTCAGCTCATACTGACTGAGCCTTCAGTATCACTTTCACAAAGTTTCTTGAGCCATATGATTATTGTACAAGGGTCACCATTGTGACACCTAGAAAATACAATCTGCAAACTAATTCCCCAAGGCACATGTTACCTATGACAGAATAAACATTTTGCAATACTCTTTCCCCATACTTCTGATAACATACATGTTTCATGACCTTCGGATATCCTAAATGGCAGAACATGCAGTGACACTCTATGACTTCATTGGGAAAGCTGAATCTCTTTCTTCTCTCATTTCTTTGCTAGGCAAAAATGCATTTAAAAGTATCAATATTCACTGTTATTGGGAAGTTTGTCTCATATACACTGAATGGGGGGATTTTTGTTTTGCTTGTGGTTTTGATGAGTGGTCCAGAGCTCTGAGCTAATTTTCTAAACATTTGAGACTTCCTTTCAGGTGTTTTGCCTGTACTTTCCAAGTGCTAATTGCATGTCAAAATTTTGTCTGTCACTGTAGGCAACAGATAAGTAAGTTAGTTAATATGCCTCCAGCACTGGCAGCCCATTTTCTCTTTATTGTACATATCCATTTTCAATACTATTCTAAACTGATATTAAAACAAAAATTAAATCAATGCAAGGGCTGAAGTTGTGATTTAATAAAGTTCATTTGTTCATTTTTAAAGTAGTATCAATATTTTCATCTTTCTTCTTAGTGGGTCATTTTTGATGACATTCTCCTGAACTTACCTTCTACCACATTTCCATTTGCCAACAACCATTACTGTAGGCATAGCTTTCCTCCTCCTATGCACCCCCCCATTATAAACTGCTCTGAGTTTTCTTTCTTAGTAGTTTTTCTCTAAATATCTAATAACATTGTCATGCAGACTCAAGGCCATTCCTTCCCATGGGTCTCCCAGCCCTCGTGGATCATCAGCTAATTCAGTCCACAAGTGCAAAGGGAACAGTGATGTCCAGTGGAGATTGGAACCCCTTCCCCTGTCTACAGTTTCACAATAAATATTTGACTGCTCTCAACCCTTTCCCAGTTTATTTAACAAAAACAAAACAGTACCAAAGAGTCTAAAGAGAGGTACTAAGATGAATTGCCTTTCAGGAGAGAGCATTTATTAGAGAAATTCTTTTGTTCTTATAATTTCTTTTTTTTTTTAATATCTAGTTAGTGAGTGTGCCTGTATATGTGTTTATGTTCCTGGGAGTTGGATCTCTCCTTCAACTTTGTTCGTTCTGGAGATTAAACTCAGATTTGATGACAAGTGCCTTTACTTCCTGAACCATCTCACTGGACCTATCAGGGATGTTATAAATCCTGCATACATTATAGTGGGGTTCAGAAACAACAGAATTCAGTCTCCCCATGAGACAAAGCAAGGTTCCCTCCCTCAAAGTGGAATCTTGGGGAAAGGGGAGGTCATATGCTTTCAAGTTGCAGGTGTTCTTGATAACTCACTCATACCACAGTCAGGTTACCTCTAATTGTTGGGTGTCAGGGGAAGGGGGAAAGAGTCTGGTCCTTTGCACAGTCACAGCAGTCAGTTCTCTGCAGCAGGTTAGAGACTAGAAAGTTACATGGGATGTAGCCAGTTCTGTAAGGCGATAGATAGTGTTAAGCAGCTCATGCTGTCTGTCTCACAGGCAACACCAGAAACTGAATGCTTAAGTCTTTTATGCAGAGAGTCAGCAGTCTGAGAAGACAGTAGATTAGCATTCTAAAGACCTGCCTATTATCATCAGCCTGCAGATATATGGGAAGGGAGAACAAAGGCAATCAATCATTTGGAGATTTAGTCTCTCCTTTCTGGTCAGGTGGTCAGTTTTGTCCAGAGATTTGTTGTGTTGTTGATTTTTCTCCTTATCATTGCCCCTCTCTCTGTGTAGCAGGAGGATCCCAAAACACCAAGGCCACTGAGGCTATCATTTGGATGATACCCAGAGAATAGCTATTAGCAGTGTGCATGGAGAGTCCTTTCAACATAATGAAGGGCAAATGTGTTCTTATAGAATAGGCAGTGCTCCTGTCAACAGTGTCTGTGATCTGATCATTTGAGTTTGAGGCATGCTCTCATGTAGCTCAGGCTTTTCTCACACTTGCTATGTATCTAATGTGCCCTTAAACTTCTTATTCTCTTCCTCCTACCCTACAGTTCCTGAGGCATTATGCACCTTTCCTAGCTGACATTACTCTCTTTTGTTGATTTATCTCCCACCCACCCCCCCGCCCCCCGAAATTATTGCCATCTCTTGCCTTTGCCACATATTCTAAACCTAGCTTTTTTGAGACAGGATAACACTATGTAGTACAGGCTGACCTCAGATTTATAGAGATCTGCTTGTCTCTGCCTCCTGATTAAAGTTGTGCCCCACCATGATCAGCCTAATCCCTTTAGGCTCTTTCTGATCTATAATTTAGTTCCCATGATTCTCATAGAGTAAATTCACATGAGACACACAGAGCATGGTGAATAAAACAGAGTTTATTACAGAGGAAAATGAGATGCCCTCAAAAGATGAGAGTGAGAATGGCTAAAGGGGCCACTGGTAAGAAAAGCAGTCCTGGAATGAAAGTAGACAACGGCCAGATAGACCATTGTGGCAGAAAAAAAAATCTTAAGGAGTGACAGTGGATAGATAGGCAAAAAGACTACTGTGTCAACCCAAAGTTTTAAGTAAGCTGTAAACTCTATTTTTTCTTAGCTTTTCTAGAACAGACAGCTTTCTCACCAGGGTTTTCCATCCAGATTACTGAAGCTTTTTAGAACACAGTCAAGCCTATTTGTCTAAATACTATCTTTCCGAGCACAAGAGCTGGACTGAATAGGTGAACTGGATAATAAATAGCTACAAAACCCAAGATGTTTCTTCTCTGGCCCTTACAGGAAAAGTGCCTTAGCCATTGTACTAGAGAAACTTACTAAACTTCTCTGGACATTGATATTTTGAAAATTTAGTTATTTGTTTACATCACAAACTCTGCTTCCCCTCCTGGTCCCTCTATCATGGAGTACCTTCGCTCTATCCCCTCTCTCCTACTCCTCTGAGGAGGGGTGAGATCCTTGGGTGTCCCCCTATCCTGGCACATCAACATTAGTCATATTAGACACATCCTTTCCCACGGAGGTCAGACAAGGCAGCCATGAAAACTGGACTACTATCTGCTACTTATGTGCCAGGGGGCATTGTGGCAGCCTATATATGCTATTTGGTTGGTGGCTCAGATTCTGTCTCTCAGGGATCCAGGTTTGATGACTCTGTTGGTCTTTGTGTGGATTTCTTATCTACTTCTAGGCCTTTGATCCTCCCCACAGCACTTCCATAATTGTCCCTGACCTCCCTCTAATGTTTGGCTGTGGGTATCTGCTTCTGTTTCCATCCACTATTGTGTGTAGCTGCTCAGAAGACAGTTAATTCTAGGCTCCTGTCTGCAAGTATAACATAATGTCATTAATAATGTCAGGGATTGATGTTTACTGGTGATATGGGTTTTGAGTTGGACTGGTTATTGATTGGCTTTTCATTCAGTCTCTGCTTCATCCCAGCATTTATTTTAGATTGTACAAACTTTGGGTGGAAAGTTTAGTGGGTAGGTTGGTGTCCCATATCCTTCCACTGGGGTTACAGGAGGTTGTCTCTGCAGGTTCCATGTTCCTACTGTTAGGCATCCCCTCTAAGGACACCAGCATTGACTCCTGGGAGTCTTCCCTATTCCAGTCTCTGGGACTTCCTAGAAATTCCTCCCTCACCCCAACTCCAAGCAGCTACAGATTCCCATTCATTATCCTGGTCCACTGAGCCCCTCTCTTATTATTTTTCCCCATACCTGATCCTGTCTCCCCATTCCCCTTCCTTCTCCTCTACTTCTAGTCCCTTCCCTCCATCTGCCTCCTATAGCGATTGTGTTTCCACTTCGAATTGTGATTCAGAATTCTCACTTGGACCTTCCTTCTTTTTAAATTCTTTGGGTCTGTGGCGTGTATCATGGGTATTCTGTACTTTATGGCTAATATCCACTTATCAATGAGTATATATCACTGGATCCTTTTGGGTCTGGATTAAGTCACTTGGTTCGGTCCGTGGCTGGAGCACAGGAAGGCCTTACATTGGGAGGTTAGACACGGCTCTTCAGGGGAAAGCCTCTCCCATCTTTCATTCACGGTGGACCTTGATGAGCTCTATGGTTTTAGAGCTTTATTATAGAAAGGCAAAGAGAAAGAGAGAAGATAAAGGAAAGAGAGGGGCAGCCATGGCCACGTGGAAAGAACGGGGGGAAGGAAGGGAGAGAAGGAGAGCTAAAGATGAGAGTAAGAAAAGTGAGAGCTTAAGAGAGAGAGAGAGGAAGGGCAAAGCAGTCCCATTTATAGTGGGCTGGGCTACCCTGCAGTTGCAGGGTAGCTGTGGGGAGTAGCATATCTGGCTATTGTCAGGTAACTGTGAGGATGGAGTGTAGCTAGAATGCCAGGAGCTTGGGGCTTTGTCTGAGTGACTGATGCTCACAGAATTATGGAGTTGGTGACTCTGTGGTATCAGGCACCTGTCTCTGGGAATGTGGCTCACTGTTCTGTCTCTTGTAGAGTTTTCTACTGGGTCTCTGGAGCAAGCCTCACTTAACCAAAACAGGCTGCCTTTCATATCTAGTTTCTGTCTATTATGAATAAAGCTGCTATGTACATAGCATCTTTGGGGTATGGTAGGGCATCTTGTGGATATATGCCCAGGAGTGATATAGCCGTGTCTTCAGGTAAAACTGTTTTCAATTTTTTTGACAAACTGCCAGACTTATTTCCAGAATGGTTATACAAGTTTGCATTCCCACCAGCAATGGAGGAATGTTTCCTTTTCGCCACACCCTCTCCAGCATGTGTTGTATGTTGAGTTTTTGATATTAGCCATTCTGATTGGTGTGGGGTAGAATATCAGGATTGTTTTTATTTGTATTTTCCTGATGACTATAGATGTTGAGCACTTCCTTAAGTGCTTCTCAGCCACTTGAAATTCCTCTGTTGAAAATTGTTTCGTTCTGTGCTCCACTTATTTAATTGGGTTACTTGGTTTGTTGGAGCATAACATCCTTACTTCTTTATATATTTTGGATATTAGCTCTGTGTCAGATGTAGAGTTAGTAAAGATCATTTCCTAATCTGTAGGCTGCTGTTTTGTCCTATTGTTAGGGTCCTTTGTCTTACAGAAGCTTTGCAGTTTCATGAGGTCCCATTTATCAATTCTTGATCTTAGGGCCTGAGCCATGGGTGGTCTGTTCAGGAAATTGTCTCCTGTACCAATGCATTCAAGGCTCTTAACCACTTTCTCTTCTGTTAGGTTTAATATATCTGGTTTTATGCTGAGGTTCTTATCCACTTGGACTTGAATTTTGTGCAGGGTGATAAATATGGATATACTTGCATTATTCTATATGCAGATATCCAATCAGACCAGCATGATTTGTTGAAGATTCTTTCTTTTTTCCATTATGGTTTTGGATTTTGTGTCAAAAATTAAGTGTCCATAGGGGTGTGGGTTTATTTCTATGTCTTTGATTCTATTCCATTGAACAACCTGTCTTTTTCTGTACTAATGCCATCCAGGTTTTTATTATTATTATTATTATTATTATTATTATTATTATTATTATCACTATTGCTCTATAGTACAACTTGAGGTCTGGGATGGTGATTCCTCCAAAGGTTCTTTTGTTGTTTTGGCTTTCCTGGGTTTTTTGTTTTTCCCATATGAAGTTGAAAATTGTTCTTTCAAGGTCTATAAAACATTGTTTTGGGTTTTGATGGGGATTGCAGTAAATCTGAAGATTGCTTTTGGTAAGATGGCCAGTTTCACTATGTTAGTCCTATCCATGAGCATGGGAGGAAATTTCCATTTTTTGATGCTTTTTTAATTTCTTTCTTCAGGATCTTGAAGTTCTTGTCATACAAATATCTTACTTGCTTGGTTAGAGTTACACCTAGATACTTTAAATTATTTAGGGCTATCACGAAGGGTATTGCTTCCCTAATTTCTTTATCTGCTCTTTTATCCTACGTATAAAGTAGGGTTTGTTTTATGTCCAGCCACTTTGTTGAAGTTGTTTATCTGCTCTAGAGAGTTCTCTGGTAGAATTTTGGGGATTGATTATGTATACTATAGCAATACCTTGAATTCTCCCTTTCCAATTTGTATTCCCTGATCTACTTTTGTTGTCTATTGCTCTAGCCAGAACTTCAAGAACTATATTGAATAACTAGGGGAAAGAGTATACAGTCTTGTCTTGTTCCTGATTTTAATGGAATTGCTTTAAGTTTCCATTTAATTTGATGTTGGCTATTGGCTTGCTTTTATTTTGTTTAGATATGCTCCTTGAATCCCTGACCTCTCCAAGACTTTCAACATGAAGGGGTGTTGAATTGTGTCAAAGACTTTTTCATCATCTAATGAAATGATTATGTGACTTTTTTCTTCAACTTTGCTTATATAGTGGATTATGTTGGTTAATTTTGTTTACAGTTTCTAGTCTTGTGGAGTATAGGCTTTTGAAGTATGACCTAATTGAACTATACCTGCATCACTGGGTTGAAGACTACCTGACAGTGGTGATGTTTTTGATATGTTCTTGGATTTGGTTTGGAAGAATTTTTTGAGTATTTATGTGTCAATGTTCATAAGTAGTAAAATTGGTCTGAATTTCTCCTTCTATGTTGAGTCTTTGTGTGGTTTAGGTATAAAGGTAACTCTGGCATCATAGAATGATTTAGGTAATGTTGCTTCTGTTTCTATTTTGTGGAATAGTTGGAGGAGTACTGGCATTAGCACTTCTTTGAAAGTTTGGTAGAATCCTGCACTAAAAGCCTGGGCTTCGTTTTTTTTTTTTTTTTAATTAATTAATTAGTTAGTTAATGTATTTATTTATTTTTGGTTGTGAAACTCTTTTTCAGTATACAATCAGGAGTCATTTTATTGCCATATTCTTTTAGCAGAGTATTAAGAAAGCTTTTCCCCTAGGTCCATAACCAGTTAAATCTCAGCTGTATTCACGTTTGCAGTATGAGGTATGGGTTCCATCTAATGAAGAAAACCTTACATCCTAACAAAAAGTAGCTGCTTATACCCATAACATTTTCCCACAATTGCATAAATATATCTTTTTTTACCCCATCTTTATTATATCTTTTTTAAAAATTTTAATTTTTTAAAATTTTATTTTATTTTTAATTTGTTTTTTACACTCCACATTCCATTCCCCACCCTCCCATCCAAACTCTGTCTACTCCCCACCCCACCATGTCTCCAGGTGAATGCCCCTACTCCCCATTCCACCTGACCTTGAAACTTCCTGGGGCCTCCAGTCTCTTGAGGGTTAGGTACAACATCTGTGAATGAACACAGAACCCAAATTCCTCTACTGTGTGTATATTGGAGGTCTTATATCAGCTGGTGTATGCTGTTTGTTTGGTGGTCCCGTGTTTGAGAGATCTAGGGGGTTCAGATTAATTGAGACTGCTGATTCTCCTACAGGATCACCCTTCTCAGCTTCTTTCAGCTTTCCCTAATTTAACAATAGGGGTCAGCTGCTTCTGGCCATTGGTTTGGTGCAAATATCTGCATCTGACTCTTTCAGCTGCTTGTTGGGTCTTTCAGAGGGCAATCATGATAGATCCCTTTTTGTGAGTGCTCCATAGCCTCAATAACAGTGTCAGGCATTGGGACCTCCCCTTGAGCTGGATCCCACTTTGGGCCTGTTGCTGGACCTTCTTTTCCTCAGGCTCCTCTTCATTTCCATCCCTGTAATTCTTTCAGACTGGAACAATTATGGGTCAGAGATGTGTCTGTGAGATGGCAACCCCATCCCTCACTTGATGTCCTGTATAGAGCCTGCTGGAGGTGGGCTCTATAAGTTCCCTCTCCCTACTGTCAGGGATTTCATCTAAGGTCCCCCCCTTTGAGTCCTGGGAGTCTCTCACCTCCGAAGTCTCTGGTGAATTCTGGGGGTGGGGGTTCCCACCAACTTCCTATTTCCTGAGATTGCCTGATTCCATGCTTTCTGCTGGCCCTCAGGGCTTCAGTCCTTTTCTTCCACCCAATACAAGATCAGGTTTTCCTCTCCCCTCCTTTCCCCCCTCCAGACCTGCCATTCACTTTCCCTCCCAGGTCCCTCCCTCCCTTCCCACTTGTGATTGCTTTCTTTTTTCTCCCAAGTGGAACTGAGGCATCCTCACTTGGGCACTTCAGCTTGTTGAGATTTTTCAGTTCTGTGAACTGTATCTTGGTTGGGTATTCTGTACTTTTTTTTTTGACTAATATACACTTATTAGTGAATAGATATCGTGCATGTCCATTTTTGTCTGAGTTACCACACACTGGATGATATTTTCTAGCTCCATCCATTTGCCTGCAAAACTCAGGATGTCCTCATTCTTAATAGCTGAGTAGTATTCCATTGTGTAAATGAATCACATTTTCTATATCCATTCTTGTGTTGTGGGACATCTAGTTGGTTTCCAGCTTCTGGCTATCACAAATAAGGCTGGTATGAACATAATGGAACTTGTGCCCCTGTGGCATGGTGGGGCATCTTTTGGGTATATTCCCGAGTGGTATAGCTGGGTCTTCAGGTAGATCTATTTCCAATTTTTGGAGGAACCTCCAGATTGATTTCTAGAGTGGTTGTCCCAGTTTGCAACCCCACCAGAAATGGAGGAGTATTCCTCTTTCTCCACATCCTTTAATGGTTGGGGGTCACCACAAATGATGAATTGTACTACAGGGTCTCAACATTAGGAAAGTTGAGGACCACTGTCTAGAGTCTGAGACACCATATCCATAACCAAATTAAAGATGATACCAGCATTAGGTTATATTCACTTTTCAGAAAATATGATTTGGAGAAATTATGTTCCCATTAAACAGGCCTAAAGATTTTATCACATAGATCTCAAAGACACTGGGCATTCCAGATTGTGGGTATTTCTGTAGTTTGGTATTTAAGTGTGTGAACTGATCAAATCATCATACTGTTTCATATCTTCTGCTTGTGGTTCTCAGAGGTCTTGCTAATAGTAAAGCATCCTGAGGACTCTAATAAATGGCTTCTCCTACAACTTGTAATTCTTTGTGTTTGGGTGGGCATATTGAGTGAAAAAAATGTTAATATAATATGCCCTTAAAGTTCCAAATGAATGTTGTTGACTTTCTAGGAGGTCGATTATGGGACATATGAGAAAAAATATTAGTTAACATGGGGAGATAAACTAACTTATGATAAAATATCTCTATCAAGTGTCAATCAATAATACAGTGTTGATTGGTTTTCTTATTTGGGTTTTCTGTTAGAAATGTCAAAGTAAATAAAATCCTCATGGATGTGTTTCAAAGATGATTAGATATGCAAAAATTTTGATCAGTTTATGAAATTTGTATTGGATATTTTTCTGTACTTGTCATTTCCTTTATTTACTGTCCTTGTGTGATTATTCCCATAAAGTCATGTAGAAAAGGGGGGTGTTTAGGAACTGCATGAAAAGAGGTAGAATACATTACATTTTTATGTGGGGATAAATACTAAGTTAGAAGTCACATACTGGGGTTTCCGGATTCCTCCAAGACTGGTCTGCTCATGTGAGAGTGTGGACTGCAGAGGCTAACAGCTTCTGGGTCAGGTGGAAGCCACAGAGCTTCTGGGGCAAGCGTCATTTCAGGCTCCAGACACCCAGGCACCTTCCCTGCCAGAGGAGAGGTGTGCGGCCTGCCCAGGAGGGCTTTGCCACAGCATCTGGGGAAGCCATCTTGGTTCCAGGATTCCTCTGAGACTAGTCTGCACAGGGGAGAGTGTGGACTACAGAAGCTAATAGCTTCTGGGACAAGCAGAAGCCACAGGGCTTCTGGGGAAGACTGTGTTTCAGGCTCCAGATATCTGGGCTCCTTCCCTGCCAGAGGAGAGGTGTCCGGCCTGCCCAGGAGGGTTTTGCCATAGCATCTGGGGGAGACATCTTGGTTCCCGTATCCTGCCGAGACTACTCTGCACAGGTGAGAGTGTGGACAACAGAAGCTACACAGATTCTGGGACAAGCCCTGTTTCAGGCCTTCATCTTCTGCCAGGAGGCAGGTCAGAATGCCAGACATCTGTCTACCTTCCCTGCAAGAGGAGAGCTTGCCTGCAGAGAGTGATCTAACCACTGAAACTCAGGAGAGAGCTGGTCTTCCAGATCTGCTGATAGAGGCTAACAGAATCACTAGAGGAACAAGCTCTAACCAGAGACAACTATAACAACTAACTCCAGAGATTACCAGATGGAGAAAGGCAAAGTTAAGAATCTTACTAACAGAAACCAAGACCACTCACCATCATCAGAACCCAGCACTCCCACCTCAGCCACACCTGGGTACGCCAACACACCTGAAAAGCTAGACCCAGATTTAAAAGCATATCTCGTGATGATGGTAGAGGACATCAAGAAGAACTTTAATAACTCAATTAAAGAAATACAGGAGAACACTGCTAAAGAGTTACAAGTCCTTAAAGAAAAACAGGAAAACACATCCAAACAGGTGATGTAAATGAACAAAACAATACTAGACCTAAAAAGGGAAGTAGACACAATAAAGAAAACCCAAACAGAGGCAACACTAGAGATAAAAACCCTAGGAAAGAAATCTGGAACCATAGATCGGGAACAGAATACAAGAGATGGAAGAGAGAATCTCAGGTGCAGAAGATTCCATAGAGAACATCGGTACAACAATCAAAGAAAATACAAAATCCAAAAAGATCCTAACTCAAAACACCCAGGAAATCCAGGACACAATGAGAAGAACAAACCTACGGATAATAGGAGTAGATGAGAATGAAGATTTTCAACTTAAAGGGCCAGCAAATATCTTCAACAAAACTATAGAAGAAAACTTCCCAAACCTAAAGAAAGAGATGCCCATGAACATACAAGAAGCCTACAGAACTCCAAATGGACTGGACCAGAAAAGAAATTTCTCCTGACACATAATAATCAGAACAACAAATGCTCTAGATAAACATAGAATATTAAAAGCCGTAAGGGAAAAAGGTCAAGTAACATATAAAGGCAGGCCTATCAGAATTACATCAGACTTTTCAACAGAGAGTATGAAAGCCAGAAGAGCCTGGACTGATGTTATACAGACACTAAGAGAACACAAATGCCAGCCCAGGCTACTATACCCAGCTAAACTCTCAATTACCATAGATGGAGAAACCAAAGTATTCCACCACAAAACCAAATTAACACATTATCCTTCCACAAATCCAGCCCTTCAAAGGATAACAGAAAAAAAAAAAAACCTAATACAAGGATAGAAACCAAGTCCTAGAAAAAGCAAGAAAGTAATCCTTCAACAAAACTAAAAGAAGACAGCCACAAGAACAGAATGCCAACTCTAACAACAAAAATAATAGGAAGCAACAATTAATTTTCCTTAATATCTCTTAATATCAATGGACTCAATTCCCCAATAAAAAGACATAGAATAACAGACTGGCTACACAAACAAGACCCAACATTTTGCTGCTTACAGGAAACCCATTTCAGGGAAAAAGACGGACACTACCTCAGAGTGAAAGGCTGGAAAATAATTTTCCAAGCAAATGGTCTGAAGAAACAAGCTGGAGTAGCCATTCTAATATCGAATAGAATCGACTTCCAATCCACAGTTATCAAAAAAGACAAGGAGGGGCACTTCATACTCATCAAAGGTAAAATTTTCCAAGAGGAACTCTAAATTCTGAGTATCTATGTTCCAAATGCAAGGGCAGCCACATTCATTAAAGAGACTTTAGTAAAGCTCAAACCACACATTGCACCTCACACAATAATAGTGGGAGACTTCAACACACCACTCTCATAAAGGGGCAGATCATGGAAACAGAAAGTAAACAGGGAGACAGTGAAACTAACAGAAGTTATCAAACAAATAGATTCATCAGATATCTACAGAATATTTTATCCTAAAACAAAAGGATATACCTTCTTCTCAGCACCTCATGGTACCTTCTCCAAAATTGACCATATAATTTGTCACAAAAGAGGCTTCAACAGATACAAAAATATTGAAAATTTCCCATGCATCCTATCAGATCACCATGGACTAAGGCTGATCTTCAATAACAACATAAATAATGGAAAGCCAACATTCACATGGAAATGGAAAAACACTTTTCTCAATGATACCTTGGTCAAGGAAGGAATAAAGAAAGAAATTAAAGACTTTTTTAAGAGTTTAATGAAAATGAAGCCACAACATACCCAAACTTATGGGACACAATGAAAGCATTTCTAAGATGAAAACTCATAGCTCTGAGTGCCTCCAAAAAGAAACTAGAGAGAGCACACTCTAGCAGCTTGACAACACATCTAAAAGCTCTAGAACAAAAGGAAGCAAATTTACCCAGAGGAGTAAATGGCAGGAAATAATCAAACTCAGGGGCAAAATAAACCAAGTGGAAACAAGAACTATTCAAAGAATCAACCAAATGAGGAGCTGGTTCTTTGAGAAAATCAACAAGATAGATAAGACCCTTAGCCAGACTCACTAGAGGGCACAGGGACAACATCCTAATTAACAAAATCAGAAATGAAAAGGGAGACATAACAACAAATTCTAAAGAAATCCAAAACACCATCAGATCCTTCTCCAAAAGGCTATACTCAACAAAACTGGAAAACCTTGATGAAATGGACAAATTTCTTGACAGATAACAGGTAACAAAGTTAAATCAGGATCAGGTCAATTATCTAAACCGTCCTATATACCCTAAAGAAATAGTAGTAGTCATTAATAGCCTCCCAACCAAAAAAAAAAAAAAAAAAAAAAAAAAAAAAAAAAAAAAGCCCAGGACCAGATGGGTTTAGTGCAGAGTTCTATCAGACCTTCAAAGAAGATCTAATTCCAGTTCTTCACAAACTATTTCACAAAATAGAAGCAGATGGTACTCTACCCAATTCATTCTATGAAGCCACAATTACTCTGATACCTAAAGCACAGAAAGACCCAACAAAGAAAGAGGACTTCAGACCAAATTCCCTTATGGATATCGATGCAAAAATATTCAATAAAATTCTCGCTAAACATATCCAAAACACATATAAACAATCTTCCATCCTGACCAGGTAGGTTTCATTCCAGGGATGCAGGGATGGTTTAAAATACGGAAATTCATCAATGTAATGCATTATATAAACTCAAAGACAAAAACCACATGATCATCTCCTTTGATGTGGAGAAAGCATTTGACAAAACCCAACACCCATTCATGATAAAAGTCTTGGAAAGATCAGGAATTCAAGACCCATACCTAACCATGATAAAAGCAATATACAGCAAACCAGTAGCCAACATCAAAGTAAATGGTGAGAAGCTGAAAGCAATCCCACTAAAATCAGGGACTAGGCAAGGCTGTCCACTCTCTCCCTACCTATTCAACATTGTACTTGAAGTCCTAGCCAGAGCAATTCAACAACAAAAGGAGATAAGGGGGATACAAATTGGAAAGGAAGAAGTCAAAATATCATGTTTTGCAGATGATATGATAGTATATATAAATGACCCTAAAAATTCCACCAGAGAACTCCTAAACCTGATAAACAGCTTCAGTGAATTAGCTGGATATAAAATTAACTCAAGGAAGTCAATTGCTTTTCTGTACACAAAGGATAAACAGGCTGAGAGAGAAATTAGGGAAACCACACCCTTCTCAATAGTCACAAATAATATATAATATCTTGGCGTGACTCTAACTAAGGAAGAGAAAGACCTCTATGATAAAAACTTCAAGTCTCTGAAGAAAGAAATTATAGAAGATCTCAGAAGATGGAAAGATCTCCCATGCTCATGGATGGGCAGGATCAATATAGTAAAAATGACTATCTTGCCAAAAGCAATCTACAGATTCAATGCAATCCCCATCAAAATACCAACTCAATTCTTCAACGAATTAGAGAGGTCAATCTGCAAATTCATCTGGAATAACAAAAAACCTAGGATAGCAAAAACTCTCCTCGGGGATAAAAGAACCTCTGGTGGAATCACCATGCCTGACCTAAAGCTGGACTACTACAGAGCAATTGTGATAAAATAAACTGCATCGTCCTGGTATAGCGACAGACAAGTAGATCAATGGAATAGAATTGAAGACCCAGAAATGAGTCACACACCTATGGTCACTTGATATTTGACAAGGGAGCAAAAACCATTCAGTGGATAAAAGACGGCATTTTCAATAAATGGTGCTGGCCCAACTGGAGGTTATCATGTAGAAGAATGCGAATTGATCCATTCCTATCTGCTTGCACTAAGGTCAAATCTAAGTTGATCAAGAAACTCCACATAAAACCAGAGACAGTGAAACTTATAGAGGAAAAAATGGGGAAAAGACTCGAAGATATGGGTACAGGGGAAATTTTTCTGAATAGAACAGCAATGGCTTGTGCTGTAAGATCGAGAATTGACAAATGGGATCTCATAAAATTGCAAAGCTTCTGTAAGGCAAAAGACACAGTCAATAAGACAAAAAGGCCACCAACAGACTGGGAAAGGATTTTTACCTATCCTAAATCAGATAGGGGACTAATATCCAATATATATAAAGAACTCAAGAAGGTGGACTCCAGAAAATCAAATAACCCAATTAAAAAATGGGGCTCAGAGCTAAACAAAGAATTCTCAGCTGAGGAATACGGAATGGCTGAGAAACACCTGAAAAAATGTCCAGCATCCTTAATCATCAGAGAAATGCAAATCAAAACATCCCTGAGATTCCACCTCACACCAGTCAGAATGGCTAAGATCAAAAATTCAGGTGACAGCAGATGCTGGTGAGGATGTGGAGAAAGAAGAAGACTCCTCCATTGTTGGTGGAATTGTAAACTTGTACAACCACTCTGGAAGTCAGTTTGGCGGTTCCTCAGAAAATTGGACATAGTACTACTGTAGAATCCTGCAATACCTCTCCTGGGCATATATCCAGAAGATGTTCCAACCAGTAAGAAAGACACATGCTCAACTATGTTCATAGCAGCCTTATTTGTAATAGCTAGAAGCTGGAAGAACCCAGATGTCCCTCAACAGAGGAATGGATACAGAAAATGTGGTACATTTACACAATGGAGTACCACTCAGCTATTAAAAAGAATGAATTTATGAAATTCCTAGCCAAATGGATGGACCTGGAGGGCATCATCTTGAGTGAAGTAACACAATCACAAAAGAACTCACACAATATGTATTCACTGATAAGTGGATATTAGCCCAAAACTTAGGATACCCAAGATATAAGATACAATTTGCTAAACGCATGAAACTCAAGAAGAATGAAGACCAAAGTGTGGACACTGTGCACCTTCTTAGAATTGGGAACAAAACACCCAGGGAAGGAGTTACAGAGACAAAGTTCGTAGCTGTGATGAAAGGATGGACCATTTAGAGACTGCCGTATCCAGGGATCCATCCCATAATCAGCTTCTAAACGCTGACACCATTGCATACACTAGCAAGATTTTGCTGAAAGGACCCAAATATAGCTGTCTCTTGTGAGACGATGCCGGGGCCTAGCAAACACAGGAGTGGATGTTCACAGTCAGCTATTGGATGTATCACAGGGCTCCCAATGGAGAAGCTAGAGAAAGTACCCAAGGAGCTAAAGGGATCTGCAACCCTATTGTTGGAACAACATGATGTACTAACCAGAACCCCGGAGCTCTTGTCTCTAGCTGCATATGTATCGAAAGATGGCCTAGTCGGCCATCACTGGAAAGAGAGGCCCATTGGACTTGCAATCTTTATATGCCCCAATATAGGGGAATGCCAGGGCCAAAAGAATGGGAATGGGTGGGTAGGGAAGTGGGGGGCGCTATGGGGGACTTTTGGGATAGCATTGGAAATGTAATTGAGGAAAATATGTAATAAAAATATTAAAAATTAAAAAAAAGAATAAATTTATGAAATTCCTAGGCTAATGGATGGACCTGGAGGGCATCATCCTGAGTGAGGTAACTTAATCGCAAGAGAACTCCCATGATATGTACTCACTGATAAGTGGATATTAGCCCAGAAACTTAGAATACCCAAGATACAAGATACAATTTGCAAAACACATGAAACTCAAGAAGAACGAAGACGAAAATGTGGACACTGTGCTCCTTCTTAGAAATGGGAACAAATCTCCCATGGAGGGAGTTACAGAGACAATGGAGCTGAGATGAAAGGATGGACCATCTAGAGACTGTCATATCCGGGGATTCCTCCCATAATCAGCCTCCAAACGCTGATACCATTGCATACACTAGCAAGATTTTGCTGAAAGGACCCAGATATAGCTGTCTCTTGTGAGACTATGCTGGGGCCTGCCAAACACAGAAGTGGATGCTCAAAGTTATCTATAGGATGGATCACAGGGTCCCCAATGGAGGAGCTAGAGGAAGTACCCAAGGAGCTAAAGGGGTCTGCAACCCTATAGCTGGAACAACAATATGAACTCACCAGTACCCCGGAGCTTGTGTCTCTAGCTGCATATGTATCAGAAGATGGCCTAGTCGGTCATCAGTGGAAAGAGAGGCCCATTGGTATTGCAAACTTTCTATGCCTCAGTACAGGGGAACGCCAGAGCCAAGAAGTGGGAGTAGGGGGGTAGGGGAGTGGGGGGGGAGGGTTTGGGGGACTTTTGGGGTAGCATTGGAAATGTAAATGAAGATAATACCTAATTAAAAAAATAAGAAGTCACATACTTTGTTGTCTTACTTAGTTCTCTATTACTGTCACAAAATACCATAACCAAGGCAACTTAAAAAAGATGTATTTAACTGGGTTTATGGTGTCAGATTGTTAGAGTACATACACGATGGTGGAACAAAGGCAAGGCTGTGCAAAGAGCTGAAAGCTCACATCTTGTTCCACAAGTTGGAGGGAGCGAGAAGAAGAGAGACAGACAGAGACATAGACAGACAGACACAGAGGCATAGAGAGACAATTACAGAGAGACAGAGAGATGGGGAGAGACAGGGAGAGATGGGAGAGACATGGAGAGATGGATGGAGACAGATAGACACACACACACACAGACAGAGAGACAGAAAGACAGAGAGAGTGGGAATGAGACTGATAAGGCATTGTGACAAAATAGCCTCTGAATGCTAGAGGCTGGATTCCCAGTACCAACACTGCTCTGACCATCACAGATGCATGCAGGATATTAGGTTTTCTTCCCACAGTCAAAGAGGTTCCTGTGGACATAGACAGTGCCAGTTTGACCTATCGCTAGTTCAATACCCTACTCACAACCAAACTCACACATATGTCACCTTGAGAATGTGGAATGGTAGAAAGACCAGGGACCTGTGAAATGTAAATATTCATACAGAGTGTGCCAGAGAAAGAGAAATGATGGAATAAAAATATCTTACAAAGGGAATTTATTAGAGGGACTTAAATGATCTGGGCTATGGAGTGCATCAGTGGCCATCTCTACCTGGGAGGAACTGTGAGTATTGTAGCTGCTCACTCTACAAGGTTGGGTACTTCAGCAGTCCCAGTCTGGTGATGGAGGCCTGAGCATTAATGGAGAGCTGTAAATCTTCAGTTCACTTTGGAAGCTCAAAGAATCTGGGTTCTCTTGTTAGTAAAGGCTGGATGGTAGCAGTAGCAGCAATAAGGTAGATGTAGTCACCAGCAGAGAGAGAAAGAAGGCAGGCAGAAAGTAATAGAATTTCCCTTGAACTTCCTTATATCTGGCCTACCAGAACCCTACTTTTAATAATGGTTCTTAAACATTTTAACCTCCCTTCTAGCCCACCACCCACCAAAATTATGTAAAAAATATTAAAATACAAAACAGACCTATTAAAAATAATTTAAAAAAAATAAATCTCATCTCTAAGGTACTATCTTCTCTTTAACCCTAGTTAGTTCATCTAGGACATACCCCTGCAGACCTGCCCAGTAGTTGATACCATATGGAATCAAATTTTCAAGTACAATTAACTATCATTGTTTCCTGGTATCCTGAAAGAAGCAAAAATAGAATCTTTGATTTGCAGTAGGTGAATATTTGTCATTACAACAGAAATTCTCCTGATCTCTAAGGTTCTGATGTATGATATGAGGGAACTGGATCAAATTATCTTTGAAGGCTTCTGTTGTTAAGATAGATTTATTTTTATATTCTGTGCATAGGTGTTCCCGTCTGCATATATGTCGGTGAAGCACTTGCTTGCCTGATGTCCACGGAGGCCAGAAGAAAGCACTGGCTCCCCTGTAAGTAGAGTTTCAGTTGTGTGCATAATGTGGATGCTAAGAGTCAGACCCTGTCCTCAGGAAGAGCAGCCAGTGCTCTTAGCTGCTGAGACTACTCTCTAGCCCCGTATCTTAGAAGTTGTACACAGTTATCCCTTGTCATATTTTTAGACTTCTTTGTGACTCCCAGATGATATCAGTTTATACAAGGCTCATGCTCTAGAGATTTCTTGGTTGCAGATGCTGTCACGGCAGTACCTTCTCCTGTCATCCTGGCACTCATCATCTCTTCTGGCTCACTGCAAGGATGTATGACTGGGCCAGGGGCCTTCATCTGTTTCCAAACCATGCTTGGCTGGAAATGCAGGAGCCCAAATCCCTGAGAGCAATCTTTAAATAATAACACAACGTGAGTTGAAGGAAGAAACACAGCATGCTGTCCTTTGGGAGACACACTTCTCTAGCTTCTTCTCACCCACCCACAGCAATAACTTGTTTGTTTCTGCCGCTTGTTGGCTCTCTTTCCTTCCTCCCCTCATGTCAGCTTATAAATCACCCATTTGCACTCACATCTTTTTCTCAGGCTTACAAACAGGGAATTCAATAGAAGACCAGGCCCAAGCAAATTCTATTCAGATTCATTTAGTAGAGTTTGCATTAATCCCCAGGAGCCAGTTTCTTAGGAACTTGTTTTGCATGTCCTTAGGAGTGTTTCCAGATTTAGCAATAACAAGAATGAAAGCACTCTACCTAATTCCTTCCTCATTAGGTGTATGTCCTGGTACTGAGATCTTGCTTTGGGTTCCCCTATTTATAACTTTGTGAAGCACCCATGGATGTATCCTGTCTGCATGGTCTCAGATGAGTCACACAGGTATGCAGGCATAGTGCAGAGTTTATTCTAGAGCAAAGTGTTAAGAGTGGGCACTGGCCCCTTGGTCTTGCAAACTTTATATGCCCCAATACAGGGGAATGTCAGGGCCAAGAAGTGGGAGTGGGTTCGTAGGGGAGCAGGGTGGAGGGAGGGTATAGGGAACTTTTGGGATAGCATTTGAAATGTATATAAAGAAAATATCTAATAAAAAATAAATAAATTAAAAAAAAAGAGAGTGGGCACTGGAACCACTGCAGGGGAAAACACTTTCCTGGGGAATTAATAAACAATGGCCAGAAAGACTATCTATAGGGCACACTCTTGAGGCAAGAGGGTGAGAAGTGGTACAAGAGAGTTTTGTGGAGAAAACACTCTCAAGGGCGAGTAAGAAAGGACAGTGTCCAGAGGGACCATTGTTCCAACCTACATTTTAAATTAGGCTTTATGGTTTTTTCTTCCTTAAAATCTTTAGAAGAAACAGCTTTCCAGATGATTGTTTCCTTCATGTTTAGGTGACTAAACAGAGTTGGATTAATTTTCCCCTCCTGTGTGTGTGTGTGCGTGTGTGTGTGTGTTGTCTTCATATGTGTGTGTACCATGTGTACACAGTGTTCATGAAGGTTAGAATATGGCATCTTATTTCCAGAACTGGAGTTATAAACAACTGTGAGCCACTAGATTGATGCTGGAAATTGAATTGTGGTCCTCTGGAAGAGCAATCACTGAGCCATATCTCTGGACTCCATTTGTATTACCTCTTAAGTGAGGAGAAAAAGATCAGGTAATAGAGTAGATTAAAAAGAAATAATGGGTTAAAATGGTGTCTCAGTGGGTAAAGTGCAAGTAAAAGACCTCAGTTCAAATCCTTAGAACCCACTAATATCCAGGGATGTGTTAAAGGTCTGGAGAGGTGACTCGTGGGCCAATCTCTTGTTGTGAAAGCATGAGGTTTAGATTTCAACATTCCATATCTCATCTGTTTGAGAATGGTCTCACATATTTGTAATTCCATCTTCTTACCACGGGGTCGGAGGCAGTAACAGAAAAAGTCCCTGTAAGCTTTGTGAGCCAGGTAGTTTGGTTTAGATAGGAGCAAAGCAAGAGACTCTTCCAAATGATGTGCAAGGTGAGGATAGCCACACATGGATATTATAGTGGTTTGAGTGAGAATGGACTGCATAGGTTCATATGTCTGAATGCTTGGACTCTTGCTAGTGGAACTGTTGGAGAAGGATTAGGAGATATGGCCTTGTTGGAGGAAGTGTGTTTGTGTAGGAAGCCTCTGGGGTTTTAAAAGCTCATGCCAAATCAAGTCTCTGCCTGCTGCCAGTGGATCAGGATATAATGCTTTCTATTGTGTCAACACCATGCCTGTCTGTTTCTTGCTTTGGTAATCATGGACTAAACCTCTAAAATTCTAGGCAAGTCTCCAATTAAATGATTTTTCTTATAAGTGTCACCTTGGGCATAGTTCCCATTGCTAGCACTAGAACAGTAACTAAGACAGTTGTTCTCTGACCTCCATATTTATTCTGTGGTACTCATGTATTTACACTCACACACAAGAGCATACAAACTTACACACACACACACACACACACACACACTGAATGCACACACAGACAAGATAAAAAGCAGAATTAAAAAATGAAAATAATTCTATTAAATAGTCATAGTCATATATTAGGAGGCAGAAATTGTCTTCCCTTAATATAAGTCTCAACAAAGCTCTGACATATGACAACAAGCCCTGCCACACCCTTTGTTGTGATCTGTAGCTATTTTTTTCAGGTAGACTTACACACACATCCCCATCCCAACCCCAAATCCTGCTCCCCAAATGTCCTGTGTGCCAGGCTGGCTTGGAGCTAGCCAAGAATAGCTTTGAACTGTTGATCCTCCTGCTTCTAGTCTACCTGTCATACAGACACACCTGGGGTCATTCCATGATCTCAAGACTTTCATTGTGCTATGCAAATACTCTATCAACTGAGTGATGTCCCAAGCCCTAATGTTTTCAAATCTAAGGAGAAGTAATTGAGATCATGTCTGCCTTTCTACTTTGCATTTCTAGTTGTAAGGAGGGGTAGTTGTGACATTTTCCTTCTTCCTTGCAAGGAGTACATTATTATGGACACTGAAAGTGGGGGCCTGAATCTGCCTGTGAGGGAGGAGTACATCAATGATCTTGTAGCTGCTAATTTCTAGCTTGCTACTCAACATGCCCTATCACTCTTATTGTATGAGAAATCCTAAAAAGAAAAAAAAATCATTACTTGAAATTTTAAATGTAATAGAAAGGACATAATGGCACCCTCATGTTTTCCTAATACTATAGACTGAGGCAGGAGGATTGAGAGATTGACCTAGGCTATATTGTGAAGCCCTGTCTCATGATAAAATAAGAAATACTAAAGCAAAACAAAATATGTTGATAGTCCTGCATTTAGTTTGTTGTTGTTTTTTTAGTCCCAATTGCTTTTGAGAGCAGTGGGTCTTGTAGTGTGGCTGAATCCCACAATTGGGGGGAGGAAGGATGATCTGGGTCTGAGTTAGAAGGTGTAGTGTGGGCCAAGCGAATCATTTCTAAATGACAAAGTCCCAGGATAGAGCTACATCACGAACCAAATTGTAGGGACAAGAGAAATTGCCAAATGGTTAAATGCAGAGTGCCCAGGTTCTAGACCTTACATGGTGGCTCACCACAGATGGCAAGTCCAGTTTCAGTGGATCCTACAACTTCCTCTAAGTAGAGGCAGGAGTATAAGAAGTTTGAGGTCATCCTATATGCACAGCAAATTAAAGACATGCCTGAGCTTCATGTAACCCTTTACAAAAACAAAGGGAACAAACAGATATGTTGGAAGATAAGGAAGTATTCATGTAGACATTGCACTTCAGTGGATACCCACTGTGATTTCTAGGTTATTGAATCTCTGACCAAGGTTTCAACAGAAGCATGCAAATAGATAGAATTTATTAAAGAAGATAGGTATTTATAGGGTGTTGGTGTGGGTCAGAAGCAGGGAAAGATCACTCAGTGGAGTTTGTGTCCATCAGATAGAGACATTTGTACAGTGGATCCTTCTGTACTTGATGTTTGTTACATGTCCACCATGGTGGGTAAGAGTTTCCATACTTGTTCCTTCTCTATGCTAATTTGACCTCACTGTCCAGCTACATCAATTTAAAGAGATCAGTTAGGGAGGAAACCAAGCTATAAGCAGCTATGTGCAGCATGTTAGGATGGAGATGCTACAGTCATAAACCTTGAACAGCTATCATTCACTTCCCTAACCATACTGTCAATCACAGTGCCTGATGTAATTTTGGTTTCCAATAAACACCAAGTGAACCACAGGAAGGGAAGATTGATTGAGATACAAACTATGCCATTTGGGTTTTATGGAAAATGGCGCTCCTTGGAAATTCACAGGGCCTTTCTGAACAACTAGCATCTGATTATAGACACATAGAAAGGTGGGAATTGGTATATGAATTTTAAGCAATAAACTTTACTAATACTTTCCTCATTTTTCATTGCAGGTAAAATAAAATTTAAATCTTTTGATTTAAGAATTTTGGTTTTTGAATGCCACTTGTATGTTCAAAGCTAATTTATTTAATAGCCAACTTATCTGAACTTTGAACAAAAAATTCTGAAGCACTTAGAGAGAATCAGTTTAGTTCAATTTCAGAAGACTGTAATCAACTTTATATTTTTAATGGCATGCCCTTTTCTCTCTTCCAGAAGGGCAAGAGGGATAACGTCTTATCTTATGTCCATTAATTCTAACTGTAAGTTCAAAGTAACAAAGATTGGTTTTATTCTCAGCAAGTTATATGATATTTTCCTTACCCTTTTAGAGTAAAAACTAAGGGACATTGAAAAGTAGATGACAGTAGGTAGATAACACAACCACAGTGTTCACATTCCATGACTTTTGCTAAAACAAGACTACTGTTACCCCAAAGATAGTGTAGGATGATTTATTCTATGGATGATGGTAAAGTTCACACATTTACCTGGATCAGTGCCATATGTTAGCCCTTGAAAAGGGCAACAATTGAGCCAGGCAGTGATGGTGCATGCCTTTAATCCTAGCACTTGGGAGGCAGAGGCAGGCTGATTTCTGAGCTTGAGGCCAGCCTGGTGTACAGAGTCAGTTCCAGGACAGCCAGAGCTGCTCAGAGAAAGCCTGTTGTCTTGAAAAACAAAAAACAAAACAAAACAAAACCCAACCAAACAAACAAAACAAAACAAAAAGAAAAAGAAAAGACAAGGGCAACAATCTGCATCAGGGCAGGGTCTTGTTATTAAGTCCAAATCTTGTGAGATATACACATACATATATACTTTATTCAGTTCTTTAGTAAATATGTGATGACTGAATAAAACACCAAAGTGCACAAAAAAGTAAAACAATATGGCTTGGTGAGGCTGTGGAGAAATGTGCAACCATAGCAATGAGCAGTTTGATGATTCTTCAAAATATCAACAATTAAAATTTCCTAAAATGGAGAAAAATTCCTGAACAGAAGAGCAATGGCTTGTGCTGTAAGATCAAGAAATCGACAAATGGGACCTCATAAAATTGTAAAGCTTCTGTAAGGCAAAAGACACTGTCAATAAGACAAAAAGGACACCAGCAGTTTGGGAAAAGATGTTTACCAATCCTAAATCTAGTAAGGGACTAATATCCAATATATATATATTGAAAAACAAAACAAAAATATATCTTGAGATATATATATATATATATATATATATATATATATCAAGAAGTTGGACTCCAGAAAATGAAATAACCCTATTTAAAAATGGGGTACAGAGCTAAACAAAGAATTATCAACTGAGGAATACCGAATGGCTGAGAAGCAGCTGAAAAATGTTCAACATCCTTAATCATCAGAGAAATGCAAATCAAAACAACCCTGAGATTCCATCTCACACCAGTCAGAATGGCTAAGATCAAAACTTCAGGTGACAGCAGATGCTGGCGAGGATGTGGAGAAAGAGGAACACTGCTCCATTGCTGGTGGGATTGTAAGCTGGTATAACCACTCTGGAAATCAGTTTGGAAGTTCCTCAGAAAATTGAACATAATACTACCAGAAGATCCAGCAGTACCACTCCTGGGCATATACCCAGAAGATTTCCCAAATTGTAATAAGGACACATGCTCCACTATGTTCATAGCAGCATTATTTATAATAGCCAGAAGCTGGAAAGAACCCAGATGTCTCTCAACAGAAGAGTGGATAAAGAAAATGTGGTACATTTACCCAATGGAGTACTACTCAACTATTAAAAATGATGAATTTATGAAATTCTTAGGCAAATAGGTGGATCTGGAGGATATCATCCCGAGTGAGGTAACCCAATCACAAAAGAAGTCATTAGATATGCACTCACTGATAAGTGGATATTAGCCAAGAAACACATGAAACTCAAGAAGAAGAAAGCCCAAACTGTAGATACTTGATCCTTTTGAGAAGGAGTTGAGACAAAGTTTTGAGCTGAGCCTGAAGAAAGGACCATCCAGAGATTGCACCACCTGAGGATCCATTCCATAAACAACCACCTAAACCCAGACACTATTGCATATGCCAACAAAATTTTGCTGACAGGACCCTGATATAGCTGTCTTCTGTGAGGCTATGCCAGTGCCTGGCAAATACAGAAATTGATGCTCAGTCATCTATTGGATGAAATGCAGGATTCCCAATAAAGGAGCTAGAGAAAATACCCAAGGAGGTGAAGGAGTCTGCAACCCTATAGGAGGAACAACAATATGAACTAACCAGTACACCCAGAGCTCATATATCTAGCTGCATATGTAGCAGAAGATGGACTGGTTAGCCATCAATGGGAGGAGAGGCCCTTGGTCTTGTGAAGATTATATGCCCCCAATATAGGGGAATGCCAGGGCCAGGAAGCAAGAGTGGGTGGGTTTGTTGAGCAGGGGAATATGGGAGGGTATAGGGGATTTTTGGTGAGGAAACTAGGAAAGCAGATAGCATTTGAAATGTAAATGAGAAAATATCTAATAAAAATATTTCCTGAAAGAGTATCTGTGCATGTAGGTATATGCTTTAAAACAGCCTCAATGCCACACATTTTAAAATTTTTTCCTTTAAATTCAGCTTAACACGACTCTGGTTTATTTAAGAATGCTTCTCCTTTAAGTTGATGGATTTAGGATTTTGGGACTTGTACCCTTAGTGGGGTTCAGTGGAAACCCACCAAGATGGATAGGTTCTTGTGTTCCCAAACAAAGAAGTAGGCAGACATATGTATGGTAGTAGAAACAGGGGGCAGCTTGTTAGAAAAAGCTACGTTTTAAATGAGGACGCCAATTGTTCAGAAGTAAAGCATTTTGGAATGTGGTCACTTTATGTGTTACATGGGGTAGGGTGGAGGTGATATGCATTCAAATGCTAATTTTGTAGCCTTTCTATAAGGCTTCTGGGTATCATTCTCTTGTTAGTTCTGACCCTTGTATCTAAGGCAAGAAAAGAAATGGACTGGAATAAAATAAAGCAATGTAGATTTCATTTAGACTTGACTGGATGACTTCTGTAGAAGAAAAATGAGCTTCTCAAAATTACAGTTACTATAGTGATGAGCAGTCAAAAATCAAATTAAAAGAATTACGTGTGACAGTATCATAATGAAATATGAAACACTGAGGATCAATTTAATAAAAGTGTACCACATCTCTACATTGAACCCTATAAAATATTATGGAGGGAAACTAAAGACCTGCATATTCAAGCAGATATACTATACCCATGAATCAGAAGGCTTTATTGTTTGGATGTCAATTACCCTTAACTAGTTATAGACTCGGCACAATCCCAGCTATAATCCATCAGGCTATTTTACAGAAGTTAGTTGTAAATTTCATATGCAACTATGAAGGATGTGTAAGAGTCAAAACAATTTTAAGAGAACAAAATGGATTTCTGTACTATAGTTACTAAGATATTGTATTATTTACAGTAGCTTCCATGTGGCACTATTGGGGACCATTGAGGGAAAGCTGTTGCCTTTGACCTGTGTAGAGACCTAACATTCCAAACTATCCCAATTATAAGAATTCATAAGTTATACCAGTCTCTTATCCTGGCTAAAGGATCACTCTTCAAAAAAGCAGATTGACCTAATGCCATGCTAATGAGATGGGAAGAATTAATTATCTCCTTAATGGAATAGTGTACTTTAACTTCCTAGAATCCCTGCTCTGTGTGCAGGTGCTATGGAGTTACCATGAGGTGGTTTTTGTTAAGTTAGCCCGGCTTTCTGAGACTCAAAGGCATAACCTTCTCATTTTCTTCTTTTCATTTTATTTCTTTTGGAAGTAAGGAAGAGTCTAAGTGTGCTTCCTCTGGTAATCTGGCCCCCTCTTCAGTCTTTCTCTGAATGCCTCCTGTTTGCTATGCTGCTGCTTGCCAAACTTAAAACTATCATGTTCCTTAAATTGCAATATGCCTTTAATCTCAGCACTCAGGAGTCAAGAGAGAGAGGGATACAGTTCTCTGTGAGTTCAAGGCTAGTATGATCTACATGGTGAGTTCCAGGACAGCTAGGGCTACATAGTGAAGTCCTGTCACAAAACAAAACAAAACAAAACAAAACAAAACAAAACAAAACAAAACAAAACAAAACAAAAAAATGTGACTAGCCTGACCCCCATCACGTCCCCCAACACACACACACACACACACACACACACACTGCTTCCTCTTTATGTCTCTTCTCCTGGCAGCTTGTCTGCCCAGTGTTCTTTTTTTTTTCTTTTAAATTTTAGCAAAATAACTTCAATCTTAAATTCTTTTATCAACAATGTCAAGAATCCAAAGAAAAGACCCCAGTTTCCCTATAATAGGGTAACTGGTGGAAAGGTAGGCATATTGGGTTAATAGAATGAAATAAAGTGGCAATATAAACTCACATATACATGCTTAATTAATTTTTGATGCACAAAAATGGCCAGGGAAATTCAATGTGAGGAAGACAATCTCTTTGTAAATGAGGCTGATACAACTGGATAGCCATATTGGAGAAAATGGATTTTCATGAATGTATGTATGAACATGCACCAAATACCAAACACACATACATACATACACACACACACACACACACACACACACACACACACACACACACAGAGAGAGAGAGGGGGGATGGAAAGCGAAAAACTAAAACAAAACAAAACAAAACACAAAAAGAAACATAGGCTGAAATGTAGGTCTTATAACTACAAGATTTCTGAAATTTTGAGGACTGTTTTGGTTTATACAACAAGTTCATGTCAGCTAGGTCTGCATAGAAAGTTCCTATCTACTTCTCTATATCCCCCCCCACACACACACACACATACACCAAAAGGAAGAAGAGAAGGAAGAAAAGAAGCAAACATAACAGAAACTCTCATGGACTTGGATTTGGTACTTGTTTTTTTCTTTCTGGTTTTGTTTGGTTGTTGCTACTAAGAAATTATTGAAGAGGAAAACCAGGTAAAATCAGTTTTGATCAACAGTTCCATTGAGGTGCTTCAAAAGATGGGAGGATAATATTTGCAAAACATGTACTCAACAAAAGAATTGGATCTTGATTATATAAAGGATTTTTGTAATTCAGTTGACATGAGCATGATGCAATGGAAAAAATATGCTTTGTGAACAAAAAATCTATGGAGGGCAAATACATCCACGAAGAATAAAAGAAGTAGTAAGATAAACAGAACAGAGGATTCAGTTGTACAAGGGACAAGAACAAATTACAAGGATGCTCCAAAGCAGTGGTTTTCAACCTGTGGGTCATGACTCCTTTTGCAAACCTCTGTCTTAAAAGATATTTATGTTATGATTCATAATAGGAGCAAAATTACAGTTACAACACAGCAATGAAAACAATTTTATGGTTGTGGTACATCCCAACATGAGGAACTTTTTTTTCTTTTTTTTTATTGGATATTTTCTATATTTGCATTTCAAATGTTATCCTGTTTCCAGATCTTCCCTCCGGAAACCCCCTATCCCATCCCCCTGCCCCTGCCTCTATGAGGATGCTCCCCCATGCACCCACTCCTGCCTTCTAGCCCTGGCATTCCTTTACACTGGGGCATTGAAGGTCCTCAGGCCCAAGGGCCACTCCTCCCACTGATGTCCAACAAGGCCATCCTCTGCCACATATTCTGCCAGAGACATGGGTCCCTCCATATGTACTTTTTGGTTGGTGGTCCAGTTCCCGGGAGTTCCAGGGATTCTGGCCAGTTGAAACTATTGCTACCCCCATGGGGCTACAAACCCCCTCAGCTCCTTCAGTCCATTCGCCAACTCCTCCATCAGGGACCCACACACTCAGTCCAATGGTTGGTTATATTTTTTGATAACTTTGGTTGAAAGTCAATTTTATTCGATATTAGAATGACTACTCCAGCTTGCTTCTTGCACCATTTGCCTGGAAAATTGTTTTTCAGTCCTTTACTCTGAGGTGGTGTCTATATTTGACACTGAGGTGCATTTTCTGTTTGCAGCAAAATACTGGGTCATATTTGCAAATCCAGTCTGTTAGGCTATGTCTTTTTATTGGGGAATTGAGTCCATTAATGATAAGAGATATTAAGGAATAGTGATTGTTGCTTCCTGTTATTTTTGTTGTTAGAGGTGGAATTATGTTTGCATGGCTATCTTCTTTTGGGTTTGTTGAAAGGAGATTATTTTCTTGCTTTTTCTAGAGTGTAGTTTCCCTCCTTGTGTTGGAGTTTTCTATTATCCTTTGTATAACTAGATTTGAGGAAAGGTATTGTGTAAATTTGGTTTTGTCCTGGAATATCTTGGTTTCTCCATCTATGGTAATTGAGAGTTTTGTTGGCTATAGTAGCCTGGGCTAGCATTTGTATTTTCTTAGGGTCTGTATGACATCTGCCCAGGATCTTCTGGCTTTCATAGTCTCTGGTGAGAAGTCTGGTGTAATTCTGATAGGCCTGCCTTTATATGTTACTTGACCCTTTGCCCTTACTGCTTTTAATATTCTTTCTTTGTTTTGTACCCTTGGTGTTTTGATTATTACGTGATGGGAGGAATTTATTTTCTAGTCCAAACTATTGAGAGTTCTGTAGGCTTCTTGTATGTTTATGAGCATCTCTTTCTTTTAGGTTTAGAGAAGTTTTATTCTATAATTTTGTTGAAGACATTTACTGGCCCTTTGGGTTGGGAATCTTCACTTTCTTCTATACATATTATCCTTAGGTTTGGCCTTCTCATTTTGTCCTGGATTTCCTGGATGTTCTGGGTTAGGACCTTTTCACATTTTCCATTTCTTTGACTGTTGTGTCCATGTTTTCTATGGTATCTTCTGCACCTGAGATTCTCTCTTATATCTCTTGTATTCTGTTGGTGATGCTTGCATCTATAACTCCCGATCTCTTTCCTAGGTTTTATATCTTCAGGGTTGTCTCCCTTTGTGAGTTCCTTATTGTTTCTTTTTCCACTTTTAGATCTTAGATGTTTTGTTAATTCCTTCACCTGTTTGTTTGTGTTTTCCTGTAATTCTTTAAGGGATTTTTGTGTTTCATCTTAAAGGGATTCTACCTGTTTACCTGTGTTCTCCTGTATTCCTTTATGGGAGTTATTTATGTCTTTCTTAAAATCTTCTCTCATCATCATGATATATGATTTTAAATCATAGTCTTACTTTTCTGGAGTGTTGGAGTATCCAGGGCTCACTGTGATTGTTGAACTGATTCTTATGTTCTTGCCCTTGCCTCTTGCCATCTGGTTATCCCTGGTGTTAGCTGGTCTTGATGCCTCTGACTTCATCTTATCCCTACTGCAAGTCTGTGTGTCAGTAGTCCTGGGAGACCAAATCTCTCTCTGGGAGGAATTTGGATATGGAGAGGTGTGGCACATGGTCAGCTCAGGGGTGCAGACAGAAACTGGAAGGATCCTGTCCCCAGCAGTTCCTTGGTTCCTGTGTCCTGATGGCTCTTTGTGGGTCCCTCTTGGGCCAAGAATTTGAGCAGAAGTGGTGGTCTTACCTGTACTCACAGGCATGTGAGCACTCCTGGGTGACAAGCTCTCTCCTGGTGGTATTTGTGTATGGAGAGCTGTAGCACAGGATCAGCTCTGAGAATCTTTATTAAAGTGTCAAAGCATTAGGAAGGTTTCGTGAGTTAAGACAATGCCTATAATAATTTGATTAAAACCCAAGTGGTATGGTAAACTTACCTGAGGGACATAACACTCCATAATTGTCCTTTGAGGTAAAGAAGGATGCTTCCCAGTTTAATGACATTTGGCCATAGAGCCAGTGAGCCTGTAGACTATGGCTCTTGCTTTTTCTGAAATGCACTTTCATTGCTTTCTCTGTTAGAAAAAAGTAACTACTACTTTTGGTCAAAGTTGAGGGACAAATAACCATCAGTGGGCCTGGGGATGCAGCTCAGTTAGAGTCATTGCCCAGAGTTTCGGAAGCTCTAGCTTAGATCTCTAGTACTGCATAAACTAAAAGCATCAGGTTACAAGCAAACCACCTGACTTTTACATGGGTTATTTGACTCAAGTTCATGTCTTCAAGGGTTGAGATACGTCCCATGCTTTATGATTTTGTTGTTTCGTTTCTTTTGGCATTCAAAACTCCATACTCTAACAAGGAAGATAACAATTTACTTACTTTGGATTTTATAACTGAAAGCTTGCTATGGGGAAGTTCACTGTTCAGGACTTCATGAACAAAGTAGACAAAATGTGGTACCCTCCCTGGGCACATACTCCAAAGATTGTATACCCTACTATGGAGATAGTTTCATGTTCATGCTTACTTATTGTTGCAGTATTCACAATAATATCAAGGATGGTCCAGAGAGATGGCTCAGTTGGTAAAGTGCTTGTCATATAGTCACTGGAATCTGAGATTGAACCCTTAGCAGGGTGGAAACAGCTGGATATGTTGGTACATGCTTATAATCTTAGTAATGGGGTAGCACAGATAGGAGGATCCTGGAGATTTTCTGGCCATCACATCTAGACAAAATGATGAGTCTCAAGTTCAGTGAGAGACTCTTTCAAAGGTGGAAAGTGGTAGAGAAACTCTGGTCTCCATGTGCACGTGTGTGCATAACATAAATACACATATGTGCATGCATGAGCGTACTCACACTTACCCAAACCAAAAAATAAACAAAATAACAGCCCCCAAAACTAAAGGAAAAACAAGAACCATTAGGGTAATGCAACAAGTTAGTGTATTCACGAACAGACGATTGTATAACACAGTGGTTAACAAACTTCCTAATGTTGCAATCCTTTAATATAGAGTTCCTCATGTTTTGGTGAACTTCAACCATAAAATTATTTGTTTTTTGCTACTTCACAAGTGTAATTTTTGCTACTGCTATGAATCATTATATAGATATCTATGTTTTCTCATGGTCTTTGATAACACCCCATGAAACAGTCATTCAACACTCAAAGACATAGCAACTCACAGGTTAAGAACTACTGGTATAAAGAAATACAATACAGATAACAGATGAAATTTTACTCAGCAGTTAAGACAAATGAAATTATATAATTTGTGGGACATACTTAAAGAGAATTTTAATAAGCAAAGTGAGCCAGACTCAGAACAAGAAAAATTACACATCTCTTATTTTTCGGTCTTAAATTTTCATGTTTATATATATATATAAGTTGGTGTGAAGTTGGGAATAGGCTGTGAAGGGGGAGACAAAAGGACACATGTGACCTGAAAATAGGAAGGAGGCTATTGCTGGTAGAAGTGGCAGGGGCATGGGAGGAGAAGAGACAGGGAGGAGAATCATCAAAAAGAAATATTTTGAACAATGCCATAATGAAACCCAATACTTCGTATATGGATAAGAACATCAACAACTTGACCCCTTAAAAGAAAAACACACACACACACACAAAACAAAACCTAACAACTAAAACTTGTTATTCCCATCAGGCTTGTCCTCTCTCAGAAACAGGGAGTGCAGGTAGCTATGGATGGAGGCTTTTACTGAGGTCTCAAAGTCTTTCAGGGGCACTGAGAAAGGATGCTTTGTTCATTTAGAGGAAGTGGAAGATGACATAGGAAGTGAACTCTCAATCAGGCAGAAGGAAAATGTAGGTCTATTGGGCAAAGGGAGGAAAACTTACAAACATTTAGAGTAGAAAGAAAGCCTTGACTGAGTTCCACAGTGACCTCCAAAGTGAGCAGAGAGCTGTGCTGACACAGCTGACCATCTGAGGAACTTGTCTTTAATTTGATCACCCCCAGTCTCAAGAAAACTTCCCCTCTGCTGTGGTTCTCCCTCAGGCATACCGTTCTTTTTAATGAGGTGCTATCACTGTGTGTGTTCTCTGAAATGTGCTTTTGCTTGTGACACCATCCACTTCATTTTCCCAGTGGAGATAGACTGCTGATAGTGTATTTAACTGAAAAAAAAATTTCCCCCAAATCCTTTTGTGCAGAAATATAAGGTTCTCAAGGAAACATTCCAACTAGGGTTGGTTAAGGGTTACATAACTAATCCAAGGATTTACTTCCTCATTATCTGTGCCTTCATTTGCTTTGCTGTCAAAGATCAGCTAGAAAGAGTTCTCTGGAACAAGCCAGCTTTTCAGTGAAATGAATGCAACCAAGGTAAAATAATGACTGGAGAACCAAGGAGAAATGAGCATATTCCAGATCTGTTTTAGTACACTGTGATAGCAAGAAAGTTGGCAAATGTCATTGGAGAATGGAATTTTCCCCCTCATGTTAAATGTGTCTCTATTTTGACAAGTCTAATTAGCCACCTGCACTTGGACAGATGAGGTGCGTGTTTCACCCCGAGCTTCGACTGTTTGCCTACCATCTGCCTTAGACACAACGCTATCCCAGCCTCTAGCTCTCACAGGGACATTCTTCCTCCTTGGAATAAACTGCAGGACAGAAAGCAGTCTGGCCCAGTGGCTTCATTTGGAGTTAATTTTGCTTCTCAGGGGTCAGAAGAGTAGCTTGACAATGACTACAATAATTTTGGTTTCACAAGAGAAGAAATGCTATGTTCATGCCATGAAAAGTGTCCAGGAATGCTGCTGAACAGCCAATGCATAGGACAGCCTCTCTATGTAAAATCAAGTCTCCAGCCTACACTGTTAATGTCACAAAGGGTAAGAGTTCTAGGTCTGGAGGAAAGGAACCATTGCCTGTCACCCATCAGAGCATTACCCAAATGTTTCCTCTTATGGGAAGCTGGTACTTTCTAAATACTTTATGGATCAGCACTTTCCTACAGAATTGAAATTACTGAGAAGGGTCTAGTATTAAAATTGGCAGCTTTCAAATTGCTCCAAGGTAGATGTGTTAAATCTCAAATTTGGATGATGCTCAAGAATGCCAGCAGAGATGTGCAGCATCACTTGGAAATCGAGGAAGGATGTGAGAAGTGTGTGCAGGTGGCTTCATTCCATCGTGGAGTGCCAAATACCCCATAGTGAATTCTCCCATGGGAAAGAGCAAGTATTCATTTTCATCTGAGGCAAATGCTGAAATTGCAGATTGGCCTCTTCAGACCTCCAGAAGCTGCCATTTCACTCTGAGTGTTATATCACTTTGATTTCAACTACATGGAGTTGTCCTGATTCAGGGAGGTCAGCGGCAGAGCAACCATCAGAGAGCGTTTTTCTTGAGCTTGTCCATTGCCAACCCTGATGGCTTCTTTCTGAAAGGAGTGGCCTCTGCATCTTTGATCATGATCAGAGGGGGAAAAATTCCTGTTAATAATTTACAAAAGGCAGAGAGCTGTTCCTTTTTTGTATCCTCAACCCTCCTGGAACATGTGATTGTTTATGCATATCTAGTTTCCAAGTAGCCAAGTGATGAAATATGATTGGCCAGCTAGTATTGATTGCTTCTCTCTCTCTCTCTCTCTCTCTCTCTCTCTCTCTCTCTCTCTCATAGCAATTGTTTCTTATGAAACACTCATTCTTCTTATGAAAGAATAAAGAAGAGGACTCTTTCTTTCCATCCTCAGGAAAAGTGGGCTGTTTTGGCTTTCTACCATGGAGGAGGATCTTGAAGGAGAAAATTGGTCGACCTTCTCCATTCCTTGGGGTTTTGGCAAGGCAGCAGAGGATAACAGAGAACATGTTTGCCGGTGAGTAATGGTGTTAAGGTGGGACTATCTGAGATCTTGTCTCTGTCTTCTGATAATGTTTTTCTACGATGAGTTTATATGAAAAAGACTTAAAAGCCATGTCTCTAAATTCTATGTGAATGATGCCTTGGATAGAAATAGGCTGGGGTCCTTCAGAATTTGGCTCACAAAGAGAAAAAATTGGCGGTGTGGCCGGAAATAGCAAGCAAAACAAAAAGACAAACCTCAAAACTGTTCTGACTGTTTTATTTCCATAAAAATAAATATCTAGAGGCACTTTTGGGAGAAGAGAAATTTAGCTGCTTGTTCTTATATATGGTATACTAATAGGGTATAATTCACAGTAAACTTTTGACAGCACTTTTTACTGGGGAAATTGGCTTGCTCTCTTTATTTTGGTTTAAAAATGGTGTCTTCTCAAGGACAAATGTACCTGTCAGGATGAAAAGTTTTGATCTTTGAACAAGCAGTAAGGTTCTGGCTATGGAAACTCTCATTTGTATTTAATTGCTTCTTTCTGTTTGGTGGGCTTGTTAAGTACGTTTTCTCTTTGGAAGGAGAAAATAGAAATCTGTGTAGAAAGTCCAGATGATTGTTCAGCAGCTTCTGATTTTTAAAAATGTGGCTTTATTTTCCTCCTTAGAGTTGTATAAATTTCAAGTGTGAGAGACACTCATCAGTAATGTGCCCACTTGGGGATGCTGACTGCAAGGTTGCCAGTCACTCTGCTACTTAATGTTTTCTCATTAATCACCGGCACTGTGCATTGTAAGTCAGTTATGAATTTAAGTGAGAATCCGTCAGTGTGTTCTATGACTACTGAGTTGTTAAACGTTATACTAAGAACATTGTGTGCAGGTCCAAGGGCACCCAGACTTGCCCAGCCTAAGAGAAGCTTTCCATGTTCATAAAAATAATTTCTCTTCACTTTTCATACTTGCCAGCTTGAGCCAAATGTCCTTCAAAGTTGCCATAATTTTTTATGACAATCATTACGTGGTAGTAATATTTGTTTAGAATGGTTTTAAGATGTGAGGAAGTGAAGCCTCTTTCTGCTATGTGGTTTCTTGTATAGAAAATTTAGAAACAGATGGTGTCTTTCTGTGAGAATAAAACATGTGAACTTGACATTTTGAAACTTGTTTGGGGGATCCCCTGAAATGATTGTTTGCTGTTAACATATTTTTATTGGCTAACTTTTCTTTCTAGTGCACCCTATTTCTTACTAATTTCAGAGTTGAAGGGTAAAATAATTCGATATATGGGCTATGGAAAATAAACACTTAAAACATGGGAGCTTGGCATGTATACTTATCTTGCTCACCTAATAATAATAATAATAATAATAAAGATCAAGCTGTAGGCTTACCAAAGTGTAGTTTTAATACTTTTGGAAGAACATAGGTAACATGTATCTACTGAAATATCTTATTTCTTTGTATTGTGTTAGAACTAGATTTGTCTCTTAAGACTCAGTTTTTTGTTAACCCTGGATGTGTCTTACCACTCCGGAGTCATTAGATGATGCAGGTTATATATTTTTGCTTCCAGGGTCCCATGTAGCCCAGGCTAACCTTGAACTTTATATAGTGGGGAAGGGTGACTTTGATCAGCTGATCTTCCTAGCTCTATCTCCTGCATATTAAGATTATAGGTATGCAAAACACATCACTGTGCTTTGTTTTGTCTTTCGCATGTAAAATGTTATGAAGTGACACAGAAAGTTCCTGGTAACATAACTGTAGCTCAGGCTTCAGGGGAAGATGTTCTTAAGGACTGTCAGATTGCTCATTTGAGTGTCATTTGTGCTTCTGGCTTCTTGAGACTAAGACCTGAACTAAAACCTGAAGTTTTCCCGTCAGGCACTTCAAGTTTCTTAGACCAAATGTCCTCACCCTCCTCCATCCACATTCCTCTTGGCTCATTTGAAGAAGCAGCCCCAGCACTGAGGAGAGGGGCATGGCTAGATTTCCTGAAACTTTATACCTCTCCAGAATTAAAATGATTCACGGTGTTGGTATTGATTAAAGAAAGCAGCTAGCCCCTTTACCCAGTCAATAAGATACATGGAATGGATAGGAGCTAGGTTCCCAGTATCACCCTGACTGGCCTTCACATATTGGCTGTATGGCTTTGGGTAAAATTGCCAGCATCATTAAATGTCAGGCTTGCATTTGCAGTGAGTTTGGAGGGATGAGTGAGCTATAGGCACAGTTCCTGACACAGAGCTTAGTTTACTCAATGTTGTGACTACTGATAACGATTCTTGGTACTTTCAGTAACATTAAGAGTAGGGTATTTTTTGACAGTCTTCAAGTTCATTCAATTTGTTGGCATGAAACTTAGAGGTTATATTGCTATAATGCTATTCTAATAGGGTGACTGATTTCATTTAGAACCAGAGCATAAGAGGGACTTAAACACTTCTGTGCTTTGTGGGTTCTTTGTGTTGTTTTTTTCTTACATGCAAACCTTACTGAAAGAATAATAACTTATCCCATTACAGTGGATTTTGAAGTAGAAGTAGGTGCCAGGGATGCATACAATGGTAGAGTGTCTGACTAACATGTGCAAAGACCTAATTTCAATTCTCAATACTGCTACCATGAATAAAAAATAAAAAGAGAACAGAAATAAAAATGGGATGAGTTTATTTCAGCTTAGCAAATATTCAGTTAGACTGTACCATGGTACTGTGGTATAGACCATACCTATTTGGATGGCTAAATTAAAAATATACCGTTGTTGACTGCTGACAAGGATTGGAACTTTCTTTTTTTTATGTTTAACTTTTAAAATTAGATATTTTCTTTATTTACATTTCAAATGTTATCCCCCTTCCCAGTTTCCCCTCCGAAAACCCTCCCATCCCCTTCCCTCTCTCCCTGCTCCCCAACCCACTCACTTCTGCTTCCTGGCCTCGGCATTCCCCTGTACTGGTGTCATATAAAGTTTGCAAGACCAAGGGGCCTCTCTTCCCAATGATGACCAACTAGGCTATCCTCTGCTACATATGTAGCTAGAGACATGAGTCCCACCATGTGTACTCTTTGACTGGTGGTTTAGTCCCAGGGAATTCTGGGAGTTCTGGTTATATTGGAACTTTCATAGAGTGCCAGTATAATTTGCTGGGTAAGTAGTGTAGCCACTTTGGGGGCTAGCAGTTTCTCATAATGTTAAACATACATTTTCTGGATGGTCCAAATGGTCTCTTGTTGGATGTGTTAGCTCACTCACATCTATATTCTCTGCACCAGGAATACAGAAGCAGGTGGATCTTTGTGGGCTACACAGTGAATTCTAGGTCAACCTGGTTTATATGGTTAAGTTTCAGATCATCCTGGCTACACAGTGAGATGGTGTCTCAACAGGGGAATGCCAGGGCCAAGAAGTGGGAGTGGGTGGGTAGCAGAGTGGGGGGAGGAGGGTATGGGGGACTTTTGAGATAGCATTGGAAATGTAATTGAAGAAAATACCCAATTAAAAAAAAGAAAGAAAAAACAAAACAAAACAAAACAAAAACATAAAAAAAAACCCCAACATAGCATGTTTTTTTTCTTATGTAAATCTACTGGAGTAACCATCAAATATAACATTGGTTACTTTTCCTGCTACTGTGACAAAATATCTGATAAGAGACTAATGCAAATTAAAGCAAGAAAGGCTCACAGTATCCCAGCATGGAGGAGCACCAGCAGGAGCTTGAGGCGACTGCTCACATTGTATCCATAGTCAGGAAGCACAGAAAGGAATACTGGTGCTTGGCTCTGCTCCCTTTTCTTCACTTTATTATCTCACCCCATGAAATGGTGTCACCCCAATGTCACCAATCTAGATCATTACTAATAGAAATACCCATATACTTATCCCTGGGTGATTCAAGATCCTATCAAGGTGACAATATGAAGCATAACAAAACTCTGTCAAGAATGATGTGACAACACTTACTAAATTTGACTACACTTTTGTCTGTTTTCTAAGACCTGAATTGTTTGGGAAAAGCTGACTTAAATGACATCATTTAAGCACTTTCTTCATTCATTCAGCATGTTTTCATTTGAGAGGAGATGCATACATGGTTGTCCAGGGTATGGAGGAAAGACTTCATTGTGGAGGCAACACATGTCTTAGAAGTTAAAGGATAAGGAAGAGAAGAAGGGAGCTATAGTAAAGAAAGCTTGACTTGTTGCTCTTGCAGAGGATCACAGAACCCACATAGTAGCTCACAAACATTTACAATTCTAGCTCCAGGGGATCTGACATCCTCTTTTGATATTCACAGTTACTAGTCATGCACATGCCTTACATACATATATGTGCAGGCAAAACACTTCTACACATAAAATAAAGTAAATATATATTTTATTTATTTATTTATTTATTTATTTATTTAGATGTGAATGAATGTTTTGCCTTCATGTGTGTGTGTGTGTTAATGAAATACAAGCAGAGGCCAAAAGAGGGGGGCATTGGAAACCCTGGAACTGGAGATATAGATAGGTGTGAGTTATTGTTATTGCACAGGTATTAGTAACAAATCTGTGTCCTTTTTTGAGACAAATTATAACAGTGTAGCCCTGGCTGTCTTGGAATAAGCTATGTAGACCTGGCTGGACTTTAACTCATAGCAATCTACCTGCCTCTGCCTCCCAAGAGCTGGGATTAAAGGGGTGCACCACCATTCAAGATCCTAGCAGTAAGTATTCTTCTAAGTGATTTCCTTGGCTTACACCAAATAAGTACATAGGTGTGTGATAAATAAATAAACATAAAAAGTCTCCAGGGAACATATTTCAGTAACTTATCTTATGAGAAAGGCACAGAGGAGAAAAAGGGTGGTATGTAAGTTGGAACTAGAGGTTATTCAAGGTCACAGAAACTTGTAAGTGGATGCAGAAGGATGAATAATCCAGTGCTGCCTCAGCTATATAGCAGATTTCAAGACAAGTATGGAACATATGAAATCCTACCACACAAAAGATGAAACAAAATCAAAATAACCCGAAACACTCCTGTGAAATAGTTCAGTAGGTAAATACATTTGCAGGATAGTACTGATGACCTCATTTAGAGACTTGGAACCCACATAAAAAGGTGTGATATGGTATCTCCATATTTGTAATCATAGCAAGATAGAAATTGGAGACAGGAGAGTCCACTGGAAGCTCATCCTCAGCACAAGACATAAAGCACAAGAGAGAGAGAGAGAGAGAGAGAGAGAGAGAGAGAGAGAGAGAGAGAGAGAGAGAGAGAGAGCGATCCTAGTGGATGGAGAGAACTGACTCTCTAGAAACTGACCTCAGCCCTCCACAGTTCAGCACAGCAAGAACCTCCTTGCTCTATTCTCCTTCACTCCCTGTCTTTGTCTCTGTCTATCTCCATCTCTATATCTATTTCTTTCTATCACTTTTTTTCACTCTAAATGAATCTGTAAAACAACAACAACAACAAAAATACAAGAGTACAAAGTGAAATTGTGGACAGACTTCCAGATGAAGGTACATCTAGGAACATCTTACTGTGTGATCATTGATTCCAAGCAAATAGAGGAGTGGAGATGAGGCACCAGAGACAGACATTTGACCAAAGAGAGAGGATGTTGGAAGGAAGAGATAATGGGATTTGGTCTTACCTGGCATCTTAGTCAGTGTTCTATTGCTGTGAAGAGGCACTGTAGCCATGAGTATTCTTATAAAACAAAGCATTTAATTGGGGCTGGTTTACAGTTTAGAGGTTTAGTCCATTATTCTCTTGTTGGGAAGCTCAGCAGCATGCAGGCAGGCATGGTGCTAGAGAAGTAGTTGATGGTTCTACATCTGAATTCACAAGCAGTAGGGAGGGAGAGAGAGAGAGAGAGAGAGAGAGAGAGAGAGAGAGAGAGAGAGAGAGAGAGAGAGAGAGGAGAGGAGGAGAGAGGAGGAGAGAGGAGGAGAGAAACCCTAGCACTCAGTGACACACTTTCTCCAACAGGCCAAATCTGCTTTAACAAGGACACACCTCCTAATCCTTTTCAAGTAGTGCCACTCCCTGATCTCAAATATATATATATATATATATGCCTATGGGGCCATCATTATTCAAACTGCCACACATGGCAAATGCTACAGAACTCTTTTGCAACTTGTATGACACAAATTAAAGACTTTGCCCGTCTTTCTTCATTTATCCGTTATTGTTCATTGAAAAGATCACTATTCTCTTGACCCAGGAACCCAATACAGAGCCTTACAGAGCTGATATTTTCAGGGCTAAGTGAGAAATTTAGCTTTGGGGAAATTTAGAGTGTGAACAGCCTCAGAAACATCCATGTTAACAGCACTTGGTAGATGGCAGCTGTGAAACTCGGCAGTCTGTGCTGAAAATACAGATTAAGAGAGACTGGCTCAGGGTTAGAAATCTAAGCCTTAGAACTTGATTAAATAAGTTAATGTCGATCCTGTCTCCAGAAAAGAATTTGTCAACTGAGCTGGTCCTTGTGTGAGAGAAGAGATGGATCAAATTTATGCCATGTCAGGGGAGTTCATCTATCCACCTTCTGTTTTTTCTCTTAAAGATTCATTCATTATTTATTTACTCTTTGTGTGTGTGTGTGGGGGGTGTTTGTATCCATGTGTCCATGTGAATATTTATGTGTACCTACATGAGTTTATGAACACCATAGAAGTCAAAAAAGGTATTGGACCTGCCAGAACTGAATTTACAGCTGTTTGTGATCCTGATATAGGTGCTGGAAATGAAAGCCAGGTCTTAAGCAAAAGAAGTAAGCATTCTTAATCTCTGAAACATTTCTTCAGACCCTTCTCCTTTTAAAAATGACATGATGTTAATGATCATCTTTCTCTTTTTAACAGAGATTGTCTCAAATTAACAAATGTCTCCGACGTGCAGACCATTTTCTAAGCTTTAATGCAAGTGAGAAATATATGGTAGACTTGGTCCCTATTCTAAAAACATGTAAAGAATCTACAAGAAAAGATAAGTATAAATATTTT